>NC_081815.1:6841875-7513750 GCF_030704535.1 Vitis vinifera | reverse complement strand
GTGTAGTTTGTAAGGAAGTATCCCATAATAGTGCTGAATGAAGAGGAGAGATCAAAGCAAGGCAATTAGCTTGCCCTTTGGATAAACTTAACATAGTACTTACCAATAAGATATACTATTTTTCTCAAACTCGCACTCTTAGGCTCAGGAAAGCATGTGACATTAAGGTCTTCAGTTGTGATCAGACTGGATGATAATGTGGCCTTGCTAATCCACCAGTTGAAGGAGTAGGAGAGAATGAAGGGAAATTAAAAAAAGAAAAAAAATTAATTATCCACTTTCTGAAGTGAAGGAAAAAAAAATGGAGACATTAAATCTCCATCAATTGTTGGTCTTGATAAGATATTATCTCCTTAAATTAATTTGTAGAAACCGTCTCTCAGGAGAGTTTTGAAACATGGGGACAGCCTTCTTGTATAGCTTCTTTGCAAGGGTATTTAGACCTCCCCATGTTGTGTTCCAGACAATGTCCTGACATGCCAACATTATATATGAAATGATGGCCAAATGAGCTACCACTCTTATTTTTGCTGTAATTAATTTTTTTTTCTAGGATTTTATACTCTTTTTCCTCTATTTTTTGGTACATTTGGTGTGGTAGGCTCAGAGATTGTCTGGCTTCTGATATTCACAATTTACGAGCTCCTCACTTTGGTTTGTGTTTTCCAAATAGGTTGTAGAGGTTTCCACCTCAAAAACAGGCAAGCATGGACATGCCAAGTGCCATTTCGTGGGAATTGACATATTTAATGGGAAGAAACTTGAAGATATTGTTCCTTCATCCCATAACTGTGATGTATACTATTTTATTTTATTGCACTTTCTTTAGAATACTGTTCTTCCATTTTTCCAGGAGATGGGACTTTGTAATTCCACCCAAGTTGGATGGCAATCCCATTTAAATTGATTGGATTATTGATCAGTTGGTTTTTTCAATTCTTGTTTTCTCAGGTTCCCCATGTTAATCGTACTGACTATCAGCTGATTGATATTTCTGAAGATGGTTTTGTAAGTTTTCTCACCAGTTAATACTGAAGTGTGCCTTTAGCATGTTTTCTGCATTTGAATTGTGCGAGGCCTAAAGGTTCCCTGGTTTCTGCCATACTATCTGGATTAGATAATGCCATGCAAATTTTATTGAAGATTTTCAACTGATTAAAACAAATGTTTGTGTGTACACTCAAGTATACTCAGTATGACTGTTCTGCTAGCCAAACTGGCCTTTGTGGAATTGAAATATTATCTTGTGATCTAAACTAAATAGATTTTGATTTCTTTTAGGTGAGTCTTTTAACTGAAAATGGAAACACCAAGGATGATCTGAGGCTTCCCACCGATGACAATCTGCTCAGCCAGGTTGCCTTTTATTGGACTCTTTTTGTTGCCATCTTGATAGATTATGCATTTCATACTGATTAAATATCTTTGTATGCTTTCTTGTATATAGATTAAAGATGGGTTCGCTGATGGGAAAGACCTTGTGGTGACTGTCATGTCTGCAATGGGAGAGGAGCAGATCTGTGCCCTTAAGGACATTGGTCCTAAAAATTAAATATGTGGCTGTGGCAATAGCTATAGCTAAAAACCAAACATCGTCTTTCATGTAGTTAAAAGAGGGGTTTTATCGACTATGTGTGTGCAACAGACTTCTATTATGATTCTCGTTTAGTTGTGTAATTAAAACTTGTTTTCTGGCATGTGGAGGGGATATGAAGGGAAAACAGGAGCTGCTGATCCCCAAACAAAGGAACCTTGCATTTACAGCTGGGTGAAATTTATATAATATAGTCTTTAACTCCATAATATTGGATTATGTTTGTCATTTTTCATTGTTATAATCCTTTCCACTCTCGGATATTGCTGGAAAGTTAGAATCTTTGCTTCCACCATAGCTTTGCTTAGCCTTGTTTCCTGCTGAATGGATTACTTGTAAAAATTATTGTATCATGATTATACTATGTAGAACCACAAATTTCTGGTAGGCATTTCCTTAATTGTGCCACACAGATTGAGTGGGGGAAAAACAATTATACAAATGATTCATAAGATTCTCAGTCAGCCATTCTGCTTATGTGGGTACAGTTCTCCTTGTATAGTGGAGTCCAGTCTGTCTTTGGTCATGTTTTGTATTTTGTGGGAAGGATGTCTCATCCTCTTCTTCGGCTTCTACTTTTATTAATACAAACACATCGTCTGTTTCTGATAAAAAAGACAAAAAGATTCTCAGTCAGCCATTCTAGGGAATATCTTAGCCGAATATTTGCTTTTGCATGTGTGTCAATGCATTTGGTCTTTTACTAAGCCTCAAGTTCACATGCTTAGGACTTCTTTTTCCTTTTCCTTTTCTTTCAGGATTTTCTGTTTGTTTGGATTGGACAAAGATCTTATGCTGATAAGCTTACTTTCCATGGAACATACTATTTTACCCCAAAAAGAAAAATGATAATGTTTTGATGCCAATTCTAAAAGGTAATTTGGCAATGTCTTTGATCTATGCCGTTCCTACTGTACTCATTTCTCTTTCAAGTACCAGCATCTGCTATATTTGCTAGATTTGGGCAAGTGCAGCATGAAGCAAAATACAAAAAATGGTTGGTGTTTATTCATTACACATCTTTTGGGGCAAACAGGGTTCATCATGCATCCTCTTTGAAAGTAGATTGGTGCAAGTGGTTTTCATAATCCTGATTCACTCCATTGAACTGGTGAAGTCTGGCGCGACACAGGTTTTCCCCTCTGTCAATGGCCACCATGCAGAGTGTCCAGGAAGATTTTTGCTTAGAATAATGGTATTCAACCTGAATTCCTTCAGTGAGCAGTCGAATTAAAACCATCAAATGATTAGCTGTATACTTAGACCATTGTGTTTATTGATTTAACCAAGTCCTAATCATCTAATTTTCCTGAATTTCCTACCCAGATCACACAACAAATTGCAGACTTTATTTTATTTTATTCTCAATTTCAAGCCACCTATTCTTGGAATCTTTTCCACTTTTGATTGGTAAGTTGGATATATTTTATTCACCTGTAACTGTTACACACCAACAATCGAGAGCTAGAGCCAATGGGTCTTTAGTACATGAACCAACTCACTAGGGAACAACCAAAATTAGTAAAAAACCAAGTGGAAGGCTTGACCTATTGCTTATGATCAAGTCTACATAACTCTCCAACAACCCCTTAAATTTTAATTTTAATTAAGAGTCTCCACCAGTATCAAGGTTTATAACCTCCTTCAAAAGTCTTCATTCAGTTTGACTTCCTTGACATGAATGCATAAATAATCAAAAGAATAAATGCATTGGGTATTCTTAAATGCTTTCAAGAAAGCGTTTTCTAAACTTAATCAAAGCCCTACGAGGACAGGTGTTCAGTAGCTAATCAAACTGCTACCAATGGGCATATTCAGTGCAATAAAAATGCATTGTCAGAGACTCTGCACAGCCCATTCCACCACTAAATGAAGCAGTACAAAGCAGACAACATGAGAGCCCAACTGATCCTTGTTGAGAAGAAACCAAGAGCAGATGGCTCTCAGTCCAGGTTTGGACCATCCCCCCTTCTATCATCAATAGACCAATGCAAACCAATTTTTTTCCATACCATCAATTTGAATAATGAAAACAATGAGGTTCAGATTACTTTAGAGAGGCGAAATCTGACTCATTACTCCACATTCCATGCTATTAGTGTCTTCACCATACACCTGTTTTTACCTGAGATCTGTGGTTCCAATTAAGTGGATTAATCTTGTACACTAGGTTGACTGTTTTATCGTGTTAAGGTAATATGTTTTTTTTCCATTTGGAGGATTGAATATGGAAAGTGGATTGTTGGTTCTACTAATCCCAACATCCTTGGCTCATTTCATATAGTCAGACTTCCTTTGCCAACAATGTTAAACCTGAAACAATTTTTATCCTACAGCACAAATAAAACCAACCTCATTTGTTTCAGAAAAACTAGACATGGCATTGTTGGGATTGTAGTATTATCATAGATGTTTGTCACAATGTATATACAATGAGAAAACCTTAAATCTGGAAACTTTCAATCAATAAATTCTTGAGTAAAACAGTGGCCATGCATATATTAATTCAAAGGTTCTTACCAGGGCACATTTCTGCCCGTCTCGTACAACTTTCTATGCAACCAAATAACAAGCAAGATATTACAGTTGTAAATGTAAGCCCTGCTAATGGGCACTATTGAGAATGAATACAATTCCTCAATCTATAAATCTATCACACATATATTAGCAAAAATAAAAATCAGTTGGCAACTATGACAAGGAATCTTTACTCACAGCGGAATTGCCATAGATATAGTACCCAAATCCCCAAAAGGTAATGATCAGAGAGAGGATCTTGAAGCTGCTCATTGGGTCATGCAGTAATATAACAGCTGCAATGCTGGTGAGTGGTACCCTTATTGCATTGAGAACACCAGCTAGCACAGTGGATGACAAATAAAGCACAGCAGTTCCTCCCAAAACTCCCAACTGGAAAGTAATGGCACCCCAGATGAGAACCAGGTAATATGAAGCTTTGCCACCCTTGAAACTTCTAGCCTCAGACGCCATCCCTTGAAAATCCTTCTCCACAATGACCCCAACCGTGGTAAATATGAAGGCGAATAAAGATACCATGACCTGTTGCTCCAAAACAACATGGAAGGAAATTCTCCCCAGTAACTTCACAAACACTAGCTCTGAAAGAGCAAAAATGAGCCCATGGAGGGCAGATCCCAAGATATCCCATATAAACCCCATAATGTATTGGCTGTCACTAACATTATCATACCTGTCTGAATCTGAATCCAAGGCAATGATTGTTACAGCAGCAGTAATGATCACAACAGCATTTATAGTTGCAGCATTGAGTTTGTTATTAACAAGAAAATAACCAAACAGTGCAGAGAACACAAGGGAGGATGATGCCAGAAGAGAAGCAGTTGATGCAGGGAGGTAGGCATAAGCATATGCATACATGAGGTTGTCAGCAGCACTTAAGAAGCCCAACACAATGTATGACATAACAAGTTTGAGGTTCAGAGGAGTAGGCGAGGTTTTAAAATATAAGTATGTGGGAACTAACATTAACGCAGTTAGAGGCCACCCTGCCACAGCCACCCATGAAATAATCCATTTGCTTTTGCCCCCATTGTCATAATAGAGACGAGATAGGATGCTAGAAGCAGGAAATGCCACAAGCATTGCTCCACTGCTTAGAATGAGAAGAACCCAATACGAGGTTGGCTTGCGTTTGTATGTTTCCCAGGCGCTGGTCCAAAAGTTGGAAAACCGTTCCCACAACGGAACAGATGGTCTTGGTAATGCCTCCTCCATTCTTTTCCCACCAAAAAAAGTGATCATGAGAATACCAATTAAAACTCTTAATATCATAAAGAAAATTACTCCTGGTTAGAAGATGCATAAATAAATCTAAAAATGCACATATACAATGCTTCAAGAACACATCTATCATGTTAAATAGTATGAAAAATATACCAGGGATGTTGGTCTTTTTATAATTTATTTATTTATGTATTTTGTCCTGTTTACATGACCAAATGCATTCAGTAGTTTAGAGCATTTGGATTTTATAGTACAGAGGAGGATCATATTAACAGAATAATACCCTGTAAAGATTGATCAAACTGAAGCCCGTCTGTGAACATGCAAAGTGTTGACATAAGAGAGGTTTCCAGTCTTTTTAACACCTTACAGTGTGCATTGCCTCAAAGACTTAATTCCCCGTCCTGTCAAACCATTTTACATATTAGTAAACCCAGTCAAGGCCCCTAATTAATCTCAGTGAGAAACATAACAAGGGGTTTTCTTATTTATGGAATATCCCACCCCCAAGTCATAGCAGTTTTACAAGGTTAATAGACTTAAGGGTAGACAGATAAAGGCCAAGGCCTGATTTGTTTCTTTTTTTTTTTCCTTTTGACTTTAGTCTTAAAAGCAAATAGCTTCAGGCTTAAGACATTTTAGACCTGATTGTTTTTTAACTTATCATAATAGAAAATGTCACTTTTTCTCTTTTATCTTTTCGAACCTTTAGCTTTCTTCCACGATCAAACCTGATTTCTAACTTCAAATAAAACCAAATTCATTTTTAAAATTTTTTGTTAACCCTTGACTTAAAAATAAACCAAACCATTCAAATTTCATGCAATTTGAACTCCAAGACATAACATTCATCTTAATATCCACTAGAATCAACAATTTCAATTAATTTTGAAAAAAATAAAAAATAAAAAATAAAAAGTTAGGATTTGGCATTCTTAATTTCATAAATTGAAAACCTGAAAATTAATGAATTAATTTTAATAATTGAACATGCATTTCAATCATAAATAATCCATAGGTCTAAATATGCACCATATGTAAGTCACCAGAAAATTTCTAACATTTTGTTACAACCAAATAATTAGAGACTCTTATTACTACCCAATTACCAAAACAACTAATCAGTTGTGGTATTTTGGAATTTCAAAAGTATATTAAATTACTATTTTTTAAATTATTGGTTTTCAAATATCTTTATTTTAATTATATAAAGTAATAAGAAACAAACAATTATTAAAAACAACCAATTTAATATTTAATAACATTCAAACATTAGTAAAAAATAAACAACTTAATACTTAATGAAATAGACCAAAATTAAGTTAAAGAATATTTAAATTTAAGATGTAGAGTAAGTGGGTGTCTGGTAAACTAACTTAATAACTTAAAGTAACTTAATGATTTAATTTAAGTCATTAAGTCAATTAAGTATGTTTTGTGAAATAACTTAATGGTATGACTTAAAGTAAAAAACAACTTTAAGTAATAAGTACAAACAATTAACTTATTTTTAAGTCCACATCTTCATTTTACCTTTTTACCCCTATTTGCTCTAATTACCTCCATGATCTCCTTTGCTATTCCATGACCTCCACCGTTACTCAACCTCCTTTGCCCTAATTCTAACTTATGAGGATAAGCATGTTAATTTAATGATTTAAAATAAGTTTTAAGTTAATTTTATCAAACAACCTTGATACTTAAAGTAAGAATTTACTAATAAGTTTTAAGTTAACAACTTAAGTATAATTTAACTTAAAGTCAACTTAAGTTATTTAGTAATAAGAATTAAGTTTTACCAAACACCTCCTTACTTTATAACTTAAGTAAAAATAAATAAGTGTCTACTTGGATACACTTCCTACTTTTTGTTTTTAAAAACAAAAAGTATATACAAAGTGAAACTCATATACATAAAGTATAAATTAGTCCATGCTTTTGAAATTCATTTTCAAAACTAAAAATATAAGAATTGCTTGATTTGGATGACAAATGATAAAATAATTCCACAAAGTTCTAAAATAAAAACCGAGATTCAACCACATGCAACCACTATTTTGGTTTCATAACTCATCTAATTTTCAAAGAAATTAAACTCCATAAATGTTTTTATATTCCTTATTCAAAAGGGAAAACAACAACATTGAAATCATAAAATCTGCACAAAAAAATGAATTTAGTACAATTTTTCAAAGTTCAACACCTCAGAATGCAACAAAACTGACATAAAACATCATAACAGAATTTCTCCAATTAAAACTCCAAAACATAACTCACATTTATCTAAACATCCACTAGAAAAAAAAAAGAGAGAAAAATTAAGGAAACTTAACCTAGAAAATTTCTAACATTTTCTTAATAGCCAAATATAGTTAGAAACATTAACTTCTATCATAATTAATTACCATCATTGTTTAATGTAGTCAATTTTCGTATTTTTGTTATTTGGAAATATTTTAAATTATTATTATTATTTCAAATTATTACTTTTCAAATATCTTATTCCAATTTAATAAAATAAGAAGGAATGTATTGTGGTATTTTGAGATAATTGAAAACATTGTTAGTTATAAGAAGAAAGACAATAATTAAATCTTATTACTAATTTTAGATGTTTTTACCATGTAAAAATAAACAGCTTAACAACAGCCAGAAACCACTATTTAGATCTGAACTGAATTCAAGCCACTTCAGATTTTGGGCACCATCTCATTGATATTGGGAGGCTGATGAGTGAGGATTTTTAGATAGCTAAGAAGAGATAGAAGGTAGCTGACTGAAAAATAAATACTAAAATTGCTTCAAGATGACCAAAGAAGAAATCGGTCAGCTATGATATGATCAGCTTATTTCTGAAAACAACCCTCAGCTATAAGTTGCTTTCACCCCTAACCTTTAGAGGAGAAAAAACATGGAAAACAAGTCCGCCCAACAAAACCTTATCCCATGACATCAATCCCTTTATTCTTCTCTACAACAGTCATTTCTCCATTTAAAAGTTTGAGAATCAAAGCAACAGCTGATATCAAAGGTGGGATAATGTGATCAGCTATCTTTTCCCAGACCAATTCCCCATCAAGCAAATAAAATTTGAATTTATGTAAAACAGTTCAGCAGTTCCATAATCATTCACAAATATCCCACAAACAAAGGAACAGCTCCCACACCCCAAATTTGTCAAATAGTTCAATTTTGGATGTTTCTGAGTAGAAACCCCAAATCATTTTGAGCCCAAAGCCAGTCCTGAATCCTGAATTTGCCAAACTGGAATTCTAAACCACACTGAGATAAAATAATTCCCTAATCCTGAATTTCTCAAGCAATCCCTCTCAACACAACAAATTCTTTTTTGGATGTTTTCTCACTTTAAGATATGGATTATCTGGAATTCATCATTACGTCTCTTATTTTGACTCCAAAACCCATCATAAGGGGCACAAGACAGAAGCAGAAGTTTCCAAGCTTGACGCAAAAGATTAGGAAAAAAACATGGGTATATTACCAGACAAGGTTGGGGAAAATTTATCACCTTAAATTTTCTGGGGAAGAATTTCTCATGGAAGTATTTTCTGCCCATGGAAAACAATAAGACACTTAGGATTCATACAAAAGAAACAAAAAGGACAATCATAAAATAATTAATAGAAAAAGGAAGTGATGAAATGAGAATGAAGCAGACCTGGTTGAAGCAGCGGCTGCATTTGGGACTTGGATTTCATCAAAAGAGTTCAGAAGTAGAAGAGTTAGAAGTGGGATATGTCTACATAGAGCGTGTGTAGCAGTGATCCTAACAAGTATATCTACATTGTATACTTGAAAAATAAATTTTTTTAAGTGTTAGAAAGATTATAATCACTTCTTAAAATTACTACCAAACAGGTTTTTAATTATATAATTATAAGCTTACTTGAAATTCAGTATTAAAAAATAAAAAAATTATGCAACCATACACCAAAAATAAAAACAAAATAAGGCGTTTGATCGTAATTTTTAATTTTAAAAATTATTTTTAAGATAAAAAATAAAAAACAGTTATTTTTTAGTATTTTTTTAAAAAAAAAATTGTTTGGTCAATTGTTTTCAAAAATAGTTTTTAAAGACAAAAAACAAAAACTTGTTTGTATAAAAGAATCGACTTTGTTTTTAAAAACAATTTTTCTCTTTTTATTTTTAAATTTGAATTTACATTAATATAAATCACATTCAAGTTAAATCTCACTAAAAATAAATAAATAAAATTTAAATTATATATAAATTATAGATAAATAATTGTTTTAATTATTAAACAATTTTTTTATTCAAATGAAACAAAAATTACTATAAGATTAAAAATAATTTTAATATTCTTTTTTTAAAGAGAGTAAAATAAATAGTTGGATTGATTTTTTTAATAGGAAAAAAAAAAAAATTGAAAGCACCTAACAAAAATAATTGCAAACCAAGTACACACAAAACACTTCAAGTCAATTATAATAGTTAAACAATTTTCATATTTCACATTCTTGCTTTGTATATTAATATAACTATTTAATGACTAATGTTTACAAACTATTAACATAAGCATTCCATTTCTACTATGAAATATGATCTCGATAAGCTATCATAATCGTTGCTGCTTCATCTGATAAATTCATTGCATAACTTACTTCAATTGTAGTATCGTCCTTATCTTCAAATTCAAGTTCTTCTTCCCATTGTCTAAACATAACATCATTTTAAGTCTATTTATGAATGAAATTATAAAGAGTACAACAAGCTACAACTATTTATAGTTGTCTACTTGGTTTGTAAGATGACATCATTTTTAAAATTGAAAAATGTGCTTTTAAAACACAAATAATACTCAATTATATTTATAAATGAGGAATGCCTATAATTGAACAATTCTTTATCAGTCTTTGGTTGACAACTTCTGCTAGGATAATCTTACAAATAATACCTTTCACCTCAATATGGAGAAAGAAAACCCATAATACAAGGATATCCAGAATCAATAACATAGTATTCACTTGTTAATATAACATAACAAAAACATAATAATAATCATACGATTATGCGAGTAATTAAATAATAATTTAAATCAATGAGGTTTTCCTGATTTTTTTTTTCAATCTAGTTAATTTTTTTTTTTTTGGAGAGTAATGACCAACCACAATTGAAAGTGTTAAAAAACCGTTTTCTATTTTTAAAATTAGAAAACCGTTTTTAAGTTATATGGTTAAACAAGCTATAAGGTTTTTGGAATTTTGCTTTTATCTTTTCATTTTAAGTATAAAGTGGAGAAAAAAAATTATTAATTCAAGCACTCTAACAATGTTTTTGAATTTGTTCCAAGATTATCTTAAAAAAATTGTCATGAAAGTAAGGGATGGTGGTGATGATGGGTAGGTGACGACTGGAGGGGATGGTGCCAGCTAGAGAAAGGTGTTAACATTGAGAATGGGTAGGGGGCATGAGAGAGAGTCCTTTTCCCTTTTCTTTTCTTATCTTCTTATGGTATTCTTCCACCACTATAATCTCTAGGAACATTGTTCACTTGTGCATGTCTTCCTGAAGGCTTAACAACCTCAATTACCTCTATGTTGGAACCCAACCTAATTTTGAAATCATAGTTTCAATCATTCACAGTACTAGTACTACTCCTCCAGAGATAGTTGATGTTTTTGAAAACCTAGTTCTAATTGTAGAAAACAACACTAGAAATGAAAAAAATGGGGGGGGGGGGGGGGGGGGGGGGGGGGTTGTCAATGTTGTTTAGAGGGGAGGGGGCACATTGATCCTAAGCGGAAAATGAGAATGATGGTGATTGCGATGGGAGGAGGGTGGTCATGTATGATTTGCCACCAAAGTTCAATTCATCATCGCCTCTCACTTCCCATCGAATCTACCGCCACCATTGACGACATTATCCATTAGCGTCGTCGTTGGCCACCGCTCATAGCTTCCCCTACCTAGTAGTCTTTTTTTTTTCTCATTTTTTCTTTCCCATCTTTCTTTTTCTTTCTTCTTCTATGTTTCTGTCACTTTCTCCATATCACCACCACCACCTATCCACAACCTACTACCAACTGTCACAAACTTAGTCTTTTCCTAAGCTTGTGAGGCACTTAGACAAGTCAAGACCCTTGATCTTGCTAAGTCAGCATTACTCCTGATACTTAGCTTGCTACGCTAAGACGCACCCAACATAAAAGCTTTAGAGGCCGTAGTAAGAAACACTTAAAGAATGGAAGCTTTACTGCTTTCAAAAGAAGTTATACAATGCTTGGAAGCTCACTTGCTTGGTGCATTGGCCAAATGAGGCCCTCACTTATTTATAAACACTAATGGAACTCTTTGGAACCTTAGAGAAATCCTTACAACTCATGAATATTTTAGAACACCCTATGTAATTCTATGTACAGGCATATGTACAAGAATATACAAGAAACTTCTAGAACTCTCTAGAAAGTCTTGGACTTTTCTCATGCCTTCCACCATAGTGTAAAGATAGGCTTTTTTAGAAGCTTCCACACTCTTCCCACCAATGGTTTAGTGTAGATGGCTTGAGGAGTTTCTAAAAGCTTCCCACCTCCAATATAAGCCCATGGGGAGGGTCATTTGTGCATCATGTGACACAACGTTGTCTCTCTTCTGCAACACCAAATGTTGCTTTTCTCCAATACCACCAACCGCTATAAATCACAACTTTTTCTTTCTCTTTCTCTTCATATGCCCACCATACCCATTTTTTGCATCCATTTCTCTCCACTATTACTACTAGCCCACACGTTCACTTCGGTGTGGCATCATAGGACTGTCATCCACGGTGCCACCCTCTAGTCGACACCACCTCTCTCTTCGTTTCATCCCTTCCTCCTTTTGTCACATCACCACTTTCCTCACCTTCATGGAAAATTTTTTATGGTAATTTTGGAATAAATTTAAAATCAATGTTAGAGTGCATGGTAATTGTTTTTCCTACTTTACCCTTAAAATGAAAAGATAACAAGAAAGTTATAAAATATTTTTTTTTTAATCTACTAGTGAGATGTGACTTCATGATTTGATCCATTGTCTAATCATAATGGGTTCCTATGCCTCTTCTTGATGAAAAGAAAGTGGTATTATAGTAGCAATGCCTATCAAAAACTAATTTTTAATAAAAAAATAATTAAACATGTGATACATGAAAAGGAAAGAAAAATAATAAGGGTCCATAGATTAAAATACTATTTTATTTATTTGATAAAATCAATAATTATTTAAAAAAAACTCGTTTGATAATGTTACATAGTGTTTATTATTTTATTTCAAAATTATAAAATATTTATTTTGTTAAGAAAAAAATATTTATTTGATAATAAAAATGAATTCTTATAAAGCTTATTTATTATTTTTTTTATGAAGATAGAATTGATTAAAGTGATAAAAATAAATTAGTGGAATAAAGTAAAATCTTAAAAATTAAAATTTCAAAAATACTTATTTCATCCATGATGAATAACATAGGTAAAAATGTATTTAAAATTTTTAAGTGTTAATCCAACCTCCCAACATTAATATGAAAATGTCAATACACCAAAAATACAAAATAATATAAAATATCAAAATACATACCAAAATGTATCCACGTGTATATTACAAAATATCTACTCTTGATGGCCTTATGAAAGATGCCAATGGGAAGTGATCATGTAGATTAGCAAGCATCTCAGATAACATAGTTGATGGGTCGCAATCCTATGGAGCTAGTAATTCGAACCGAAAAAAGATGTAGTAGTACAAAGTGTTTTCTAATATTTCTTTCAACAATAAATCTTTTTGCTCCTTTAATACGGACTCAAATTCTTTTGAATTGATCATTTTGATGTAACTATTTGTAGACCCCTCATTGGCCACCCGGGAGTGAGTTACATTTTTTTTTTGGAAGAGTGGGGAACGACCTCTCCATGAGGTGGCCAAGCTACATGATTGAGATGCATGGAAAAGGACGTCACCAACTTGCCATGGTGGTGGTTGAGGGTGGTGACGTCTCCGCTGAACCAAGAACAATAGAACGGATGAAGGATCTGAAAATGAAAGAAAAACAGAGCATGAGTGAGTTGTCTTGAGCAAAGGATGAGACTAGGAGATGATAGGCTTTTTTTGGGAGAAAAACTGAAGCTTGGAGATGGGGAGCTGGACTAGAGAAGGTGACAACTTGAAAAAAAGAAAAACCAAGCAAGGAGATTGAAGGAGAGCTAGGTGCGCTGTGGTGGTTTTGAGAGCTTGAGAGAAAAAAATATGGGAGTAGTCTGGGGGGTAGCTATAGGTCTAGAGGGCGAGCTGTGAGGGGGTAGAAAGCTGAAAAGATAAGGGGGTCCGAGGAAAAAATGAAGAAAACTATGAAGAAATGATGGAGAAAAACGGGTAACAGTTAAGGAGGATTTTTTGGGAGAAAAATCTAGAGAGTGGGTGCTGGGTTTTTGTGGCAGCTGGGGGATTTTAGAATAAACAAAAAGAAGAGAGGTGAGCTGAGATTTGAGGGGAGTTAGAATGAATCATTTTTCTATGAGTGAAATGGTGAGTTGAGAGAAGTAGAGAAGAGACTTGTGGGTTCTTGGGCTCCAGAGAAGAATGACCTCCAACATCTTCCCTGAAGTAAGTTCTCCATTGTGAAATTTTTTTCTTTCATCTGCTATTATTGAGATGTGTTGTTGTTGATCTTTGGGTGATTCATGGATTCTTTTTCATAGTTAATGGCTCCTCTATTGCTTTTGTTTGTGTTCAAAAATTGGTCCAACTCATTTTTATCTCTTTTGTGACATTTAGAAATCTTTTTAATCCACCTATCTTTAAGTCCACTGACTAAGACATGAAGTGTGGCTTTTGATGGTTCATATTATTTTCTTCATTTGTGCTTTGTTTTTGTTGTTTTCTCCATGTTCTTGGTGTTTATGCATTTTTGGGTATGGGACCGTACACTAGGATGTGAAACCATGGGATGATGAGGCTGACAAGAAAGAGCTTGAGGTAGCATGAATCTCTAGACCCCAAGTCAAATTCGTTACAAGACTGTGTCGAACCGGATGTTTCCCATATGGTTTGATTATCTTTTATGAATTTGGGTTTGGTTGAGAGTTTTCTGTTTTCTTGTTGGGAAAATCTAGTAAAGTTGCAACAAAGCTTGCTCTCACTAGAGCTCGATCCCTTGTTTGAAAAGCATGGTCATTTGAAAACTGTTCTTAGACACTTTGATACAAAGCTTCTCAAGGATGCCGAAATGGTAGTTGTTTCACCAGGAGTTCCCTTGGAAAGTCATGGACTTTCTTTTTTATTGCAATCAAGGGAGAGAATATTGTCTGAGTTGGATTTTGCTGCAAAAATTCTTCCAAGAAGTATTAAGATATTAGCATTGACTAGAACATATGGAAAATCTACTATTGCTACTTTTTTTTTTTTTTTTTTTTTGGACAGATGCTTAGCCATTTAGGCATTGAGGTATTTTTTTAGGGGAACCTTGGGATTCCACTCTCGAAGGTTGCTATCCAATGTTTGACGTGTCACCCCCCTAATCCATCTTTTTATGTTAAAAAATTGATTTTTAAAAAATTCCATTCTCAAATAATTTTTCAAAATTCCGATTGTCAAATTTATTTTCAAATAAATTTTCAAAATTTCAATTCTTAAATACGATTTTCAAATAATTTTTCGAAATTCCAATTTCTTTCAAATTTAATTTCCAAAATTCAAATTCTTAAAACTAATTTTCAAAACTCCAATTCTCAATTAATTTTCAAAACTCCAATTTCTTTCAAATTTAATTTCCAAAACTCCAATTCCTAAATTTAATTTTCAAAACTCCAATCCTCAAATAATTTTCAAAATTCCAATTTCTTTCAAATTTAATTCCAATTCTTAAATTTAATTTTCAAAACTTCCATTTTCAAATAATTTTCAAAATTTCAATTTCTTTCAAATTTAATTTCCAAAATTCCAATTCTTAAAACTAATTTTCAAAACTCCAATTCTCAATTAATTTTCAAAACTCCAATTTCTTTCAAATTTAATTTCCAAAACTCCAATTCCTAAATTTAATTTTTAAAACTCCAATTCTCAAATACTTTTCAAAATTCCAATTTCTTTCAAATTTAATTTCCAAAATTCCAATTCTCAAATAATTTTCAAAACTCCAATTTCTTTCAAATTTAATTTCCAAAACTCCAATTCTCAAATAATTTTCAAAATTCCAATTTCTTTCAAAATTTATTTTCCAAAATTCCAATTCTTAAATTTAATTTTCAAGACTACAATTTTCAAATAAATTTCAAAACTCTAGTTTTCTCTTGAACGGTTTTAATTCCACTACAGTTTTCAAATATTTTTTAATTCTACAACTTTTCATCCTTTATTAAGGTGTTATGTCGCCAAAAATCTTGATTTTAATGAGTCTACTGCCATTATCATTTTGGTGTGCACTTATACAAAATTTCTTCGATTTTCAAATAATTTTCTATTTATCTTGATTTTAAATAAGCAAAAATGATTTTTTCATAATTCCAAAATAATGGAATTTGTGAGACTAATTCATGCAAGATAAATTGGGCTATGGTGGGCGCCCCACATATGAGTTTTCTCTTCTGATTGTCAACTGCCATGCTTAACGAATATTGCTTGATTTTTGATATGCACGTGATAATTTTATACTTGAGCTAACCTTGTTTCCATGATAGCATTTTATTACCTATTGCCAAGGTACGCTCTCACTCTCACTTTGTTTATTTATTCATTATCATGACTTACTTTTGATCTATGATCATTTTGGTATCCATTGATCTCCTAGTTAATTGTCATGTTTGTCTCACCTTATTTAGTATAGACCCATTTTTAAGGGCTTAGAGGAGTGCTACGGTATTTACCGTACCTTTCCAATAAGTAACCTGACCCCCCGAACCCAAGTTTGGTTTTTCACAGACCATATTTTCCAAATAAGGAGTCACACTTAGAGTTTTCTTTTTTACTTTGTTTTCCCTTAAAAAAATAAAATAAAAATAAGTGGCGACTCCAAGTCTTTTCTAAAAATCATAATTTTTCACAAATAAACGAAAAGCGAGTCTCGCCATCGAGTAGGAACACATCGTGCGAAATGCAGAGTCTACACTATTATTCACTAGATTTTATAGATATTGAGATTTAAACAAGACATGCATATACACAACTTATCAAAATTTTTACTAGAGTTGAAAATGAATTGAGTTATTGTTTATAGTCATAATTTCACCAACAAAATTATAATTTTTTTTTTATTCTGCACATTTTTTAGTATTTTAGTTTTGAAATGACATTTCATAAAATTCTTCTAATTTGACTTTAAGTCGGATTATAATTTCAATAGTAATTTAATCTATTAATTTTTAATTTTTTTTTATGTGTACACATAATTTTTCCCTAATATTTTTATATTAATTTTCATTTTTTTGAAAATAAATTTAATTATTTTATTATAATATTTTTATACTAATTTTTTTTTTTATATTAAACTTGTTATACCATTATAATAATAATAATAATTCCCTACAAAATTGCGTAAATTGCACTTGATTTTGTTTTGGATTTTGATGGTAAAGTTTCAAAATTCAAAGCAACTTTCTCTCTTGTCCCACCTACAACGAAGGTTCCTCTTCGACATTTTACATGCTTCAACTTTCGAATACTTTCTTCAAGAAAATCACCTCTATTTTGATTTTTTTTCTCTTGGTTTTTCTAGTTTTTTATTTATTTTCTTCCTTGCTATGTCAATCGTTTTCATTTTTTTTTCTTTTATGGAATTGTTTAAAAAAAAGAATAATCGAAACACACAAATAAAATAAAATGCACGAAAATGACCAGTTTTATTTTTATTTTTCAACATTTCTTCTTTTTCTCTTTTCATTTGTCACTATTAATTATATTTTATTTATTTATTTCCAAATAAAAAATAAAAAATGAAAGAAACAAAAATGAAAAATGGACAACATAACATGCAAAAATCAAACAAAAAAGAAAGAATAAAAGTAATAATGGAACAAAAATATGAAATATAAATTTTTAACAAAAATACCTTTCTATATTTAAAAATAAAAAATTTTAAACAAAAATTTTAAGATAATAAAAAAAAAATAGATTTATACATTTAAAAAAATTTATATAATTATAGTTTGATATATATATATATATATATATATATGTTGTGAAATAAAAGAATAAGAATAAGAAAAGACGAGATAATAAACAAAGATATTCAAAGAAAAATAGAACAAAATGTAGGAAGAGAACCAGATTAATTTTCATTACAGGTATCTCCCTTTTTATAGGGAGTTACAAAGAGATGTACATTAATACGGATGATCATCCACAAGTTATCATAGTGATACAGAATCTCATATTTTACAATACTCCTCCTTGGATGATCATAAGAATATGCCTCATTGAAACCTTACTATGAAAAACCCTATGGGAAAAACCATAGTGAAAGAAAAAGAGTACAATATTCTTTTGGATTCCCACAACTATCTCGTTAAAAACCTTGCCAGTAAAACCCAATGGGACAAAACTTGGACGAAGGAAAAAAAAGTGCAGCGTAGTGATATTCTTATCAATTAGCTCTCCCTCATGTTGATTTCTCTAGTAGCACAACATGGAGATCTTTGAGTCGACATATTCCAATGAGTTTTTTGAGTATTGCAATTGAAAATGCCTTTATGAATAGATCTACTAAATTGCCACTTGATCTTATTCGTTGAATAGCAATTTCATCACTCTTCTTAGGTTAATGAAAGTAAAAGACTTGGACGATATATGCTTAATTCTATCACCCTTACTGTATCATTCTTTAATCTGTGCAATGCAAGCAACATTATTAACTTGATAGCATTACCTTTGATGGAGGATAGTCCACATGTTTCCATTATTTGCTTGATTGATCTCCACGATATTGTCATATCACCATAGATAAATACATACCTCATTTAAGATTGAGCTATTGTAGTACAATATTGACTTTATTCCAATGTCTTTGAGTTGGTGTAGAACTATATCTCACAAGTAAATTAACAAGGAATGCAATATCTGGTCGTGTATAATTTGCAAGATTCATCAGTGCACCAATAACACTGTAATATGGTATTTCTGGACCAAGTAGTTCTTTATTATCTTCTTTAGGATAGAAGAGGTCATTTTTCACTTCTAGTGAATGAACTATCATCAGAGAACTTAATGGATGTGATTTATCCATATGAAAGTGATTCAAGAATTTCTTTGTATATGTTGACTAATAAACTAATATTTCGTTTGAAAAGTACTTGATCTGTAGGTCGAGGAAAAAAAATTTGTTTTCAAGGATCTTTCATTTCAAATTTACTTTTCAAATAGTCAATTATTTTTGTAAGCCCTTTAGGAGTTCCAACAAAATTCAGTGTTCCACATATACTATAATAATTGGAAAAATCCAACATAATGAATTAGGAAAGGAGACTGTAGATTCAAATTAATTTTCAGAGTACCGAACTTTATCTTACCCCATATAAAGTCTGATTAATTTTGCTTAATTTATTCTGAATCTTTATTTGCTCTGCTTACTTAACATGAATTAGTGTCATAAGAATTAATGTCTTTTATTCCTTATCCTCCTAGTATATATAATATAGATTATGATCGTGTAAAAGAACTTAATAATAGGTTGTATGCTCAACGTAAAGAATTTAGAGAAACTTGTGATAAATTACATAATTTAAGAACTACTGTAAAAGATTTAACCACAGATATTAAAAACTTAACCTCTCTTAAATATTTGAATGAATACGAAGTAGCTATTTTAATATAAAATTTACAAACACTTATTAAATTAACATAAAAGTTTCAAACACTTATTAAAATAACATAAAAGGTTTCAGACATTTTGGAAAACTTAATATTTTAATATAAAATTTTTTCAAACACTTATTAAAATAACATAAAAGGTTTCTATGCTTATAATGAAAGTTTTTCAACGTATAAAATTAAGTTTTTGAAATCGGATATCTCAAAAATTCAGGTAGTAAAATTCAAAATTTTAAAAAACATCACTTCGTGTCAAGGTAATACCCCCCTTCTGACCAGACATAGTCTCCCTAAGACGCCAATTTTCCGGCAAAAACAGGTTTGAGGTCAAGGGTTAAGACTAAAGACTCTAGTTTTTTAAAACATGATTTTACACCCAAAATTTTCTAAATAACTCGATTTTTTTTTTATTATGTTGATGAGAACATTATATAAAAAGGATCCATGTATATTACATATATTAACTAGTAAAGAAAACTTAAAAATAATTCAAATAATTTTCATTTCCCTACTTTACCTTTTTACCCCCTAAGGGTAAGAAAAATACATAATAAATTTAAATGAAGGCAAAAAATTTAACAGAAAATTCTTACTTTCTTATTGATTGCTGATGAATGTACAAGGCTGAAGATGGAGCTTCTTTTTACAGACAACTTTGCACACTATTGCACACACCTTTTGACACACTTTCTCGGGCACACTTCTTTTTTTTTTACTACCACTAATTTATAGGCAAAGCATTTACAAGTGACAGGTGAGAATACAGGTGAGAATTAATTTCAAGTGGTTGGATGGTAGGAAAATATTTACAGTGTTCAGAGGTTTGGTATAAAATAAATACAAAGACTTTTGAGACTTTTACTTGTGACTTTTGTTTATTCATCCGTTCTTCTCTTCCTTCTTGTCTCTTTCTCTTGTCATTTTCTTGCATAATACGTGGCTTGTGGATGCCTTTACTGCTTCTGAACTTGTATTGCCATATTTAATTTTTGTAGTTGAAGACGCATTTACTGCTTTAATGTCGTCATTGCTGACATCATCCTTCCATTGCATTTTGTAGATTATGATAACTTTCATCGTCCAGGTTGTCCCAAAATAATGCGTCATCGCTGAGGTAGGAAGATGGTTCCGGTATATCTACACTGAGTTCGTTTATAAAATCCTGTTCTTCTAAAGTAATAAAAGGGTTTGGAACAATAATGTGTTCTAAAGGTTTTACTCTCCATATAGACATGGTTTTTGTTTCGCCAATGAGATGAAATAATTTATTCCGGGTTGGTCTAAGATCATAGATTTGAAAAGCTCTAAAGCGAGTACAAAATTCTGGAAATTCATCTGAACGGGTCATTTCCCATTCTGGTTCTTGTTGAGGGATGAGTGGGTCTTTATTATGTTTTATATATACATGATGATAGGCTGGTACTACTGATCCATCAGGTTGAAATAAAGGTGGAATGGTTTCAAAAGAAATATCTATATATTTTTCGGCTTTAAAAAGATAAGTTAAAACATCTTTCAATTTTTCTGGGAAATTTTCAGGGATTTGAGATATATGGTTCATAAAAATATTTTTTAAAATTCCCTGATCCATAAGTTGCGGTACTAAATCAAAATTTTCTTTATTTACAACAGACATATTTACATAAGCTAAATATATAACAAAGAAAAATTCAGGGTCATGAAATGCCATATACCCTGTTTTTATACCGGCATTTTTAGTTCTAAAATGTTTATACAAAAGTTCTTGATTTTTAAACACTTTGTTATATTGGTTTTGTAGAAAAAAGGTTTTGACGAAAGAATAGTTATCAATTCCAATTATATTTTTAACAACAAGCCTTTCATATTGTTCAGTCAGAAGAGCTGATTTCTTAATTAAACTAATTACTTCAGGTTGACTGTTTGAACAGCTGGTTTGATTGGTTGACACTATACTGGTTTTCAAATCTTCTATCAAATTTTCTTGATTTTCTTGGATTTTGAGGTTTTGGAATTTTTGGGTTTCTAAAGCAATCAGTTGGTTTTGAAGGTTTTGTAAATGTTGGGCTAAAGCTGACACTGTTTTTCCATAAGCATATTCTAAATTTTGGTTCGAAAAACTCTGTGGTTTTAGAGACCAAAAATTATCTACAATAACCTTATGTTCTTCAAAAAGGTTTTGAGAAAATAAAGAGTTAAACCTTAGGTTTGGATTCAACACTTCGTTTAGACATATGGTTCCATATTGAAAGGTTCTTGCTTTCGTAGGTTTTCTTTGAGCCATGGTCCTGTAATCATGAAATCAATCATTAGTATTATCGACATTATTAATTATTTGTCTACTTAACCAGTCTGCTAATATATTATCTTTTCCTTTAATATGTTCAAATTTAGGTTTGAAACCAATTAAAGAGTTTTGAAACTTTATCCATCTTTTGGTGGACAGTTTTGAAGAATTTTTGTTTTCAAAGAATTTTTTAATATTCTCACAATCGGTTCTTAAAGTAAATTGTTCTTGGTTAAAAAATAATTGAAATTTTTCTAAGACTAATATTATTGCTTCAATTTCTAAGTCTGTAGAGCTAAGGTTCTTTTGATAATCATTAAAAGTTCCACTACAATATCTACAAAGTTTTTCTTCTCCTACATTAGTTATTGCTAAAAGTATACCTCCCCATCCTGTTTGACTAGCATCAGTTTGGACTATTTTATATTCATTTTCTAAGGGTAAATGTAAGGTTGGGAGATGTTTCACAAGTTCTTTTATTTTCTGTATAAGTTTAATATCTTCTTGGTTAAAATATCTCTGCCCTGTGTTTTTTGTTTTACTATAAAGGGGTCCAGCTAATCTACTAAGGTTTTTAATATATGGCCTAGCATAATTTAATAATCCTAAAAAACTTTGAAGGGTTTTTAAGTCTTCGAGTTTGTTTGGAAAATTATTTATTTTTTGCACTATATGTTCTTGTAATTTTATTTGTCCATCCTCTAATTCTAATCCTAAAAATTCTATTTGAGTCTTAAATAATTTCAATTTCTTTTTACTTACTATTAATCCATGACTAATTAATTTTTCAAAAATCAATTCTAAATGCTTTATGTGTTCTTGAATAGTATATGAAAAGACAAGAATATCATCAATATATACAAGAACAAAAGAATATTTTCCAAAAATATTATCCATCATTCGTTGGAATATCTGAGGAGCATTTTTTAGTCCAAATGGCATTACATTCCATTCATATAATCCACAAGGACATGAAAACGCTGTCCATGGTTTACTATCCTCTTCTAATCTGATTTGCCAAAATCCACTTTTACAGTCTAACTGAGAAAAATATTTACATCCTTGAATAGAATTAATTAAAGAATCTTTGTTTGGAATTTTATAAGCATCATCATATGTATTATCATTCAATCTTTTATAATTAATAACCATCCTAGCTTTTCCTCGTTTTTCTTCATTATGGTTCCTAACTAAAAAAGCTGAGGATCTATGGGGACTAAAACTTGGTTTTATGAGGTTATTCTGTAACAGTTCTTCTATTTGAATTTTGAATTCCTTTGTATCTATAAGATTGCATGCTATATTTGCCGTTTTTATTGTTAAATCTGGGTTTTTAATTGGTATTTTACAGGTTGTCTTATTTTTATTCCAATGTTTTTGTGGGTCTTCTCCTATAATTCCTATTTTTTCTGCTTCTAATATAAGGTTTTTTAATCTATTTGCATTTCTTAATTGTTCTGAGTAGTCATTAATTATGCTTTCCTTTTGTGCCTCCACTTTGCTAATTTGATGAAATGTTACATTATGATTTTTATTTAATACATTTTCCATGTTTGTATAAACAATTGTTGTGGTTTTAGGATGAAAACTAACTTGGTTATTTTGTATTGTTATCCCTCCTTGTAAAGAATGTACAAAATTTAAACCTAAAATAAAAGGATATAAACTTATAGTAGGTACAAGATAAGTTTGGGGTAATACTAAGGTTATGTTATTAATTATGATTGGTACGTTTGAAATATACTTGGTTAGTATTAGTTTTTGTTGATTGTATTGGATTAACTCTACTGGTTGAACTAATGTTTGCTGATCTTCTTGAGGTACTAAGGTTTCAAATAAAAGGTTTTTACTGGCTCCAGTATCTAACATTGCATCTACCTTTAATTCAATGGTTTTTAATTTAATTGTTGTTGGAAAAATAATAGATTTAACTTTATTTGCCATATTTACTTGTTCTATTGTTTGTATGATTATTTTTTCAGGATTCATTGGTTCTTTTACAGGACTTTTTAGTTCTTCTGTGTCCTTAGGTTTTGAACTACTGTCTTCTTCTTCTTTTGAAAATTTTCCTTTGATTATTATTTGTAAATCTTTCCATATATTATAAGGTTTTATTTTACTTTCTAAAGGTTGTACAAGGTTTTCTAAATTTAAAAGGGTTTTCTTAGCTTGATTTTCCTCTTTTTCAATAATCATACAAATTTCTTCTTTTTCATTTTCACTATCTTCTACACTATATACACTTGAATTTTCACTTTCAAAGTCTAATTCACTGATAAGTTCTTCTTCTTCACTATCTAGCTGATACTCATTTATTAGGTTTATTTTTACTTGGGTTTTTCTATTTCGTTCATTTAATGGTTTTTTAAGTTCAGGACATTCAGGTCTTATATGGCCTTCCTGACCACACAAATAACATTTACACTGTCTTTTTCTCTCTGAGGTTCTTTTTCTTTTTATCCAAAACTTTCCAGGTTTTTTGTACCTTGTCTGATATGGTTGTTTTTCATAAAAGGTTCTTGACTTTCTTCTTAAAAATTTATTATATCTCTTAGGTTTTCTAAACTTATATTCTCTGCATCCTATATCTAGATTTTCTCCTATATGTAATTTTCTACAAAGTTGTTGATTTATGTCTTATTTCTTTATCTGACTTCTTTCTCCTATGCTTACACATTCTCCTTCTAGCCAATTTTTTACAAATTCTATTCTAGCACCTATATAAGGAGAGTTTTAATACTCGGAGGTTGTAAATTCATTCCATAGTCTAAGTCCTATGGGTCCTTGTATTTTTAATATATATTTATTTAAATATTCAGGGGTTCTGTCTATTCTAGCAAAGATTGCATATTTCCTAAATTTTTGTTCATATTCTCTTATATATGAAAGATTACATAATTTCAATTGTTCTAACTTATGAAGGTATATTGCAGGTTCCTTTACATCTTCTTGTGTTGTTCCTAAAAAATAATGTTTTATTAGATTTATAAATACAGATATGCTAAAATTATTTCTGACTTCTTGAAAATAACTACTGTTTTCTTGTTCCATGTTTCTAAAAAATTGTAGTACAGTTCCTCTAAGGGTACTTTTACAAAATTCATAAATTTCTTGTTGGTTTTCAAAGGATACTACCACACCTGCTGAATTTAAAGATTGCTCCCAATTTTCTATGGTTTTTCTAAGATCTTGCGCACTATCTATATCTAATATTGTTCCATATTCGTATACTGGTTGCAAAGAATTATATACTGGTTGCAAAGAACTAGAAGGTTCTGTTTTAGTTTTCCATTGAGGTCCTTTTGGCTTGCTATACGACTTATTATATTTTACTATTTCACTTTTTACATTTACAGATTCTTTTTCTTCATTTATTGTATTTATTGATTCGTTTGAGATTATTTCTATGTTTTCGTTAACTTTTGGTTGAATAGTAAATTGATTTATCATTTCTATATCTATAAGTTTTTTGATTAAATTGGTTTTATAGAGTTGTTCTATTATTTGGTCATCTGTATAGTTGTTACACATTATATTAACAAAGTTTTCTTGATCCACTTGTTCATCTAGTAATGTTGGATTACTAAATTCTTCTAACATTATATTTACTAACTCTGAGTTTTTGTATAGGTTTTCTACTGTCTCAATGTTTAGTAAAATATCTTCTTGTATAACATTTACATTTTCTATCTCACTATTTGACTCTACCTCTACATTTACAGTTTTATAATTTCCAAAGGTTATACTTGCACTTCCATCTTGGTTTTCATATAAGCTACTGGATGTTGGATATTTTATTATTGGTTTATTTATTTGAGGTAATTCCCACTCTCGTCCTAGTAAATAGTCGATATTTACAGGTTTTGCTTCTATCATATTTACTGTCTTACTTCCAAAGGTTTTTACTATATCATCAAATTCCATCACACATTTTAAACTTAAAGCATTAGTAGTTTTTCCTATAAATCCTATAGCTATGCTAAGGTTTTTACTTCCTAATTCCATATCATAACCTTTAGTATTTACAGTTATTTTTATTTTTTTTGTGAATTCCTTAAGATCTATACAAAATTGAGGTATACAACCAATAACTGCGTAATTTTGGTTCATATTAACTTCTGCACTAGCTAAAAGAGCTCGTCCTACTGTATTGTTTCTAGTATCTAAAAGGTTAATATTTATAAGTGCTCCAATTTCTTTACGATGAAGTCCTATTATTCCTATCAAAATTATTCCTAAGTGCATATATTTATCGGTTTTATTTTTTAATAATTTGCTTTTTGTTTCTGGAGATACTAAATCTAGTCATTTTAAGACTGTTAAACAAATTAAATATCTAAATATGGTTGCGTCCATCATAGGAGAATATGTTTCCTTGTAGTCAATATTAGGTTTTTGCAGGAAACCTTAAGTTACGAGTCACATTTTATATCTTGTGATTTCATTTTTCTCATTACACTTTCTTATAAATACTCATTTATATCCAATAAGTTTGACAACTTCAAGTCTAAATACTTCTCATTTTTCTAATGAGTATTATTTTTTCGGGATGTATTCTTTTCCATTTTGGCTAATTTTTTCTATGTTGACATTCATTCATAGTTTCTACTTTGGGATCTTCATTATTTCTTATGACAAGAGTATTTCAATCCCATTATTTTTCATATATAAGTAAATAATTGAGATCTCTTCAATATCAGGTACTTGTACATTTTCAGGAACTAATTGTAAAACATATACCTATCATAGGGCTACTTGTTTAAACTGTGCCTTTTAAGGGGCTGCTTGAGATTGATCATTCATTTTAATAACTCATTTTATATGCAACTTCTTCAAGAGTGTCACATTTCATATATCTTTCCTTGTGTTTTTCTCTTAAAGGAATTTGTTTGCCTTTTCAGGGTCTACCACGCTTCAAGTGTGTACTAGACTCATATTTTAATTGTCCTTCAAGGACATCAACTCATTATTTAATCGTCATTCAGGGATATCAACGCATTATTTAATTGTCATTCAGGGACATTAATTCGTACTAGAATATTCTAGGTAAGCGAAAATGATTGTCACTTTCTTTGCATCAATGAAATCATTTAGTAGTTCTTCTGGAAACTATGAATGAATGTCAACATAGAAAAAATTGGCTCATCTACCCCTAATGGCAAGAAAATTATCTAATTAAAATGATAATCTGCACAACGTGTGATTCTATCTTTCAAGTGTATAGGTAGACTAGTTATTAAATAAAAACTTATGGTTTTATAATGTACATCCATACAACATTTTACCATGGGGGACCAAGTTGGTCTTACAAGATTTTTCTGGATCTAGCATCGTATAAAGTGTCATTCACATGGAATCAAATACTACTAGTGACATAGTATAATTAGTATTAACATTGTCTGTCATCAATGTTGTGCAATTAATGAGATGAGAGTTTCATCAAAATAACAAGTCATAACATGTCATAAAGACCTTACCTTTATAAAGTTGAAGAAATATTATCATAGAAAAAGAGTTAAAATCAAATGGAAAAATAGTAGTCATCGATAATGACTTACCTTAATAAGTTGAGTAAAAACAATGAAAGCATATATAACACAACAAAACAAATATCAAAAAGATAATTTAAAGTTATATATTTCTTAAATATCTCACACATTTGATTTTGTAAGTGTAGAACAATTTATATATGAAATAACTAGGAAGTATTTTAATAATCAAACTAATTGTAGTGATAGATCAATATTTTTTATTTAAAATATTATTATGATTTAAATCAATGTGCAAAAATTAATTCATAAATCAAAATTTCAAAAGAACATATCATGATTTAAAATAGCTTGTTGTTTCAAAACTTAAATTGAAATATTACAAATCTATCTAAATATATATGTAAAGATATAACATAATATATTAAAAATAATAGTTGAATCTATTTTTTTTTGAAAAGATATTCTTAAATAATGAAATTAATGCATTAATAAAAATATCATATGTGGCAACATACAATAATATATATTATTCTATACAACTCGAAAATTTTCAATCATAAAAACATGTTATAAAGAAATAAGACATGCGAAATCAATTTATTAATCATATGACCAAGTCATATATTTCACATGTACCCAAAAAATCTCAAATTTCTAAATCAAAAGATTATTGTATATTAAATAGCTAGAATAAAAAAAATATTCCAAACTATCACCTCTAAAACAGAAATATCATACTTTCTTATTTATATATAAAATTTTCTACTAATGATAGTATACTTCTAATAATAGAAATTTATAAAAACTATCAAACACTTGCCTATTTGTATAACTTGATATACAAAATATTAATCTTTTGATAATATGTAAATATTATCTATATGTTTGTTATCATAGCTTCAGGCTATAATATATTTCATTATAACTTTTGGTTGTATAAATTTCATAAAGTTGTGCAAAATTGTTAGTTAACAATTTTGTTTTCTATAGCTTCTAACTATAAAAAGTACATATTAACAACTTTGACATAACATTTGATTAGCACAAAGAATATTAATTTTCTTATTTTCATAACTTTGGGTTATGAATAATAATATTTATATAATTTTTGGTTATATAATATAAATTTATAATATATATATATATATTTTTTCATATAACTTTTTGCTATACAAGCTCTAACAATTATTAATTTACTAACTTTTTCTTCATAGCTTCAAACTATGAATAATTAAAATTTAAGTAATGTTATAATAACATTAAACGATTGACAATTATATTATGATATAACTTCTGGTTATATAACAAAATTTAAAAAAAATTATGTATCTTCTAGGTACATAGTTGTTCATTGACAATTTTGTTTTGTATAACTTCTGGTTATACAAGAGAATTAACAATTGTTTGCATAGCTTCTGGTTATGAAACAATTGTTAATAAAAATTGTTTTCCATAATTTCTATTGTGAAAAATAAGTGAATACGAAATAAAAATTAAAAGCCAATATTTTTTCATAACTTTGAGTTATGATTATTTTGTCAAAACAAGAAAATATGCAAATTTATACATAGCTTCAGGCTATGAACAATTTTTTTTATGTAAATTTGTGTATAACTTCAAACTATGAACTATTTATGTATAACTTCCAATTACACAATATAATTAAAATAAAACAAAGAAATTAAAAGTTAATATCTTTCATAGCTTCAAGTTATAATTATTTTGTCAGAACAAGAAAATATTTAAATTTGTATATAGTTTCAGACTATGAACTATTTTTTATATAAATTTGTGCATAACTTCATGCTATGAACTATTCATTTTATAGCTTCTGGCTATATAATATAATTTTGTATAACTTTCAGTTATACTATGTAATTAAAAACAAATAATTATGAGTTATATATATATAGCTTCTGACCGTATATTTGTAATTTTAGATTTGTACTTAGTTTCAGGCTATGAGTTATTCATTATATAGCTTCTGGCCATATAATGTTATTGTTAGCCCAAGGGTTCTCCTAATCGGGTTTTGATGATAACAAACCATGGTTAAGTAACTAATTGGTTTAATGTTTAAGAATCTCAGGTATAAACTCGAAAAATCATCAAATGACCAAATGGATATAAGATCGAGACGCTTGGAAGACTTGAGATCATAGGAAACTAATGTAAGATGAATGCATGAGTGCACTTAGGACTTTCATACGTTTTCATGCATCTTAGAAAACTCGGTTTATTCTTTAAAACGTCGACTTCATTAAAACCCGAGTTTTTAACTAATTTACCTTAGGCAAAATGTTTCAAAATTGGGTTAATAATTTACCTAAAGACCTTGCCTAAGTGTTAGAAAAGAAAGGAATCAAAAAATAGGTTTCTCGGGGCCAAAAAGGCTCAACCGGTCGAGGCTAAGGCCAATCGGTCAACCGATTGAGGTCGTTCGATCGAGGACTGGTCGAGAAAGGTTAAAAACCTTCTCTCTCTCCCAATAGCCTTCTCTTCCAGGTCGAGGTGATTCCTTTATCGGTCGAGGACCGGTCGAGGTCAGGTTGAGGCAACGGTAACCTGTCATGCATTAAATGCTCCAACAGCTAGTGAACCGGTCGACCCCTAGCTCGCCCGGACGAGGTTGTCTTTTGTTGATTTTGACTCCTGAGCTTAGAAACCTATAAATTGAGAGCTCCACTTCATTTATTGATAAGAGAACACTTGCATTTAAAGCCCACCTACCTATTCTTGATCAAAAAACTCTCATTTCTTTCATAAGTGCATTAAATCACCACTTGCATATCTTTTAGTGCACTCTTATTGTCATCCTAGCTTTGCCTTGTATTTGAGCCATCTTTAAGCTAGGTTGAGTGAGTATATTTTGTAACAATCTGAGTGTTAAAGCCTTCAAGAGGGTTGAATCTTGAAGAGGTTATGTAACAGCCCATTGGAGCCAGAATCCAAGTGTAAGAAGATTGGAAGCTTGGTTGAAGCTTCAAGTTAGTGGAACCCTCACTCGGTTAGGAGGTTGAGGAGAGTGGACGTAGGCAAGGAAGTGCCAAACAACTATAAACCCAAGTTTGAATTCTCTCAACTCTATCTTTTTACTTTGCTTATATTTTGTTTAATTTTGTTGTGATTGAAAAGATTTTAAAAACCCAATTCACCCCCACACCCCTCCCTTTTTTGGGTGTTTTTCTTAACTAAACATAGCCTTTGTTTTCTCAATTGGTATCAGAGCTAGACCTCTTCTTTTAAGACTTAATCGTTTAAGAGGAAATGACTATTCCATCAAGCTCATCCCAAGTTGAAAATTTTTCAAAACATAGAGCTCCATTCTTTACAGGAACCGATTATCCCTATTGGAAAACTAGAATGACTTGGTATTTGCAATCTACTGATTTAGATGTATGGGATGTCATTGAAGATGACCCAACCTTTCCCACTAAACTAGTGGATGGTGTTTTGGTTCCAAAACCCAAACAAGAATGGAATGAGCTTGATAGAAGAAACTTTCAATTAAATGCCAAAGCCGTTTTTACTTTGCAATGTGTTATGGATAGAAATGAATATAATAGAATACGTCAATGCAAATCAGCTAAAGAAATTTGGAGGTTGCTTGAAATAACTCATGAAGGAACTAATCAAGTGAAAGAGTCAAAAATCAATTTACTTGTTCATAATTATGAATTGTTTTCAATGAAAGAAACTGAGACTATTGTTGAGATGATTACTAGGCTCACCGACATTGTCAATGGTCTTGAAGCTTTGGGAAAAACCTACAAGGAATTCGAGAAGGTGATGAAGATATTGAGGTCTCTCCCATCCAAGTGGCATACCAAGGTCACCGTAATTCAAGAAGCAAAAGACTTGACTAAGCTACCTATGGAAGAACTCATAGGGTCATTAATGACATATAAGATCAATTTGGCAAAGAAGCTACAAGAGGGTGAAGACAAAAAGAAGAAGAGCATAACCCTTAAAGCTACAACCAAGGAAGAAGAAGATGTTGAAGAAGAAAAGTCAAGTGATGAAGATGATGATCTAGCCCTCATCACAAGAAAGCTCAATAAATTCATGAGAGGTGAAAGGTTTAAAGGAAGGAAATTCACCTCTAGAAGGGATCCTTCTAAAAAGGAATCTTCATCTCATGGTGACAAGGAGAAATGGGAAGAGAAAAGAGAATTGACATGCTTCAAGTGCAAAAAGCCGGGACACATCAAATATGATTGTCCTTTCTACAAGAGTGAAGCCAAGAGAAGAATGAAGAAGGCAATGATGGCCACTTGGAGTGAAAGTGAAGAATCCTCCGAAGAAGAAAATGAGAAGGAAGTGGCAAACATGTGCTTCATGGCAATAGATGAACTTGATGAGGTAAACTCTAACTTTAGTGATAAAGATATGCATGATGTTTTTGAAGAATTATATGAGGATTTTGAAAAACTTAGTTTGAAAAATAATTCTCTTAAAAAGAAAATTCAAGATCTTGAAAAGGAACTTGAAGAAGTGAAAGAAAAGTTTTCAATTGATGAATTATCTAAAACTCATCTTGAAAAGGAAAATGAGATTTTAAGGAGTGAAAATGAGATTTTGAAAAAGAAAAATGAATGGTTAACCTCCTCTCTTTCAATTTTCTCTTGTGGACAAAAATATTTTGAAATGATCTTAGCTAGCCAAAAATGTGTCTTTGACAAACAAGGGCTAGGATTCAAATCGTCAAAAAATCGAAAGTATTTTAAAAACTACTTTGTAAAAGAATCCGCAAGTGCAAGTATTTCCACCACTTGCAACTTTTGTGGAAGAGGAGGGCACATTAGTAGTACATGTCCCTTAAGAAATGGTACTCAACAAATTTCTAATGCTAAAGCTGAAAGGTTTGGGTTGAAAAATCCAAGGTCACTAACCCTCAAGAACCCAAAAAGATATGGGTACCTAAATCAACTTGAATTTTATTTTGTAGGGATCAATGAAGGATAAGTGGTTCTTGGATAGTGGATGCTCAAGGCACATGACCGGGGATGAATCCAAGTTCGCTTTCCTTACAAAAAGAAAGGGAGGATACGTTACCTTTGGAGACAATTCAAAAGGAAGGATCATTGGTCAAGGCAACATTGGTAATGACACATCCTCTCTTATTGAAAATGTTTTATTAGTTGATGGTTTAAAACATAATCTTTTGAGCATAAGTCAACTTTGTGACAAAGGTTTTAAAGTGATTTTTGAAGCATCTCATTGCATCATCAAAGATATTCAAAATGATAAAACCATCTTCATGGGTCATAGATGTGATAATATTTATGCAATAAATATTTCAAAATATGATGACCATGATAGATGCTTTTCAAGCATGCATGATCAAAGTTGGTTGTGGCATAGGAGGTTGGGACATGCTAACATGGACCTCATTTCCCAACTCAACAAAGATGAACTTGTTAGAGGCCTTCCCAAAATAAATTTTCAAAAAGACAAAATTTGTGAAGCTTGTCAAATGGGAAAGCAAATCAAAAACTCTTTTAAAAACAAAAATTTCATTTCAACAACTAGACCTCTTGAATTGTTGCATATGGATTTATTTGGTCCCTCTAGGACACCAAGCCTTGGAGGAAAAACTTATGTTTTTGTTATTGTGGATGACTTCTCTAGATACACTTGGGTCTTATTTTTAAGTCAAAAGAATGAAGCCTTTTATGAGTTTTCAAAGTTTTGCAACAAGGTTCAAAATGAAAAAGGTTTTACAATTACTTGTATAAGAAGTGATCATGGGAGAGAATTTGAAAATATTGATTTTGAAGACTATTGCAATGAGCATGGTATTAACCACAACTTTTCAACTCCTAGAACTCCTCAACAAAATGGGGTAATTGAAAGGAAAAATAGAACTCTTCAAGAAATGGTTAAAACCATGCTAAATGAAAACAATTTATCAAAATACTTTTGGGCCAAAGCCATTAACACTTCTTGTTATGTTTTAAATAGAATTTTATTAAGGCTTATTCTTAAGAAAACTCCCTATGAGCTTTGGAAAAACAAGAAACCCAACATTAGCTATTTCAAAGTCTTTGGGTGCAAATGCTTTATATTAAACACCTAAGACAATCTTGGAAAATTTGATGCAAAATCGGATGTTGGAATTTTTCTTGGTTACTCAACTTCAAGTAAAGCTTTTAGAGTTTTTAATAAAATAACCATGGTAGTTGAGGAGTCCATCCATGTTATTTTTTATGAATCTAACAATTCTCTCCAAGAAAGAGAGAGCTTTGATGATGATTTAGGCTTGGAGACCTCCATGGGAAAATTACAAACTGAAAATAGAAGGCAACAAGAAAAAGTTGTAGAGGATCCCAAGAAAGAGGAATCACCTTTGGCACTACCTCCTCCTCAACAAGTGCAAGGTGAATCAAGCCAAGACCTACCTAAAGATTGGAAATTTGTCATCAACCACCCACAAGATCAAATTATAGGTAATCCATCTAGTGGAGTAAGGACTAGATCATCCCTTAGAAATATTTGCAATAATCTTGCTTTTATCTCTCAAATTGAACCTAAAAATATAAAAGATGCTCTAGTTGATGAAAATTGGATGATTTCCATGCAAGAAGAGTTAAACCAATTTGAAAGAAGTGAAGTATGGGAATTAGTGCCAAGACCTCAAAATCAAAGTGTTATTGGAACTAGATGGGTCTTTAGAAACAAAATGGATGAAAATGGCATAATTATAAGGAATAAAGCAAGATTGGTAGCCCAAGGTTTTAATCAAGAAGAAGGGATAGATTATGAAGAAACCTTTGCTCCCGTAACTAGATTGGAAGCCATTAGGATGCTACTTGTCTTTGCATGTTTTAAAGACTTTGTTTTATATCAAATGGATGTGAAAAATGCTTTCTTAAATGGCTTTATAAATGGAGAGGTATATGCTGAACAACCACCCGATTTTCAAAGTTTTAACTTTCCTAATCATGTTTTTAGACTTAAAAATGCACTTTATGGTTTGAAACAAGCACCTAGAGCATGATATGAAAGATTGAGTAAATTTCTTTTGAAAAAGGGTTTTAAAATGGGAAAAATTGACAGAACTCTTTTCATAAAAACCAAAGATAATGACATGCTCTTAGTTCAAATATACGTTGATGATGTCATTTTTGGAGCTACTAATGTCTCTCTTTGTGAATAATTCTCAAAATGTATGCATAGTGAGTTCGAAATGAACATGATGGGAGAACTTAACTTTTTCCTTGGACTTCAAATCAAGCAACTAAAGGAAGGAACCTTCATCAATCAAGCCAAGTATATAAGGGATCTCCTCAAAAGGTTCAATATGGAGGAAGCCAAAACAATGAAGACTCCAATGAGTTCATCCATCAAGCTTGACATGGATGAGAAAGGTAAGCCCGTCAACTCAACTATGTATAGAGGCATGATAGGTTCTTTACTATATTTGACCGCTAGTAAACCTGATATCATGTATAGTATATGTTTGTGTGCTAGATTTCAATCTTACCCTAAGGAATCTCATTTAAGTGCTGTAAAACGAATCCTTAGATATTTAAAAGGAACTATGGACATAGGCCTATGGTATCCTAAGGGTGATAACTTTGAATTAATTGGATACTCAGATGCCGATTTTGCCGGTTGTAAAGTTGAGAGGAAAAACACTAGTGACACTTGTCATTTCCTAGGACATTAACTTGTTTCATGGCATAGTAAGAAGCAAAATTCGGTAGCCTTGTCTACGGCGGAAGCCGAATAAATAGTAATCGGTTTATGTTGTGCACAAATCCTTTGGATGAAACAAACACTTGGTGATTTCAATTTGATTTTTGAGCATGTTCCTATAAAATGTGATAACACTAGTGCCATAAATATTTCAAAGAATTCGGTACAACACTCTAGGACTAAGCATATGGAGATAAGACATCATTTTCTTAGAGACCATGCACAAAAGGGTGACATTACACTTGAATTTGTAAACACAAAAGATCAACTTGCCTATATTTTTATAAAACACCTAAGTGAAGAGCAATTTGTTGATATTAGAAGACAACTAGGGGTGATTTCTTTATGATCAAATGATTGCTTGATGAATTCTTGTTGATATTGCTTTTGAATATATCATATGATTGCGTGAAATTCATATCATATGCATCATATAGAAATAATCATAGGAAAGAGGTCAAATTTTGACCAAAAATCAAAATTCCCATGGCATTAGACATAAAAAATTAGGGATTTCAACTAAAAAGGGCAGGGAGAGGATCATGAGACAAGAAAATGCAAGAAAATTTGGAAAAATTGACCGTTGATCGTTGACCAGGCGATCGACCGGTTGAGGAATCGGTTGACCGGTTCGTCAGGGCTGAGAATTTAAAACGCCCCCCGCGCGCTTCATTTATCCCATTTTCTCCTCCAAAGCTTGCCGCCCCTTCACATCCCTGCTTCCCAAAGACTTTTTGGCCAGATTTCAAACCGATTATAGGCTGAGGACTTGATTTTGGGACAGATTTGGGCTAGGGTTTTGGTTTGAAACCCAGGGTTTCACCTCTTGAGAGCATCTCTTCTCTGCACCGTGCGTCTCAGGGTTGTTCAGCTCCATCTCCGGGCGTCTAGGGTTTCGGGTTGGTGGTTGCTTTTTCCTCTTTGCTTTCATTCTCTCTTTGGACTCCTTTTTCGCTTCATTGATGGCACCAAGGAGAGAGACGGGCACTTCTAGGGCTCAGGGTAAGCACCCTGTTGAGCCATCTCAGCCCGAGCAGACGGAGGATCGTCGAAAGGCGAGGTTTGACACGACACTCTTCAGTTCGAATGAAGACTATCAACGCTACAAGCAGAAATTTGCCCAGAGAAAAGTCATTCCAGGGAGAAGTGTCAACTTCTCTCAACTTCAGCACTTTGACTTTGAGAGGCTATTCGGACGGATGGGATGGCTGCCCGTAGTGACGATCTCTGAGCCGGTCTTCCCGACTCTGGTGCGGGCTTTCTATTCTCGGGCAACCTACGGGCTTGGAGGACCCGTATTATCCACTATGAGAGGCGTTGAGATCCGTTTGAGTCCCGAGAGCATCTGCCGCATTCTCGACATCCCTTCGATTGGACTCCGTGTTTATGAGGCCAAGGCGTGGCCCACTGTGCCAGGATTTGAGCCTAGAGAGGCTGTTCAGAGGTTGTGAAGACTTGTTGATCCCTAGGAGATGGGCAAAACATCAGTTCACAGCTTGACAATGACTAGCCGAGTCCTTCACCATATGATCTGTTCGATTCTCTTGCCACGTGGAGGACATCGAGACGAGGTCTCCTACCTCGAGGCTTTCATTGTGGACTCGATCCTCATCGGGAGACGGATTCATGTTAGATACCTTATGATGATGCATATGATCTCCTGTGTTGAGAGCTCGACGCTAGTACTCCCCTACGACCGCTTCTTTACCCGTGCTTTCAAGGATGTCGGGGTCGACTTGAGTAGAGAGACAAATTTTGAGGCCCCCACCACCTATGACACGTATGATGAGCAGTCTCTGGGGCGCATGAAGTTCGAGAAGGCACCCGATAGCTCTTAGGTTAGGAAAGCCAAGCGACAACAACAACAATATCTCTGATTCACTTTCAACTCGAGCTCCATAAGATAAAGATGATAAGGTGGTCAAGGTGACTCTCTCGAAAAATGTGTGAATGTAAAAATGTGCCTTTCACCTTTCTGTAATGAAAATATGAGCATCGAGTCAAAAATCGAATCCAGGATCAAACGAAAGATGAAGTACTGGGCCCGTGATAGGTGTACAGTGTAAAAAGATGGTCATGATCATATCCCAAAGCATCCATCAAGTGACGACAAAGTGAATGGATGTGTCGAACTAAGAAAGAAAGACGAAAGCCCTAGGAGAAAATATACTAAACTCATCGAGTGGAAAACATAATCCAAGATGACATGACAAAAGGTGATCCAACCGATACTCAGACTCATACTGATCTCCGAGCACTCTCAACTGGATACTAAAAGAGGGAGTGTCAAATCTAAACTATGACTAAAGAGGCTCTGAAGGCCCTTAGATGCACCCACGTGTAGGGAGGGAGTCCTAATCAAAGGATTTACAGCTCAACCTACAAGGTCAAGGTGGTTCTAAATGGATGAGGGTGGATTTTAAAGATCCCTAGCAGAAGCGATCATACCCTCCGGCGGTACGCAACCCTCTGCACGTCTCCGAAGAGACGGGGTGCTTCCATGCAAGGTGGTCATCACCTCCACACATGCACTACCTCGACATCCCAGGGGGTTTCCTATGGTGAAACCTCTCAAACTCTCAACGCTCAATGGTCAACTAAAGTGCACAGTGAATGGTGTGGGTGCATCTGAAAACGCTAAGAATCTATAGCAGAAGAGGAAACACACTGGTCGCACGACTATCCATGAAACCTAGCTCGGGGCTATACAGGTCTTCAATGATCGGACTCCAATCGACATCAAAGTGTCGCTCTCCTTCAGAATGCTCCCGTGCATCGATATAGCCCGTCGCTAGACCCTACTCCTAATCTCTGGCTCGGTCAGAGAGCAAGCACATAGAATGTCTCACACTTGCAATAGTGAGAACCGAGATGAAAGGAATGACCGAGACCAGAGGATGGGAGATAAGGAGATAGATGTGCGACCCACATAAACAAGCGGCACACAGTCATGCAAAAGGAGGGCAGTCATGCGACACACAATCAGGCAAAGCTCAGATATATCATCATGTACACACAAGATAAGCGAGAATACAACAATCAAGATGAATAGTAATACAAAAATCATGCTCAAAGACGATCAAAATTAGTATACAAGTAAGAAAATCAACATGTCAAGCAGAGTGATATACAGTGGTGAGTGTACGCATGTGAAGTGATCAGAACAATCATGCCAAAATTAGAATTAATACGCTAAACAATGCAATAAGATTCAATCATCAATAATCCAGCATGTCAAAAATCTCAAATGAGTATAATAACCAAGCATGCATCCAATGATATCGGCAACTCTCAATGTGCAATCAAGAAATAGGTACCCACTGATCGACTCATCAAATGTCACGTTTGCTTCATCCTAAGTTCAAGCTTGACCCTCTAAATATCCCCAGTGGAGTCGCCACTATGTGGACCCCGTATTTTTTCGACTCATGCGTTTCCCACTCGATGGCGAACTCGATTTTTATTTGAAAATTTGATTTTATTGATTATAAAATGACTTGGAGTCGCCACTTATTTTTGTTTTATTTTTAAAAGAGTAAACAAAATAAGAAAGAAAAACCCTAAGTGTGACTCCTTACTTTGGAAAAGGTGGTCTGTGATAAACCGAATCGGGTTCGGGGGTTAGGTTACTTATCAGGAAGGTACGATAAAAACCATAGCACCCTTCTAAGTCCCTAAAAACAAGTCTCTACTAATAAAATGAAGCAATCATGGCAGTGGACGAGTAGATCAATAAGTACCCAGAATAAATCATGCACACGTGAGAATCAAAATATGCTTGGACAATTACCAGAGTGAAAGTAGGTGCGTACCTAGGCGACGAGCCACCATGTGCTATCAAGAGAGAGGTTAGTGCACAATTAAGAAATAATAGCATGCATGTCGGAAAGCAGGATAAATAAATCGCGCATAACAAACAAATCAATCAATCATAAAATCACGTATGTTGGGCCCCCACCAAAGCCCGATTTATATTGCATGAATTAATCCCATAAATTCCATTATTTGGAATTACAAAAAATTTGTTCCTGCTTATTAAAGTCAAGAGGAGCAGAAGATTATTTGAAAGCCAGAGCGGAATTAAAACTATTCCGAAGAAAATTAGATTTTTGAAATTTAATTGAAAAATTGGAATCTCGAAAATCACTAGAAATTTGGGGTTTTAGAGTTTGTTTGGAATTCGGATTTTTAGAAATTAAATTTGAAAGAAATTGGAATTTTGAAAAATTAAACTTTAATGATTGGAATTTTTAAAGGAAATAAACAAATAAATAAATGAAATAATGATAATAATAACGAAATAATATTTAAACGAGTGAACGTGAATACTAGAATTTTTTAGATTAAAAATTAGATTTGGAAGTCGGATTTTTGAAAAATTGAATTTTAATGATTGAGATTTTTAAATAAATAAATAAATAGACAAATAAAAAATAAATGAATAAAATAGATAAAATAAATGAATGAATTTGAAACGTTGGGATTTTAAAAGAATTATTTGATAATAGGACTTTAAAAAAAAAAATTTAACATGTAAAGTGGAATTAAGAAGATGACACGTGGGAGAAAAGAGAAAAAAATAATAAAAAAAACCATCTTGAAGCCTGCTGGAACCATGCCACTGATTAAGAATAAAAAATAATATAAAAAAAACTCATATCTTTGACTTTTAATTCACCAATTATTTAAATGGTTTCATGCCTACCATGCAATACATTCTTCTTTCCTTTTTTTTATTTTTTTATTATGCTCCTGCTGCCACTATGAAGGCTAGGTAGATTCGGGACCTTAGAGGAGACTCACAACAACCTGGGCAGCCAGGCGTGCATGGGTAACGTAGACGTGGGTGAGATGGCAAGAGGATTGGTAAGAAAGGAACATTAAAACAGTGAGAAAAAGGGTTTTCGGTGATTGATGAAATGGAAGATGTTTGGCGTGGAGAGCAATAGGTGATGAACTTTGTGGGTATGCAAGGTGGTCTTGGCTAATAAGGACGAGCATGGTATGGGTATGGTGATAATATAGAGAGAGAAACAGGTAAGAGATGGATAAGTGGGGTATTTGGGTAGTGGGTATACGGGTATGGGACTAAGAAGGATGATGACACACATGGGAGGTGAGATATGGGTGTAAGGAGGAGTGAGTGAGGACGTGGCCATGGTGGATACGTGGTAAGCATGGGCGTAATGGAAATATGGGTAAAGGCATGAAAGATTTAATGGGTATGAGGTATGGTTTAGTGAGAGAAATGATGGTGAGAGGGTGTAGAAAGTGGCTGACATGGGTATGAGGGGGATGAGCAATGGCATTGGCGTAATGAACCTCCCATTATAGCCATACATTGAAATCCAACCTCGTGCATACATCTTGAACACGGTCAAAATACCTTCTATCACTGAACCATGAACTCCTCCAATCTCCTTGCCTAATCAGTCTTGTCTTCATATCCACAGCTAATGACATGGTTTGTCTCTCTTAAAAGGGTTTCAAGTTTAGTTGACGGAAGAATGCCACCTCAATGGATAGATTTGAGTCACCAGTACAAAACAAGCTAGATGTCTCATTTACAGATGAAATGAGTGGAGCGTAGCCATGGCCTTTCTAGTACTCACAGACAGGGAGCATATCTCCTGGGTCCTCTTACTCCTTCAAGCTGAGATGGAAAGTCTGATCCCCTCTATGGCCGAGCACCAATGACAAAGGGAGAACAGCAAAAACAGAGCACAAGCAATAGACACAAAATGACCCTTTACACGCATCATTTCGTATAACGATCCATGGGCTCACATGTAGGAGGTGTGTCAAAATGTATTTCAAACAGATTTCTAAGAGAAAACCAGATGGGCATGACTAACAACTCACAAAAAAAGAAAAAAACGCAGAACAGAGTCTAAAGGATAAGTCAGAAAATCAGATGCAGAATATGAGTGAGCAAAATTAGATACTAAAAAAAGTATTAGCTGCTCGCCTCTAAGAACTGAGATAGCATCTCATGCTAGCTAGAAAGCATAATAGAATGTGATGAACACAAAAAGATCCTCAGCCAACAGGAAGAATACCTGTATCGCCCTCCTGCAAGGTGTTTCCCAGCGTGTTTTTTCCCCTTCCCAGACCCCAGCTAAAACTCTCACCCAGAACTCCCTTTTCTTCCCTCTCTTCTCCCCTGTTTTTGTCTTCCTCAGCAAGCCCTCCTTTTCCTCTTTCTCTCCTCTTCTGTTTTTTCCCATCTAATCTGGCCACCTCCTTCAGCTGAAATCCCGGGGTGGTCAAAAAAGTCATTATGATAGCAAAAAATAAAATGGCCTAAAACTCCTCCTCCCCGGGAGGGGGTCTACACCCTAGCTCCATGATGCTCAGTATAATAAAAAATAAAGCCTTAATTTATGAATCTTATTCTCTGTTTTTTTTTTTTCCAGAAAATATATCCACAAAGTATTTTTCTGTTGAAACAAACATTCTCATAGAAGAAGAAAAAAAAAATTCTCAAGAAAACCCATCTAACACACAATCTAAAAAAGAGAAGGCATGATTCTTTAAATACGGAGGTGTAAATGTTGAGCCAAATCAATAAAAGAAAATCATGGAAAACATGCATAGAAGGAAACAAATAGGACAATAATCTAAAAGAAGCCAACATATCAAGATCCATGAAGCAGGGGATTAAAAGGGTAAAAAGGATTTGCAACCTTTAGGCCATTGTGTAAGTATCTTTTCTTTGAGAGATCCCACAGAGGTAGTTGGATTATACTTGTTTGGACCGATGTCGGTGCCATCAGCAAGTCTAAACTTAAGCTCAATCGCTCTTCTCCCGCCATTGATGAGCCCAAAGAAGAAACAATCGGGAACCTTGTGAGAGTTGGGGGGAGTTGCCTTTTTCCCCCAAAAAAAAGAAAAAAGAAAAATGGAGAAAGGGCCCAACAAATGCAGTCCGGCCTGGGAAAAAAAAATAAAAAATTAATATCAATCAAGAGCCAGAGTATGGGTCTTGAACGTGGGGGTATGGCAAAGGGTATGGAGGTAGGTATAGGCAAGGAGGAAAATGTCGCGATATTTCGACGATATATGTGTATCGAAGGGTATCGACACGATCCAACGATATTTGCTTGAAATTGCTTCTGAGGGGATCTGAACCCCAAACCTTTTGGTTCACTCCATTTGCGGCTAACTTGCCCTTGTAATATAAAGTGCACCAAACATATATATACTTAAAGTCATTATATAAAGAAAATGTTAAAAGAATATTTTAAATAGCAAATTAATTATAATTATTTTATAATTAAATACAAAATTTTCTTTTAATTAATTATCAAAAAGTATAAAAATTATATAATTTTCTTCATAATGTTTTTAATATCATTAATAATTAATTAAATATTAAAAATTTATATATATATATCATAATTTATTTTATATTGTTTAATACAATTGAATTAAATGGATCATATTTTAATATTAATATATATTTTAAAATTAGACATATTATAATCAAATATCATAATATTATATGTAATTTAATAATAAATGTACACTTATAAAATTCATATTTTTATCGATGCATACGATATTATTATCAAATATGATAAATTATGTTATACATATATAAAAATTTTCAATAAAATAACTTTAAAATGTCTATTATACTTTTAATTATATTATTATGAGGTTTTTCTTATATTTTCATAAGTTTTTAACAATTTTAAGGTTACCGATATTTTTTTCCAAAATATCCGCCGATACGATATATCCGTAAAATCGAAGTACCGATATATTCGTGATTACCGATATTTTCATCCTTAGTATAGGAGATAGGAGAGAGAAGAGAGAAAGTGGGAATTGGGAGGAGAATGAGGGAAAATAAGGAAAGAGAAAAAAATAAAATAAAATAAAAAGAAAGGAAAAATAAGATAAAATAAACGAAATAATAAGAATTAAGACTTAAAATGTATAAATGAGCCAATAAAATAAAATATAATCGGGTTTTAAAATCTAAGAACAAAATTGAGCTCAAAATTAATGTAAAATAAAAATAAGACAAATTTTGAGGTTTACAAATGCATATGACATTGCAATAGTCTTTAGTATCAAAATAAAGATCGATGTGGTTTCATCATATTATTAGAAGAAATGAGTCCATGACAATATTTTTTTAAAATATTTTTATTAAAATATGTTTTATTACATTTTAAATGAAAAATTAAATTAATTTATATAAAATATTTTATTTGATATTTAATTTCTAAGATTTTATTAAAAATATGTGGTAATAACTTTTTTTATTAATATTAATTTATTTAAATCATTAAAATTATTAATAATTTATCTTATTAAATTAATTTTAATTTATAAAATATTACCGATAAAAATCGAAATTTTGGTAGTGATTTAATCAAAATAAAGATGGATAATTAATAATTATTTATACGGAGAGAGGAAAATTGTTCTCATGATTTGTTTCCCTTGTTTTCTCTCTCTACTAAATATAAAAATCGAACATCCGCTTTTCTGAAGTTGTCCTCCAGAATCCCTAAAAAGGCCCTATTTTCCTCTGCCACTCTCAATCCTCGCAGGTACATTATTTTTTTTTGCAACCCCCGTTTGATTCCCAAGAAAATCCATCCCCCATTCGATTTCCGGGAAAATTCATCCTCGTTTGATTTCCGAGAAAATCCACGCAAAACCACCAAAGGAAAACCAAAAAAATTGCTTTATTTTTTTTTGCTCCCTGTGTTTTCTGGATCTGTTCTAGGGGTCTCTTTGCTTTTGTGCCATTGGATTTAAATTTCACGAACCCTAAATCCACGATTTTTGAGCCAGGCTGAAAACCACAACCTTTGCCTGCAAATCATGATCAGATTACCAAATAACATCTTATGTTTTTTTAAAAAAAAATTGCACAGATTTTGTATCCTGTGCGCGGGCTGGACTGGTAGGAAATATCGGGAAATTTCCCAAATTCGACACAGGGATTAGTGAGGGTAGAAAGGTCAAAAAAATAAAATAAAAGCAAAGAAGAAGACAGGGAGTACTATAAAAGGGGAAGGATGAGTAAAAGTTAGGGCTCAACCTCATTAGTTTAAGACTGAGGCTCCGGTGACTGTCTCGGAGGGATGGGGAGTTTCTAAGGGTGGTTGCCCCTCTCTGAATCTCATGGTCGTCGGAGCCGATGATTCCTTCTACTACGCCCATCAACTGCCCTTTTCCTTCGCTCTTTCTTTTCTTTCTTTTCATACACATGTGTGTATATATATATATATATACATATATATCAGAGGCTGTCTTGATTCTCTGGAAAATCAACAGCGCTCTCTCTCTCTTCATGTGGGCAACATAAAAGGCTGTGATGACGTTTTCAGAGTAAGTCAGGCACTGGGAATGTCCGTTTCTTGGCGGGGCAACCCGGATGGTTTGTGCGATGGGACCTTTTGTGCCTTGTTTCACAAGCAACTGTGGTTGCAGCCATGACGGTCATCCTTTTCTTGTCTGATAAAAGGCGAATCTGAGCCTTCCTTTTACGCGCTATTCACTTCCGTGCTGAGTCTGGTCTTTGTTTTGTTTTGGTTTTTTTGTTTGTGTTTTAAAATGTGTTTTCTGAGAAGGATATTGTATCTGTTTGGTTGCTGAGAAAATGTGCAGGAAATTTAAGTGGCTGTGATGACACTTTCCAAGTAAATCAGATATTTGAAAGGACCCATGTCTTGGCTGGGCGACCCGGATTGTCTGTGAAATGGGTTTCTATGCCCTTTTTTCACGTGCAACTGTAGTTGCAGCCATGGCGAAATTGTTCTCATGATTTGTTTCCCTTGTTTTCTCTCTCTACTAAATATAAAAATCGAAAGGGCCATCCACTTCTCTCACTCGGGCATCAAGAAGTCCTTTTCTGAAGTTGCCCTCCGGACGAGAGAATCCCTAAAAAGGCCCTATTTTCCTCTGCCACTCTCAATCCTCGCAGGTACTAATCTAATCATGTTATTATTATTATTTTTTTGCAACCCCCGTTTGATTCTCAAGAAAATCCATCCCCCTTTCGATTTCCGGGAAAATTCATCCTCGTTTGATTTCCGAGAAAATCCATGCAAAACCCCCCACGAAAACCAAAAAAATTGTTTTTTTCTTTGCTCCCTGTGTTTTCTGGATCTGTTCTAGGGGTCTCTTTGCTTTTGTGCTATTGGATTTAAATTTCACGAACCCTAAATCCACGATTTTTGAGCCAGGCTGGAAAACACGACCTTTGCCTGCAAATCATGATCAGATTACCAAATAACATCATATGTTTTAAAAAAAATTTGTATCCTGTGCGCGGGCTGGACTGGTAGGAAATATTGGGAACTTCAGAAAAGGGCTTCTCATACACGTGTGTACATGTACATCAGAGGCTGTCTTGATTCTCTGGAAAATCAACAGCGCTCTCTCTCTGTTCATATGGGCAACATAAAAGGCTGTGATGACGTTTTCAGAGTAAGTCAGGCACTGGGAATGTCCGTTTCTTGGCGGGGCAACCCGGATGGTTTGGGCGACCTTTTGTGCCTTGTTTCACAAGCAACTGTGGTTGCAGCCAGGACGGTCATCTTTTTCTTGTCTGATAAAAGGCGAATCTGAGCCTTCCTTTTACGCGCTATGCACTTCCGCGCTGAGTCTGGTCTTTGTTTTGTTTTGGTTTATTTGTTTGTGTTTTAAAATGTGTTTTCTGAGAAGGATCTGTATCTATTTGGTTGCTGAGAAAATGTGCAGGAAAATTAAGTGGCTGTGATGACACTTTCCAAGGGCGACCCGGACTGTGTGAAATGGGTTTCTATGCCCTTTTTTTCACATGCAACTGTAGTTGCAGCCATGGCGAACATGGATCTTGTCTGATTACAGGCGGATCTGAGCCCTCCCTGGACCCGTGATGTCCATCTTTATTTATTTATTTATGATTGTTTGGTTGGATGTATTTAGGGTCCTTCAAAGGGTCCTCGATCTGTTTGGTTCCCAATGAGAAAATCGAGGGGATATGATGATACTTTTCAAGTAAATCAGAGATTATGAAGGGCTCGTTTCTTGGTGGGGCAACCCGGATGATCTGTGAAATGGGTTTCATTTTACAGGCAACCGTAGTTGCAGCCATGGCGGCCCAGCAGCTTGTCTGATTACGGCCGGATCTGAGCCTCCATTGCCCAGTCCATGATAATAGGATCTGGATCTTAATAAAAATGTGTCATCTGTGTAGGATTAAAGTAGTGGGAGGCCCAAATAAGATGAGTCATGCTTGGTCCGCAAAGCATAATTGATAATACCAATCAAATATAATTGATATTTTAAAAAAAGAAATAATTATGTTAAGAATAATTTCTTGGACACCAAAATCAGCTTATAAAATAAATACTAAAATTGCTTCAAGATGGCCAAAGAAGAAATCGGTCAGCTATGATATGATCAGCTTATTTCTGAAGACAACCATCAACTATAAGTTGCTTTCACCCCTAACCTTTAGAGGAGAAGAAACATGGAAAACAAGTCCACCAAACAAAACCTTATCCCTTTATTCTTCTCTACAACAGTCATTTCTCCATTTAAAAGTTTGAGAATCAAAGCAACAGCTGATATCAAAGGTGGGATAATGTGATCAGCTATCTTTTCCCAGGCCAATTCCCCATCAAGCAAATAAAATTTGAATTTATGTAATACAGTTCAGCAATTCCATAATCATTCACAAATATCCCACAAAGGAACAGCTCCCACACCCCAAATTTGTCAAATAGTTCAATTTTGGATGTTTCTGAGTAGAAACCCCAAATCATTTTGAGCCCAAAGCCAGTCCTGAATCCTGAATTTGCCAAACTGGAATTCTAAACCATACTGAGATAAAATAATTCCCTAATCCTGAATTTCTCAAGCAATCCCTCTCAACACAACAAATTCTTTTTTGAATATTTTCTCACTTTAAGATATGGATTATCTGGAATTCATCATTACGTCTCTTATTTTGACTCCAAAACCCATCATAAGGGGCACAAGACAGAAGCAGAAGTTTCCAAGCTTGACGCAAAAGATTAGGAAAAAAACATGGGTATATTACCAGACAAGGTTGGGGAAATTTTCTGGGGAAGAATTTCTCATGGAAGTATTTTCTGCCCATGGAAAACAATAAGACACTTAGGATTCATACAAAAGAAACAAAAAGGACAATCATAAAATAATTAATAGAAAAAGGAAGTGATGAAATGAGAATGAAGCAGACCTGGATGAAGCAGTGGCTGCATTTGGGACTTGGATTTGGGTGGTTTGAGTGTGGATTTCATCAAAAGAGTTCAGACGTTGAAGAGTTAGAACTTAGAAGTGGGATATGTCTACATAGAGCATGTGTAGCAGTGATCCTCACAAGTATTTCTACGTTGTATACTTGAAAAATAATTTTTTTTTTAAGTGTTAGGAATATTATAATCGCTTCTTAAAATTACTACCAAACAAGTTTTTAATTACATAATTAAGAGCTTGCTTGAAATTCAGTTTTAAAAAATGGGAAAATTATGCAACCAGACACCAAAAATAAAAACAAAATAAGGTGTTTGATTGTGTTTTTTAATTTAAAAAATTATTTTTAAGATAAAGAATAAAAAATGGCATTTTTAGTATTTTTTAAAAAGAAAAATTGTTTGGCCAATTGTTTTCAAAAATAATTTTTAAAGATAAAAAACAAAAACTTGTTTGTATAAAAGAATCGACTTTGGTTTTAAAAACAATTTTTCTATTTTTATTTTTAAAATTTAATTTACATTAATATAAATCACATTCAAGTTAAATCTCACTAAAAATAAATAAATAAAATTCAAATTATATATAAATTATAGATAAATAATTGTTTTAATTATTAAACAATTTTTTTTATTCAAATAAAACAAAAATTACTATAAGATTAAAAATAATTTTAATAGTCATTTTTTAATGAGAGTAAAATAAATAGTTGGATTGATTTTTTTAATAGGAAAAACAAATAAAATAAAATAAATTGAAACAAAAACAATTGCAAACCAAGTACACACAAAATACTTCAAGTCAATTATAATAGTTAAACAATTTTCATATTTCACATCCTTACTTCGTATATTAATATAACTATTTAATGACTAATGTTTACAAACTATTAACATAAGCATTCCATTTCTACTATGAAATACGATCTCGATAAGCTATCATAGTCGTTGTTGTTTCATCTGATAAAGTCATTGCATAACTTACTTCAATTGTAGTATCGTCCTTATCTTCAAATTCAAGTTCTTCTTCCCATTGTCTAAACATAACATCATTTTAAGTCTATTTATGAATGAAATTATAAAGAGTACAACAAGCTACAACTATTTATAGTTGTCTACTTGGTTTGTAAGATGACATCATTTTTAAAACTGAAAAATGTGCTTTTAACACACAAAACAATACTCAATTATATTTATAAACGAGAATGCCTATAATTGAACAATTCTTTATTAGTCTTCGATTAACAACTTCTGCTAGGATAATCTTACAAATAATACCTTTTACCTCAATATGGAGGAAGAAAACCTATAGTACAAGGATATCCAGAATTAACAACATAGTATTCACTTGTTAATATAACATAACAAAAACATAAGAATAATCATACGATTATGGGAGTAATTAAATAATAATTTAAATCAATGAGGTTGTTTCCTGATTTTTTTTTCAATCTAGTTTTATTTTATTTTTTATTTTTTTTTGAGAATAATGAACAACCACAATTGAAAGTGTTAAAAAAATTGTTTTTAAGTTATATGGTTAAACGAGCTACAAGGTTTATGGAATTTTGCTTTTATCTTTTCATTTTAAGTATAAAGTGGAGAAAAAAATTTAATAATGCATGCACTCTAACAATGTTTTTGAATTTGTTCCAAAATTATCTTAAAAAAAATTGTCATGAAAGTAAGAGATGTGGTGATGATTGGTAGGTGACGATTGGAGAGGATGATGCCAATGGGAGAAAGGTGTCAACACTGAAAATGGGTAGGTGGCGTGAAAGAGAGTCCTTTTCTCTTTTCCCTTTTCTTTTCTTGTCTTCTTATGGCCTTCTTCCACCATTATAATCTCTAAGAACATTGTTCACTTGTGCATGTCTTCCTAAAGGCTTAACAACCTCTATTACCTCTATGTTGGAACCCAACCTAATTTTGAAATCACAGTTTCAATCATTCACAATACTAGTACTACTCCTCCAAAGATAGTTGATGTTTTTGAAAACCTAGTTCCAATTATAGAAAACAACACTAGAAATGAAAAAGATGACGGGGTTGTCAATGTTGTTTAGAGGGGGCACATTGATCCTAAGCGGAAAATGAGAATGATGGTGATTGCAATGGGAGGAGAACCAAAGTTCAATTCCCCGTCACCTCTCACTTCCCACCGAATCTACCGCTTCCATCGAATCTACCGCCACTATTGACGACATTATCCATTAGTGTCGTCGTTGGCCACCGCTCATAGCTTCCCCTACCTAGTAGTCTTTTTTTCTCTCTCTTTTCCTTTCCCGTCTTTATTTTTCTATGTTTCCTTCACTTTCTCCACATCACCACCACCACTTATCCACAACCTATTGCCAACTGTCATAAACTTAGTCTTTTCCTAAGCTTGTGCGACACTTAGACAAGTCAAGACCCTTGATCTTGATAAGTTAACATTACTCCTAATACTTAGCTTGCTACGCTAAGACGCACCCAACTTAAAAACTTTAGAGGGCGTAGTAGGCAACACTTAAATAATAGAAGTTTTACTGCTTTCAAAGAAAGCTATATAATGCTTGGAAACTCACTTGCTTGGTGCCTTGGCCAAATGAGACCCTCACTTATTTATAAACACCAATGGAACTCTCTAGAACCTTAGAGGGTTCCTTACAACTCATGGATATTCTAGAACACCCTATATAATTCTATGTACAAGCTTACATACAAGAATATACAAGAGACCTCTAGAGCTCTCTAGAAAGTCTTAGACTTTTCTCATGCCTTCCACCATAATGTAGAGATATGTGGACATCCCTAGGCTTTTTAAGAAGCTTCCACACTCTTCCCACCAATAGCTTAGTATAGATGGCTTAAGGAGTTTTCAGAAGCTTCCCACCTCCAATATAAGCCCATGGGAAGGGTCATTTGTGCATGCATCATGTGACACAATGTTGTCTCTCTTCTGCAATACCAAATGTTGTCTTTCTCCAATACGACCAATCTTTATTTTTTTTTTCATAGTTAATGGCTCCTTTGTTCCTCCAATTTGTGTTCAAAAATTGGTCCAACTAATTTTTATCTCTTTTGTGACATTTAGAAATCCTTTTAATCCACCTATCTTTAAGTCCACTGACTAAGACATGAAGTGTGGCTTTTGATGGTTCATATTATTTTCTTCATTTGTGCTATGTTTTTGTTGTTTTCTCCCTACTCCTTGTGTTTGTGCATTCTTGGGTATGCGATTGTACACTAGGATGTGAAACCATGGGATGATGAGGCTGATAAGAAAAAGCTTGAGGTAGCATGAATCTCTAGACCCCAAGTGAGATTTGTTACAAGACTGTAGCTACCGCGCTGATCCGGATGTTTCCCATATGGTTTGATTCTCTTTCGTGAATTTGGGTTTGGTTGAGAGCTTCCTGTTTTCTTGTTGGGAAAATCTGGTAGAGCTGCAACAAAGCTTGCTCTCGCTAGAGCTCGATCTCCTGTTTGAAAAGCATGGTCATTTGAAAATCGTTCTTGGACATTTTGACACAAAGCTTCTCAAGGATGCCGAAATGGTAGTTGTTTCACTAAGAGTTCCCTTGGAAAGTCATGGACTTTCCTTCTTGTTGCAATCAGGGAAGAGAATACTGTCTGAGTTGGATTTTGCTGCAGAAATTCTTCCAAGAAGTATTAAGATATTAGTAGTGACTGGAACAAATGGAAAACCTACTATTGCTACTTTTTTTTTTTAGACAGATGCTTAGCCATTTAGGCATTGAGGTATTTTTTGAGGAGAACCTTGGGATTCCACTCTAGAGGGCTGCTATCCAATGTTTGACGTGTCACCCTCCTAATCCATCTTTTTATGTTAAAAAATTGATCTTTTAAAAATTCCATTCTCAAATAATTTTTCGAAATTCTGATTTTCAAAACTTTTGTTTTCAAATAATTTTTCAAAATTCCAATTCTTAAAACTAATTTTCAAAACTCCAATTCTCGATTAATTTTCAAAACTCCAGTTTCTTTCAAATTTAATTTCGAAAACTCCAATTCCTAAATTTAATTTTCAAAACTTCAATTCTCAAATAATTTTCAAAATTCCAATTTCTTTCAAATTTAATTCAAATTCTTAAATTTAATTTTCAAAACTTCAATTTTCAAATAATTTTCAAAATTCCAATTTCTTTCAAATTTAATTTCCAAAATTCCAATTCTTAAAACTAATTTTCAAAACTTCAATTCTCAATTAATTTTTAAAACTCCAATTTCTTTCAAATTTAATTTCCAAAACTCCAATTCCTAAATTTAATTTTCAAAACTCCAATTCTCAAATAATTTTCAAAATTCCAATTTCTTTCAAAATTTAATTTCCAAAATTCCAATTCTTAAATTTAATTTTTGAAAACTCCAATTCTCAAATAATTTTCAAATTTCAAATTTCTTTCAAATTTAATTTCTAAAAATTTAAATTCTTAAATTTAATTTTCAAAACTCCAATTCTCAAATAATTTTTTAGACTTCAATTTTCAAAACTCTAGTTTTCTCTTGAACAATTTTAATTCCACTCCAATTTTCAAATATTTTTTAATTTCTACAACTTTTCATCATTTATTAGGGTTTTAGGTTGCCAAAAATCCTGATTTTAATGAGTCTGCTACCATTCTCATTTTGGTATGCACATGTACAAATTTTCTTCAATTATCAAATAATTTTTTGTTTATCTTTATTTTAAATAAGCAAAAATGAATTTTTCATAATTCCAAAATAATGAAATTTGTGAGACTAATTCGTGCAAGATAAATTGGGCTTTGGTGGGGGTCCCACATATGAGTTTTCTCTTCTGATTGTCAAATGTTATGCTTAACGAATATTGCTTGATTTTTGTCTTGATCTTTGATATGCGTGTAATAAATTTATACTTAAGCTAACCTTGTTTCCATGATAACGCTTTATTACCTACTGTCAAGGTACGTTCTCACTCTCACTTTTTTTATTTATTCATTATCATGACTTGCTTTTGACCTATGATCATTTTAGTATCCATTGATCTCCTAGTTAATTGTCAGGTTTGACTCACCTTATTTAGTAGAGACCCATTTTTAGGGGTTTAGAGGGGTGCTACGGTCTTTACCCTACCTTCTCAATAAGTAACCTAACCCCCCAAACCCAGGTTTGGTTTTTCACAAACCGTTTTTTCTAAATAAAGAGTCACACTTAGAGTTTTTTTCTTACTTTGTTTTCCCTTAAAAAAATAAAACAAAAATAAGTGGCGACTCCAAGTATTTTCTAAAAATCATAATTTTTCACAAATAAACGAAAAGCAAGTCACGCTATTGAGTGAGAACACATCGTGCAAAATGCGGAGTCCACACTATTATTCACTAGATCTTATAGATATTGAGATTTAAACAAGACATGCATATACACAACTTATCAAATTTTTTACTGGAGTTGAAAATGAATTGAGTTATTGTTTATAGTCATAATTTCACGAACAAAATTATAATTTTCTTTTGATTCTGCACATTTTTTAGTATTTTAGTTTTGATATGACATTTCATAAAATTCTTCTAATTTGACTTTAAGTCGGATTATAATTTCAATAGTAATTTAATCCATCAATTTTTATTTTTTATTTTTTTATGTGTACACATAATTTTTCCCTAATATTTTTATATTAATTTTCATATTTTTAAAAATAAATTTATTTATTTTATTATAATATTTTTATACTACAATTTTTTTATTTTTTATATTAAACTTGTTATACCATTATAATAATAATAATAATTTCCTACAAAATTGCATAAATTGCACTTGATTTTGTTTTGATTTTAGATGGTAAAGTTTCAAAATTCAAAGTAGCTTTCTCTCTCGTCCCACCTACAACGAAGACTCTTCTTTGACATTATACATCAACTTTCGAATACTTTCCTCAAGAAAATCACCTACAATCATTTTCATTTTTTTTTCTTTTATGCAATTGTTTAAAAAGGAGAATAATCAAAACACACAAATAAAATAAAATGCACGAAAATGACCAATTTTATTTTTATTTTTCAACATTTCTTTTTTTATTTTCATTTGTCACTATTAATTATATTTTATTTATTTTTTTCCAAATAAAAAAAATGAAAGAAATAAAAATGAAAAATGGACAACATAACATGCAAAAATCAAACAAAAAAGAAGGAATAAAAGTAATAATGGAACAAAAATATGAAATATAATTTTTTAACAAAAATACATTTCTATATTTAAAAATAAAAATTTTAAGATAATAAAAAAATAAAATGGATTTATACATTTAAAAAAATTATATAATTATAGTTTGATATATATATATATATATATGTGTGTGTGTGTGTGTGTGTGTGTGTGAAACCAAAGTTTGGTTAATCTTGATTTTGATGATAACAAAACAAGGTTTAAAACTAATGGTCATATTTCAAGTGTGATTAGGCAAAATGATTTCCAAAGTGGCAATCATAAAGACAAATCAAGCCAAGGAGAAATCATGAAGAAGAAGATCACCTCAAAGAGAAAATTTTTTTAAGACCAAAGCTTCATAAGATCTCTTTGTAAGGTTGTTGGTGCACTAGGACTTTCATGCATTTCATTCTTTATTTTTGCATCAAAATCATCCAAAAGTAATATTGTTTTAAAAATTTTAAGAATTGGATGATTTCATATTTTTAACTAAAACCTTGTGTTAAATGATTTTCAAACTTGTGTTAAAAGGTTTTAAGTTGAAAAAGGTTGGGTATTGAGCCAAAAAATGATTCAACCGGTTCAACCGATTCACCGGTTGTGCTCGTTCAGTCGAGGACCGGTTGAAGGAGGCTAAAAAGTTTCTCTCTCTCCTAGTGGCCTTCTCTTCCTGGTCAAGGTTGAACATCAACCGGTTGAGGTCCGGTCGAGGTCCGATTGAGGCCCAACAGTCACCTACCAATCATTAAATGCTAACGGCTAGTCAACCAATCAACCCCTAGCTCAACCGGACGAACCCCCAACGGCTAGTTTGGTTTTTTTCTTCTATAAAAAGGCTCCAATATTCATTGTTTCGAGAGCTTAATCTTCCCAAATCTTTCTTGATTATATTTGAGCCTTGGAAGAGTATTTTTTAGTGCACCATTATTTCAAAACTTGCATGTCTTTAGTGCACCATTCAATCATAGTTTTTCTTGTATCATTTGAGCTTAAAGTTTTTGTGCTAGGATTTTTGAGAGATCATTCATTTGTAAATCTTTGAGAGGAAGTTTCTCAAGTGTGGGGTATCACTTGAAGGGTTGTTCAAGAGTGGGATATCTCTTGAGAAGTGTAAAGGGTGCTTGGAGCCAAAAGTCCAAGAGGGTGAATTGGAACCATAATCCAATTGTATTGCTTGAAGGCTTGGTTTGGAAGTCTTGGATTAATGGAACCTCAAGCTCAGGATTGAAATTAGAGGAGAGTGGATGTAGGTCGGGTTGCGCCGAACCACTATAAACTCTTGTATTTGCATTCTCTCTTCCCTACTCTTTAATTTATATGCAATTGTCTATATATTGATACTTGCATATAATTGTTTCTTGCATTCACTTGTTTAAATTTGCAAAAAGAGATCATCACCCTATTCACCCCCCCCCCCCCTCTAGGGTGATTACCATAAGTTAGATTAGCCTCAAATTCCTAACAATATATATATATATATATATATATATATATATATTGATATTTGTATATAATTGTCTCTTACATTCACTTGTTTAAATTTGCGAAAAGAGACCATCACCCTATTCACCCCCCCCCCCCCCCCCCCCCCCCCTCTAGGGTGATTACCATAAGTTGGATTAGCCTCAAATTCCTAACAATATATATATGTTGTGAAATAAAAGAATGAGAAAAAAAAACGAGAGAATAAACAAAGATATTCAAAGAAAAGTATAACAAAATATAGGAAGAGAACCGGATTAATTCTCATTAGAGGTATCTCCTTTTTATAGGGAGTTACAAAGAGATGTACATTAATATGAATGATCATCCACAAGTTACCATAGTGATACAAAATCTCATATTTTATAATACTCCTCCTTGGATGATCATAAGAATGTCTCATTAAAACCTTACTAGGAAAAACCCTATGGGAAAAACCCTAGTGAAAGAAAAAGAGTACAATATTTTTTTAGATTACCACAACTGTCTCATTAAAAACCTTGCCAGTAAAATCCAATGGGACAAAACTTGGATGAAGGAAAAAAGAGTGTAGCGTAGTGATATTCTTATCAATTAGCTCCCCCTCATGTTGACATGATTATATTTTCTCTAGTAGCACAACATGGAGATCTTTGAGTCGCTGTATTCCAATGAGCTTCTTGAGTATTACAATTGGCAATGCCTTTGTGAATAGATCTACTAAATTGTCGTCGAATAGCAATTTCATCACTCTTTTTGAGTTAATGAAAGTAAAAGACTTGGACGATATATACTTAATTCTATCACCCTTAATGTATCATTCTTTAATATGTGCAATGCATGCAACATTATTAACTTGGTAGCATTACCTTTGATGGAGGGTAGTCCACATGTTTCCATTATTTGCATGATTAATCTCCACGATATTGTCGTACCACCATAGATAAATACATACCTCATTTAAAATCGAGCTTTGTGGGGGTGTGAAAGATAGTCAACATCTACATATTCAAGCACTTAAGATTCTGATCATTTGGAATAACATAGACCCATGTTATTGTAGTACATGATTGTTTTTATTCCAATGTCTTTGAATTGGTGTAGAACTATATCTCATAAGTAAATTAACAAAGAATGCAATATTTGGTCATGTATAATTTACAAGATTCATCGGTGCACCAATAACACTGTAATATGGTATTTTTGGACCAAGTAGTTCTTTATTATCTTCTTTAGGACAGAAGGAGTCATTTTTCACTTCAAGTGAATGAACTATCATCAAAGAACTTAATGGATGTGATTTATCCATATAAAAGTGCTTCAAGAATTTCTTTGTATATGTTGACTAATAAACTAATATTTCGTTTGAAAAATACTCGATCTGCAGGCCGAGGAAAAAAAAATTGTTTTCCAGGATCTTTCATTTCAAAAATTACTTTTTAAATAGTCAACTATTTTTGTAAGCTCTTCAGGAGTTCCAAAAAAAATCAATGTTCCACATATACAATAATAATTGAAAAAATTCAATATAATGAATATGTATAAATAAATAAGGTAATACATACATATTTCTCGCTTCAAATATTCATTGAAGTGATTGTATCACATGTTTTTGGATTGCTTAATTGATACAAGGATCTTTGTAACTTAATTGAGTATATGCTACAATGTTTTGAATTTGTTGCTTCAGGCATTTGAAATCCTTCAGGGATTTTCATATATATGTGTGTGTGTGTGTGTCATTATCTAAAGATTCACGTAAATATGCAATAATGACATCCATGAAACGCAAATCTAGTCATTCTAAGATTGTTAAACAAATTAGATATCTAAATATGGTTGCGTCCATCATAGGAGAATATGTTTCCTCGTAGTTAATAGTAGGTTTCTGCGGAAAACCTTGAGCTATGAGTCACATTTTATATATTGTGATTTCATTTTTCTCATTACACTTTCTTATAAATACTCATTTATATCCAATAAGTTTGACAACTTCAGGCGTTTAGACTACATGTCCAAATACTTCTCATTTTTCTAATGAGTATAATTTATTCGGGATGAATTCTTTCCATTTTGGCCAATATTTTCTATGTTGACATTCATTCATAGTTTCTACTTTGGGATCCTCATCATTTCTTATAATGTCAACAGCTATTTGGAAAGAAAATATATTGTTAATGACAAGAGTATTTCAATCCCATTTTTTTTCCATATATAAGTAAATAATTGAGATCTCATCAATATCAGGTACTTGTACATTTTCAGGAACTAATTATTAAACATACACCTATCACAGGGCTACTTGTTTAAACTGTGCCTCTTCAGGGGCTGCTTGAGATTGATCAATCATTTTAATAACTCATTTTATATGCAACTTCTTCAAGAGTGTCACATTTCATATATCTTTCCTTGTGTTTTTCTTTTAAAGGAATTTGTTTGCCTTTTCAGGGTTTACCACGCTTCAAGTGTGCATTAGACTCATTATTTAATTGTCTTTCAGGGACATCAACTCATTATTTAATTGTCATTTAGGGACATCAACGCATTATTTAATTGTCATTCAGGGACATTAATTCGTACTGGAATGTTCTAGGTAAGCGAAAATGATTGTCACTTTCTTTGCATCAATGATAACATGTAGTTAATGATTTACAAGTTCTTGCAAATAAATAATCTTTTGAACTTCCACTTCACATTGATTAGTACGAGGATCAAGATAAGTCAAAGTCGATGCATTCCAAATAATTTCACGCTGTTCTTCTGGAATTGACTCTTCTATCCCTAACGGCAAGAAAATTGTCTAATTAAAATGATAATTTGCACAACGTGTCATTCTATCTTTCAAGTGTATAGGTAGACTAGTTACTAAATAAAAACTTCTGGTTTTATAATGTACATCCATACGACCTTTTACCATGGGGGACCAAGTTGGTCTTACAAGATTCTTCTTGATCTATCATCGTATAAAGTGTCATTCACATGGAATCAAATACTACTAGTGACATATTATAAGTTATTCTAGAGCCTTTAATTAGGTTTATATCACCTGATATAGTATTAACATTGTTTGTTATCAATGTTGTGCAATTAATGAGATAAGAGTTTCATCAAAATAACAAGTCATAAAACATGTCATAAAGACCTCAAAGTTGAAGAAATATTATCATAGAGAATGAGTTAAAATCAAATGGAAAAATACTAGTCATCGATGATGACTTACCTTAATAAGTTGTGTAAAAACAATGAAAGCATATATAACACAACAAAACAAATATGAAAAAGATAATTTAAAGTTATATGTTTCTTAAATATCTCACACATTTGATTTTATAAGTGTGGAGCAATTTATATATGAAATAACTAGGAAGTCTTTCAATAATCAAACTAATTGTAGTGATAAATCAATAATTTTTATTCAAAATATTATTACGTTCTAAATCAATGTGCAGAAATTAATTCATAAATCAAAATTTCAAAAGAACATATCATGATTTAAAGCATCTTGTTATTTCAAAACTTCAATTGAAACATTACAAATCTATATAAATATGTATGTAAAGATATAACATAATATATTAAAAATAATAGTTGAATCTATTGTTTTTGAAAAGATATTCTTGAATAATGAAATTAATGCATTAATAAAAATATCATATGTGACAACATACAATAATATATATTATTTTATACAACTCAAAAAATTTCAATCATAAAAACATGTTATAAACAAATAAGACATGCGAAATCAATTTATTAATCATATGACCAAGTCATATATTTCACATGTACCCAAAAAATCTCAAATTTCTAAATCAAAATATTATTGTATATTAAATAACTTGAATAAAAAAAGTATTCCAAACCATCGCCTCTGATACAAAAATATCATACTTTCATGCAATTCAAAATTCCACATCTATATATAAATTTTTCTACTAATGACAATATACTTCTAATAATAGAAATTTATAAAAACTATCAAACACTTGTCTATTTGTATAACTTGATATACAAAATATTAATCTTTTGATAATATGTAAATATTATCTATATGCTTGTTATCATAGCTTCAAGCTATAATATATTTCATTATAACTTTTGGTCATATAAATTTCATAAAGTTGTACAAAATTGTTAGTTAACAATTTTGTTCTCTATAGCTTCTAACTATAAAAAAAAGTACATATTAGCAACTTTGACATAACATTTGATTAGCACAAAGAATATTAATTTTCTTATTTTCATAACTTTGGTTTATGAATAATAATATTTATATAACTTCTGGTTATAATATATATATATATATATATATATATATATATATATTCATATAACTTCTTATACAAGCTCTAATAATTAATAATTTACTAACTTTATCTTCATAGCTTCAGGCTATGAATAATTAAAATTTAAATAATGTTATAATAACATTAAACAATTGACAATTATATTATGATATAACTTCTGATTATATAACAAAATTTAAAAAAAATTATATATCTTCTAGGTACATAGTTGTTCATTGACAATTTTGTTTTGTATAACTTCTGGTTATACAAGAGAATTAGAAATTGTTTGCATAGTTTCTGGTTATGAAACCATTGTTAATAAAAATTGTTTTCCATGATTTCTATTGTGAAAAATAAGTGAATATGAAATAAAAATTAAAAGCCAATATTTTTTCATAACTTTGAGTTATAATTATTTTATCAAAACAAAAAAATATGCAAATTTATACATAGATTCAGGGTATGAACTTTTTTTTTTATGTAAATTTGTGCATAACTTCAGACTATAAACTATTTATGTATAACTTCCGGTTACACAATATAATTAAAAGAAAATAAAGAAATTAAAAGTTAATATCTTTCATAACTTCAAGTTATGATTATTTTGTCATAACAAGAAAATATTTAAATTTGTACATAGTTTTAGGCAATGAACTATTTTTTATATAAATTTGTGCATAACTTCAAGCTATGAGCTATTCATTATGCAGATTTGTGCATAATTTCAAGCTATAAACTATTCATTTTATAGCTTCTAGCTATATAATATTATTTTGTATAACTTTCAGTTATACTATATAATTAAAAACAAATAATTATGAGTTATATACATAGCTTCTGGTCGTATATTTGTAATTTTGGATTTGTACATAGCTTCATATTATGAACTCTTCATTATATAGCTTCTGGCCATATAATGTTATTTTATATAACTTTCAGTTATATAATATAATAAAAAAGTAATTAGGGATCTTATGCATAGTTTCCGACTACGTATTTGTATTTTTGTAATTTACTCCATAACATCTTGTTATAAAGATTGGACATATTTTTTTCATAACTTTTAGTTATGAAAAATTTTCTATATAACTTCTAGTTATTAAATAATTAAAATATGTAATTATATGAAATATGATTCACATAATTTCTGGCTATGAGATAAAGTAAATAAAAATTATAATAATACAATGCATACTATTCATATTTCATTCGAAGAGAATAAGACTACATACCTATAAGAAATTTTCTAGATGAATTCTTCTCTTTTTCTATATATTCAGAACTGTGTTGATAACATGTTGTGAAATAAAAGAATAAGAAGAAGAAAAGACGAGAGAATAAACAAAGATATTAAAAGAAAAATAGAATAGAATGTATAAAGAGAACCATAATAATTTTCATTAGAGGTATCTCTCAAGCCAAATCCAAATTAAGATGAGATTTAAAAAATGAACCAAAGTCTAATCTGAATATTAAAAATAAATATCCAAATTCGTTCAAATATTAGATTAGATCGAACCAACTCATCTAAATTACAATAATAATAAAGAATAAAATAAATAAAATATTATTACAAGGTAATAAACGCAAATACACATATTTAGTATAAATGTACTTAATTTTATTTTAAAAATTTATATTTTGAAGTGGTAACTCAATTTATAAATTTAAAATAATTTTTGAAAATTAGGAGATAGGAGTGTGACAGTGTCACAATTATCAAAAGGGCAAAAAAGAATGCTGAAATATGATGTTTAATGGCTGATGGTGCGTTTGTTTGTGAGGAAAGTTTCAAATATGACAAAGCGATTTTAGTCAAAGAGTCCATAATATAAACGAACTGTAGAGGCATTTCCCTTCAATAATGGGTCCTGCCTGCCAACTGCCAAGTGGAGCTTCATTAGCGAATATCTTAATCAAGCAATTGATAACACTGAGGAAATTAGAGATACGGGTGTCGACGGTTACATTCCTCATATATCTTCAGATCTATGAGTGAAATCAATTACCAGTTGAAGAGCTGAGGCTGTGAGACCTGTGTTAACAATGGGGAAACCTTCATGGGTTCGCACTGTTATAACACAGTTGTCTCTCTGCTTGTGCATTCAACTTGGGTCGGCCTTGGGAGAAGCCCATGTCCCAGAGCAGCAGTGGCAGTAGCAGGCCTCTTGACCTTTACTTTATCAGTGTTAGAGGAGGATTTAGACCTCTTAATCAGCAGACCCATCTTCTCAAACAGGTCTATTTCTCATCCTCTCTATTGATTCCTTTTGTTCATTGAAGAAAAGCATGGGTTTTTCTCGTTCTTTATGGATTTTGTTTTAAGATGTTGATGGTGGGTATATTTGGTTTTGGCTCTGTTGGTGGATATGATAGTTTTATCAGACGCTCCGTTTGGTTACTGAGAATGCTGAAAGTGAAATCGCTTGAAATTAATTTCCTGTTTTTTCCTCCCTCGAAATTGACAAAACAACCTAAATTAAGGTAAGAGTGGAAGTTTTTTCCCTCTTTCTTCCGGGCCTTCGAATAATGGAAATAATAGAGTTTCAAAATTTTGATTTCCTTTTCTATGCCTCCATTTTCTCAGCAACCAAACAGTTTATTATTTCTTTCTCAGTTAATTTCTATGTGAATGATTTAACTTTGAGGAAAGAATTTTGTGTTAGGTTTTACTGGGATCGAATTTTTATTTTTATTATTTTTTTTAATATGACAGTTGTTGAACAGTAGAAGATCTTTCTTTTTCCGTTTTTAATTGTATATGCAACTTGAGGATCTTTGGCTTTGTTTGCTTAGTGGAAAATTTAAGAGAAAATGTGGGAAAAAAATGGAAAAGAAAAATAGGAAGAAAGAAAAAGCGATAAAGAAAATTTAAAAATAAATTAAATTTAATAAATTATTTTTTATATTATTTCAAATTCATTTTATTTATTTTTTCTGTTCTATGTATAGACTAAATAATTGAAAAATATATATAATTTAAATAATTTTAATTATATTTGATTTTATCGCTTATTTTCTACTTTGAAACTAAACATAAAAAAATAATAACATAACCTTTATCTTTTGGCCAGAGAATAATCATGTGAGTGAGTTTTTTATTATATGGTTCAGTTTTTGATCTCTCTCAATTGTTTGTGTCAGCCTTCTCATCTGTTGGTTTTGATCTTGTCTTGTCTTCTTGGTTCTAATTCATCCAACTTACTTCTGCCTTCCACCTTCTCTGTTTTTAGGCTTTGTTATTTCCCCCCTCTGTTACTGATCTTAGTTGAATGATTATCGTCTACTACATTAATTGCATTTTGAGTTTATATTTTATCTTCCCTGTTCTAATTGGAATTGTTTTTTCCCATGAAGATGGAGAAGGCCGCAAAGACTTATAAGGCAAGGTTTGTGATAAACATTAGTGAACTTGGGGAAGACGATCAACTCACACAATGTAAGACCATGGCTAGTAAATTCAATGTGGGAAGCCCTTTTACTATTTTTTATATGAACTCTCTTGTGGCACCTTTAGGCTTACACTCCATTTATATGGAAACTTTAGTTGTAGTTTAGCCAGATTTAATCAAAGTTATGCGTTGCTTCACTCTGGGTAAGTTGTAGAAATGATTCTCTCCTAACTTTTTGTGAATTTAACTGAAATAATAGAAACCATGCTTTGGTTGAAGTAATGGAATAGTGGTTCATATTTATTTCTGTAGTTTTATTTTGTTTTGTTTTATAGGTGTGTGATTGGAAAATAAATTAGTGCTGAGTTTAATTAGATTTCATTGGTTTCATCTGTTAGGAACAATCTTAGAAGATGACATCTTCTTTTACAGGGTACTTGGCGTTTTTCAACACTGAAAGTTCCCTGGTATGCCATCCGCTTTGCAATCAGTTGTGTCATTTTTGTAGCTCATCTTTTGAAATTTCATTGTTACAAAACTTGGACTCCGATGTAGTTTTTAATGTAACAGTCTTTTTGGTTTAGTCTCTTTGTGTGGTAATCCTGAATTGTAATTCTTGTAGGTACAGTACCAGAGTTTCAAGAGGACGGGGAACAGGTTACTTCCTAAAGCAGATCAAAATACCTTTTGGGAAAACCTTAGACATTATTGGTTTGGATACTGGGGCATTTAAGGTATCAACTGGTTTGTTGAATTTGCTCAATTTAAGATTTGTTGGCTAATACTTCTCATGGTTATTATGTCAGTCGGAAGAGAGGCCTCTTCTACTATCCTCTTGTAATATGGGTTTAAGTTTGGAAGCGGTTACATGGTTTTTACAGTAGCTATAATTTCATTGGGACTTTTGAGTCAATCCTTAGTGTTTTGTGATACAAACCCATCTCATTAGGTCTTTTTTCCAACAAGGCCGAAAATTTTAAAAAATGCATTTGATATAGGAAAAACTTACGATTGATTGACAATTCTCCACATGGCTTAATCTTCAAAATATGCATGTATTTAATCTTAATTAGAAAAAAAATTAAAAATTATGTTGGAGGTTGAGCAATGTACAGAAGAAAACTGGAATTTTATGGAGGATGATAATTGATAAAAGACTTGAGAAGCTCCAAACCTAGATGAAGATAGATTGATAGTTCTGCAATTCTCATTTTGGAAAACCTTTTCATATAAAAAAAAACTTGACATCAAATGACAAGTTTTTCACATGGCCTCAAATCTTTAAAAGTTGCATGCATTTATTTCCTTTAATGTTGACAAAGATACAAAAAAAATGGGGTCGGATTCTGAGCAGCATATGGAGGAAAATGGGAAATTTGTGGAAGATGATAAAAGACTACCAAAGAGGATAGATTAATAGTTGTATAAGGTTTTTTCCTGTTGTGTTGTCATTGTTTCAATTGTTTATACCAATGTTTAATATCATTGTTGACTTAATGATAATTGACATTGCATATGCTTGTGTTGAGTTTATGATACACTTCAATACTACACCATGAATCTTATGTTACTGATTGTGCTGACCCCAGTTATGATCATAGAGGGGCTATCAACTTCTTGTATTGATTTCATTTTGTTTTTATATTCATCTTTACCATGCCCCAGGAGATGTATGATAACAAAGAATTATGGAAACCAGTATTCAGATGTTCATGTGAAATCTTGTAACATCAAGATAAGTTAGGTCTCTCCGATGTACCTTGTGGACTATGAGGTAATCGCAAGATTGAGTGTTGGTTGAGTTGGATTAAGGTGTGCATTTTGTAGGGTTCTTGTTAGAATTAGATTGGGAAGCACAAGTATTTTAGTATATAACTCATCAAGTATTGTATCTTTCATTATTTAATTAGGGACTTGACAAATCAACTGGTGGAAATTGGAATTATTGAATTTTACCAATGACTGGAGATTCTATCTAGTCTAGCAAGCAATTAAAATGCATGAGAAAATAATGGATATTTTTGCACATTTAGATTATTTTTTATTCAATAATAATAATAAAGACACTGAGTTCTTTGTTCTCATCAATGACTGGAGATTCTATCTAGTCTAGTAAGCAATTAAAATGCATGAGAAAATGCTGGATATTTTTTGCACATTTAGATTATTTTTTATTCAATGCTGAAGGTTAGATCTTTATCACCCTTGAGGTGTGGCTCGAGTAGCTTGGGTTGGGGGTGGGGATGTGGGGTGGTTCCAGGTTTGAGTCCCAGCAGGTTTACCCCTCTCAAGGCCTTTTAAGAATTTTTTTTTTTTCCATTTTTCCATGAGGGGTAGGGCTGAGGTTAGGAATGTGATTTTAAAGTTGATCACTTGGTCATTATTTGAGCGTAGGTGTACTCTTCAAGTCATGTTCATAATGAATTTCTTTTGTTCTCTTTCTTTTTCATCATATTAAAATAGCCATTTCTTGGCCTGCCAAATCATTTTTTATGCTCCTTGTCCATATTCCATTCTCTGGTTACAACCCACATTGCAGCCCTTTTTCACCATGGCCATGCTTATTTCTATGTTGTATTTATATGTGTATATGATTGATTTGATATCTATTTCATTTAGTTACACTATCAATATCCCATATATGTATTTATCACACATTTTATCCCCCATTTGTTTCTTTTTTTTTTGGTTTCTGCTCCTTTATGCTGCATTTCATTCTTCTTTCCTCTTAATCGGGCTCCTCTTTGAAACTTGAAGGATTTTATGCTTATGAATCCGTTAAATGGTGCTGGAAATGATCAATTACATGGGCTGACAAAGACACTAGACATTGCACCATATTGGCTGTTTATAATTGCATGAACCTAGGAATAAGCAAGGTTGTAATGTCTGGAAAATTTTGAAAAAATTGAAAATCATGTCAGTTCAGAGTGGTTCTGATGCGTGATAATCTACTTCTCAACTTAATTTTATTTCACAAATTTTCTTTCTTTCAACAATAAAATTTTGGTTTTCATTTAAATTTTGCCTTAACCCAAATTGTTGTGGAGTTAAAACATTCGTTTTCCTTTTGTTTTCTCTGGTTACTATGTTGGACCTTCATTGTTTGCTGTCCTGTTGCCATTGCCAAGCACCCCTACCATTTCAACTCCATGTTTAACTTAATAAAGAAACTATCCATCCCAAGTACTAATTGTCTCCTTTTTTCCTCCTTATGATCCAGGCGCATAGTTGTTGGTTTCTGCTCATTGGCTGTTTGTGAAGGAAACAGGGAATGAATAGAAATACAACTTTATGAGCATCTACACCATATTTTTTATAAGTTTGGAGTGGTAAGTATTTATGGCTCTTCCCATTGAGTATCAATGGGTGAAGACATCCCATGCCCAAGGTTTTGATTTTGGGTTCTTTAGAGAACTTGCTTTTGAGATGATCAAAGTCCAAATTTTCAATATATATGAAAATCTAAGACAGTTCCTAATGAATTGAATGAACAACTTTCTGATATGTTAAATTTGGAATCTTTCTGGTGCCTATGAAGAAAGTAACGCTTTATCCATGCATTTGCTCACCAGGATGTGTACCTGAGTGGGGAGGGATGTAGTGACTATGCTCGTAAAGATAGTATAGCTTACATCAGGAACCCAGGTTCAATAGATGAAAAACTTCCTCTTGCTTCTGTAAATGGAATATCAGGTTTTAGTAAGTGAGTATTTCTGTTCATAGTTCTTCATGGTGTTCTACATTGGTTCATACATATGAAACTATGAAGTTTGTGTGATTTTTTTCTTTGTTTCCTCAGGGGAATGGTTAATGGGTTCCTTCTTCATAGAGTCAGCTCCTTAGAGATTGTGAGTATTTGTCTTTTTTGACTAAATTTGTTCTTGTTGAAGCACCAACAAATGTTCTTTTTCCATGGCAGGAAACCTACTTTGTTAACTCAGCAGGGGAAGTTGTGCATGATATAGTACTTCAACAGAGGGGCAAGGCAGCCATGTAATTTCTCGGCAAGGGTACAGAATCTATTCATTCTTCGAAGCCATGTGAAATTCCTTTCAACATTTTCATTCTATTATTCCTTAATTTATATCCCGTTTTTCTCATTGCTTTATTTGCAAAGGCCATTTTATCTATAGAAACCTTCATTCTTTTTACCAGAGTTCTGAGGTGATTGTTCAGCCCAGTGCCTCATATTGTTCAACTTTTGGGTTGGTTTGTAATTATAAATGAAAACAGTTTTGAGGTTTTCAGAAAATTCTAAGCCATCTTCTTGAACTATTGAATGTTTCTTTTTGCCTGTTAACTGACTCAGATTCGTTGTCTGATGTAAAACAACCCACCATTATGGTGTTAGGATGGAACCTAACTTGTTTGAGACTGGAAATACACCATGCCTATTATGATGATGGAACATCAACTTTGAGGTCTTGTAATGCTTAGCTAAACAGAGGAAGATGTGGGGTGGTGTTACATTTTGTGATTGTAATCGTAATTGTTCTGTTCTATCTGAAAGATGTTAAGCAAGGAAATTGAACTTGTTGTGAATCAGGGAAACTGTTAGGTGTAAATAAGGAGGAGGAGGAGGAGGAGCTAGCTTTGGATGATGGGCTAACCATTTTGGTTTGCATCTTCACATATTGATAAAAGGGCTTGGCAGCCATGGGAAGATGGAGGTCTGGCATTGCCTATACTGACATTTGGTAATGAAGAAGTAATTCTGCTTTCATGGGGCTATAAATAAAGCTATGTGGACAAGGCTTGTAATTTTTGCAGATCTGCCTTTACCAGGCTCTCATCAAGTAATCTCTTCCTTTCCTTCTTTCATCTTGTTTAACCGTTTTGGAGCTAGTAGATATGAAGCTTGGTTATTTGGGAACTTGGGAGTAGTCTGTGTAGCTTTGGCATGTAGGTTTGAGAGGGTGATGATGGTTGATTCCATGGTGTTATACGAATCCTTGGTGTATGGCTTTTAATAAATGGTTGCTGGGATGATGGTTCCAGGCTTGAGATTTTGTTTGGCTGGCAAGAAAATAAAGGAAAGGAAATGGAGCTAGTTATTGATCAACTCATGGATATAATGCAATACCCACCCACTTGTTCCTTCTTTATTTTTATCCTTCAAATCTTACTCCCTTTTTTTCTTCCTCCGATAATTTTGAGTCTCTTCCTTTTAGAGAGATTAATTATCTTTTCAAATTCATTTTATTTATTTTTTTTTTTTAAGCTAAAGATCAAAAAAAAAAAAAATTTAAGTTACATTGGTTTTTAAGTAATTTTAATTATTATTTTATTTTTATTTTCACTATTAAATCAAATTTGATAAAATATTTTTTTTTAACAAACTAAACATAATCTTAATTATTTTTATTTGTTTTTATTATTTTAAAAAATAATTATATAATTTTAAAAACATAATAGTGGATTAAAAATATTTGAGATTTTAAAACTAACTTTTGATTTAAAAATCATAAAAAATTTTGTTGTAAAAAATTGTCTTTCATTTATTTTCGATAGATACAAGATTAGAATGAAAATATTGGTGGAACGAAAATTATTTAAAATTTATAGGAATATTTAGAAAATTATAAAAAAAATGATAAAATAAGTAAAAATACATATTTTAGAGTTATTTTATAAATATAATTGATATAGATATGATCAAGAAGAAAAACATCAGTAGATTTATTTGAATTTTAAGAATAATAAATATGAATTTTGAAAATGTATAAAATTAAAATTGAATTAAAAAATATTTGATTTTATTGAGTAAAAACAATTTATACATAAATATAATACATATGATATTGTAATAGTCTTTAGTATCAAAATGAAGATTGATATGGTTTCATCTAATGAATCATCTTATTGAAGACAATATTTATTTATAAATTTTTATTACATTTTATATGAAAAATTAAATTAATTTATATAAATACTTTATTTGATATTTAATTTCTAAGATTTTATTTTATATATATGTGGTAATAAATTTTTTATTAACATTAATTTATTTAAATAATTAAAATTATTAATAATTTATCTTATTAAATTAATTTTAATTTATAAAATATTACTGATAAAAATCGAAATTTTGGTAGTGGTTTAATCGAAATAAAGATGGATAATTAATAATTATTTATATAGGAGAGGAAAATTGTTCTCATGATTTGTTTCCTTGTTTTCTCTCCCTACTAAATATAAAAATGGAAAGGGCCATCCACTCCTCTCACTGGGGCATCAAGAAGCCCTGTTCTGAAGTTGCCCTCCAGACGAGGGAATCCCTAAAAAGGCCCTATTTTCCTCTGCCACTCTCAATCCTCGCAGGTACTAATCTAATCATGTTATTTTTTTTTTTGCAACCCCCGTTTGATTCCCAAGAAAATCCATCCCCCATTCGATTTCCGGGAAAATTCATCCTCGTTTGATTTCCGAGAAAATCCACGCAAAACCCCCAAGGAAAACCAAAAAAATTGCTTTTTTTTTTGCTCCCTGTGTTTTCTGGATCTGTTCTAGGGGTCTCTTTGCTTTTGTGCCATTGGATTTAAATTTCACGAACCCTAAATCCACGATTTTTGAGCCAGGCTGAAAAACACAACCTTTGCCTGCAAATCATGATCAGATTACCAAATAACATCTTGTGTTTTTTTTTAAAAAAATGGACAGATTTTGTATCCTGTGCGCGGGCTGGACTGGTAGGAAATATCGGGAAATTTCCCGAAATTCGACATTTCAATCCTTGATACCGGGTTTAGTGAGGGTAGAAAGGTCAAAAAAGTAAAATAAAAGCAAAGAAGAAGAAGACAGGGAGTAGTATAAAAGGGAAAGGATGAGTAAAAGTTAGGGCTAGACCTCATTAGTTTAAGACTGAGGCTCCAGGGACCGTGTCGGAGGGATGGGGAGTTTCTAAGGGTGGTTGCCCCTCTCTGAATCTCATGGTCTTCGGAGCCGATGATTACTTCTACGACGCCCATCAACAGCCCTTTTCCTTCGCTCTTTCTTTTCTTTTCTTTCTTTTCATACACATGTGTGTACATATATATCAGAGGCTGTCTTGATTCTCTGGAAAATCAACAGCTCTCTCTCTCTCTCTCTGTTCATATGGGCAACATAAAAGGCTGTGATGACGTTTTCAGAGTAAGTCAGGCACTGGGAATGTCCGTTTCTTGGCAGGGCAACCCGGATGGTTTGTGCGATGGGACCTTTTGTGCCTTGTTTCACAAGCAACTGTGGTTGCAGCCATGACGGTCATCTTTTTCTTGTCTGATAAAAGGCGAATCTGAGCCTTCATTTTACGCGCTATTCACTTCCGCGCTGAGGTTGGTCTTTGTTTTGTTTTGGTTTTTTTGTTTGTGTTTTAAAATGTGTTTTCTGAGAAGGATCTTGTATCTGTTCGGTTGCTGAGAAAATGTGCAGGAAAATTAAGTGGCTGTGATGACACTTTCCAAGTAAATCAGACATTTTGAAAGGACCTGTCCTTGGCTGGGCGACCCGGATTGTCTGTGAAATGGGTTTCTATGCCCTTTTTTCACATGCAACTGTAGTTGCAGCCATGGCGAACATGGATCTTGTCTGATTACGGGCGGATCTGAGCCCTCCCTGGACCCGTGATGTCCATCTTTATTTATTTATTATTGTTTGGTTGGATGTATTTAGGGTCCTTCAAAATAAAAATCGAAATTTCGGTAGTGATTTAATCAAAATAAAGATGGATAATTAATAATTATTTATATAAAGAGAGGAAAATTGTTCTCATGATTTGTTAACCTTGTTTTCTCTCTCTACTAAATCTAAAAATCGAAAGGGCCATCCACTTCTCTCACTAAGGCATCAAGAAGCCCTTTTCTGAAGTTGCCCTCCAGACGAGAGAATCCCTAAAAAGGCCCTATTTTCCTCTGCCACTCTCATGGTCGTCGGAGCCGATGATTCCTTCTACTACGCTCCTTTTCCTTCGCTCTTTTACATATATATATATATATACATATACATCAGAGGCTATCAACAGCGCTCACTCTCTCTCTGTTCATATGGGCAACATAAAAGGCTGTGATGACGTTTTCAGAGTAAGTCAGGCCCTGGGAATGTCCGTTTCTTGGCGGGGCAACCCGGATGGCTTAAGCGATGGGACCTTTTGTGCCTTGTTTCACAAGCAACTGTGGTTGCAGCCATGACGGTCATCTTTTTCTTGTCTGATAAAAGGCGAATCTGAGCCTTCCTTTTACGCGCTATTCACTTCCGCGCTGAGGTGAGGCTGGTCTTTGTTTTGTTTTGTTTTGGTTTTTTTGTTTGTGTTTTAAAATGTGTTTTCTGAGAAGGATCTTGTATCTGTTTGGTTGCTGAGAAAATGTGCAGGAAAATTAAGTGGCTGTGATGACACTTTCCAAGTAAATCAGACATTTTGAAAGGACCCATCTCTTGGCTGGGCGACCCGGATTGTCTGTGAAATGGGTTTCTATGCCCTTTTTTTTCACATGCAACTGTAGTTGCAGCCATGGCGAAAACGGATCTTGTCTGATTACGGGCGGATCTGAGCCCTCCCTGGACCCGTGATGTCCATCTTTATTTATTTATTTATTATTGTTTGGTTGGATGTATTTAGGGTCCTTCAAAGGGTCCTCGATCTGTTTCCAAGTAAATAAATCGAGGGGCTATGATGATACTTTCCAAGTAAATCAGAGATTATGAAGGGCTCGTTTCTTGGCGGGGCAACCCGGGTGATCTGTGAAATGGGTTTCATTTTACAGGCAACCGTAGTTGCAGCCATGGCGTCCCAGCAACTTGTCTGATTACGGCCGGATCTGAGCCTCCATTGCCCAGTCCATGATAATAGGATCTGGATCTTAATAAAAATGTGTCATCTGTGTAGGATTAAAGTAGTGGGAGGCCCAAATAAGATGAGTCATGCTTGGTCCACAAAGCATAATTTATAATACCAATCAAATATAATTTATTTTTTATTTTTTAAAAATTATGTTAAGAATAATTTCTTTGACACCAAAATCAACTTATAAAATAAATCCACCCCCTTACTTTATAACTTCCTACTTTTTGTTTTTAAAAACAGAAAGTATATACAAAGTGAAACTCATATACATAAAGTATAAATTAGCCTATGCTTTTGAAATTCATTTTCAAAACTAAAATTATAAGAATTGCTTAATTTGGATGACAAATTATAAAATAAATCCAAAAAGTTCTAAAATAAAAACCGAGATTCAACCACATGCAACTGCTATTTTGGTTTCATAACTCATCTAATTTTTGAAGAAATTAAACTCCGTAAATGTTTTTATATTCCTTATTCAAAAGGGAAAACAACAACATTAAAATCATAAAATCTGCACAAAAACTGAATTTAATACAATTTTTCAAAGTTCAACACCTCAGAATGCAACAAAACTGACATAAAACATCATCACAGAATTTCTCCAATTAAAACTCCAAAACATAACTCACATTTATCTAAACATCCACTAGAAAAAAAGAGAGAAAAATTAAGGAAACTCAACCTAGAGAATTTCTAACATTTTCTTAATAGCCAAATATAATTAGAAACACTAACTTCTATCATAATTAATTACATATTAATTACCATCATTGTAATGTAGTCAATTTTCGTATTTTTGTTATTTGGAAATATTTTAAATTATTATTATTTTTTCAAATTATTACTTTTCAAATATCTAATTCCAATTTTATAAAATAAGAAGGAATATATTTTGGCATTTTGAGATATTTGAAAATATTGTTAATTATAAGAAGAAAGATAATAATTAAATCTTATTACTAATTTTAGATGTTTTGCCATGTAAAAATAAACCACTTAACAACATTCAGAAACCACTATTTAGACCTGAACTGAATTCAAGCCACTTCAGATTTTGGGCACCATTTCATTGATATTGGGAGGCCGATGAGTGAGGATTTTTAGATAGCTAAGAAGAGATAGAAGGTAGCTGACTGAAAAATAAATATTAAAATTGCTTCAAGATGACCAAAGAAGAAATCGGTCAGCTATGATATGATCAGCTTATTTCTGAAAACAACCATCAGCTATAAGTTGCTTTCACCCCTAACCTTTAGAGGAGAAAAAACATGGAAAACAAGTCCACCCCTATAGAGGTTTAGACAAAATGATTCACACAATTCTTATTAGAAGAAGAGGTATAAATACAGATTTGAGAAACTAAAATTACTCCTAAACTTGTGCTAACGTATAACAACATATGTGAAAATAAAGGAAAGAATGAGCTGTACAGATTTCCTAAACTAGCTGATCAAATGCAGTTACGAATTCTGATGCTGATTTTCTGCATGAATACTAGCTGTCCTTATATGCCCTCTCAAGATGGAGGTGCCATCTGCAACACCAATCTTGGATCTTAATAGTTGAAAGCGTTGACGTGAGAGTGATTTTGTAAGGAGATCAGCTAGTTGATCAATGGTATGGATGTGCTGAACACGAATAGTTCCCTTTTGGACAAGATCTCGTACAAAGAGGAGATCAATTTCAATGTGTTTCATCCGTGTGTGCTGGACTGGATTTAAACTGAAATGGTTGGCGCCAATATTATCACAAAACATTTGAGGTGCTTCTATGAGAGTGAGACCAAGTTCCTTGATAAGAGAATGAAGCCAAATTGTTTCTGATGTGGCAGTAGCTAGTGCCCGAAACTCTACTTCTGTAGATGATCTTGAGACTGCCCTTTGCTTGCGTGCAGACCATGAGATTGGATTAGGACCAATGAATGTGATGAAAGCAGTGGTTGAAACACGAGTGTCCGTATTTGATGCCCAGTCCGCATCACTATAGGTCTTGAGTTGGAATTGATCATGCTTTTGGAGAAGGATACCATGAAACATGGTCTGTTTAAGATATCTGAGTAGTCTTTTTGCTGCGGCCCAATGGTTTGTTGTCGGCTTCTGCATGAACTGAGATAATCTGTTGACTGCAAAGGCAATATCGGGACGAGTGAGTCCCAAATACTGAAGTGCTCCAATGATCTTGCGATACTCAGTGCTGTCAACACATTCAGAATTATCTTGAACTGTAAGCTTGGTTGTAGTGGACATTGGAGTGAGTGTTTCTTTAGCATTTTCCATGGAGGTTCGTGAAAGGAGATCCCGTATATACTGATGTTGAGATAGAAAGAGCCCCTGTGGCGTTGGAATCACTTCTATTCCCAAGAAATAATGCAAGGAGCCCATATCTTTGACTGAGAATGTAGAGCCAAGCTTGTTGATAATGTTATTCACAAAGCTGAGTGTGTTGCTTGTGACAATTATGTCATCAACATAAACAAGGCAGTAGCACAAGATATCATGAGACTTATAGATGAACAAAGAGTTGTCAGTGGCCGAGTGAATAAAACCAAAGCTGAGGAGTGCATCCCGAAGGGCCTTATACCATTGTCGTGGGGCTTGTTTAAGACCATAGATACTCTTTTTTAGCTTGCAAACATGCTGAGGTTGAGATGGATCTTCAAATCCTGGAGGTTGATGCATGAAGACTGTTTCTTCAAGATTACCATGCAAGAATGCATTATTGATGTCTAACTGACGAAGGGGCCAGCCATGCATGACAGCAATGGTTAAAAGAAGCCTAATTGTTGCTGGCTTTACGACGGGGCTGTAGGTTTGAGAGTAGTCAATACCTGGCCGTTGATGAAATCCTTTAGCGACAAGTCGAGCTTTATATCGACTGATTGTTCCATCGGGATTTCGTTTCTTCCGAAACACAAATTTACACCCAACAAGATTCTGGCCAGGAGTGGGAGGAACCAGTTCCCACGTCCCATGTTGAAGGAGGGTTGTCACTTCTTCTGACATAGCCTTGCGCCAGTGAGGATCTTTAAGAGCTTGACTTACACAACTTGGTTCGGGTGGTTCAGGTAAGGGGTGCTTGGTGGTAGTGTGGAGTTGTTTTGGCCGAAAGATATTGTTCATGGAGCGAGTGATGATGGTTCGTGGACATGGTGGTGGAGAGGATGGTATTGAATTTTCTGGTTGAGAAACAGAAGTAGAAGGTCTAAGAGGTACCTGATCTGAAGTGGAGAGTGGTGCCTCTTGAGGTTGCACAAGAGCTGGATCTTCACTTGGAGTCGAAGAAGCAGAGGGGATATCTCCTTGAGCCCGTGTGATTGCTGGAAGCTCCCTGGAAGCAAGCTGCAAAATTGGTCCTGAAAAGAAGAGGTTTCTGGTGGGGATGAGTCAGTGGGTGATGGCATGGAAACCTGTTTGAAGGGGTAAACAGATTCATCAAAGGTTACGTGTTTGGAGGTGTATATGCGTTGATTTTGTAGATGAAGACATAGATATGCACTTTGGCTAGTAGAGTAGCCAACAAAGATACAAGGAACAGATTTCTTTTGAAATTTGTTTGTGTTATACGGCTTCATCAAGGGAAAGCAGAAACATCCAAAGGAACGTAATTTTTCATACCGAGGTTGTTGCTTGAAGAGAGCTTGAAGAGGTGATTTATGATGAAGAACAGGTGATGGAAGTCGATTGATTAGATATGTGGCTGTTGCAAAAGCATAAGCCCAATATTCTGATGGAAGAGAGGCATGACTTAGAAGGGTTTGACCTGTCTCCACAATATGGCGATGACGACGCTCAGACACTCTATTTTGTTGGGGTGTATAAGGGGTTGTTGTATAATGACTAATGCCATGGGTTGTGAAAAAGGGTCAAAGAACAGTGAACTCTCCTCCATTATTGGAATAAACTCCTTTAATTTTTATGTTAAAACGAGTTTCAATCATTTTATAGAAATGAGGAAATATGGTTTTAACATCTGATTTTTGATGCAATGGAAAGAACCACACATATTTGGTAAAGTGATCAACAAAAATAACATAATATCTGTGGCCATTGAGACTAGGAGTGGGAGAAGGTCCCCATACATCAGTGTAAAGTAAATCAAATGGTGTTGTGCTAGTTAGACCGTGTTTATGAAAGGGTAACTAATGAGCTTTATTGGTAGAACACGAATGACAATTATTAGAACCAGAAAGATATGAAGTGGTGGGAAGGGAGAAAGAACTAATGAGGCGAGTGACAACTTTGAAGGATGGATGACCAAGGCGCTGATGCCAACCAGCTACTGATGTGCGTTCATGGACAAAAGCAATTGGAGTAGCAGCAGGCGATGAGGGTAGAGGGTAGACTTCATTTTCACACGGTCCTTGAAGAAGAATCTCCCCCGTTCTCCGATCCTTCACAAGAAAATAAGTTGGGTGAAATTCCAGGATAACATTGTTTTGCTTTGTGAAGTGGTGAACAAATATCAAGTTTTTGTTAATGGTAGGAACACATAGAGTATCTTCAACTTGAAATTTTCTGTTTGGAAATGAAAGAGTAAGAGAACCGGAATGAGTAATGGGCAAACCTGATCCATCTCCAATAATAACTTCATCAGTACCATCATATTCAGAGTGAAATTGTAAATTTGAAACCTGAGAAGTGATATTATGGGAAGCCGCAGAATCAATGAGCCAACGTTTGTCTAGACTAGAAGTAGTAGTTGTGCAGTTCACAGTGGCTTCAGAGGGTTTCAATTTCGGACAGTATTTTGCAATGTGGCCTTGTTGATCACAATATTGACACCTTGGAGGGTATTTGTATTGTTTCGACTGTCGAGACTTTGATCTGGAGTCATTCTTGGATTGTTGATAAGTTGATAAAGACTGATTCTTTGAGGAGCGTGAGTCCCTGCGTTGAGTGGTATTGGCAGTAACTACCAAGGATTGAGCAGTGGAGTCAAGCCTTCGAAGATATGCCTCATGACCAAGTAGCAGATCATGTAATTCTTCAAATGAGAGTGAAGACTCTCAGGCTCGAATCGGGGCAACAATGTCACGAAAATCTGATCCTAAGCCATGAAGAACATATAGGGTGATGTCATCTTGAGATAATGGGGCATCGATGAGAGCAAGCTCATCGGCAATGGTTTTTACAGAGTGTAGGTACTCTGTAATGTTGCGATTGCCACGTTGCATGAGGGTGAGATCCTCTTTGAGCTGCATGACACGAGTCCTGGATCGACTAGCATACAGTTTTGTCAATTTAGTCCAGGCTTGATATGACGTCTGGGAGGTTGCTATGAGTGGTATCACAGCTGGGGACACTGAAGTCAGAATTGCACTTAGAATAAGTTTGTCCTGACGGAACCAAAGGTGATGAGCGGTAGTGGCAGCTGCATCAGTTGACGTCGGTAGGGGTGGGCAGGTATGAGTGCCATCGACATAGCCAAAGAGGTTATAGCCGAGGAGGAGAGACTCAAATTGGGCATGCCATGAAGGGAAGTTGGTTGGTGTGAGACGTGCAATAATTTGCTGGGTGGCATTGATGGCTATTGGAAAACTATCAAAGGAAGAAGTGGCCATAGCAGAAGTGAGAAAGACAGGAAATACTCGTTGGAGTTTTAAGGTGGGCTCTGATACCATATAGAGGTTTAGACAAAATGATTCACACAATTCTTATTAGAAGAAGAGGTATAAATACAGATTTGAGAAACTAAAATTACTCCTAAACTTGTGCTAACGTATAACAACATATGTGAAAATAAAGGAAAGAATGAGCTGTACAGATTTCCTAAACTAGCTGATCAAATGCAGTTACGAATTCTGATGCTGATTTTCTGCATGAATACTAGCTGTCCTTATAACTCCTAACCTAAAATTGTTTTCATTTATTTTTTATAGATACAGGGTAAGTATGAAAATGCCGGTGGAACGAAAATTATGTAGAAGTCATAGGGATATTTGGAAAAACTTCAAAAAATGATAAAATAAACAAGAATACACATTTTAAAGTTATTTTATAAGTGTAATTGACCTAAATATGATCAAGAAGAAAAACATCGGCAGATAGAGACATATTGATAAATTGGATATTTAAATTTTAAGAATAATAAATATGAATTTTGAAAGTGTATAAAGTTAGAATTGAGTTAAAAAATATTTGATTTTATTGAATAAAAACAATTTATACATAAGTATAATATATATGAGATTGCAATAGTTTTTAGTATCAAAATGAAGATCGATGTGGGTCCATCATATTGTTAAATGAAAGAAACTTATCTTATTGAAGATAATATTTATTTAAAAAAATTTTAAATATTTTTATTGAAACATGTTTTATTATATTTTAAATGAAAAATTAAATTAATTTATATAAAATATTTTATTTGATATTTAATTTTTAAGATTTTATTAAAAATATGTGGTAATAACTTTTTTTTATTAATATTAATTTATTTAAATAAATAAATTTATTAATAATTTATTTTATCAAATGAATTTTAATTTATAAAATATTATTGATAAAAATCGAAATTTTGGTAGTAATTTAATCAAAATAAAGATGGATGATTAATAATTATTTATATAGAGAGGAAAATTGTTTTCATGATTTGTTTCCCTTGTTTTCTCTCTCCACTAAATATAAAAATCGAAAGGGCCATCATCCGCTTCTCCCACTCGGGCATCAAGAACTAGAAGCCCTTTTCTGAAGTTGCCCTCCAGACGAGAGAATCCCTAAAAAGGCCCTATTTTCCTCTCCCACTCTCAATCCTCGCAGGTACTAATCTAATCATGTTATTATTATTATAATTTTTTTGCAACCCCCGTTTGATTCCCAAGAAAATCCATCCCCCATTCGATTTCCGGGAAAATTCATCCTCGTTTGATTTCCGAGAAAATCCACGCAAAACCCCCAAGGAAAACCAAAAAAATTGCTTTTTTTTTGGCTCCCTGTGTTTTCTGGATCTGTTTTAGGGGTATCTCTCTGTTCATATGGGCAACATAAAAGGCTGTGATGACGTTTTCAGAGTAAGTCAGGAACTGGGAATGTCCGTTTCTTGGCGGGGCAACCCGGATGGTTTGTGCGATGGGACCTTTTGTGCCTTGTTTCACAAGCAACTGTGGTTGCAGCCATGACGGTCATCTTTTTCTTGTCTGATAAAAGGCGAATCTGAGCCTTCCTTTTACGCGCTATTCACTTCCGCGCTGAGGCTGATCTTTGTTTTGTTTTGGTTTTTTTGTTTGTGTTTTAAAATGTGTTTTCTGAGAAGGATCTTGTATCTGTTTGGTTGCTGAGAAAATGTGCAGGAAAATTAAGTGGCTGTGATGACACTTTCCAAGTAAATCAGACATTTGAAAGGATCCATCTCTTGGCTGGGCGACCCGGATTGTCTGTGAAATGGGTTTCTATGCCCTGTTTTTTCACATGCAACTGTAGTTGCAGCCATGGCGAACATGGATCTTGTCTGATTACGGGCGGATCTGAGCCCTCCCTGGACCCGTGATGTCCATCTTTATTTATTTATTTATTTATTATTGTTTGGTTGGATGTATTTAGGGTCCTTCAAAGGGTCCTGGATCTGTTTGGTTCCCAATGAGAAAATCGAGGGGCTATGATGATACTTTCCAAGTAAATCAGAGATTATGAAGGGCTCGTTTCTTGGCGGGGCAACCCGGTAGTTGCAGCCATGGCGTCCCAACAGCTCGTCTGATTACGGCCGGATCTGAGCCTCCATTGCCCAGTCCATGATAATAGGATCTGGATCTTAATAAAAATGTGTCATCTGTGTAGGATTAAAGTAGTGGGAGGCCCAAAGAAGATGGGGCATGCTTGGTCCCGCAAAGCATAATTGATAATACCAATCAAATATAATTGATATCTTTTTTTTTTTAATAATTATGTTAAGAATAATTTCTTTGACACCAAAAGCAACTTATAAAATAAATCCACCTCCTTACTTTATAACTTAAGTAAAAATAAGTGTTTGGATACACTTCCTACTTTTTGTTTTTAAAAACAAAAAGTATATACAAAGTGAAACTCATATACATAAGGTATAAATTAGCCCATGCTTTTGGAATTCATTTTCAAAACTAAAAATATAAGAATTGCTTGATTTGGATGACAAATTATAAAATAAAAACCGAGATTCAACCACATGCAACCACTATTTTGGTTTCATAACTCATCTAATTTTGGAAGAAATCAAATTCCATAAATGTTTTTATATTCCTTATTCAAAAGGGAAAACAACAACATTAAAATCATAAAATCTGCACAAAAAAATGAATTTAATACAATTTTTCACCCCTAACCTTTAGAGGAGAAAAAACATGGAAAACAAGTCCACCCAACAAAACCTTATCCCATGACATCAATCCCTTTATTCTTCAGCTATCTTTTCCCAGACCAATTCCCCATCAAGCAAATAAAATTTGAATTTATGTAACACAGTTCAGCAGTTCCATAATCATGCACAAATATCCCACAAACAAAGGAACAGCTCCCACACCCCAAATTTGTCAAATAGTTCAATTTTTGGATGTTTCTGAGTAGAAACCCCAAATCATTTTGAACCCAAAGCCAGTCCTGAATCCTGAATTTGCCAAACTGGAATTCTAAACCACACTGAGATAAAATAATTCCCTAATCCTGAATTTCTCAAGCAATCCCTCTCAACACAACAAATTCTTTTTTGGATATTTTCTCACTTTAAGATATGGACTATCTGGAATTCATCACTACGTCTCTTATTTTGACTCCAAAACCTGGTTGAAGCAGTGGCTGCATTTGGGACTTGAATTTGGAGCTTGTGAGTGGTTTGAGTGTGGATTTCATCAAAAGAGTTCAGAAGTTGAAGAGTTAGAAGTGGGATATGTCTACATAGAGAATGTGTAGCAGTGATCCTAACAAGTATTTCTTCGTTGTATACTTGAAAAATAATTCTTTTTTCATTTTTTAAGTGTTAAAAATATTAGAATTGCTTCTTAAAATTACTATCAAACAAGTTTTTTAATTATATAATTATGAGCTTGCTTGAAATTCAATTTTAAAAAATGAAAAAATTATGCAATCATACACCAAAAATAAAAACAAAATAAGGTGTTTGATCGTGTTTTTTAATTTTAAAAATTATTTTTAAGATAAAGAATAAAAAATGGTTTTTTTTGTATTTTTTACAAAGAAAAATTGTTTGGCCAATTACTTTCAAAAATAGTTTTTAAAAAACAAAAACTTGTTTGTATAAAAGAATCGTCTTTGTTTTTAAAAACAATTTTTGTATTTTTATTTTTAAAATTTAATTTACATTAATATAAATCACATTCAAGTTAAATCTCACTAAAAATAAATAAATAAAATTCAAATTATATAAATTATAGATAAATAATTGTTTTAATTATTAAACAATTTTTTTATTCAAATGAAACAAAAATTACTATAAGATTAAAAATAATTTTAATATTCATTTTTTTAAAGAGAGTAAAATAAATAGTTGGATTGATTTTTTTAATGGGAAAAACAAAAAAAAAATTTAAATTGAAAGCACCTAACAAAAATAATTGCAAACCAAGTACACACAAACACTTCAAGTCAATTATAATAGTTAAACAATTTTCATATTTCACATTCTTGCTTCGTATATTAATATAACTATTTAATGACTAATGTTTACAAACTATTAACATAAGCATTCCATTTCTACTATGAAATACGATCTTGATAAGTTGTCATAATCGTTGCTGCTTCATCTAATAAATTCATTGCATAACTTACTTCAATTGTAGTATCGTCCTTATCTTCAAATTCAAGTTCTTCTTCCCATTGTCTAAATATAACATCATTTTAAGTCTATTTACGAATGAAATTATAAAGAGTACAACAAGCTACAACTATTTATAGTTGTCTACTTGGTTTGTAAGATGACATCATTTTTAAAATTGAAAAACGTGCTTTTAAAACACAAATAATACTCAATTATATTTATAAATGAGGAAGGTCAATAATTGAACAATTCTTTATCAGTCTTTGGTTGACAACTTTTGCTAAGATAATATTACAAATAATACCTTTCACCTCAATATGGAGGAAGAAAACCCATAATACAAGGATATCTAGAATCAACAACATAGTATTCACTTGTTAATATAATATAACAAAAACATAATAATAATCATACGATTGTGCAAGTAATTAAATAATAATTTAAATCAATGAGATTGTTTCCTGATTTTTTTTTCAATCTAGTTTTAAATTATTATTATTTTTTTTTAGAATAATGACCAACCACAATTGAAAGTGTTAAAAAACAGTTTTCTATTTTTAAAATTAGATAACCGTTTTTAAGTTATATGGTTAAACAAGCTATAAGGTTTTTGGAATTTTGCTTTTATCTTTTCATTTTAAGTATAAAGTTGAGAAAAAAAAAATTCTTAATTCATGCGCTCTAACAATGTTTTTGAATTTGTTCCAAGATTATCTTAAAAAAATTACCATGAAAGTAAGGGATGGTGGTGATGATGGGTAGGTGACGATTGGAGGGAATGGTGCCAGCTAGAAAAATGTGTCAACACTGAGAATGGGTAGGTGGCATGAGAAAGAGTCCTTTTCCCTTTTCTTTTCTTATCTTTTTATGGTATTCTTCCACCACTATAATCTCTAGGAACATTGTTCACTTGTGCACGTCTTCCTGAAGGCTTAACAACCTCTATTACCTCTATGTTGGAACCCAACCTAATTTTGAAATCACAATTTCAATCATTCACAGTACTAGTACTACTCCTCCAGAGATAGTCGATGTTTTTGAAAACCTAGTTCCAATTGTAGAAAACAACATTAGAAATGAAAAAGATAGGGGAGGGAGGGGGGTTGTCAATGTTGCTTAGAGAGGGCACATTGATCCTAAGCGAAAAATGAGAATGATGGTGATTGCGATGGGAGGAGGGTAGTCGTGTATGATTTGCCACCAAAGTTCAATTCACTGTCGCCTCTCACTTCCCACTGAATCTACCGCTTCCACCGAATCTATCGGCACCATTGATAACATTATCTATTAGTGTCGTCGTTGGCCACCGCTCATAGTTTCCCTTACCTAGTAGTATTTTTTTCTCTCCCTTTTCCTTTCCCATATTTCTTTTTCTTTCTTCTTCTATGTTTCCTTCACTTTCTCCACATCACCACCACCACTTATCCACAACCTAGTGCCAACTGTCACAAACTTAGTCTTTTCCTAAGCTTGTGCGACACTTAGACAAGTCAAGACCCTTGATCTTGCTAAGTCAACATTAGTCCTGATACTTAGTTTGCTTTGCAAAGATGCACCCAACTTAAAAGCTTTAGAGGGCGTAGTAGGCAACACTTAAAGAACGGAAGTTTTACTGATTTCAAAGAAAGTTTATACAATGCTTGGAAACTCACTTGCTTGGTGCCCTGACCAAATAAGACCCTCATTTATAAACACCAATGGACTCTCTAGAACCTTGGAGGGTTCCTTACAACTCATGAATATTCTAGAACACCCTATATAATTCTATGTACAAGCTTACGTACAAGAATATACAAGAGACCTCTAGAACTCTCTAGAAAGTCTTGGAATTTTCTCATGCCTTCCACCATAATGTAAAGATGTGCGAACATCCCTAGGCTTTTTTAGAAGCTTCCACACTCTTCCCACCAATGGCTTAGTGTAGATGGCTTCAGGAGTTTCCATAAGCTTCCCACCTCCAAAATAAGCCCATGGGGAGGGTCATTTGTGCATCCTGTGACACAATGTTGTCTCTCTTCTGTAACACCAAATGTTGCCTTTCTCCAATACCACCAACCGTTGCAAATCACAACACTTTCTTTCTCTTTCTCTTTCTCTTCATCTGCCCACCATACCCATTTTTTGCATCCATTTCTCTCCACTATCACTACTAGCCCACACTTTCACCTCGGTGTGGCACCATAGGACCGTCATCCACAGTGCCACCCTCCAATCAACACCTCATGCCTCTTCATTTCATCACTTTTTCCTTCTATCACATCACCACTTTTCTCACATTCATGGCAAATTTTTTAGGGTAATTTTGGAATAAATTTAAAAGCAATTTTAGAGTGCATCGTAATTGTTTTTTCCTATTTTACCCTTAAAATGAAAAGATAACAACAAAGTTATAAAAGTTTTTTTTTTTAATCTACTAGTGAGATGTGACTTCATGATTTGACCCATTGTCTAATCGTAATGGGTTCTTGTGCCTCTCCTTAATGAAAAGAAAGTGGTATTATAGTAGCAATGCCTATCAAAAACTAATTTTTAATAAAAAATAATTAAACATGTGATACATGAAAAGGAAAGAAAAATAGTAAGGGGTCCATAGATTAAAATACTATTTTATTTATTTGATAAAATCAATAATTATTTTTTAAAAATTTAAAAAAAAACTCGTTTGATAATGTTACATAGTATTTATTATTTTATTTCAAAATTATAAAATATTTATTTTGTTAAGAAAACAAAATAATTATTTGATAATAAAAATGAATTCTTATAAAGCTTATTTATAATTTTTTTTTATGAAGATAGAATTGATTAAAATGATAAAAATAAATTAGTGGAATAAAGTAAAATCTTAAAAATTAAAATTTCAAAAATACTTATTTCATCCATGATGAATAACATAGGTAAAAATGTATTTAAAAATTTTAAGTGTTAATCCAACCTCCCAACATTAATATGAAAATGTCAATACACCAAAAATACAAAATAATATAAAATATCAAACTACATCCCAAAATGTATCCACGTGTATATTACAAAATATCCACTCTTGATGGCCTTATGAAAGATGCCAATGGGAAGTGATCATGTAGATTGGCAAGCATCTCAGATAACATAGTTGGTGGGTTGCAATCCTATGGAGCTAGTAATTCGAACTGGCAACAGAGTGTTTTCAAATATTTCTTTCAACGATAAATCTTTTTGCTCTTTTAATACAGACTTAAATTCTTTTGAATTGATCATTTTGATGTAACTATTTGTAGACCCCTCATTGGGTACTCGGGAGTGAGCTAGATTTTTTTTTTTGGAAAAGTGGGGGATGACCTCTCCATGAGGTGGACAAGCTGCATGATTGAGACGCATGGAAAAGGATGTCACCAACTCGCCATGGTGGTGGTTGAGAGTGGTGACGTCTTCACTGAACCAAGAACAATGGAACAGATGGAGGATGAGACTAGAAGTGAAAGAAAAATAGAACATGGGTGAGCTGTCTTGAGCAGAGGATGAAATTAGGAGAGAACGGGTTTTTTTTGGGAGAAAAATTGAAGCTTGGAGAGGGAGAGCTGGACCGAAGGAGGTGACAGCTTGAAAAAAATGAAAAACTGAGCAAGGGGATTGAAGGAGAGTCGGGTGCGTTGTGAGGGTTTTGAGAGCTTGAAAGAAAAAAATATGGGAGTAGTCTGAGGGGTAGCTGCAGGTTTGGAGGGTGAACTGGGGAGGGGGGGTAGAAAACTAAAAAGATAAGGGGATCGGAGGAAAAAATGAAGAAAACTATGATGAGAGGAGAGAGAAAAAGGGGCAGCAGCTGAAGAGGATTTTCTGGGAGAAAAATCTGGAAAGTGGGTGCTGGGTTTTTGTGGCAGCTGAGGGATTTTAAAAGGAACAAAAAGAAAAAAGATAAGCTGAGATTTGAGGGGGGTCATAATGAATCGTTTTTCTATGAGTGAAATGGTGAGTTGAGAGAAGTAGAGAAGAAGCTCACGGGTTATTGGGCTCTATAGAAGAAAGACCTCCAACGTCTTCCCTGAAGTAAGTTCTCCATTGTGAAAATTTTTTCTTTCATCCACTATTATTGAGATATGTTGTTGTTGATCTTTGGGTGATTCATGAATTTTTTTTTTCATAGTTAACGGCTTCTTTGTTGCTCCAATTTGTGTTCAAAAATTGGTCCAACTAATTTTTATCTCTTTTGTGATATTTAGAAATCCTTTTCATCCACTGACTAAGACATGAAGTGTGGCTTTTGATGGTTCATATTATTTTCTTCATTTGTGCTATGTTTTTGTTGTTTTCTCCCTGTTCCTGGTGTTTATGCATTCTTGGGTATGGGACTGTACACTGGGATGTGAAACCATGGGATGATGAGGCTGACAAGAAAAAGCTTGAGGTAACATGAATCTCTAGACCCCAAGTGAGATTTGTTACAAAACTGTAGCTACCGCGCCGATCCAGATGTTTCCCATATGGTTTGATTCTCTTTCGTGAATTTGGGTTTGGTTGAGAGTTTCCTGTTTTCTTGTTGGGAAAATCTGGTAGAGCTGCAACAAAGCTTGCTCTCGCTTGAGCTCGATCTCCTGTTTGAAAAGCATGGTCATTTGAAAACCGTTCTTGGACACTTTGACACAAAGCTTCTCAAGGATGCCGAAATGGTAGTTGTTTCACTAGGAGTTCCCTTGGAAAGTCATGGACTTTCCTTCTTGTTGCAATCAGTGAAAAGAATATTGTCTAAGTTGGATTTTGCTACGGAAATTCTTCCAAGAAGTATTAAGATATTAGTAGTGACCGGAACAAATGGAAAATCTACTATTGTTTTTTTTTTTTTTTTGGACAGATGCTTATAGCCATTTAGACATTGAGGTATTTTTTTAGGAGAACCTTGGGATTCCACTCTAGAGGGCTGCTATCCAATGTTTGACGTGTCACCCTCCTAATCCATCATTTTATGTTAAAAATTTGATCTTTTAAGAATTCCATTCTCAAATAATTTTTCGAAATTCCGATTTTCAAAACTTTTGTTTTCAAATAATTTTTCAAAATTCCAATTATTAAATGTAATTTTCAAATTTCTATTTTCAAATAATTTTTTGAAATTCCAATTCTCAAATTTAATTTTTAAAACTTCCATTTTCAAAATTTTAATTTCTTTCAAATTTAATTTTCAAAATTCCAATTCTTAAAACTAATTTTCAAAACTCCAATTCTCAATCAATTTTCAAAATTCCAATTTCTTTTAAATTTAATTTCCAAAACTCCAATTCCTAAATTTAATTTTAAAAACTTCAATTCTCAAATAATTTTCAAAATTTCAATTTCTTTCAAATTTAATTCAAATTCTTAAATTTAATTTTCAAAATTCCAATTTCTTTCAAATTTAATTCCCAAAATTCCAATTCTTAAAACTAATTTTCAAAACTCCAATTCTCAATTAATTTTCAAAACTCCAATTCCTAAATTTAATTTTCAAAACTCCAATTCTCAAATAATTTTCAAAATTCCAATTTATTTCAAAATTTAATTTCCAAAATTCCAATTCTTAAATTTAATTTTCAAAACTCCAAGTCTCAAATAATTTTCAAAATTCCAATTTCTTTCAAATTTAATTTCTAAAATTCCAATTCTTAAATTTAATTTTCAAAACTCCAATTCTCAAATAATTTTCGAGACTTCAATTTTCAAATAAATTTCAAAACTCTAGTTTTCTCTCAAACAGTTTTAATCCCACTCCAATTTTCAAATATTTTTTATCTACAACTTTTAATCATTTATTAGGGTTTTAGGTTGCCAAAAATCCTGATTTTAATGAGTCTGCTACCATTCTCATTTTGGTATGCACTTGTACAAATTTTCTTCGATTTTCAAATAATTTTTTGTTTATCTTTATTTTAAATAAGCAAGAATGAATTTTTTATAATTCCAAAATAATGGAATTTGTGATACTAATTCGTGCAAGATAAATTGGGCTTTGGTGAGGACCCCACATATGAGTTTTCTCTTCTGATTGTCAAATGTTATGCTTAACGAATATTGCTTGATTTTTGTCTTGATTTTTGATATGCGCGTAATAATTTTATACTTGAGCTAACCTTGTTTCCATGATAGCGCTTTATTACCTACTGCCAAGGTACGCTCTCACTCTCACTTTTTTTATTTATTCATTATCATAACTTGCTTTTGACCTATAGTCATTTTGGTATTCATTGATCTCCTAGTTAATTGTCATGTTTGACTCACCTTATTTAGTAGAGACTCATTTTTAGGGACTTAAAGGGGTGCTACGGTCTTTACCCTACCTTCCCAATAAGTAACATAACCCCTCGAACCTAGATTTGGTTTTTCATAGACCATTTTTTCCAAATGAGAAGTCACACTTAGGGTTTTTTTTTCTTACTTTGTTTTCCCTTAAAAAACTAAAACAAAAATAAGTGGTGACTCCAAGTCTTTTCTAAAAATCATAATTTTTCACAAATAAACAAAAAGTGAGTCACGCCATCGAGTGGAAACACATCGTGCGAAATACGGGGTCCACACTATTATTCACTAGATTTTATAGATATTGAGATTTAAACAAGACATGCATATACACAACTTATCAAAATTTTTACTGGAGTTGAAAATGAATTGAGTTATTCTTTATAGTCATAATTTCACAAACAAAAGTATAATTTTCTTTTGATTCTACAAATTTTTTAGTATTTTAGTTTTGATATGACATTTCATAAAATTCTTCTAATTTGACTTTAAGTCGGATTATAATTTCAATAATAATTTAATCCATCAATTTTATATTTTATTTTTTTATGTGTACACATAATTTTTCCCTAATATTTTTATATTAATTTTCATATTTTTGAAAATAAATTTATTTATTTTATTATAATATTTTTATACTACAAATTTTTTATTTTTTTTATATTAAACTTGTTATACCATTATAATAATAATAATAATTTCCTACAAAATTGCGTAAATTGCAATTGATTTTGTTTTGATTTTAGATGGTAAAGTTTCAAAATTCAAAGTTGTTTCCTCTCTCGTCCCACCTACAACGAAGGCTCTTCTTCAACATTATACATCAACTTTCGAATTCTTTCCTCAAGAAAATCACCTCTATTTTGAAAATCACCTACAATCATTTTCATTTTTTTTTCTTTTATGCAATTGTTTAAAAAGGAGAATAATCGAAACACACAAATAAAATAAAATGCACGAAAATGACCAATTTTATTTTTATTTTTCAACATTTCTTCTTTTTTCTCTTTTCATTTGTCACTATTAATTATATTTTATTTATTTTTTTCCAAATAAAAAAATGAAAGAAATAAAAACGAAAAATGGACAACATAACATGCAAAAATCAAACAAAAAAGAAAGAATAAAAGTAATAATGGAACAAAAATATGAAATATAATTTTTTAACAAAAATACATTTCTATATTTAAAAATAAAAATTTTAAGCTAATAAAAAAATAAAATGGATTTATACATTTAAAAAAAATTATATATAAAATTGAGGGTCTACAACAACATATATATATATATATATATATATATATATATATATATGTTGTTGTAGACCCTCAATTTTGTCTTCCTCGCACATGTCGTTTATAACAATTCCCTGGTGGCCCGTTAATATATATATATATATATATATATATATATATATATATATGTTGTTGTAGACCCTCAATTTTGTCTTCCTCGCACATGTCGTTTATAACAATTCCCTGGTGGCCCGTTAATATTCGTGTAGCCTATCTTTTCTAAGCCACCTTGGAGACTTTGGTTGGGGGATGATTTGACCTCTTATTGTGACCTTTGGCAGCTCTAATTTAGACTTAGGCACTTTAGGCCCACTTAGGCACCACACTTGGCCCATTAGGTAACCCTAGGCCCATTTAGGTACACTTGGCCCACTAGATTACTTTAGGCCCATTTAGACACTTCAGGCCCACTTAGTCACCTTAGGCCCATTTAGGCACCTTAGGTTCACTTAGTACACCTTAGGCCCATTAGACATGCCTAACCCATTAGGCACCACTTTAAGCTCACTTAGGCATCCTAGGTTCACTTAGATACACTTAGGCCCACTCTAAGCCCACTTAGGCCCACTTAGGAAGGCTAGGTCCATTAAGCACCACTTTAGGCCCACTTAGAATCCCTTGGGTAGTTCTTTAAGCTTAGTACACTAAGGTTTGTCTTCTGGAATTCTATTTGTTTGATTTTTGTTTTAAGTGGGTTTTAGTTTATTTGTTCTTGTATTTATTTATTTTTAGGAGATTATAAGATACTAACGTTATGTTTCTTTATCATGAAATAATATTTTGGTTATCTTGTACATGTATATGATTAATCATCTTTATTATTATTATTATTTATTTATTTATTTATTATTATTATTATTATTATTATTATTATTATTACTATTTAATTGGATGATTTTGTTTTTACTATTTTTATTGCAGGGTTCTATGGAAGGGAGATTCGACCGTGATTTGAAAGAGCATTCAACCCAAGACAGATATGAAAAAGGGAAGAAAGAGAGAGATGGGAAGGTTTAGAAACTTACCAAAGCTGATTTTGGCAGGTGAAAAGAAGATGTTCGGTGTGTATAGGGATGGAAATGAAGGCTAGGTTCAAAATGTAGGGTTCTAATCATGTTGGACTGATGCGGAAGATTACGGGTTTTCTCTAGACCGGTGAGGGATTTTTTCCATATTGGTAGAGTCAACGGGACCATTGAGAAGGAAATGATTCTCTAGAGGGAAGTGGCAGCTGCACCAGGAAAGAAAGAAAATATTTTTTTGCATTCAAGAAGAGAAAAAAAAATGATCAGAAAAGAGGAAAACCTTGGCTACGGTGCCTTCGATCACTGGTGGCTAGAGAGGAGTCGGAGAGATTGAGAAAAGAGGAAGAAGAAGGAAAAGAAAAGAAAAGGAAGGAAGACACACGAGAGAGGGAGGTTTTTTTTTTTAGAGCAGAGATAAGTTGTTTTGGGGAAACCCACATACGCAACTGTTTGGTGATTCATCGGCTATTCACCCCGCGATTGGGAAGGTATAGAGGAGAGGGAACGGGAAGATTTGGAAGGGAAAGAAGGGAGACAACATTTGAACTCACCAATGGTTAGATCCTGAACACCCAGATCGTTTTGGTCAACCCCGCTGCTGAAGTTGACGTAGCCAGGCCGAAGTTGGTGTTTGCGTCATCTGAATTTTCCTGTCGCATGAGTCTTCTGAATCTTCCTTTGGTTGAAAATCGAGAACCATCTGGACAGCAGTCCATCCATCCACATATCCTTAAAAACAGAGAATCCTCCAATTCCCATCATCGTCAACTACACAACCAGGCCGCACATTTGCTTTTCTCCATTCTCCTGCCATACGTCCTCATGTTCGTCCAACTTCTGGAACACATTATCCATTTTTTATTGGCTATCAAAATAATTGAAAACCAGTTGCGGGGTTCTTAAATTTATACTTACCGTTCCTTGAGACGAGCTTTGTTGATTTGAAATAAGAGTATTGGCTGAAGAACCAAAACTCATCAGTTCCCATCAACCAATACCATTGTTCCCGAGCATCATTAGGGAAGAGAAAGCAACTACATGCCACCAGGTTTTTTTTGGTAAGCCAACTAGGTAAGTTAGTTATTTTTTTATGAGTTTTTAGTGGAACTTTGATGTCTTGTGATGTACTTTTTAAAGTTGGATTATTATATTGGGTTGAGTGGGTTGATTTGTTTTATTGGCTCCAACATGTATTCATATGGCAGCAAAATCTCACTTTTGGTTTAATTTTTTATTTATTTATTACATTGGGTGGAACTTTGATGTCTTGTGATGTACTATTTAAAGTTGGATTATTATATTGGGTTGAGTGGGTTGATTTGTTTTATTGGCTCCAGCATGTATTCGTTTTAATATGGGAGCACAATCTCACTTTTTGTTTAATTTTTTGATTTATTACATTAAAGATTAGTGTTGTTTAAGGTTAGTTTTGATGTATTATATTCAATTCATAAAATACAATTTTATGTAGCTTTACTTGAAAAAAAATATATAGTTGATCTTTATTTAATTTAGTTTTGATTCATTTAATTATTGATTATTTATTTATTTATTTGCTATTAATTTAATTCTTTGTAATTTATTTATTTATTAATAAGATTGATCCTATGGGCTAAAAATTCAGTTTAAAAAAAAAAAATTGTTGTAGGTCGGTTGAATTGGTTTTAGGTTTAAGTAAAATTTTAGTTTGTTGAAATGATTGATTTTTATATGTTAAATATTAGATTTTAAACTTACCTTAATTAGTGTTAAAAACATTTGTTAAGCTCAAATTTTATTCCAGTAATGTAAGTTTATACACAAAAAAAAAAAAAAAAATTAATTCCATGAGTCCGTATTTTGTTTTAGCTATACTTATTTAGTCATGCATTACCTATTTCATTTATTTATTAATAAAACTAATTTTTATAGGTTAGAGATTTAATTTTAAAAATCTGTTCTTGTTAGTGTTTTTATATAACTTTAGGTTTAGGTGCTCTTGTAAAATTTTAATTTGTTAAAATAATTGATCATGTATGTTAAGAATTTAAGTTTAGATTGACTTTAATTAGTGTTTAATTCATTTTAAGCCTAGGTTTCATTTTAATAATGTAATTTATTTTGAAATTAGATTCCCTAAATCCATATTTTGTTTTAGTTTCCTTTTGTTTAAATTGATTCATTTTAAGTATTTTAGGAGTTTGTAAAATTTTAGGTCATTAATAAAATCAATTCTATATTTGAAAATTCATGCCTTTAGTTTACCCTGATTTAGTTTCACTCATCTATTCGATTTAAGTATTTTATATAAAATTACTTCATTAATAAAGTTAATTCTATGTTTGAAAATTATTGTTTGCTTTGATTTAATTTGTCTCATTTTAATAAATCTAGATGTGTTTGTGTGGTTAATTGATCTCATGCTAATTCTTGATTTTTATTCTTAATGGATGTGTTTCTTGAATATTCGTCATTAATTCTTGGTGGGTATCTCGTTAGCTTATTTGACCTGAGTTTGAGTAGTTTATTGCTTTGGTAATCTCTAGTAAAATTTACTTTTCGGAGGCCATCGGAAAATAGGGAAGATTGACCTCCATTCTCACCACTTCAATTTTCTCAGTTGTCAAAAACTCTACTTTGCGATTTTAATCACTTTTGTTTTGCTTGGTATTTTGTTCCTTATGTCTTGTCATTTTCAAATTAATTTCTTTTTATTTTGAAATCCAACACTTTCCTTAAAAGATCCCTTTAAAAACCTATTTTAAAAAAAAAATTCATTTAGAGTCCTTGGAATAAAAAAAATCTCATTTTCTTAAAATAATATGCAACCATTTTTTTGTTCGGTTTGCATCCTTCTCAGTTTCTAACAAAAAGTTTGGTTTTGAACAAAAACACGAATCAAAGCTTGTGGTCCCAAATAATGGGATAATTCTGGGCTAAATTTGTGTATATTAATTTGGGGAATTGGTGAAACCCCTACATAAGAAAATCTTTTCAAAAATTATTTTTGTTGCCATTTTTGTCACTTTTTGAAATTATATCTATCTTTTTTTTAGAAATTGTATACAAGATGAGTGTGATAATTATTGTTTTCATATATTTTGACAATTTATGCTATGATAATTAGATAACGAGCATGCTAGGACTTCTTATTTTATTGTTTGTTATCTAACCTCTCATGTTTTGTGGAAGCGCATTAGGAATTAAATATGCTATCCAGGTACGTTCCCTAATACCCACTTTCTAAACCCTATGAATATGTATGCCCATGCTTGCTATCCTCTTTAATTGCCTTGATATACATTTGATGATTGTTTGATTATCTTTGATAAAACAATGTTGTGTGATGTATCTCCAAACTAATCTCTTATGTTTTATGATAGCGCTTGGGAGGCTGTCCAGGTACGCATTTTTAACTCTCCTTAATTGTGATTTGATTTTGTTTGATATGTTATGTTTTTTTTGGAATCACCTAGCCTACTTAGGTACCCGAGGTCAACCATTTAATTGCCACGCTTCCCTTAACTTAGTTAGTAGAGACCTCTTTAGGGCTTAGAGGGGTGCTACCTCCTAGAGGTACCTTCCCAATAAGTAACCTGATCCCCGGACCAAGACTTGGGTTTTCAAAGACACGCTTTTCCAAAAATTATGGAGTCATTTTTTTTAGGGTTTTATTTCTTGTTTTATTTTCCCTTCAAAAATAAAAAATAAAATAAGTGGCGACTCCAACTTTTTTTTAAAATTAATTTTTCACAATAAAAAGCGAGTCTCGTCGATCAAGTGGGGGCGCACGTGAAAAATGCGGGTCCACAGTTGTGAAATAAAAAGAAGAAGAAAAAGAAAATATGAGAGAATAAACAAAGATATTCAAAGAAAAGTATAACAAAATGTTGGAAGAGAACCAGATTAATTTTCATTAGAGGTATCTCCCTTTTATAGGGAGTTACAAAGAGATGTATATTAATATGAATGATCATCCACAAGTTACCATAGTGATACAAAATCTCATATTTTATAATACTCCTCCTTGTATGATCATAAGAATATGTCTCATTAAAACCTTACTAGGAAAAACCCTAGTGAAAGAAAAAGAGTACAATATTTTTTTGGATTACCACAATTGTCTTATTAAAAACCTTGCCAGTAAAACCCAATGAGACAAAACTTGGATGAAGGAAAAAAGAGTGTAGCGTAGTGATATTTTTATCAATTAGCTCCCCCTCATGTTGACATGATTATATTTTCTCTAGTAGTACAACATGGAGATCTTTGAGTCGGCGTATTCCAATGAGCTTCTTGAGTATTGTAATTGACAATGCCTTTGTGAATAGATATACTAAATTGCCACTTGATTTTATTCGTCGAATAGCAATTTCATCACTATTCTTGAGTTAATGAAAGTAAAAGACTTGGACGATATGTGCTTAATTCTATCACCCTTAATGTATCATTCTTTAATTTGTGCAATACATGCAGCATTATTAACTTGGTAGCATTACCTTTGATGGAGGGTAGTCCACATGTTTCCATTATTTGCATGATTGATCTCCATGATATTGTCGTACCACCATAGATAAATACATACCTCATTTAAGATCGAGCTTTGTGGGGGTGTGAAAGATAGTCAACATCTACATATTCAAGCACTTAAGATTCTGATCATTTGGAATAACATAGACCCATGTTATTGTAGTACATGCTTGTTTTTATTCCAATGTCTTTGAATTGGTGTAGAACTATATCTCACAAGTAAATTAACAAGGAATGCAATATCTGGTCATGTATAATTTGCAAGATTCATCGATGCACCAATAACACTGTAATATGGTATTTTTGGACCAAATAGTTTTTTATTATCTTCTTTAGGACAAAAAGGGTCATTTTTCACTTCAAGTGAATGAACTATCATCAGAGAACTTAATGGATGTGATTTATCCATATGAAAGTGCTTCAAGAATTTCTTTGTATATGTTGACTAATAAACTAATATTTCGTTTGAAAAATACTCGATCTGCAGGTCGAGGAAAAAAAAATTGTTTTCCAGGATCTTTCATTTCAAAATTTAATTTTTAAATAGTCAACTATTTTTGTAAGCTCTTCAGGAGTTCCAAAAAAATTCAATGTTCCACATATACTATAATAATTGCAAAAATTCAATATAATGAATATGTATAAATAAATAAGGTAATACATACATACTTCTCGCTTCAAATATTCATTGAAGTGATCGTATCACATGTTTTTAGATTGCTTAATTGATACAAGGATCTTTGTAACTTAATTGAGTATATGCTACAATATTTTGAATTAGTTGCTTCAAGTATTTGAAATCCTTCAAGGATTTTCGTATATATATATATATATATATATATATATATATGTATGTGTGTGTGTGTGTGTGTGTGTGTGTGTGTGTGTGTGTGTGATTATCTAAAGATTCACGTAAATATGCAATAATGACATTCATGAAACGCAAATCTAGTCATTCTAAGACTGTTAAACAAATTAGATATCTAAATATGGTTGCGTCCATCATAGGAGAATATGTTTCCTCATAGTTAATACTAGGTTTCTGCGGAAAACCTTGAGCTATGAGTCACATTTTATATATCGTGATTTCATTTTTCTCATTACACTTTCTTATAAATACTCATTTATATTCAATAAGTTTGACAACTTCAGGCGTTTGGACTACAGGTTCAAATACTTCTCATTTTTCTAATGAGTATAATTTTTTTGGGATGTATTCTTTCCATTTTGGCCAATCTTTTCTATGTTGACATTCATTCATAGTTTCTACTTTGGGATCCTCATCAATTCTTATGATGTCAACAGCTATTTGGAAAGAAAATATATTGTTAATGACAAGAGTATTTCAATCCCATTTTTTTTTCATATATAAGTAAATAATTGAGATCTCATCAATATCAGGTACTTGTACATTTTCAGGAACTAATTATTAAACATATACCTATCATAAGGCTACTTGTTTAAACTGTGCCTCTTTAGGGGCTGCTTGAGATTGATCAATCATTTTAATAACTCATTTTATATGCGACTTCTTCAAGAGTGTCACATTTCATATATCTTTCCTTGTGTTTTTCTTTTAAAGGAATTTGTTTGCCTTTTCAGGGTTTACCACGCTTCAAGTGTTGTGGACCCCGCATTTCGACTCAATGCGTTTCCCACTCGAATGGCGAGCTCGATTTTTATTTTGAAAAATTGATTTTTATTGATTAAGAAAATGACTTGGAGTCGCCACTTATTTTTGTTTTATTTTCAAAAGGGTAAACAAAATAAGAAAGAAAAACCCTAAGTGTGACTCCTTATTTGGAAAAGGTGATCTACAAAAAACCGAATCGGGTTCGGGGGTCAGGTTACTTATCGGGAAGGTACGGTAAAGACCGTAGCACTCCTCTAAGTCCCTAAAGTCGGGTCTCTACTAATAAAATGAAGTTGACATGGCAACCAATGAGAAAATCAATGAAGACCCAAATCGATCATGCACATATGAGAATTAGAAACAAGCATAAGGAGTGACCATGATGCAGGAAAATACATACCTGGGTGGCGAACCAATATGCGCTATCAAGAGGAGGGTTAGTGCATAGTTAAGAAATAATTTCGAGCATGTCATAGAGCAGAATAAATCAATCATGCATGACAATTAAATCAATCAATCAGTTAATCGATCATAAATCACATATGTGGGGCCCCCACCAAAGCCCGTTTATTTTGCATGAATTAATTCCATAAACCCTGTTATTCGGAATTACGGAATTGAATCTATGCTTGTTTTAAAATATTTTAAAAGCATGGAAGTAACGAAAAATGTATGCCGAAGAAAAATGGCAACGAATTTTATTGGAAAACGGATTTTCGGGACCTAAAAACTCTAATGATGAAATTCAAAAAAAAATTGAAGTTATTTGAAATTTTTTTAAAAAAAAACCTAGATTTTAGGATTATTTAAAAAAAAAAACAGAATTTAAAAATTATTTACAAAAGAGGGTTTTAGTCGAAGATGTTGAAACAGTAGGTGACACGTGGCCTAAAAGGTGGCCATGCAATTCATGCATAAGTGGAAAAGAAATACGATAACAAATGATTTATTAAGATTGGATTTTAGTAAATTAGGAATGCTAAGGATGATTATTAAGATTGGATTTTAGTAAATTAGGAATGCTAAGGATGAATTAAAAGAAGTTAAAGAATTAAACATTAAAGTAGAATTTAAAATCGATCTTTAAAAGCAAACCAAATTCACTCGAACAATTTTCTATTAAAAGAAAAATTAAAATATGAAAAGCAAGTGAAATTAATAAAAACAAACCAAAAACTGTGCATCCGGATTGCCGACTCGCTAGTTGATGTGCACTATCAAATGCCTTGAATATTCATCATTGAATTTCCAAAAACCCACCACGTACACCCGTTTGAATTTCAACCATTAATTTCTCCATGTATAACCACTTTAACTCATTGACTTTTTTTTTTTTTTTTGAAGAATTTCAGCCATTGAACTGCCACATGTGAGTTCTCTCATTAAAAAAATAATTCCTCCATTAAGGCACACCAAAATCAAAGGCACGGAGTTCCATGGCTGCATGTCATTCAACTGTGCATCCTATTCTCCTCACAAATCCTCTCAGCTGCCACCCGTTTTCCTTTTCTTCCTCTCCCCCTTTTCCCTACAACTTGCCCTCAGGCAAAGAAACTGTCCCCTAGCTAACAGAATCCTCCCCTCTCGCTCTCTGCCAGAATCCCTCACAATGCCCTCCTTGTTCTTTCCAGAAACCTCCTCTGTTTTAAATGCCCTGAATCCTCCTCTAATGTCGTCAAAACCAGCAACTTCCCTCTTTGTAGATCTCTCTCCCTCACTCAAGTCATGAGCAGCACCCCAATACTTTTCCCAATACCAGCATGAAACTAGCCAAGAAACTATCCCCTCAAGACAGGCCCTGGTGCATAGTACACCTCTGAGAATTTTAATACATTCAAGCATTTCTACTTCCTCAATATCGTCCCACAAATTCTTCTACTGTTCAGTTTCGAGTGACATACAGAGATTTCCCACGTTGTCTTCAGTGATATTGAATAGATTTTGGGTCAAAACGTGAGCTGAATAGAGTTCAAAGATGGGTTCACTCTTTCTGCAAGGGCTCCGTCTCTATTCCCTTCACCTTTTTCTGGTGTGGAGCTGCTTCAACAACTCGTTTTTCCCTTTCCCAGAAAGAATACTCCCTCAAAAATATTCCCCTCTAACAGCCAAAAGTAGCCTCATGCAACTTGTTTGCTTCTTTAACCCAAAATAACCTCTTCTCACAGCCATGGCATTAAACGAGACCCAGAAGCAGAATATTGGCCACAACAAAAGAAGGACCCATTGAAATAAAAAAAACAAAACAAAAAAAAACACAAAAAGAAAACGAGTAAAGGTTTTCAGAGGTTTCATTTCATGAGCCATCCATGAACCCTTTGATTAGGTGAGAAAATCCATTTTAAACACAACATTGAGGCACATTCATAATAGAAGCAGAGTATACCAAAATCAGCAATGACAACCGTGAAAGCAAGATTTCATCCCAACAAACTAAACAACATTCAAAATATCAACAGCAACTATGGAGGATCAATAAGAATAAAAAACTAACAATAAACCTTTTGCTTTCATACCTGAGAGTGCCGATGTTCTATTCCAGCCTCAAACGTTCCTTCGAAAAATCACCCAACGGCAGCCCGGACCACCTTCCCGCAGCTGTCAGCTTCCCTATCACCAGCCTTCTTGTCTCGTTTTCCCTCAGGTTCTCTTTTCTCTCTCAAACTCTCCTCAAACTCTCACCCCTTTCTCCTCTGACTTTTTTTTTCCTCTTCTTAGCTTCCCTCTCTCACCTAAAAAAAATCTCTAACGGCCTGCTCAGAGAGCTCCTCTAGCTGCCAGACGACACCCCCTTCCTGCAGCTGGCAACCTCTCCAAAAGCACCTCACCTCCAGCTGCCAGCATCTGCTCCTCTAACGGCCAGTATATTCCCATGTACGCGTCACCTCCTGATTGGCTCCCCAAACCACTATTATGATTCTCTCATGGCTTCTCAGGTGCTGACACGTGGCTGACCAAGGCTCTTCCACGTGGTAAAATTGAGCTGCAAGGTAGGAATGACCTAAAAGGGGGTCTACAAGTGTGCATTAGACTCATTATTTAATTGTCTTTCAGGGACATCAACTCATTATTTAATCGTCATTCAGGGACATCAACGCATTATTTAATTGTCATTCAGGGACATTAATTCGTACTGGAATGTTCTAGGTAAGTGAAAATGATCGTCACTTTCTTTGCATCAATGAAAACATTTAGTAGTTGATTTACAAGTTCTTGCAAATAAATAATCTTTTGAACTTCCACTTCACATTGATTAGTACGAGGATCAAGATAAGTCAAAGTCAATGCATTCCAAATAATTTCACGCTGTTCTTCTGGAATTGACTCTTCTACCCCTAACGGCGAGAAAATTGTCTAATTAAAATGATAATTTGCACAACGTGTCATTCTATCTTTCAAGTGTATAGATAGACTAGTTACAAAATAAAAACTTCTGGTTTTATAATGTACATCCATACGACCTTTTACCATGGGGAACTAAGTTGGTCTTACAAGATTCTTCTGGATCTAGCATCGTATAAAGTGTCATTCACATAGAATCAAATACTACTAATGACATAGTATAAGTTATTCTGGAGCCTTTAATTAGGTTTCTATCACCTGATATAGTATTAACATTGTCTGTCATCAATGTTGTGCAATTAATGAGACAAGAGTTTCATCAAAATAACAAGTCATAAAACATGTCATAAAGACCTCACCTTTATAGAGTTGAAGAAATATTATCATAGAAAAAGAGTTAAAATCAAATGGAAATATACTAGTCATCGATGATGACTTACCTTAATAAGTTGTGTAAAAACAATGAAAGCATATATAACACAACAAAACAAATATGAAAAAGATAATTTAAAGTTATTTGTTTCTTAAATATCTCACACATTTGATTTTATAAGTGTGGAACAATTTATATATGAAATAACTAGGAAGTCTTTCAATAATCAAACTAATTGTAGTGATAGATCAATAATTTTTATTCAAAATATTATTACGATATAAATCAATGTGCAGAAATTAATTCATAAATCAAAATTTCAAAAGAACATATCATGATTTAAAGCATCTTATTGTTTCAAAACTTAAATCGAAACATTACAAATCTATATAAATATGTATGTAAAGATATAACATAATATATTAAAAATAATAGTTGAATGTATTGTTTCTGAAAAGATATTCTTGAATAATGAAATTAATGCATTAATAAAAATATCATATGTGACAACATGCAATAATATATATTATTTTATACAACTCAAAAATTTTCAATCATAAAAACATGTTATAAACAAATAAGACATGCGAAATCAATTTATTAATCATATGACCAAGTCATATATTTCACATGTACCCAAAAAATCTCAAATTTCTAAATCAAAATATTATTGTATATTAAATAACTAGAATAAAAAAAATATTCCAAACTATCACCTATAATACAAAAATATCATACTTTCATGCAATTCAAAATTCCACATCTATATATAAATTTTTCTACTAATGACAGTATACTTCTAATAATAGAAATTTATAAAAACTATCAAACAATTGTCTATTTGTATAACTTGATATACAAAATATTAATCTTTTGATAATATGTAAATATTATCTATATGCTTGTTATCATAGCTTCAAGCTATAATATATTTCATTATAAGTTTTGGTCATATAAATTTCATAAAGTTGTACAAAATTGTTAGTTAACAATTTTGTTCTCTATAGCTTCTAACTATAAAAAAGTACATATTACCAACTTTGACATAACATTTTATTAGCACAAAGAATATTAATTTTCTTATTTTCATAACTTCGGTTTATGAATAATAATATTTATATAACTTTTGGTTATATAATATATATATATATATATATATTCATATAACTTCTTGCTATACAAGCTCTAACAATTATTAATTTACTAACTTTTTCTTCATAGCTTCAGGTTATGAATAATTAAAATTTAAGTAATGTTACAATAACATTAAACAATTGACAATTATATTATGATATAACTTCTGGTTATATAACAAAATTTTAAAAAAAATTATATATCTTCTAGGTACATAGTTGTTCATTGACAATTTTGTTTTGTATAACTTCTGGTTATACAAGAGAATTAGAAATTGTTTGCATAGTTTCTGGCTATGAAAGAATTGTTAATAAAAATTGTTTTCCATAATTTCTATTGTGAAAAATAAGTGAATACGAAATAAAAATTAAAAGCCAATATTTTTTCATAACTTTGAGTTATAATTATTTTGTCAAAACAAGAAAATATGCAAATTTATACATAGATTCAGGTTATCAACTTTTTTTTTTAATGTAAATTTGTGCATAACTTCAGACTATGAACTATTTATGTATAACTTCCAGTTACACAATTGTAGACCCCCCATTTGGGGCCATTCAGGCAGCTGCTCATTTTGCCACGTGGAAGAGCCTTGCTCCACCACGTGTCTTCTCTTGAGAGGCTGGTGCAGAATCAGATGATGCTTTTAGGATGCCAATGGAAGGTTGACAGGTGGCATGAGGATCTGCAGGCCGTTGTCTTGAGGAGCGTCTTCTGTTATTAGCAGAGGGGTGGTGTAGAGGAAGGGGGCTGTTGCGGCAGAGTGGGTTGGAGGGGCAAATCCGGGAGAAAAAGAAAAGTTGTTATAGAGGAGAAAAAAAAAAAAAAAAAAGATATTCTGGAGGGAGGTGCGGGATTTTTGCAGTGATGAGAGAGCCGTGAGGGGGATTTTCCTTTGGCTTGGAGGTCAAGAGAGTGGGGGTTCCAGGCGGGGTTTTTCAGAGAGTTCTAAGTTTCAGAAGGTGAAGTGCCTGGGCTGCGAAAGGAGATTTTCTAGGGGGAGAGAGCTTTTTTCTTGGGAGAGTTTTCTTACTGAGAGTGAGGGTGATAGCCATTTTTCTGCTGTGAGGAGTGTGGTTTCCTTCCCGAAGTTTGGCTGGAGAGGGGAGAGATTCACATTCAGAGACGATTTTCTTGCTTGAGATTCAAGTTTTTGCTACTGGAGGAAAAATAGAGGAGAGAGAATAGGAGAGGTTCCATTGGGGGAGGGGGAGGAGAGAGTGTTAGTCTGAGAGGAGAGAAAAGGTAATTTTTCTGACCGTTTAGGAGGATATTGTTTTGAGAAGAGAGGTCTTCTTGAGTTTTGAGGAAGCAAAGAGGTTCAAACTCTGGGAAGGCAAACAAGTTACAGAGGAAGGTTTTGACTTAAAGAGCAAGCTAGAAACAGAGCAGTGGATTTGAAGCCCCATATACTTGGTTGAGAAAGAGATTTTCAGGTACGTTTGTCATTCTTCTACATATTTTTTTTTTTGATATTTGGATACTCATTTGGTTTGTTTTGGGGTAGATAATGAAGGCGGCTTTGTTGTTTGTTGAGATTAAATCTTGCATTCATTTTTATCCACTGCTGGTTTGAGTATGATAGTCTCTGTTATGCTGAGTGCTTGTAGTCGTGTTGGGAGATGGGTCTTTCTCACCTAATCAGAGGGTTCATGGATGATTCATGAAATGAAACTTCTGAAAATATGCTTTCCTCGCTTTATTTTGTGTCATTCTTTCAATATTTTCTCCTCTGTTTTTGGTATTCTTTTGGAGTGTTGGTTGTTTTGTTTGGATCGGCCGTTTGAGATTGGGCGTTTCTAAGGGAAATCGGTACTAGAGTCTTTGGGAAGATTCGAACCAGGTTGAGCAACCATGGCTTCTTTGGTACCTATTATGGTCATCCAAAAGAGATTGAGATGAAACCGATGCTAGGGAGCATGTCTTTCGTGCCAATCCAGCATACTTTGAGCCTACTGTAACTAATTAAGTGGAGCTTGGAGCACACAGGCAACCCTTTTCGTTCAGAGCAATTCATCAGTGTCAAGGAGGACGCTATCAATAACTTTGCCTGTGGCCATTATATCATTGGGAAAGAGAATATCAACCTCTGTTCAAATTGCATCAGAAACCTGGCTAATAACTGTACCGATCTTCAAGTTATTCAGGTCTTCAGTGTTGTTGGAAGTGGTATTGGTTCTGTCTTTGGGTCTCTCATGTTGGCACGACCCTCTGTTGATTATGGCAAAATATCAAGTTCAGATTCACAGTTTACTCCTCTCTTCAAGGCAACCCCTTAGTGCTGGTGATTTGGATTATCTTAAGATAGCTGGTGAAGTATGGTTTGGGCCCTTCATCTTTATTCTCTATGCCCGCTTGCTCATCATGTTACCCCATACTCGTATCCATCATTTGTGTGATCACCCTTCTCATTGACCACCATTCCCATGCCCACTTCCAACATCTCATACCATCACTCCCATGCATGCATCCACGGCATCAAACCCACCTCAAGCTCACCATCACTCTTGTCATCATGCACCAGCTATCACACCTCATGCTTGCTATACCCATTCCTTTTTTTGTACCGCATACCCACCTACACATTTCTCCCACTGTTGTACCATATGCAAACCACTTTTCATGCAATTCATCATCCATTCCTCTCTCACCATTTTCCATCAACTTGTAAGATCCTCACCATGCCCACACTCTTATCTCCACATCATGGAATCCCACACCACCATGCCCATAGCCCTACACCTTCATGAATCCTCCGCCACCTTTTCCATTTCTACACCACACCCCTTCATGCATATCCATTTCTCACTCATGGATGCCATCACCCACTGATACCCGTCATCACAGTTCTCACTCTACATTAGCACCCAAAACCACTCCAACTCATCACCCTTTCATTATCCAGCTCCGATACTCATTTCAGACCAAACATCGACTGTGCCTTTCGTCAGATTTTGTAAATGGGGGTCACTCTTTCTGTTTCGCAACCGTGTCTTTTCAGAGAGGATTTGGCACGTACATATGCTGCTGAGATTTGTTCTGAAGTTTCTCATCTTCATGCAAAATGGAAAAATGCATGGGAAATACCATCCTCAATGGAACAGTGAAAAGGAAAATCCAATCATGAAGGCCCGTTTGTGACATCAATTTCCGTGAGGACGACGAAAATGCACTGCTGACCATTCACCTTGAGGTCCCTTTGTTTCACAGATTGACCTGGGATTCCTATGTCGTTAGATTGATATTCCATCAAGGATCAAGAGTATGTTATCATTGGTTTCATTGATATGGGTGTGCGGTTTGCATCCCCAAGTTATAACTGATGAGACTGCCTTTAAGATACCGATTATTCACATCGGAGAGCCTCATTCCCAGACCACAGTCCCGTCTATAGAGTGCCATCCATGGCGACCCACACCGTGCTGTCAGTAATTTTCTCATCACTTGTTCAGCTACACTCTTCATCAGCTAGTATCCCGCTTTTCAGATGTTTCGTCACAAATTCAGTGCGTGTTGTTGCTGTCTTCCCCAACTGATCGCTCACCCCAATTCTGCTGGTAGTTTTCAAGGATAGCTGGGTTCTCTGTGGAAACAAAGCATTGGAGTTGTCCATCAAAACTGAGAATTCAGTATCCAGAATGAAGATTTTCCTGTATTACCAGGATTTAAGGGTGGAATTACTGATTTTCCTATGGACCCTCACCGGAAAGAATAACTTTGTGATAGTGTTGTATCTATGATGCAATTTCAGCATTTTCCTATGGGACGACATGATGGGTTTAACTTAGGGGCCCTTTACTCATTTCATCTTCGGCAGCAACTCCATCAAGCCATCCATAGCCAGTTTAGCATGGGCTCCAGTGGAAGTACAGGACTTCACATGCTGTAAAGCGAGGCGAGTGATGCAAGAAGCAATGGAACTCAGGAGGCCAAGGTGAGGCTGGAAAGGAGACTCTATGCTTGAAAACTGTTGAAGATGCGAATTGAGAGATAAGAAGTGAAGCTAATTGATGACCTGGCCATGCAAGTTGTTGCCTGTCCTCAAGTGCAATCTCTTGTTATAGAAGATGTTCCCAAGGAGATTGTGAACCAGGAAAGAGAGATTGAGATGCAGAGGGAAGATCTTTTGTCGAACCCAGAATAGATCAAATCAAGGATTGCTGAGAGGCCCTAAATCTGGAAGTTGACTCAGTTTTTTCCTCAAATCAGGCTCGTTGTACTGAGAAAGGAAATAAGAGAAAGAACACTCCTTCAAAGTGGGTTAATAATGGGATTTTCTCTGCATGGCCACCTTTGGGTCACGTGTCACCTCCCATTCCATCAATCTTTTGGCTTAGAAAATAATTTTCTGACTCCTTTCTTGCAAATAACTTTTTTAAACATCGATTTTCAAATAATTTCAATATTTACCATCTTTCATCCTTAGGTTTTCTTTAGGTTCCAAAATTCTGTTTTTAATAAAATTTGCCGCCATCTCTCTTCGGCATGCAACTTTCATAACTTCTCTGATTTTAAAATGTTTTAAAATAAGCCAAAAATCAAATTTTGTAATTCTCAGGTGATGGGATTTATGGAATTGATTCGTGCAAAATAAATGGGCTTTGGTGAGGGCCCAACATCAAATAAATTTTCTTTAAAATAAAAATGAATTTTGAGTGAAGTGTCATGCGTGCCTTTGATGATTTTGTACTCGATTTAGTGACATGTGAGCTATGTTTATGCTCTTTATTTTGCACTAACCCTCTCTCTTGATAGCGCATAGTGGCTCGCTGCTCAGGTACACATTCATTCCCACTCTGGTTAGTTTATATGCATTTTCTGACTCTCATATGTGCATGATTGGTTCGAGTATTTATTGATTTTCTCATTGATTGCCATGTCAGCTTCATCTCATTAGTAGAGACCCGACTTAGGGACTTAGAGGGGTGCTACGGTCTTTACCGTACCTTCCCGATAAGTAACCTGACCCCCGAACCTGATCCGATTTTCGTAGATCACCTTTTCCAAAATGAGGAGTCACACTTAGGGTTTTTCTTTCTTATTTTGTTTACCCTTTAAAAATAAAACAAAAATAAGTGGCGACTCCAAGTCATTTTCAAATAATCAATAAAAATCAATTTTTCAAAAATAATAAAAATCGAGCTCGCCATCGAGTGGGAAACACATTGAGCCGAAATGCGGGGTCCACAACAATATAATTAAAAGAAAATAAAGAAATTAAAAGTTAATATCTTTCATAGCTTCAAGTTATGATTATTTTGTTAGAACAAGAAAATATTTAAATTTGTACATAGTTTTAGGCAATGAACTATTTTTTATATAAATTTGTGCATAACTTTAGGCTATAAACTATTCATTGTGCAGATTTGTGCATAATTTCAAGCTATGAACTATTCATTTTATAGCTTCTGGGTATAAAATATTATTTTGTATAACTTTCAGTTATACTATTGTAGACCCTCAATTTTGTCCTCCTAGCACATGCCCTATTAGATACTTATTTGATACTTTACAGTAGTTCCTTGGTGGCCCATAGCTACTCATACTACTTACTTTTTTTGAGCCATCTCGGAGACTTTGGTTGAGGGATTATCTGACTCCTTATTGTGACCCTTGGCAGCCTTAATTTAGAATTAGGCTTTTCATTCATTTTTAGGATAGTTTTTAAATACACTTGGCCCATTAAGCACAACCCTAGGCCCACTTAGATTCACCTTGACCCGCTTAGACCCATCTAGGCACCTTCTAGCCTACACGCACTCACTTTAGGTCCACTTAGGCATCCTGGCCCACCTATGTCACCTTTTCAGTAATTCCTACATGACTTACATAATTTGCATGATTTGCACTTTTAATGTTTGCATGTACTCGATTTCTTATTTATTTATTTATCTATTTTATTTTATTTTATTTATTTATTTACTTGTTTATTTATTATTATTTGGTTAGTTATTTGTTTTTATTTATTTATTTGATAGAATATTGCATGAGATTGATGATTAATTGTGTAAACTGATGTCTTAATTATTTTTGTGTACCTATGATAGACATAATGTTTTTTTAATTGCATAATTTTAAATTAGTTTTAATTTTCAATTTCATGACCTTTACTAATTTTAATTCTTTTTTTATTTTGGCATGAGATTCGAATGCACACATTGGAGAAGATTCTTGATGTAATGTACACGGCTGCATATATGTGGGGATATTCTATGCAACATGGAAATGAGATTTATAGTGTTGAAGAAAGGAAAGCAGATCACGGCTGAATGAAGGATGGAAATAAGATTATTATTATTATTTTTCTAAAAAACGGGCTGCCATCTATTTGGAAGGAAGATCACCAAAATTTTAGAGAAAGGAAAGTGACAGCTGCATTATTTTATAAAGTTACCTCCACCATGCATATAAGGAAGACACGACTACAAGGAAGAAAAGAAGTTGCTGCCCATAGAAGAATATATGGAAACTTCCATACAAAAAGAAATTGACGTCTTGGGAAGAAGATGAGGGGCTTTTGATTATACAGACGTTCAAGGAGGATTAGGCGAGGGCGCTAACAAGGTTCTGTTATCTGCATATTCTGTGTGATCCGAAACAACGGATTTACAAGCCCTGTGATTATGTCATCAAGACAGTGCAGACGGGACCCATAACCTGTGGGAAGCCAATATTGAAGTCTTTCATTCTTGTTCTCTGTACCGTCCACTTACAATAGGCTCAGAAATATCTCCACCGAGCCGGGAAAAAGGTCAAGTTTTAATGTTGCCTCATCAAGTAAGCCTACTCCCAAGATCCATATTATAACAGCAGAATATGTGCACCAATCCAAGAAAAAAATAAGAGTTGCACAAAGGGCAAATAAGCATGAAGTTCAGGATCAACCAGCAATCATTGAGGTTAAGACTGAAACAGCAGATTGAATTCTGAATTTATCATTACAGATAAGATGTATGGTGCATGAATGAGAGAAGAGTAAATAGTGAAAAAAAGTCGGAGGTGAGATAGTTTCATGATCGAGCGTAGCCAAGATGAAGCTAGGAAAGAGAGGTACGGGCTGGGCCATGCTTGACTTTCTGGCCCTATGACTTGCAGTGAGAGAGGACTAGACAGGTTTTGCATCACTTCTCCGAAAATCTTTAGTCACTGGCGTTTTTTTAGCTATGCATCACACACCTCATGTGGATTTAGCTTTCAACAGTGTAGAACACGTTATGAGAGATGTTGAAGGGGGCTGGTTGCTCCGTTATATGCATGCTAATGGGGCAAGTATGTTTCTAGTCTAGTGCACTCAATAACCATAAAAGCCTTTAGATCAACTAATAGCGAAAGAAAGAAAGGATTTACCCTCTCCCTAGTAACTTACGTCAACAAACTCATGCAAAAAATGAGTAAGGATATCTCATTGAAGGAATCCATGCATGCATGTGCTTAAGTTGAATCTCAAGCATGGGGACCACGCACTAACAGCCACACACCACTTCAGGAAGTCTCCACAGCCGCATGAAGGAGTCCACGCACAATTCTGATTTTCCAAGAACACGCGCACAGGTCAGATCGGGAGAGCTACACACACAACAGGTCGGAGACATTTAGAATCAGATTTTTGAGGTGGGGGGTTGGAACTCAGCTGCACTATTCTGGGAAGGAGGGGAGATCTCCATCGAAGCGGGCAGGAATTTCATCCCCTTTACGCGTGTTGACGCCTTGATTTAATGAAGAAGATTCTATACACATTCAGCCGTGTTGATGCCTTGGTTAAAGGGAAAGGCTTTCATTCACTTTCAGCCGTGTTAACACTTTGATTCTGATGGAGAATGGGCAGCCACTTTGTGAATATTAATTACTTGATTCCAATCAGGTTTCAATGGCCTTGCATATAAAATCTTCATGGATGACTTTTATAACAGCTTAATGGAGATAATGGCCTTGAATTTATAAATCTCCATGGATGAATTTTATAATAGCTTAATGGAGATAATGGCCTTGAATTTATAAATCTCCATGGATGAATTTTAAAATAGTTTAATGGAGATAATGGCCTTGAATTTATAAATCTCCATGGATGAATCACGGAATATATGGCTGCATATGGAGAATTCCTTTGATGGTAGTTTCATGCAAAAGGTGAATTCTTGAAAACTGAATTTTGTGGTGGACACACGGGAATTGTGGCTGTGAATGGAAGCTTTTTTTTCATGGCTGAAAATTCACAATGAAATGCGTTGGAAATTTGGTGAAGGAGCATTGATAAGTGAGCTGAAAATTATGGCAGAATAGTGGAGGAAATTATGACTCCTTGTTGTTAGTGAAGTGACTGAATTTTCTATTAAATATATGTGCATTTGACGAGGGTCTTCAACGGCTGAAAATTGATGAAGAAGTAAGAGAGAAGACAGACACGGGAATTTTATTTCTTTGGCGCAGGGAGAGGACTTTTCTTTTGGAGCAGAGATCCACATACAAGAGGCAATCTTTTTTTGAGAGGGCACGCGCAAGAGTTTTTTTTTTGGGGAATGGCAGAGGACTTGAAAGACTAATTGGGCTGTCATTTTGACACATCAAGAGAGTATTTTTCCGATACAATACAGGTTAGTTTTCGGTTTTTGATACATTATTTCTTATTTCTTTTTTTTTTAGTTTGGGTTTTTGTTGATTGGTTTAATTAATTGTTTGTGATAAATTCTTTTAAATCTCGATTTCGAACAATCTTTTATTTTTCTTAGATTAAATGTCTCTCTTTTATGATTGCAATTCATTAGTTCTATGCTAGTTTATTTTAATCTACATGAAAGTTTAAATAAAATTTATATTTTTAATTCCAATTAGTTTAATTCTAGTTTATTTTTAATTTGAATATGTTATTGATCTTAAGTCTTTAGTTTAATTGATCTTGTGAGGTAAAATTTATATTTTTAATTCCAATTAGTTTAATTTTAGTTTATTTTTAATTTGAATGAGTTATTGATCTTAAATCTATCAGTTTAATTGGTCTTGTAAGGTAAAGTTTATAGTTTTAATTCCGATTAGTTTAAATTCTAGTTTATTTTTAATTTGAACGTGTTATCAATCTTAATTCTTTAGTTTAATTGATCCTGTGAGGTAAAGTTTACATTTTTAATTCTAGTTATTCATATGTTTCTTGAAATCTAAATGTTAGTTTTTGTATGATAATTTTGTTAGTTTGTTTGATTAGGAAGTCATAAATTTGTTGCCTTAGTAATTGTTGGTCAAATTTTTTTTTTTTTTTTTTAGGGCCATTGGAAACCCATGAAGGTTGGCCTTTACTCTCACCACTTTAATTGACAATAATTTCTAAAATCTTTATTTTGTGATCTTTGTTTCCTTTTGTTTTGATTGATATTTTGTTTTCTATTTTTGCTATTTTAAAAGTTAATTTCTTTTATTTTAAAGCAAAACTCTTTTTCTCAAAAAAACCTTTTAAGATTTTATTTTATTTTTATAAAATTCATTTAAAGCCTCTAGAATCAAAATCTCTTTTCTTTTCTTTTTTTTAAAAAATAATATGCAACCGTATCTTAATCGGTTCACATCTTTCTCAATTTTCAACAAAAATTTTGGTTTTGAACAAAACGCGAATGAAAGCTTGTGGTCCCAAATAAATGGGATAATTTTAGGCTAAATTTGTGTATATTAATTTGGGGAATTGGTGAAACCCCTACATAAGAAAATCTTTTTCAAAATTTATTTTTACTACCACCCTGCTATTTATTGTAATTATATTTACATTTTTCTTTTTAGGAATTGTATACAAGATATGTATGATAATTAATTATTCCGTATTCTGATAATTTTTGCTAATTAATTAGATAAGCATGCTAGGATTTACTATTTATTATTTATTATCTAACCCCCATGTCTTGAGGAAGTGCATTAGGAGTTATAAATGCTATCCAGGTACGTTCCCTAATACCCACTTTCTAAACCCTATGAATATGATTGTCGTTGCGTACTATGTCCATGCTTGCTATCCTGTTTGATTGCCTTGATATATATTTGATCATTGTTTGATTATCTTTGATAAAATGCGTGTTGTGTGATGTATCTCAATACTAACTTTCATGTTTTATGATAGCTCTTGAGAAGTCGTCCAAGTATGCACCCTAACTCTCTTTTATGGTAATTTGATCCTATTTGGCATGTTATTTTTTGAAATCACTTTAACCTATCTTGGTATCCCCAATTAATCAATTAATTGCTATATTACCCCCAATTTAGTCAGTAGAGACTTCTTTAGGGCTTAGAAAGATGCTACCTCCTAGAGGTACCTACCCAATAAGTAACCTAATCCCCGGACTTAGACTCGGGTTTTTTTTCAAAGACACGCTTTTCCAAAAATTATGGAGTCATTTTTTTTAGAGTTTTATTTCTTATTTTATTTTCCCTTTAAAATAAAAATAAAATAAGTGGTGACTCTGAATTTTCCAAAATTAATTTTTCACCAACAAAAAGCGAGTCTCGTCGATCGAGTGGGGGCGCACGTGAAATTTGCGGGTCCACAACTATATAATTAAAAACAAATAATTATGAGTTATATACATAGCTTCTGGTCGTATATTTGTAATTTTGGATTTGTACATAGCTTCATGTTATGAACTATTCATTATATAGCTTCTGGCCATATAATGTTATTTTATATAACTTTTAGATATATAATACAATTAAAAAGTAATTAGGGATCTTATGCATAGCTTCCGACTACGTATTTGTGTTTTTGTAATTTACTCCATAACATCTAGTTATGAAGATTGGACATATATTTTTTCATAACTTCTGGTTATAAAAAACTTTCTATATAATTTCTAGTTATTAAATAATTAAAATATGTAATTATATGAAATATGATTCACATAACTTCTGGTTATGAGATAAAGTAAATAAAAATTATAATAATACAATGCATACTATTCATATTTCATTCGAAGAGAATAAGACTACATATCTATAAGAAATTTTGTAGATGAATTATTCTCTTTTTCTTTTCTACCTTAAGTATTCTTCTCTTTTTCTATATATTCATAACTCTGTTGATAACATGTTGTGAAATAAAAGAATAAGAATAAGAAAATACGAGAGAATAAACAAAGATATTAAAAGAAAAGTAGAATAGAATGTATGAAGAGAACCATATTAATTTTCATTAGAGGTATCTCCCAAGTCAAATCCAAATTAAGATGAGGTTTAAAAAATGAACCAAAGTCTAATCGGAATATTAAAAATAAATATCCAAATTTGTTCAAATATTATATTAGATCGAACCAACTCATCTAAATTATAATAATAATAAAGAATAAAATATTATTACAAGGCAATAAACGCAAATACACATATTTAGTATGGATTTAAATGTACATAATTTTATTTTAAAAGTTTATATTTTGAAGTGGTAACTCAATTTTTAAATTTAAAATAATTTTTGAAAATTAGGAGATAGGAATGTGACAATGTGCAAAAAAAGAATGCTGAAATATGATGTTTAATGGCTGATGGTGCGTTTGTTTGTGAGGAAAGTTTCAAATATGACAAAGCGATTTTAGTCCGAGAGTCCATAATATAAACGAACTATAAAGGCATTTCCCTTCAATAATGGGTCCTGCCTGCCAAGTGGAGCTTCATTAGCGAATATCTTAATCAAGCAATTGATAATGTTGAAGCGTCGCATCCCTGGTGATCCACTTAGTTGCCAAATGGGTGGATGCACGATCTCAACTAATATAGATTCTTGATTCAATCGTACTACCTGCAAAAGGCGTCCGGACAGGGTGTCCGGACGCACCCTCCGATGGTTTTGTCAGCCATGGTTAGAGAGAGATAAATCAGTTGGCATTTTACTAGGTATAGCAAGCTTACCTTACTCCTTGTGTGAAGGTTCATATATATAATATCAGAAGCTTTGTTTCTCTCTTTAATGGTAGGGAGATATTTTGTGTTGTCATGATGACACTAGGTGGTGGCAGGGCCATCATCACCCTATAGGCGGCTGATAGAGATCGTGGTAGTTGCTGCGACTGTCAGAAATCGTGGGAAGTGATCGCAGGAAGTGACTTGCCGTCACTTCATTCTTGTCCTTTCACCCTACAGGTGGCGGAACGTGGGCCATGACAGGTTGTTGTAATAACGTGTAAGACTTGCTTACTTCAATCAATGATCCGGATATATATACCCGGATAGTGTATGTCGGTCGTCCGGATGCGCTGTGGCAGTCATCTGGATGTTATGTTTGTGAGTGTCGTGTGCCTCTTCTTGAGGGAGTCCGGATAGGAGAAGCGCACCACGTGTACTCTTGGGGAAATCCGGATGAGATTAACTCGGATGAAAATGTGTGCCACGTGTGGGAGGGGTCCCTACAGATAACATTGAGGAGATTAGAGATACGGGTGACGGCGGTTACGTTCCTCATATATCTTCAGATCTATGAGTGAAATCAATTACCAGTTGAATAGCTGAGGCTGTGAGACCTGTGTTAACAATGGGGAAACCTTCATGGGTTCGCACTGTTATAACACAGTTGTCTCTCTGCTTGGCTGTCTTGCTTGCATTCAACTTGGGTCGGCCTTGGGAGAAGCCCATGTCCCACAGCAGCAGTGGCAGTAGCAGGCCTCTTGACCTTTACTTTATCAGTGTTAGAGGAGGATTTAGACCTCTTAATCAACAAACCCATCTTCTCAAACAGGTCTATTTCTCATCCTCTCTATTGATTCCTTTTGTTCATTGAAGAAAAGCATGGGTTTTTCTCGTTCTATATGGATTTTGTTTTAAGATGTTGATGGTGGGTATATTTGGTTTTGGCTCTGTTGGTGGATATGATAGTTTTATCAGACGCTCCGTTTGGTTGCTGAGAATGCTGAAAGTGAAATCGCTTGAAATTAATTTCCTGTTTTTTCCCCTCTCGAAATTGACAAAACAACCTAAATTAAGGTAAGAGTGGAAGTTTTTTTCCCTCTTTCTTCCAGGCCTTCAAATAATGGAAATAATAGAGTTTCAAAATTTTGATTTCCTTTTCTATGTCTCCATTTTCTCAGCAACCAAACAGTTTATTATTTCTTTCTCAATTACTTTCTATGTGAATGATTTTGCTTTGAGGAAAGAATTTTGTGTTAGGTTTTACTGGGATCGAAATTTTATTTTTATTATTTTTTTAATATGACAGTTGTTGAACCCTAGAAGATCTTTCTTTTTCCGTTTTTAATTGTATATGCAACATAATAATATTTCTTAGTATTTTTTTCTTTCCTTGGTACTTTTTGGAACCAAACATAACCTTTATCTTTTGGCCAAAGAATAATCATGTGAGTGAGTTTTTTATTATATGGTTCAGTTTTTGATCTCTCTCAATTGTTTGTGTCAGCCTTCTCATCTGTTGGTTTTGATCTTGTCTTGTCTTCTTGGTTCTAATTCATCCAAGTTACTTCTGCCTTCCACCTTCTCTGTTTTTAGGCTTTGTTATTTCCCCCCTCTGTTATTGAACTTAGTTGCATTAAATGATTATCGTCTACTAACATTAATAGCATTTTGAGTTTATATTCTATTTTCCCTGTTCTAATTTGAATTGTTTTTTCCCATGAAGATGGAGAAGGCGGCAAAGACTTATGAGGCAAGGTTTGTGATAAACATTAGTGAACTTGGGGAAGACGATCCACTCACACAGAATGTAAGACCATGGCTAGTAAATTCAATGTGGGAAGCCCTTTTACTATTTGTTATATGAACTTTCTTGTGGCACCTTCAGGCTTACACTCCATTTATATGGAAGCTTTAGTTGTCATAGTTTAGCCAAATTTAATCAAAGTTATGCATTGCTTCACTCTGGGTAAGTTGTAGAAATGATTCTCTCCTAACTTTTTGTGAATTTAACTGAAATAATAGAAACCATGCTTTGGTTGGAGTAATGGAATAGTGGTTCATATTTAATTCTGTAGTTTTATTTTGTTTTGCTTTATAGGTGTGTGATTAGAAAATAAATTACTGCTGAGTTTAATTAGGTTTCATTGGTTTCATCTGTTAGGAACAATCTTAGAAGATGACATCTTCTTTTACAGGGTACTTGGCGTTTTTCAACACTGAAAGTTCCCTGGTATGCCATCCACTTTGCAATCAGTTGTGTCATTTTTGTAGCTCATCTTTTGAAATTTCATTGTTACAAAACTTGGACTCCAATGTAGTTTTTAATGTAACAGTCTTTTTGGTTTAGTCTCTTTGTGTGGTAATCCTGAATTGTAATTCTTGTAGGTACAGTACCAGAGTTTCAAGAGGACAAGGAACAGGTTACTTCCTAAAGCAGATCAAAATACCTTTTGGGAAGACCTTAGACATTATTAGTTTGGATACTGGGGCATTTAAGGTATCAACTGGTTTGTTGAATTTGCTCAATTTAAGATTTGTTGGCTAATACTTCTCATGGTTATTATGTCAGTCAGAAGAGAGGCCTCTTCCACCATCCTCTTGTAATATGGGTTTAAGCTTGAAAGCGGTTACATGGTTTTTACAGTAGCTATAATTTCATTGGGACTTTTGAGTCAATCCTTAGTGTTTTGTGATACAAACCCATCTCATTAGGTCTTTTTTCCAACAAGGCCGAAAATTTTAAAAAATGCTTTTGATATAGGAAAAACTTACGATTGATTGACAATTCTCCACATGGCTTAATCTTCAAAATATGCATGTATTTAATCTTAATTAGAAAAAAAATTAAAAATTATGTTGGAGGTTGAGCAATTTACAGAAGAAAACTGGAATTTTATGGTGGATGATAATTGATAAAAGACTCAAGAAGCTCCAAACCTAGATGAAGATAGATTGATAGTTCTGCCATTCTCATTTTGGAAAACTTTTTCATATAAAAAAACTTGACATCAAATGACAAGTTTTTCACATGGCCTCAAATCTTTAAAAGTTGCATGCATTTATTTCCTTTAATGATGACAAAGATACAAAAAATATGGGGTCGGATTTTGTGCAGCATATGGAGGAAAATGGGAAATTTGTGGAAGATGATAAAAGACTTCCAAAGAGGATAGATTAATAGTTGTATAAGGTTTTTTCCTTTTGTGTTGTCATTGTTTCAATTGTTTATACCAATGTTTAATATCATTGTTGACTTAATGATAATTGACATTGCATATGCTTGTGTTGAGTTTATGATACACTTCAATATTTTATTGTTTGGAATGCGATACTACGCCATGAATCTTATGTTACTGATTGTGCTGACCCCAGTTATGATCATAGAGGGGCTATCAACTTCTTGTATTGATTTCATTTTGTTTTTATATTCGTCTTTACCATGCCCCAGGAGATGTATTCAGATGTTCATGTGAAATCTTGTAACATCAAGATAAGTTAGGTCTCTCCGATGTACCTTGTGGACTATGAGGCAATCGCAAGATTGAGTGTTGGTTGAGTTGGATTAAGGTGTGCATTTTGTAGGGTTCTTGTTAGAATTAGATTGGGAAGCACAAATATTTTAGTATATAACTCATCAAAGTATTTTATCTTTCATTATTTAATTAGGGACTTGACAAATCAACTGGTGGAAATTGGAATTATTGAATTTTACCAATGACTGGAGATTCTATCTAGTCTAGCAAGCAATTAAAATGCATGAGAAAATACTGGATATTTTTGCACATTTAGATTATTTTTTATTCAATAATAATAATAAAGACACTGAGTTCTTTGTTCTCATCAATGACTGGAGATTCTATCTAGTCTAGTAAGCAATTAAAATGCATGAGAAAATACTGGATATTTTTTGCACATTTAGCTTATTTTTTATTCAATGCTGAAGGTTAGATCTTTATCACCCTTGAGGCGTGGCTCGAGTAGCTTGGGTTGAGGGTGGGGATGTGGGGTGGTTCCGGGTTTGAGTCCCAGCAGGTTTACCCTTCTCAAGGCCTTCTAAGAATTTTTTTTCTTTTTATTTATTTTTTCCATTTTTCCATGAGGGGTAGGGCTGAGGTTAGCAATGTGATTTTAAAGTTGATCACTTGGTCATTATTTGAGCGTAGGTGTACTCTTCAAGTCATGTTCATAATGAATTTTTTTTGTTCTTTTTCTTTTTCATCATATTAAAATAGCCATTTCTTGGCCTGCCAAATCATTTTTTATGCTCCTTGTCCATATTCCATTCTCTGGTTACAACCCACATTGCAGCCCTTTTTCACCATGGCCATGCTTATTTCTGTGTTGTATTTATATGTGTATATGATTGATTTGATATCTATTTCATTTAGTTACACTATCAATATCCCATAGATGTATTTATCACACATTTTATCCCCCATTTGTTTCTGTTTTTTGGTTTCTGCTCCTTTATGCCGCATTTCATTCTTCTTTCCTCTTAATTGGTCTCCTCTTTGAAACTTGAAGGATTTTATGCTTATGAATCCGTTAAATGGTGCTGGAAATGATCAATTACATGGGCTGACAAAGACACTAGAAACATCAGATAGCGACTGGTAAGGTTACATTGCACCATATTGGCTGTTTATAATTGCATGAACCTAGGAATAAGCAAGGTTGTAATGCCTGGAAAATTTTGAAAAATTTGAAAATCATGTCAGTTCAGAGTGGTTCTGATGCGTGATAATCTACTTCTCAACTTAATTTTATTTCACAAATTTTCTTTCTTTCAACAATAAAATTCTGGTTTTCATTTAAATTTTGCCTTAACCCAAATTGTTGAGTTAAAACATTCGTTTTCCTTTTGTTTTCTCTGGTTACTATGTTGGACCTTCATTGTTTGCTGTCCTATTGCCATTGCCAAGCACCCCTACCATTTCAACTCCATATTTAACTTAATAAAGAAACTATCCATCCCAATTCCCAAGTACTAATTGTCTCCTTTTTTCCTCCTTATGATCCAGGCGCATAGTTGTTGGTTTCTGCTCATTGGCTGTTTGTGAAGGAAACAGGGAACGAATAGAAATACAACTTTATGAGCATCTACACCATATTTTTTATAAGTTTGGAGTGGTAAGTATTTATGGCTCTCCCCATTGAGTATCAATGGGTGAAGACATCCCATGCCCAAGGTTTTGATTTTGGGTTCTTTAGAGAACTTGCTTTTGAGATGATCAAAGTCCAAAATTTTCAATATATATGAAAATCTAAGACAGTTCCTAATGAATTGAATGAACAACTTTCTGATATGTCAAATTTGGAATCTTTCTGGTGCCTATGAAGAAAGTAACGCTTTATCCATGCATTTGCTCATCAGGATGTGTACCTGAGTGGGGAGGGATGTAGTGACTATGCTCGTAAAGATAGTATAGCCTACATCAGGAACCCAGGTTCAATTGATGAAAAACTTCCTCTTGCTTCTGTAAATCAAATATCAGGTTTTAGTAAGTGAGTATTTCTGTTCATAGTTCCTAATGGTGTTCTACATTGGTTCATACATATGAAATTTTTTTCTTTGTTTCCTCAGGGGAATGGTTAATGGGTTCCTTCTTCATAGAGTCAGCTCCTTAGAGATTGTGAGTATTCGTCTTTTTTTACTAAATTTGTTCTTGTTGAAGCACCAACAAATGTTCTTTTTCCATGGCAGGAAACCTACTTTGTTAACTCAGCAGGGGAAGTTGTGCATGATGTAGTACTTCAACAGAGGGGCAAGGCAGCCATGTAATTTCTCGGCAAGGGTACCAAATCTATTCATTCTTTGAAGCCATGTGCAATTCCTTTCAACATTTTCATTCTATCATTCCTTAATTTATATCCCATTTTTCTCATTGCTTTATTTGCAAAGGCCATTTTATCTATAGAAACCTTCATCTTTTTTACCAGAGTTCTGAGGTGATTGTTCAGCCCAGTGCCTCGTATTGTTCAATTTTTGGGTTGGTTTGTAATTATAAATGAAAACGGTTTTGAGGTTTTCAGAAAATTCTAAGCGATCTTCTTGAACTATTGAATGTTTCTTTTTGCCTGTTAACTGACTCAGATTCGTTGTCTGAAGTAAAACAACCCACCATTATGGTGTTAGGATGGAACCTTAACTTGTTTGAGACTGGAAATACACCATGCCTATTATGATGATGGAACATCAACTTTGAGGTCTTGTAATGCTTAGATAAACAGAGGAAGATGTGGGGTGGTGTTACATTTTGTGATTGTAATCGTAATTGTTCTGTTCTATCTGAAAGATGTCGAGCAAGGAAATTGAACTTGTTGTGAATCAGGGAAACCGTTAGGTGTAAATAAGGAGGAGGAGCTAGCTTTGGATGATGGGCTAACCATTTTGGTTTGCATCTTCACATATTGATAAAAGGGCTTGGCAGCCATGGGAAGATGGAGGTCGGGCATTGCCTATGCTGACATTTGGTAATGAAGAAGTAATTCTGCTTTCATGGGGCTATAAATAGATACCATGGGACCACATAAAGCTATGTGGACAAGGCTTGTAATTTTTGCAGATCTGCCTTTACCAGGCTCTCATCAAGTAATCTCTTCCTTTCCTTCTTTCATCTTGTTTAACCATTTTGGAGCTAGTAGATATGAAGCTTGGTTATTTGGGAACTTGGGAGTAGAGTCTGTGTAGCTATGGCATGTAGGTTTGAGAGGGTGATGATGGTTGATTCCATGGTGTTATACGAATCCTTGGCGTATGGCTTTTAATAAATGGTTTCTGGGATGATGGTTCCAGACTTAAGATTTTGTTTGGCTGGCAAGAAAATAAAGGAAAGGAAATGGAGCTAGTTATTGATCAACTCATGGATATAATGCAATACCCACCCACTTGTTCCTTCTTTATTTTTATCCCTCAAATCTTACTCCCTTTTTTTCTTCCTCCAAAACTTTTGAGTCTCTTCCTTTCAGAGAGATTAATTATCTTGTCAAATTCGTTTTATTTATTTTTCTTTTTTAAGCTAAAGATCAAAAAAAAAATTTTAAAGCTACATTGGTTTTTAAGTAATTTTAATTATTATTATATTTTTATTTTCACTATTAAATCAAATATGATAAAACATTTTTTTTAATAAACTAAACATAACCTTAATTATTTTATTTGTTTTTATTGTTTTAAAAAATAATTATATAATTTTAAAAACATAATAGTGGATTAAAAATATTTCAGATTTTAAAACTAACTTTTGATTTAAAAATCATTAAAAAAATTGTTGTAAAAAACTATCTTTCATTTATTTTGGATAGATACAGAGTAAAGATCGGTAAACGGATATCGGTCGAGCAAAAATTATTTAAAATTTATAAGAATGTTTGGAAAAACTTAAAAAAAAAGAAGGAAAATAACAATAATATATATTATAAAGTTATTTTGTAAATATAATTGACATAAATATGATTAAATAGAAAATATTAGTAGATTCGGTATTTGAATTTTAAGAATAATAAATATGAATTTTGAAAGTGTATAAAGTTAGAATTGAGTTAAGAAATATTTGATTTTATAGAATAAAAATAATTTATATATAAATATAATATATATGATATTATAATAGTCTTTAGTATCATATTATTAGATGAAAGGAGTCCATCTTATTGAAGATAATATTTATTTTAAAAAATTAAATATTTTTATTAAAACATGTATTATTACATTTTAAATGAAAAATTAAATTAATTTATATAAAATATTTTATTTGATATTTAATTTTTAAGATTTTATTAAAAATATGTGGTAATAACTTTTTTTTATTAACATTAATTTATTTAAATAATTAAAATTATTAATAATTTATCTTATCAAATTAATTTTAATTTATAAAAATCAAATTTTGGTAGTGATTTAATCAAAATAAAGATGGATAATTAATAATTATTTATATAGAGAGAATAATTGTTCTCATGATTTGTTTCCTTGTTTTCTCTCTCTACTAAATATAAAAATGGAAAGGGCCATCCACTTCTCTCACTGGGGCATCAAGAAGCCCTTTTCTGAACTTGCCCTCCGGACGAGAGAATCCCTTAAAAAGCCCTATTTTCCTCTGCCACTCTCAATCCTCGCAGGTACTAATCTAATCATGTTATTATTTTTTGTTTTTGCAACCCCCGTTTGATTTCCAAGAAAATCCATCCCCCATTCGATTTCCGGGAAAATTCATCCTTGTTTGATTTCCGAGAAAATTCATGCAAAACCCCCAAGGAAAACCAAAAAAATTGCGTTTTTTTTTTTTTTTTGGCTCCCTGTGTTTTCTGGATCTGTTCTAGGGGTCTCTTTGCTTTTGTGCCATTGGATTTAAATTTCACGAACCTTAAATCCACAATTTTTGAGCCAGGCTGAAAAACACAACCTTTGCCTGCAAATCATGATCAGATTACCAAATAACATCTTAGGGCTAAACCCCATTGGTTTAAGACTGAGGCTCCAGGGACTGTGTCGGAGGGATGGGGAGTTTCTAAGGGTGGTTGCCCCTCTCTGAATCTCATGGTCGTCGGAGCCGATGATTCCTTCTACTACGCCCATCAACAGCCCTTTTCCTTCGCTCTTTCTTTTCATACACGTGTGTGAGTGAGGCTCCAGGGACTGTGTCGGAGGGATGGGGAGTTTCTAAGGGTGGTTGCCCCTCTCTGAATCTCATGGTCGTCGGAGCCGATGATTCCTTCTACTACGCCCGTCAACAGCCCTTTTCCTTGGCTCTTTCTTTTCTTTCCTTTCTTTTCATGCACATGTGTGTACATATATATATATATATATATATATATATATATACATATATATCAGAGGCTGTCTTGATTCTCTGGAAAATCAACAGCTCTCTCTCTCTCTCTGTTCATATGGGCAACATAAAAGGCTGTGATGACGTTTTCAGAGTAAGTCAGGCACTGGGAATGTCCGTTTCTTGGCGGGGCAACCCGGATGGTTTGTGTGATGGGACCTTTTGTGCCTTGTTTCACAAGCAACTGTGGTTGCAACCATGACGGTCATCTTTTTCTTGTCTGATAAAAGGCGAATCTGAGCCTTCCTTTTACGCGCTATTCACTTCCGCGCTGAGGCTGATCTTTGTTTTGTTTTGGTTTTTTTGTTTGTGTTTTAAAATGTGTTTTCTGAGAAGGATCTTGTATCTGTTTGGTTGCTGAGAAAATGTGCAGGAAAATTAAGTGGCTGTGATGACACTTTCCAAGTAAATCAGACATTTGAAAGGACCCATCTCTTGGCTGGGCGACCCGGATTGTCTGTGAAATGGGTTTCTATGCCCTGTTTTTTCACATGCAACTGTAGTTGCAGCCATGGCGAACATGGATCTTGTCTGATTACGGGCGGATCTGAGCCCTCCCTGGACCCGTGATGTCCATCTTTATTTATTTATTTATTTATTATTGTTTGGTTGGATGTATTTAGGGTCCTTGAAAGGGTCCTGGATCTGTTTCCAAGTAAATAAATCGAGGGGCTATGATGATACTTTCCAAGTAAATCAGAGATTATGAAGGGCTCGTTTCTTGGCGGGGCAACCCGGGTGATCTGTGAAATGGGTTTCATTTTACAGGCAACCGTAGTTGCAGCCATGGCGTCCCAGCAGCTCGTCTGATTACGGCCGGATCTGAGCCTCCATTGCCCGGTCCATGATAATAGGATCTGGATCTTAATAAAAATGTGTCATCTGTGTAGGATTAAAGTAGCGGGAGGCCCAAAGAAGATGAGTCATGATGCTTGGTCCCACAAAGCATAATTGATATCTTTTTATTTTTTAATAATTATGTGAAGAATGATTTAATCTTTTTAATTTTTTTTAAATTGTGTTTTTTTAATTAAGAGTGATTGAAAATCTAATTTTTAAAATCTAATCTTTCATTAGTTTTTGGTCTCATTTTGATAAAATAATGTCTTCAATATTTTTTGTTTTTTAATATGTATGTAAATATTTAAAATAATCAAGACATTTAGGGAAAAAATGAGTTATTCTTTAAAAAAACATGAAAAGGGTTAGGGTTGTTTGGTTCCTGTTTTAAAGAATTGTTTTTGATCTTAAAACCAAAAACATAAAAAACTTATTTGGGTAGGGTTGTGTTTTTGTTTTTTTGTGTTCTCAAAAATCATTTTTTTAGAATAATAATATGATACTTTTTTACTGTTTAAAGAATAAATTGTTTTTTATATTTATATATTTTTTTTGTGTTGTTTTAGCTATTTTTAAATTTTTCACAAAGGTGACTTTCACATGATTATCACACCCTCATCCATTAGCCTTTTTAAGCCCTTTCTTCTTCTTTAAATTATTGAGATTAATATATTTATGTATAGTTATAAAAATCCTTTCTTTAAAAAAATTATAATTTATGTAAAAATTTTAAAATGAAACACTTTTTTTAATTTAAATGAATTGTGTATATGAAAATTATTTATAATATTATGGAATAAAATATTTTATTAATTAAAAAATAACTTTCAAATATTTTTTTGCTTTTACTTATTCTAAAAAACTTTTATATTTAACTCAATCAAACATGTGTTTTTTTGTTTTTGAGAACAAAATTTTTTTCACATAATATAGTTTTCAAATACATTTTTTTTTTTTTTGTTGAAAATATAAAAAATCTTTTTAAAAACTATTCTCAAAAAATGTTTTTTAAAATAGTTTTTAAAAACAACCAAAAGACCCTTAAATTAAAAAAAAAAAAAAAAGAAAAGACATGATATCAAAATTCAAAACTTGAGGTTATTTTTCTCTATTTCAAACTGTTCCTACCCTCATTAAAAGCCAAATAATACAAAAATGGTAGTAGACATGTGAAAATGAAGTAAATAAAACATTGGAAACCATGGATTCACTTCTCCAAAAGTGGGTTTTCTAATTTCATGGCCTTCACTTCAAATCCTAAAATTGATTCATCACACATCACCAATGACTTACTACAATATATAAAGGTCTATACACAAATGTTTACCGTACTCACATTACAAAGCCAAAATGCAAGAACTAAAGAAGATGGCAAGTGTTTATACCTAAATGCCCACGTTTGATGTTAAGGGAGGCTAGTGCTTGGGACTCAAGTTTCTCAATTACAGTTCTTATTCTTATTTTTGTGTTGAATAATTCAACAAAGTTTCCCCTCGTCTTGTTTCAAAAAGTAAGTGTCCTTAACATAATTGCTCATTTTCATATTTATAAGCTAGGAATAGTGGCTTCCCTATCAGAAATGGTGTCGCTTTGGATTGTCGCTTTGTTATCAAATTGAGGCAATAGAGCATTTCAGCAATGTGCTTCCCTTCAACTTTGATCAATCAAACATGGGGGGCTGTGGTCATTAATTCAATGTCGGTTTGACAAACCAAAATCAACATCACCTTTCCATGGACCATTTGACAATGTGCTTCTTTTTGTTGACCTTCGATATCGAACACACCAAAACCAACATCGTTTTGAAATATCATGATTTTTCTTTTTATTTTTCTGCATTTTGCCATTTTCTCTCCCACCAATCCTTGCACATTGCCTAAGAACCTGTATCAACTCAAATGAATAGAGGAAGATGCATGTACGAGTATACAAGTTTTATACTATTGAGGGAAAATTCAGGGTATACGTTTGGGTTTAGGTTGAACATTTTAGGTTACTGATTGGGTTCTGGTTCGGGTTTATTAATTTTGGTTGGGCCCGAGTTAGACGCAAACTCAGCCCAACCCCTCTGAATTAAAGCTCTAATTAAAATAAAAAAAAAATGGAAAATTTCAAGAGTCTAGGGCATCGGTATAAATTGAAGTAGCAAGAAGAGTCATGACTGAAGTCAACTACCGAAGAATGAGGCTCAGAGATTTCAGAGGGCTGGGGAGTTTGCGAAGGGTCGTTGCCCCTCTCTGAAACTGATCCAATCAGATCACCGGAGCCCATGATTTCTTTGACACCAAAATCAACAACGGCCCTTCTACACCCACTCTTCTTTTCCTCCTCTCTTGTTTCTCTCTTTAAAAAGAGGCAGTGATGATGTTTGCACGAGTAAAATCAGGCACTGAAGAACAATAACCCCGTGCTTGGGCGAGGCAACCCGGATGGCCTCCATTGGCAACTGTGGTTGCAGCCACGGCGGGGACCTTTTCTTTGTCTGATTCCGGCCGAATCTGAGCCTCATCCTTCCCATTCTCCCTCTTTCTTTATGGGTGCCAAAGATTGGGTGTGCCCTATTTGGTTGATGAGAAAATGCGGATAGGAAAATAAAATGACCTTGGATGACCAACTCATGGACAGGAATTTTGTGGGTATGAAGCAAACTTTTCCAAAATTTTTAAAAAAGGTAAAATTCAGAACAACATTGACTGATGGATATGAGAAAGCAAGTAGGAGAATGTGTAAAAACTAAAAACCAATCACAAATAAGTTTTTTAGGTACAAGTATGAAATGAATTTGTAAAGGATGTGACAATTAGTTCTAAAATAAAATTTACATTTTCCACTTCAATAGGAAAAGAATGTAGATAAAAGTCCATGGGAAGGTCAATAAAATTTAATATCCCGCAGAAAGTAAGCTAATCAGCAGAATTCCCAATAGATGGAGACCCATATTGGCAGCATTTGCCCGACCACTTGAACGTGGAGGGGCTTTAACAGGTCCAGCAGCCGGATCGGCTGTTGAGCCATTTGATGATGATACTTGTGGCAGTGGTGGGTCTACAACGTCGTCGACTGTGAGCGGTGGCCCCGGGGCTTCTGCTGGCGGCAACACTTCCGGCTCTGCCAACCCAAGTAATGCACCCGCCTCTGCTGGCAATATGGAATATGCCACTTTCGCATTCAAATCCGAGCAGGGGCTTCCTGCAAGTTTTTTCAACTGTTAGGAACCGGATTAAGCTAATGTCAGACAGTTGGGTATGTGATGGGCTTACTGAGATATGCGTCTGCAGTTTTTGGATAGTCAGTCACAACCCCATCAATTCCAAGGCGACCAACGTAAGTAGCAAGCTCCACAACCGGGTCTGAGAAGAAATCGAATGCGATGGCGACGTATTCATTCCTGAGAACTGAGACATATGCTGAGATATTTGCAGCATGGAGTTCATCAACAACAGTGGTAAAAGTTGTAGTGAAGCCACCATTAGTTGTGACAATGGACGATCTTGGGAGGTTGACTGCATCAGCAAATTTTTTTATCTCCTCCACTGTCTGCTTGGGTACATCACCTATAATTTCCTTGATGGATAGAACTCGCTTGTAACCTGGGACATTCTTGAACTTGGACAGCACTGAAGTGTCGTCGGATTGTATCATGACTTGTTGGGTTGCTTGTTTGTCAAAGGTGGCATTGCTCAAGGCAGCTGTCACAGCATCTATTATGCTAAGACCCTTCTTCGATGCTAGGTAGGCAGCATTCTGAGGAGAAAGAGTGGGTGTTCGAATTCAGGATGAAAGTAGATATGTAGAGACAGTGGGAATTAGCAAATTTAAATTGCTTACTACCTCTATGTCGATCAAAATTCCAGAAACTGCCTTGGCCTTAGCAAAGTCCAGGAAATCAGAGAGAGTTATGAATTTCCCCTGGTTCTTGTTTGCTGGGTTTCTTGCCAAGCCACTATTTGGGAGTGGACTTGTTAGTTGAGCTGAAATGAGAGAGATATAGCTCTATCAGACTTCAGAACCCATGTGTGAACATGTAGAAGAATGTTTTAAGAAGTTTACGCGTCAGTGTTTGAATCTCGCTCCATGTGAGATCAAACGAAAAAATTCCACTCTTCGGTTGAATTTCAGAGACCATGGTAGATCGAGACATGAAAGAAGTCATGGCATTAGAACTCCCCAAGAGGTCAGCTGAATTTAAGCAGAAGGCAACTCCATCTTTTGACATTTGGACTGAGCAATCTATTATATCAGCCCCATCATCTACTGCTTGCTGGTATGCAAGATCAGTACTGCCAGGGTAAACCCCACTTGCTCCATTGTGAGATATGACCAAAATTTTCCCTGAAAACTTATAGGATTATGGCAAGAAACAATAGCATTTGCCCCCTTAGATCGATTTTTTATTCTTCCTACTTATTATGATAAAGAAGATTGTGATTTCATATCTTACCTTTGCTAGGCCTGGTAGCATTCTTGTTGTGTGCTAAGCATGCTGCACAAGAAAGAGAATCCATGGTAAGAATAAACCCATAACATGTGGATCATACACTATTATAATTTTTTCAGTGAATAGAGTGAGATGGTCTCACCAATGGCTTCTGATGCTGTGGGAGGGAAATCTGTGAGCACTCCATCAACAGAAAAATCTGAATTATCGACAAACTGCAGGTACTCAGCTGTTGGGTCATAACTATAGTTGTAACTTCCAGGCATATCATTTGCGAATCCAGAAGCATATACTTCTAGGCCTTGTTTATGAGCATCGGCTACAACACTAGAGGGAGTTAGCAGATACTGGTCCTTACTAAGAGGCCATATATATTCTTTAGGGACAAGAATTCCCGATGCAATTGACTTGATTGAGGAAAGATCCTTTAATATTGAACTATATGGTTGTTTGGTTGTGGGTTCGACTGCGTCTGCATCTAGGAACCGGAAGATGAGTTTGGTCTTGGCCTTGTTTATGATTTTATTCATGTTCTTCAAGAAACCTATCTCAGGAGATGAAATGTAACTTATGCCCATAAATCTTGTAGTCTTTTGAATGTATGATGATACACTGAGTTTGTTTGCAGCATAGAATGCATCATACTACAAGAAAGAGCAGAGTAACACCAAAGAAATGAATCAGAAAAATACCAATGCCTGTGCCTAGAAAACAATATATATTTCTCTACACATCTCTCTCATTTCTGAGAAAGAACTAGAAAATAGGCACAGATACCTGAACATTCAACCAAAAGCCAGGGGGTTTGATCCCAATTGCATCATCAACAGTAGATAATGGCAGCGTGCCATCAAACAAACTTGGCCGGGAGTATATGCTTTGAGTCACTGAGGGAAAAGAACAAAACAAGGAAGAGAAAACAGTCACTTTCAGGCCCCTCAGTCATTGCTACCATTGCCAACCAAAGGCTTCATGTAAAGAAAAAGAGGCATCATCCCAAGACTTACATGTTACATTGTTAAAGAGCTGATCAGATGTATAATCCAAAGCGAACCAACCCTGAACATTTTCTCCATTAATTGTGTAGGTTTTTTGGGATTTTGGAAAGACAGCTGCTATATTTGTTGAATTATCAAGTCTTATATCTGTCTGGCATATGCCAACGCTATCCTTTGTCAGTTGCAGGTTGCAGTACAAAATTACATTGGACAGGCTGGTGGAAAGCGCAATTTGATGTGCAAATTGGCTAGATTCAGGGAAAAGTCCCGAGAATCCGCCACGGGCTATAACAACAGGCTCATCACCTGCAGGCAAGTAGACATTCCAAACATGAAGAGAAGCACTGATATGTAACAGTAAAACTTATATTGTAACCTTCAACTTCTTTCAATAATAGTGGGGATCCGTGGCTGTTTCATACCATTTAAAGTCTGCCATGTTTGTGAGGAAGTTTTCTGGGCTGAAGTTGAGAGGATCAACAAGGAGAAAAGAAATAAACACCTGATCATTTTCTTCTAATCCTGTCAAAATTTCAAACACAACCATTGCTTAAGGTAAAAATTAGAAAACCACAACATGGAACCCAGACTTGAAAGGGAAAAAATGAAAGCAAGAACAAGAAAAACAAAGTAAAACATAAGAAGAACTTGCTTCAATATTAATGGATTGAAAAGAAAATTAAAAAAAAAGGAAGAAGAAAGGCCACCCAGTTGAACTTACAGGAAAAAATATGGACTAGAAAGGAGAAAATTTCATTCCCTTTCAAGTTTCACATAAGCAAGAAACCCTCAAGGGAATGTAATGGAAGAGAGAGAGAGTAGGGGAAAAGCGAGTTAAGGGAGAAGGTTAATGGTGAATAACTCCCAAACATTTGTCATATTAATAGCTGGGTTGGTTCCTATTTTCCAGACATTCAGCCATTTTTGTGTGTTTTTGAGGGAAGTAGACAACTCAAACCGCTAATACACCAACGGTTTTTTGAAACCCCCTAACTCCTATTATGAGCATCTCCCTCCAACCCAATTTCTCATCTAACCAAAAACCTTTAAAAAAAAAAAAAAACTCTCTTTAATTCCACTTATATTCTTTAAAAATCATATTATGTCTTTTATTATATGGTTGTAACTTGAAACGTTAAATTTATTAATTATTCATTTAAGGAGTGACATAGTCTATTATTAATGTTTCCTTAACTTTGGTATTACTCAAGAGTAATAAAAGCTAATTCTTGCATATAATTTTCACACTGTTCTATTAAAATGATTTTTATGTTTTCAAAAATAAATATTTTCCAAATGATTTGGTCTTTGTGCTTGTTGCATAGAATTTTTACCTTATTTTAAATTTATCGTCCAGTAAAATGGTATAAAACTATGTTCTTATATATTTTTTTTAATAGAAATTATTTTTCACCATATTTTATCTTTTATAAATACTTAACACATTAAAGCATCATTTGATATATTTTTGTTTATTATTTTCTAGAAACCAAAAAAAAAATGTTTAATAATTATATAACAAAATTTAAAAATATATGGATAAATTATATATAAAAAAAATCACCATTGTCCTTTTGTATTTTAATTTAACTGTAAAACCTTTTGACATTTGGGTATAATGTAAAATTAACATTACTTGAAAAAATGTTTTAAGGTTAAATTATGATATAAATAAAAACTTGTAATAGGATAAAAAACTCGATTAATTGTTATTCTAAGAAGTGTTTTTAGTCCAAACACTATTTTTAGAAAAAAAAATAAAAATATAGGTGTTGGATAAATTTTAGAAAATGTTTTTAAAAATCTGAAAAATTACTTTTAGTGTTTTTTAGAGAAACAATTTTTCTAAAACCACTTTTAGAGAAAAATTTTCATTAAAACACTTTGAGTAGAAACAATTAAGTATTGATAATATTAAAAATACTTCCTAAAATTACTATCAATAACACTCTAAAAGTCTATTTGACAATGATTATAAAAAATGTTTTTAAATTTTTTACAACTTAAAAAATAAAAAATTTTAAGCGTTATAAATGTTAAAAATATTTTTTATTATCGTTATCTAATTACTTGTTTGATAGTAATTTTAAAAAATACTTTTTAAGTTTTCTATCACTTGAAATTTTTTATCATTTAAATGTTAAAAAAATTATTTATTTATTTATTTTAATCAATCCTAAAAGTAGTCTAAGATATTTATTTAGATTGAAATTGATAATCCGGTGAAAATGTTTATAATATCTAATTTTTTTATTTGTAAGAAAATATTTATTTTCTAAAAATATTTTATAAAATTAATTTTTGAAAATATGTCTATGTTTTAATTTTAATTTTTAAAGTAAAAATGAAAACAAATTACACATCCCAAAGTGGATGAGTGCCGAATATGTTTGGCAATAAAACTTGGATGTCGGCAGAGCGTGATTGCTGCAGGGGAGCAGCTGCAAGACCTTCAAATACTCCCCATCACAGCGGATAACAACTCCGCATTTTCTTCTACTGGGATCAACACGTACGAAAGCCTACAGAAACAATAGTGAGAGAGAGAGAGGGGGAGGGTTTTTTTAGAGAGAGAAAGAGAGATAAAGATGAAGATCACGGCACTTCTGGTTTTGAAATGCAATCCGGATGGATCCGACGCGATAATCCTGGCGAACGCATCCGATGTCGGCCATTTCGGGTACTTTCAGAGATCCAGCGTCAAGGAATTTATCGTTTTCGTGGGTCGGACAGTTGCCAAAAGGACTCCTCCCTCTCAACGCCAATCCGTCCAACACGAAGGTTCCTTCTCTCCCCTTAAATCAGGGTTCCAGCTCCTTTATTTTGCATAATTCTGTCTGTTTGGTTACCGAGAAATCAAACTTATAGGAAATCAAATGAAAACGACAATTTCAAAATTTTAATTTTTTTCCTCGTTTTAACTGGAAAAGATATGAAGTTTGGTTTCGTTTTCCTCTGCTTTTTTTTGTTCCCTCGATTTGTTGGTCAGCGATCGGAGCTTAAATCCGATGAACCAGGGGACGAATAGGTCAATTTTTTTTTTTTTTTTTTTGTATATTTTTGAGATTTCGTGTAATCGAAAACATTATATTGGGTGAATTTTGGGCTTTTTCTTTTTCTTTTTCTTTTTAAATATGGGCGTGAAGTTTTCTCTCACGGATCGTCCAATATAGGTTGGATGATTTGGATCATTTAAAAAGCAATCGATTGTTTCAAATATTCTGTTATCTTATAGCTATTGATAGGGCTTTTAATTTTCTCATCTGGTGAGATTTGGATTCGATTAGGTTTGGAAATGTTATATTTCTTCATTTTATTTTATTTTTTATGAGAAAACATAATTGGCTATCTTAGAATTGAATTGATTATAAATTGCAGGCACTGGAGTTTTGTTTCCTGTGGAAAGTCTTTTGTATGTTTTGATATGTTATTGTGAAGATGTTTTCTTTTGTAAATGCTGAATATTCTTTGGTGGCTTTTATATAGAATATAAAGTGCATTCTTACAACAGAAATGGTCTTTGTGCACTGGGTTTTATGGATGACCACTATCCTGTTCGAAGCGCATTTTCCTTGCTCAACCAGGTAAACCCAATTTTTATGGCTTTATTGTCTTTGTTTTTTTCAAAAGAAATTTCAGATAATTGATCTGGCATACTTTATTTCTTTTGTTTTAAGTCAACCATATCTAAATTTGGAAAGATGATCACTGATATGATTCATTTGCAATGGTACCTAGTTTCAGAGGTAGGTTTGGAGTGGCTTGAATCCATTTCTCACTCATTTCATCTTCTGGCCTATTTTTTTCCAATCTTGTGGGTTTAAACATCGAATTAAAGTTTTTGAGTGAGCATCGTATGTGGTTGTGGTGCAAGTTAAGATGGGCTGAACATGTCTATATTCCATTCCTTGAAAAAGAAGTCATTTTTTGTAAAGGTATTTGCATATCCAAAGTGTGCAACCTGTGGGAAACTAAAGCAACTTTGGAAGGCATTGGAGATTTGCCAAAAACTTTTGCAAGGAATGAATCTTGTCAACAAAAATTAAGAAAGATTTCATAGAAAAGCTACCTGAGATGACAAGAAGAATATGCTCATATTCCCTTCCCAATCTTGTAACATAAAAAGTCAATGAGCAAAAGTGGACTTGTGAAGGTCAATCACCTCTTGTTTGCTGAATTCTTCATTGAACTTATCGAGAATCATTTGAAGATGACAGCACAAATAGAGATGTTTTTCTCCAAGTTCTTGTCTTTGTTAGTCTAGTGCAGATGTATGTTCTAAGTGGGGCTTTGTTTGACATTCTGCGGCATCCATATCTTTAAGATATTGTAAGTCTAATACAAATGTATAAAATAGTTACATAATTAATAAAAATAAAGATCAAGTTTTCTGTGAAACAAGTATATATTTTCCAATTGCTATAGCCAACAAAGGAAATATTCAACTCTGAAAATCGATTTCTTGTTGGAGTCTTGAGAGTTTGAAATTATATATATAATTTGTTATCGAATTCTAAGACACTATTGTTTTAAGCATTATAAATAATTTCTTCACATCATGCTTTTTGATCTGATGCTCTTGTTATCTAGCTGAGTGTGAGAAGAACTTAGGTTTCTAAAATTTCAGGTAAATATCCTATTCATGGCATGTCATGCCAACTTTGGACATGGTTATAGTTGCTAAAGGGAAAGGGTCAGTTTTATTATAATCCACCAGTAGGAGGGATGGAGGGAGGAGGGGGGGGGGGGGGGGGGGGGTAATGGGGGATGGGCAGGGAAGGGAGAAATAACTCAAATAAGAGGCATATTCAAGCTGAGAAGGCCATTTAAGATCAAGATGCTACTCTATCCTGATTCCATAATCATATGTTGTGAAACTATCATGTTGATGGTGGATATATGTGGGTGGATGTGGAGAAGGCCAACTAAGTCCACTGCATTCTTTGTTGGCTGAGGTTCCATTCTGTCACGATCTTGTAATTATGTGGTGCCAAGATTTGGAGAGAGGGAGGTGGGATACTTTAGTTTTTTTGAGGACCATCAGATTATAACCTAATTTGCATATATATATATATATATATTTTACTTTTATACTAGAAACACAAGTGAGCTTCAATGACTAATCAACTTGTTGATACTTAAAATACTGAGGCACTGTGTTTGCTGATTTTTTGAGTTCTAAATTGCTTGATGCTTGGAAGTTATTTGCATCCCAAGATTTAGCATGGTTAGGATAGAGGTTTTATTTTGTGATAGAAAATTGTAGATGATAGTTGGCATCTGCTTGATTCCATGTGCAAATGATAAGTTTGTATGCCTGACAGGTGATAGATGAGTATCAGAAGAATTTTGGTGATTCGTGGAGGACTGTACAAGCAGATAACACTCAACCATGGCCCTATTTGAATGAAGCACTAGCCAAATTTCAGGTATTTCTCCACATTTTTCTCATTTTGTTTGTTGCGTCATAAGGCTGCATATAGGTACAATTAATTTTTTTTTGCATCATAAACTATTTCAATTTGATTTGTTCCTTTCTTCTTTAATGGTTCAAGCTATGGTCATTTATAACCCAAAATACTTTTTATTCTGTTCTCTTTGAAATCTTCAGGATCCTGCAGAGGCTGATAAGTTGTTGAAAATTCAGAGAGAGTTGGATGAAACTAAAATTATTCTTGTGAGTTTTAATTTACAATTGCATTATTTTATGTATATAGATCCAGTATGAATAAATAGATTGTCTTTCTCTTTCCTTCTTTATCAGTTCATATACCTGTAAATAACCATATTAAATATGCTTTTTTGATTCCTTATTGATTGTTGTATTTTCTGTGTCATCAGACAGCTAATTATTAGTGATATGAAAATAGGGAAATTTTATTGCTGGTTATGCCATCATATATGTGTGCTCTTAGGTTTGCAGTTGCTTCTGCTATTTATATGTCACTTTAAAGTTGGATATGTTTTGATCTTATGACCTTTTTGAAGTATCTAATTATTGGTTAGCCTTTATGTTAAAATAGCCTTTATGTTAATTACTTGGATCCTGATATCTTTCCTAGAAAATTATCGTGGGGAATGGTGAACCATATTGACGTTTTCTCATCCATCTCTTGTACCTTTCTTTTTTAATGAAAATGTATTTGTCGTATCAGTTGCCTCTTTATAGCTAACTGATGAAAGGATCTAAAATTTTGAGTTTAGGTCCTCTATATATCCATGTACTTGTATGTAGTATTGAATCCAATCTTTAATATCCTACAACAATACCCACCATCCCCCAGGTGCCTGCTCATACACACACAAAACAAAATGAATCCCATGATGAAGAACACTCCTTAATCACAATAATCTGGTTTTCAGTGGTGAGTTCCACGTGCTTGTTTATTATCATTCATGCAAAATCAGGTGTTTTGGCTCATGGCAATTAGAATAAAATCAAGTTCTCTCTCTTTTTTTCATTTTCTCCTTGTCTTCTATAACCCAGTTGTCAAATTTTAAGATAACCTCCTTGTCAGTCATCAATCTCAGGTGTTTTGGGATAATAATATTAAAGATAAAATATATGTATCCCTGTGTGTATATATGGAATATTATTGTCAATTATAAGATAGTCCTATTTAAATCATGTTTTCTGCTGGTTAAACCTTTGATGCCCATCACAATGAATTAAATACACATGAGAAGGCAATTTCTATCAGAATGAATTAAATGCACATGAGAAGTCAATTTTAAAAATCTTGTGGGATTAATAATAATAAATAATCCTTTTATTTTAATTTATTTTTATATAACAGTAGAACCTTTCATGGTCAAACCCTTAGGACTCTCCATGGGGACTCAAACTTTGGGGTGCTAACCACCCCGCAACAACTACGGTGTAAATTTAGAGTATCATTAGTGGCAGGATTTGAACCCAGGACCATGTGCCACTTATTGGGACCACACTTCCTAGTGTTCGCCCTGACCAACTGGGCTACCCTGGCAGGTGTTGGGCTACCAGTTTTGCAGTCCCTTCATAATTCAGCAAAAGGATTTTCCTCCATATGTGAACTGTAATCAGGTAAAAATGTTTCAATGGAGGGTTTACTGATTTTTCTGTTGTCCTAAAATAGTTAAACTGAGGGGCCTCAGAGAGCTTGCAACACTGAGTAACAGTCTCTGCCATATGATATAGCCTTCATGTTGTCCAGTCTTTTAATTTATACGTGCCCTTGTTGTCCACTTCTTGTGGCTCTTTTTGTAATTTTATTCACATCATTTGATTGTCTTTATAGATACTGGAATGCACTTATAATGTAGACTGAACTTGAAAATGCAATGATCAATTGATTATGTGTTCAATTTGGCAATAAGCATGCTTAATCATTTTGTTGCGTAGCAAAGGCAAAAAACAATAATAATAATAATAAAATTTACTTTCCTCACGATGGAGAACTATCTGCTGTCTAATTTTGTTTCCTTTTTTCCTTCTTTTTATTTTTCTATCTTTATTCTTTTCTTTGATATGTATTTTTCTGTTTGACACAGCATAAGACTATTGATAGTGTCCTTGCACGAGGTGAGAAGCTGGACAGTTTAGTTGAGAAAAGTTCAGATCTCAGCACAGCATCACAGGTACCTGTACATTAATTGCATCTTACTGTTATATTTACCCGCTCTATACATAGGCCCGTGCATTTGTATCTCCTTCAGCGTATCTCTATGCTTCTTAACATGCATGGTGCATGGTTTTGAGAATCAGAGTTGTTTGCTCTTTTGGTTTACTGCCATTGTATGCAAGTGTGTTTTACCCTATGGCAGGTAACAGAATACCTCATTAATGTCTAGGTCTAGCTATGAAGCATGAATTATAGGATTTGTATAGCTGACACCAAGCAATTGAGATTAAAGTCTGAATTGAATTGAATGAATAATAATATTATTATAATGTAGGAATCAGCCTGCATTAAGCTGGTGTTATAATTGTTGTTTGGATTGTGACATCCTTATCAACACTTATGAGGAAAGAATTACATAACTAAACAGTGTCTAACACGAATGATGATAGGTCCCAAAGTGTAAATTAGAGTGCAACAGATTCTGAGGCTGATATTAGCTGATATGTTTGTTATATATCATATCATGTGAGCATTATGATGGTTGTTGTGGGAGTGGCCAAATTTCCAAAGGAAATGTTGTAGATTGTTTATGCCTACAACTGAAAGCACAAGTCTTGGACACGGTTAGTTATCAAAAATGCGAACATGTGCCTAAGTGGTAATCATTTACTAAATGCACTGAAATTGCATCATAATATCATTCTCAGGCTCCACTTCCTCCTCAGTCTTTAGTTCTCCACTGTTCAGCAAATAAACTTGCTTGACGCATATCATTCTGATTGTATCAAGGAAATATTTTAACACATAATGAAATTATATGCTTTTATATAAAACTCTTTTCTCCTTCCTGGTACATGATTTTCTTCTGAGAGATTGAGATGAGTGGAATCAAGGTAAATAAAAGAATTTCTTGAAGGGCCTCTAAACAGTTTAGGCTCAGATTGGGAGGTAGTGTTTCTGAAATCACCTCTGGGAAGAATTATCACAATCCAATCTGCTAAACCAACATATTTGTACAAATATAATATGAATCCTAGCTCTGTTGTTATTGAATACCTAATATGATGTTCCACTCTTATTGATATTAGATAATTGTTAAAGGGGATGAATCTAAAGTTATTTGCTTATATTAATGGGCTGTTGCTACTCTCTAATAACAACATGGTTCTGGGTTTTTGCAGAATGGTAGCTAAGCATGATAGTTAACTAATGATAATGTTAACCATAAAGTTAGTCATTCAATTCCAAATAATAAAGTAGTAATCAACCATACCGATGTGTATCATCATTTAATGGCTTTTTTGTCTGGTATAGAAAGTGCCTTACAGAAAGTACCTTGAAATGAGAACCTTGTGTTGGGCCCATGAACCAAATTCAAAATGAATGCTCCATTGACAAGAAGAAATAGTAGGGTTTAAATTTTAAATTTTGAAATCTTATTAGATAGTAGTAGGGTTTTCTTTTAGAAATCTCTAAACTTAGGCGTGGGCCTGAATGTTGTTTGCTAATATCAAAAGCTGACGGTGGTGGTTGAAACAGATGTTCTACAAGCAGGCGAAGAAAACCAATCAGTGCTGTAGTATATTGTAAGCTTTCAAAAGCAAAGGTGCTCTACCGTAATGGCCCTCACATCACGTGTTCTAGTATCGAAGAAGATGGATGACAAAATGGTGACTGTGTAATCTGTCTGTTTATACCAATCATCAATTGTTTGCTTGGTAGAATTCTGTTGATTTTTTTTATTATTGTATTTTGTTTTCTGGATTACAAAAAAAGGAAATGGGGAAACAGCTGATACTGGTGTTGGTTTTTTGCTTATTATAGATTAAACAGTATCAATATGGGGCAAGGTGAGTTAAAAAAGTATTGTGAATGTTATATGTTCAGTTAAAAAGGCCTTATGTTGGGAAATTTTAGTGTATGTTAACACTTCCTACTCATAAAGCTTTGGTTGGATTGCATAAGCCTGTTAGCTCTTGGATGATTAGTTAACCATAATTGTTTTGACAATTATGGTTGGCAAAAAAAAAAAAGGGTGGGAAAGGATGAATACGAGACAAGTTTATCCTTAGCTAACCCTTGGTTCTAAGAAGTAAGAATAGGTATTGAAAAAGGGGAACCCCTTTGTGTATCTCGTGACAATTTGACCTGGACACTAGGAGAGAATACATGTGAACCTCTATGGATGGACCTTTTTTTCCTCCATAAATTGATGAGTTGATTGGTCAACCTGGATTTAATGAATACAGAGAATCTGGAAATTGGAAGAAAATTTGGCATTTTCATGGGGTGAGTGTTGATGGGAAAATTCAATTATTGATACAAAGGGAATTATAGATTTCAAGGGAAAATAAATTAGTTGTTGTAAGATGATGGAAATTAAATATTTATGGTGGAAAACATTAATGACAGAAGATATAAGGAAAATTAAATTTTTTATATTTAGATATCATTGAAAAAAATGAAAAATTATTTAAAAACTTTTTTAAATAAAAATAAATAAATAAAAAGAAAATATTATTTAATAATAATAATTTTTAAAAAAATATAGATTTTACTTATCTTTAAGACACATGTTTGTCTTGCCGACAACTTTTCAAGTAGGTGGAATTTATTTTTTTACTTAATTTTAAATAAAATTTGAATGTCGTTAAATATTAGATTATTTATTTTTATAATATTTTATATATATTAAATATTAAAAAATTTAAAAAAAATAATATTTTTTTTTATTTTAAAAAATATCAATTAACTTTTTCTATTCAACCAAAATTTTATAATAAATTATAAAAAAAAAAAACAAACAAACAACCTAAAATCTCTTAACAAAAAAACTAAAAAAACAAACCTCTTAATATTACTCTCTAATGATCATAAGCATTAAAATGTAAATTTCTCTGGCAGACAAATAGGAAGGCAATGAAACAATTTAACCCTGTCAAACCGTGATGAAAATGATTAATGGCTGTAAAAAAAATAAAAAAAAAATGAACAATGAACAATTTAACCCTGTCAAAGGGTTGGTGGAACTATGGCCTCCATCAATAACATTTATTTTTCATTCCAAGACCAACTGCGTTTTTCTTAAACTCCAAGAAACGAATCTGAATCTATCCAAATAACACGTAAAAGGTAGTAAGAGATAAGGTAGAGGGCGGGTGGACCCTCATGTCCCATCTCCCCACTGAAAATAGCCATGAAACTTCATATGAAAGCAACTTAACAGATACCCATTTGAGATAGAGTTCAAATTTCACAGTTCATACTTTAACTTTTACAAGGATTGAAAACTATATGCATCCACACACTGTCTATTACAATAAACAAATACGTAACCTTAATCAAAAGAACAAAGGAGACTAACAAACACAAACCCCAAACTAGATTTGCTATAAGAGTTTTGATCCTTTTATTGTAATGGTAGACGAAAGCAAAACCCTATTTCACTCATAGATTTCCTATTTTCCAAAAATAGATTTAATCCACCAAATGCCTTTAGTGTCCTGGGGGCCTTCTCCTTCTGGGGGAGGATCAGTCTGGGTTGTCTTGCGGAGTTTGCTCACATCATACCCAACTTCTTTGGCCTTCTCAACTAGCATCTCGTAGATCTCTTCATCCATATGGGTCTGCCTGCATAATATCTGGAAAAATAGAAACCACCCATTAAAAATTTAAACAAAAAGAATCAAACAATTGTTTTGAAAAGGAATCCCAGATTAATTTGAAAATTTTGTAAGAACCCTGTGAAGAAAGCAGATGAAAAAGGGAAATAATAATAATAATAATAATCAAGGAACATACCCAAAGATACTTCCTGGAAGGCTGGCCAATCAAAGCATACTGGTATTCTTCATCAAGGAACAAAACCCAGTAGTCTCCAACAACAGGGATAATGGGGAGGAAAGGAGGAACATAGAACTTGACTTTGAGCTTGGCCTGGTCACTCTTGGGATCAGCCTTGTAAGCAGTGCCTTCTATGTAGCTCCTCTTGCCATCACTCCAAGTCTCGTTGAGGACGCGGACAGTAGTGCCATCCGCCTCGAGAGTGTAGGTGGCCCTTGTGTTGATACCATTCTTGGGCTGAAAAAATGAGGGAAATGAAGCTATCTCGTACCACCTCCCCATGTATCTCTGCAGGTCAATACCCCTCACCACTTCCATCTCCTTCTTGGCCATTTTTTGATGATGGGTTTCTGAATTACCGATTTGCACTTTGGGGTTTTGGAATTCTGGATCGAGAACTCCTGGTATCGTTGGGTCGATAAGGCGTGTCGGATGCTATCTTATTCAAACGGCAACGTGGGCGTCTAATAGCCTTACACGTGGGCAGTGCCCTGAATTTCCCAGATAGGTCCAGTGCTTTCTAGACCCTTCATTTGGATGTATTTGCCTTTTATTTATAAAAAAAAAAACAAAAAAACAAAAAGAGGGAAGAAAAAAAAAGGGAAATTTCTGGAATTTTCTTTTGGAAGTAATTTTTTTGACAAAATTAATATAAAAATATCCTTGGACAAAGATGTAAGGACGTATCCAAGTAAGTTCCCTTTAAACTTTAATTTATTTTTAAACAAAAATATATGGTTACATTTGGTTTTGAAAACTGTTTTCAGTTTTTTATTTTCTAAAAATGGTTTTTATTTCCCATTTTTTCCATCTTAATCAAGTGAAAAAAAACGGTTTTTAGAAAATGAAATCAATCAAATCTTGTTTGCTTTTTAATCGTCACTAACAAAAAATGGTTAAAAAAATATAATCAAATAATATTTTAAGAATTATATTTATAATAAAAATTATATGTGATCATGTTATTATGTTGATTACTTTGTTCCTTTTTTTTTATTTCTATAGTTTAATAAAACATTTTAATATATTTATATTATTTAAATAAACAATTATAATTTAAAAATATTCACTTATAATAACACACACTCTAAATAAATAACAAAACATTTATATTATACTTTTAAGATAATATTTGATTATATATATATATATATATATATAATAATAATACATTTATATCGACATGTTCAAAAAAATCTCTTAAGAAATTTTATAGATGCATTTAAGAGGTGTTTAATAAAACTTAATATTTATTACTTGATGATTTAAGTTGATTTTAAATTATATTATATTTAACTTATTGACTTATAATTTATTACTCAATTTTTATTTAGATATCAAGATTGTTTAATAAAATTAATTTAAATTTTATTCTAAATCATCAAATTAATATATTTATCTTCATAAATTATAATTAAAACAAAGAAAGTCAAGTAACAATGGACGTTGTGGAATAGTAAAAGAGATCGTGAAGGCAATTAGGACAAATGAGGATAAAAAGATAAAATGAAGATGTAAACTGAAGAATAAGTTAATTATTTTTATTTATTACTTAGAGTTATTTTTTACTTTCATTTATACCATTAACTTATTTTATTAAATATATTTAATTTATTTAATAACTTAAATTAAGTTATTAAGTAACTTTAAGTTATTAAATTGATTTATCAAACATCCACTAAACTAGTTTTTAATAACTGCTATTACGAATATAAAATTTATTCTTATTTTTAATAAAAATATATTTAAAATACATTATTATTAATAATAAAAAAACAGATTAAATATAATCTCAGACATAAAATCAATTAGAAAATAAAATAGCTATTTTACTTTTTCAAAAACATAGGTTAAAAGCTATACTAAATAACAACCATGAAACATTAGCAATTCCTTTTATTTTTAAACTTTCTAAACAAAATCTTTATATTGGGAGGCGAAAGAAAAAAAAGAAAAAGAAAATTATGTTCCCTTTCATAGAAAAGAATGAAACAGAGATTTTGGAATCTCTCTCTATATTTTGGGGGCAAAAGAAAAATAATAATAATAATAATTAATGTTCCCTTACATAGAAAAGAATGAAATTTAGATCTCTCTCTCTTGTTGTTTTCATTATTCTTGAGACGATAAATATCACAATACTCATTAATTTTTACAATTTATTATAATATTTATGATATTTTAATAAAAGATCACAAATTAACTCGCAATTAAAGTACATAAACTCCAACAACCATCTTTTAATGGATTTTTTTTTATGTGGATGATATTTAGAATATTTTAAGATATATACATATATTAATTTATTAATCATTTGCAAGCACAAAAGTGTAAATGTCATACTATGTGCATTTATTAACTTCGATTTTTGATGAATTAAAGTATTTTATTCATCTATTAGATATATGCTTGATAATTTAGAACATCCAAGTCATTGTAAATATGCCTAAAAATAGTATTTGAAACCACTACATATTTTGACATAAATTTTAGTCAATGTTTTGTATAGTTATGCAATAATTTCTTAAATATAGTTTTTTGTTTTGTTTATTTAACTAGTGGTTGATCAATTTTTTTTCTATGATTGATATAAGGCATCTATTAAGCTTATAGCTTGATTGGTTGAGTCCTCAATCAACCAATCACTTAGTTGACCAAGGCAAACAACTTTTTATGATTGCTTAGTACTTTTCTAACCTTCAATGGCTTGTATATCGATCGACCACTCATGTACTTTAATCAAGTAAAAATAAGTTTAATTATCAGTTTCCTATTAGAAATTGTATATAAATGCTCATAATTCGTTTATTGTAGAGAGACATGATTCTAAAACTTTGTTGAAAAATCTTTGGAACCTTTGCAAGTATTTTTTTTAGTACACTTTCTTTTTAAACCTTTGATATCCATTTAGTGCACCTTAATCATAATTTCATCATGTAGTCTTAAGCTCGAACTTGTACACTAGGAATTAGGTTTTAGAAATTCGTTTGTTGTAAACTTGTGAGTTGTTCTAAGTGTGCTACATCACTTGGGGTTTATCAAGTTGTATCATTTGAGATTTACTCAAAAGTGAGACATCTCTTGATGATTTATTGAAGGTTCCTTGGAATTAAGAATCCAAGTATAAGAGTTTGAATACTCTAACTTGAAAATCCTTGTTCATATTGGAGCCTTAGACCTAGGATTGAAACTTGAGCAAAATGGACGTAGATCAAGTTATGTTAAACTTCAATAAAATCATTTTTTTTTGCAAATTTCTCTTCCCTTCTCTTTTATTCACTTGCTCTTATTATTTTTGTTCCTTGTGAGCACTTGCATTTAATTTTATTAAAATTTGCATAAAATAAGCAATACTCAATTCATAGATGTTTACCTTATGTTAGATTAGCATAAACCTAACACTCTACTATAGAGAGTTTAATGCATGTCATGGTATGCATGAGATATATAGCTCATGCAATTAGGGTCATGAGTAGGTTTTTGTCTAACCCTAAAAAGGATTATTGAGAGGCAATGAAGTAAATTTTCAAATACTTGAAAAGCAACTCAAGTATGTGCTTTTGTTTTAAGGGAGCTCAAACACTTCTAGAAGGGCTTATATTTGAATATTTTTGCTAAGAATTGAGTTTGAAGCAACATGAATGACCAAGGTGCTACGGATTTAGGCAAGGGCACCATGTATCATTCCTACACCAAGCATATTCATGTGAGATTTCATTAGTTAAGAGGCATGATTGAAGTAAAGGTCGCTTAGTGAAAAAAATTTGATAAAAGTGGTTCCTAAATCGAAGTTGGAGTTGTGCACCAAATTGGCATCCTTAAACCTAGGGATGGCAACGGGGCGGGTTCGGGGCGGGGCGCCCCCCTCCCAACCCCGCCCCGTTTATTTAAATCAATTCCCATCCCCGTCCCATTTAAAAAATTAAACGGGGCGGGGCGGGGCGGGGCGGGGCGGGTATGCTACATTCCCATACCCGCCCCGTTTAGCTTTTTATTTAATTTTAATTTTAATTTTTAAAAAAAATTATTTTTAAATTTTTTTAATTATATTAAAATAAATATATTTTATAAATAATTAAATAATTATATTTTTTATAACTTATTTTATTAAAAATAATTTATTATTATCTATATATTAAAAATAATAAAATAAAAATTAAATTAAATTAATTTTAAATTTTAAATTAAATTTAATTTTAATTTTAATTTTATATATAATCGGGGCGGGGCGGGGCGGGGCAATACCCGAACCCGCCCCGGGTTTCAAAAAAAATCCCAAACCCGTCCCATACCCATTTAAAAAAATAATATCCCACCCCATTAGGGGCGGGGCGGGGCGGGTACCCGAAATGACCCGCCCCATTGCCATCCCTACTTAAACCCATGTGATGGAGTTGCAATGGGGGTTCCTCCCCTCATGTGAGGCTAGTCCCTTAGTCTAACCCATGAGGGTTGAGGTTTTTAAGCCCATTTTAGCATATTCTTTTGGGTTGCAACTCAAGCCTATTGGTGGGCATGTCATGGTCATATATGGGTGTGTTATCAAAGAGAATAGTTGTTGCTTGGGAGCACAAAATTGGTAGAGAAAAGAGTGTTTTTTCTTTCTTCCTTCTCAAGGGTACTAGTGGGCTGATCTTACTAATCATTTGTGCAGTACTCTCTTATGTAGAATCATCGTATTAATCTCTTGAATTGCCAACTAGTGAGACCCTTATGTTCTCATTACTTGTTGAAAGATTTTTTTTTAAATGATTTTTATCTCCTTTAATATATTTTGGTATGCTTTTCTTGATATTTTGTTATAGATATTGTTAATTTATTATTGGGTTATTGTTGTGGAAGAATGTGGCATATGTAGGTAAAGTTCTATGACTCTTCAAATTGTGCTCAACCATCCCTAATAAGTTTCTTAACCATGCAAAGTTTTCATGTACTCATTAAGTATTAAATCGAGTATTTTATAAGGAAAAGTCAAATTAAAAATCCATTTGTAATGTTTTTAATTTAAAAAAATGATTTTTTAAGAAAAATCAAATATTTAATAAAATTTAAGAAAGATTTTTAAAATTTTAAAAAATTATTTATAATCATGAAAAATCACTGATAGTATTTCCTCGAAAAAGACTTCTACGGCAACCCTAATTATATCACATTATCAATTTCATTGTGATCTTTGGTATGATTTTTGAAAGTTTTAAATGCATCTTTTTTTTATAAAAAAAAAACTTTTTTTTCCCTATAATTATTGGAAAAATAGTAGTTGATAAAAATAAAAAAAATCTAAAAATTAAGTTTAAAAAAAAAAAAAACCATTTTGCATTTTACATTGAAGTGTTGTAACATTTTGGCTTCAAAGTAATTATCAATCCCAAAAATTAGTTTGATATTTTCCTTATAACATCTTACATTGAAGATGCCCTAATAATAACTGGAAATCCTAATAAATAATAATTTAAATTTAAAAAAAGAAAAAAAAAAAAGGGAATAAGTAAGCATGAATTGAATAAAAAAAAAAAAGGGAGTTGAAAATGGATGGATGAGAAGGGTGAAGAGAATCTCATATTGGAGTGTAGTGTGTATTATTGTGTGATCATGGACCGTGAAACTGTGATTGAGCACCTTTTACAAGGTCAGCTCATGCTTCCCCAGCTTTTCCTCCTCCCTCTCTCTTATTTTAATTTATACTTCTTTAGAAAAGTCAGCTGCTGCTTTTCAGTACCTACAACTTCATGCCTAGAAGTAAGAAGGCCATCAATCACGAGTTTTGGGTCAAAATGGCCCATCTTAAAAAAAAAAATTAAAAAAAATACATATATATATATATATATATATATATATATATAATTATATCTAATCAATCTATCAAACTTATATTTAAATTGACATTTTTTGGATCATCTAAGACTTATATCATATAAATATATATATTTTTTCAAAATTTTAATTAAAACTTTAAAAAAAATGAAGTGACAGTTACTAATCGAGACTTCAATTTTTAAACTGAAACCATAATTATTAATTGAGATTTCATTTTTTAATTAAAGTCTCAATTACCAATTGAAACTTCAGTTATTTATTTATTTTTTACTTTAAAATTTAATTAAAAACTATTAAATTTTAATTTATTATATATATATATATATATATTAATAATAAATTATTTATATTTAAGCTTGAGAATCTAATATTACTTTAATAAACATAAATTGATAGATAAATGATATTATAAATAAATATTTTATTTATTAATAAATTAATAATCTTAAAGTAATAAATTTATGTAACATATAAATAAGATATAAAATTGTATGATTTATTAATTTAAGATATTTAATTTGTTATTTTTTAAAGATATTAATTTATTTGTATTATGTGAAATTTATCCATAAATTCTCTCCTTATAGAGGTATATGAGATTATATATATATTTCCATCGTATAAATGGTTTGAAGTAGACTTTTTCTAATTAATTTCATTAACTAATTTTGTCAAAAAATCTATATATGGAAACTTAAAAGTACATTATTATTTCGATAAAGATAAATTTATCATAATACAAATAAATTAATATTTTAAAAAACATCAAATTAAATTTCTAAAATTAATAAATTATAAATTTTTATAGTTTATTTGTATGTCATATAATTTTATTATTTTAAGATTTTTAATTTATTGTATTATATTTATCAATTTATGTTTATTGAAGTAATACTAGATTTTTAAGTTTAAATATAAATAATTTATTATTAAAGTATATATTTTTAATTTCAATAATAAGTTGTAATTTAATAGTTTTAAATTAAATTTGAAAGTAAAAAAAATTAACTAAAACCTCAGTTGACAATTGAGGCATTGATAATTGCGACTTTAGTTCAAAAATTGAAGCTTTAGTTGACAATATGGTTTCAGTTCAAAAATGAAGTCTTAGTTATCAATTGAGGTTTTAACTAAAATTTTGAAAAAAAGTATATTTCTATAACGTGACTCCCGTTTAGTTAAAAAAAAAAAAAAAGGTTAATTTGAACATAAATTTTATAAAATGGTTACATCTAATATTTTTTTTTTTATATAAATAGGCCGTTAATTTTGACCCAAAACTCATTAATCACCTTGGTTTCCAGCTACTTCAGTGTCCTCAAATTGAGTCAAGTTCATAGATTTAGCTTTGAGATTTGTCTCTTCTAATCTCAAAGACATCCGTGAATGTATTATCATCCTCATCCATTGTATGTCACTCATAACTTTATTTATTTTCGTTAAATACACTCTACAAAGGCTAAATTGTGAAAGGAAGGATTGACTAGATATCAGGGACTGACATGACAATGCTGAGAGCCACCAATGCTGTCACTGACCATATCAGATGTATCTGCGTACACTCATATGATATGAAAAATCCCACCATATAAAATAATAATATAATGAATTAGCTACAGATTTTTTCATAATATCTGAGTCGTTTGGTAGATATAGCAAAATTGCTTTTGAAACGTAGGGATGTGGTTTGGCTTCACATAGCAAGCAAACAGCAACCCTTGTTTCCAAGTGTCCCTAAGAGAGAGAGAGTGGGGGAGAATGGCCTCATCTTCTTCTCCATCTGTTCTACTGTTTCTGCTTCTTTTCACCATAGCTGCAACTGCAAAAACTTCTGAATCACTTTCAACGGTGTTTCCAAGAGCAATTCATGGGTCTGCATTGAAACAAGTACGCAACGCAAAGAAACCAAAACCGAAGGTCCCATTCAAGACCCAGTACTTCCCTCAGCTCCTGGACCACTTCACCTTCACGCCTAAGAGCTCCACAATCTTCTACCAGAAGTACCTCATCAACACCCAGTACTGGACCCATGGAGCTCCCATATTTGTCTACACGGGCAATGAGGGTGACATCGATTGGTTTGCCTCCAACACTGGCTTCTTGCTCGACATTGCTCCCTCATTTCGAGCCATGCTGGTCTTCATTGAAGTACTGCTTCCTAAAACCCCACAAACATCGCTCTATGGGCGTTTTTAAAACAAGGAAAACACCTTTTTTATTTCTTGGTTTTCGTCAAAACGTAAAATTTCCATATTGGTTTTGCTTAAATCATAAGAGCTCTATCTGGGTGTTGTTTAAAATAAGCTCGGTAGCTGAATCTTGGTAATGGGGACTAGACTGCTTAAGATTTTGTTTTCTGTGTGATTTTGTTTTTTCAGCATAGATTTTATGGAGAATCAATGCCATTCGGAAAGGAGTCTTACAAGTCTCCGGAGACGTTAGGGTACTTGAATTCACAACAAGCATTAGCAGATTTTGCAGTTTTGATAAGGAGTCTGAAGCAGAATCTGTCTTCTGAAGCATCCCCTGTTGTGGTCTTTGGTGGATCTTATGGAGGAAGTAAGATAAAGATCCCACTCAGATTCTGAATTTTTTTTTTTTCCTATTTCCCTTTTCTGCTTTGTAAAATGAATTGGTGTGATATGATGGTGGTCTTTTTTCGTGGGTCTTACGTTTGTGAATCAAATCCAATATTTTCTTCATTAAATGGAACTTTCTCCTTCTGGGTATAGTAATATCAGAAATGATTGTCATTTATTGAATTGAATAGCCATTAATGCTCTCTTTAGTGTTCCACAGTAGATTTATAGCAGACCCAGTAGGTATATTTGCTTCTTTTCTTCTTAATGAAACCACCCTTTCTCTCTCTTTCACAGTGCTGGCTGCCTGGTTTAGATTGAAATACCCACATGTAGCCATTGGAGCTTTGGCATCTTCAGCCCCCATTTTGCAGTTTGATGACATTACTCCATGGTCGAGCTTCTATGATGCTGTTTCCCAGGATTTCAAGGTCTGTAAACTCTCTCTCTATCCTCTTGTTTGTTGGAGTTTGGGTGATATATGTTTCTTCTGTTCTCTTCCCCCACTTCTTGAAATTGTTTTTTGGGGTATGATCTTTTCTTTTATGAAAGAATTTTCAATGGATTTGAGCAGGAAGCAAGCTTGAATTGCTATGAGGTGATAAAAGGAAGCTGGGCAGAGCTGGACGCCATGTCAGCTAAGGAAGGAGGATTGGCGGAGGTCAGCAGAACTTTCAGAACTTGCAAGTAAGTTTTGACTTCATACTTGGAAATGTATAAACGAAAATGAACAAAAAGGAAAAGGAAAGAAACTGCTAGGAATAGTTTTGTCGAGTTTCTTTACAAATTCACTTTTGATACCTGAAAAGCCTGCCATGTGAAAGAGATGCAGAAAACTTTACCATTCCTTGTCCCCTTCTATCAGCTAAGAAACAAGCTGAAATAAAGGCCCAGAGAGGAGGTGGGTCAGGGGTGATGCTCTCAATTATTTATGTGATATCAATATCTCTATGAAAGAAGCATGTCATTACAATCGGTATCAAAGTCAATTCCTGAATCTGGTGTGAGAGTTTAATTGTCTGACCCGACAAGGGACATCTCTTTATCTTACCTTACAATCCCATGGGATAAAATTGTGATATATCACACATCAGATAGAGGAAGAAGTTTCTAACATTATATATATAGTAGGCTTCTCCTAATTATATGGATGTGTTTTAAAGCAGTGAGAACTCGTTGCATACTGAGTGAAAATATCTACATGGAAGAGAGCGTGATGTTATAATTCCACTGAGAATATCACATCTATAAAGATAAATGACAAAATAAAAACAAACTAAAATTCACATTAATTTGTTTCTCATGATGTTTTGTCATAGTTGCTAAGTACTCCTAGGTTTTAATTGGAACAAGTTCTACACACTGTTAATCATTAGCACCTGAAATCCAAATTGTTAATTATTTTGTGTCCCAAAGGAATGCTTTGATGTTTACTCTCTTTTCCTGCATTTTCCTACTTGTCATGGGGATGGCTTGCTCAAATTTCTCTTCAAATTTAAGGGACATCAACTCGGTGTATTCAGCTCGGGACTGGTTATGGTCAGCTTTTGTTTACACAGCCATGGTGAATTATCCAACCAAAGCCAATTTTATGATGCCGTTACCTGCGTATCCTGTTGAGGAGGTATGGCTCATACTGAAACCTGTATATATGTGATTCAATCAAAAGTTTAATTCCAAAGGCTCAATAATTCTCATAAACCATTTCTTTTGGATGCAGATGTGCAAGATTATTGATCGATTTCCACATGGGGCTACCAATGTTAGCAGGGCTTTTGCAGCTGCTAGCTTATATTACAATTATTCTGGTACAGAAAAATGCTTTGACTTGGAGAATGGAAAAGATGCTCATGGCCTCCATGGTTGGGATTGGCAGGTACTGATTTCTGTTTTGTTCATTACCATACAAACCACCCCTTTTGGAGGCATATATTGACTCAGAACAAACCAGATTTAAATCTAGATGACTCAAATGTGCTACTACATGCTCAATTGCTCGGTATAATTAGCTTGTCTAGCCCTCACCATCACAAGCTAATTATAAGCCCATCTATACATATTGAAGCATGAACAAGGGCTCGCGATATTTCTTCTCATCCTTATTACTTTTTCGTGCAGTAGTGCAATACATTGGACCTAATTTGTAGAACACTGACCAATGGCTCCAAACGGCAATTTAATTAATCAGTTTTATCGATTTTTTACTTTTATTTTGTTTGAAAATTAGAGTTTTTGGACACAGAGGAGACATTTCCGCTGGAACTAGTTACTTATTGATGTTAAGTAAACAGACAATAATTTGCAAATGACTTTTCAGGCATGTACAGAGATGGTTATGCCACTGACTTGCTCCAATGAAAGCATGTTTCCTCCATCTTCCTTTGAGTACAAAGAATTTGCAGATGAATGCACGAGGAAATATGGAGTTATGCCTCGACCACACTGGATCACGACTGAATTTGGAGGCAGTGTGAGTCTTCTTTCTTCTATTTTTCCTCCTTTTCAAATGCTTTTTTTTATTAGGGAGAACATGAGTAAAATAAGTTACAATTCTCCCAAGAATAAGAACTTGTGAGATTTACTTTCTGAAATCTGTCCTAGCAGAGAATCGAACAAGTGCTGAAAAGATCAGCCAGCAACATTATTTTCTCCAATGGAATGCAAGATCCATGGAGCAGAGGCAGGTCAGTCAATCAATTTTTTTTTCACTTCTCCAATAGTCTGCAATGCAAAAATTAAGGCACTGTCGATAAAGTAGATTCATGGGATGTTATGCAGATCTGCAACTAGTCATATTAGAGATGAAGAAATTGATACTGGAAACAAATTGCAGATACTAAATGAAGAAATAGACTTTTCTCATGACTGCATTTGATACTCGGGAATAGGAATAGAATTGGAAGCAAATCACGATACCGTAGAAAAGAGAGGAATTAAAATCCTGACAAGAAAGAGTTTTGGTTTCCATGAGTTCTGATTTCTAACAAGCAATCCAAACATAGAAACGAATAGGAAGCGTGTTTTTCCCCATGTTCAGGATTAGTTCATTGATGTTGATCATCATGAACTAAATATGAACTGGACAACTTGTCTCAGAGATTTGACTGACATTGAATCTGAATTGTGCAGTGTGCTGAAAAATATATCTGCTAGCATTGTAGCCCTTGTGACCAAGAAAGGTGAGTACATCACTCAACATAACTTTTCCTTCTACTTTGATTTTATTTAGAGGTATATTGATTGATCCATGGTTTAATCCCCAGGGGCTCACCATGTTGATTTTCGGTTTGCCACGAAAGAGGACCCAGACTGGCTGATTGAGCAGAGGAGGCAAGAGGTGGAGATCCTTCAGAAGTGGATACATGACTACAATGCAGATCTCAAACAATGATAATTGACACTTGAAAAAGAGTGAATAAAACAACCCAATATATGTGGGATTGGGGAATTTTAGTTGTTTGGTTCCCAGAATCACTCTTCTCTGCAATTTTAAGGGGGGAAATAATCAATGAATTGGTGTTTATTTCTCCTGGAAATGCACACTTTAGAAGGGCAAGTGTGCATGATTTTCTTATATTCATCAAATAATTCAATCTCCAAACTCTATTTGCCCCTGTTGGATTTAAATATTCTTATCTCATTGACTGTCAGGAATTATTCTAAATTATTATTATTTTTTTGTTTTTTAATTTTATTTATGATTATGAAGGTCTAAGAAGCCATTCCCTTCATTGTAAATGACTATCTTTGGAACATGAGCCATTTATAATTTGGAGGAAAGCAGAAGGGGAGCACCCAGGTTTGGGTCACTCTTCACGAAAGTTTCCTTGGATATAAAAATAAATAAATAAATAATAATTTGAAGGAAAGCATTTTAAAAGGGTAGTTTTGTAAGTTTAGGGCCACTGAATGATTTTGATTCAAAACAAATGGACCATCCACTTGTACAAAAGGGATTGGATTGGGAAATAATTTCAAAATTCAACATGATTTTTTTTTTGTTTTTTTTTCTTAAATTAAATATTTTGGTCCAAAACTCCAACTTTGTAGGGGGGAAGTCTATTTCCATCCAAAGAGAGAAAATGAAAATGACATCCAACACCCTAACCTCATTGTTTCCATTTGGATCATGTTTTGTTGTCTCAAATTTTGACTAGATATGATACTGTAGACCCCCGGAAGCAGGGACCCTTCTTTTGAATTTTAATTTTCATTTCCCGGGGCTCGACATGATGGGAGGGCTGTGTTTGGGGGCTCTGAAGCTGCAGGGGAGAAGGCAGAGCTTTTGGGGGCTGCAGATGGGACGGGATACGGCTGGCTTGCGGCAAGAAGAGGGGAACAGAGGGGACAGAAAAGAAGGAAGGAGGACAGAGGATTACGAGAGAGGGGAGAGAGCTCGGGGAGGGAAAAAAGAACAAAGCTGGTGGGGGGTTGCGGAGCTTTGAAGAACTGTTTTCCAAGGGAGACACAGCCAGCTCAAAGCAAAAACAAACTCTTTTAAGAGAAGATCAAAAGGTAAGTGTGGGTTCAAGGTCTTTGTTTTCCTCATTATTCTTTTTTTTACCTTACTCTTCACTGGTTTCTTTGCATCATTTAGACCGAGTGTGGGCTTAAAGCTACACTTTTGATTTACTTGGGGATCTTTGAGATGGATATGGGTTGCTTGTTATTGTTTTATATTAGGTATTCCATTGCATTTTGCTAAAAGATGTTTTTACTCTGTTTTGTTCGTATTGTGAGTGCATGAAAATCATGTTTTGTTCATATTCGATTTGGTCTCTCCGACTCAATCAGCCAACTCACTAATAATTTATGCGGTGAAACCTTGACGGACATCCTATGCTATTCGTGTTATTATGCTCTGTTTGTGGAGATGTCTCTTTGCTATAATTTTCCTCTGTTTTTCGATACTCATCTAAATGCATGAGCTATAAGGAAGAAGGGTGAGTCATGGCCTCTCACGGCAGCCTTCGCGAGTCAAGATCACCGTTCTCGTTTCTCTCACGCCCCTATCTATCATACCCATTTCCATCACTGATACCCATCTTTAGCTCATTTCTTCATTTTTTTCCATGTACATGAAGTCTCACGAGCACGCCCACCTTCAGCTTGTCATCTTCTTAATTTTTTTCATGCCCGTCACACCTCTATTTCCAAATCTCGAATTTCAAATCTCGAAACACAGAGGAATGTGGAGAAAATGGGCAGTTTGGGAGCGATTTTGACCTATCCGGGTGACATATACCCGCTGTTGAAGCTGAAAATGGCGGATTGCCATCCCAAGAAGCAGCTCCCTCCAGAGCCGCGCTGGGTCTTCTGCTACACTCTTCTCCACAAGGCTTCTCGCGATTTTAGCCTCGTCGTTCAACAGCTCGACACCAGGTTCTGCAACGCCATATATATATATATATATTTTTATTTGGTCCTTCAAGCATCCCACGCAGTTGAGGATGATACGCGTGTTTCCCACAAAAGTCAAAGCGCCCATTCTAATAGCTTTTTATCGTCATATATGTGACTGTGGCTGGCATTCTGCATGTGGTGTAAATTAACTTCAATTATTTAGCCCAAATCTGGAAGAGTTATGGGAAAGTGGGTCATGAAAAAATAATAATAAGTTTGAATCTCATTTCACCACCAAACCATTATTTAATCATTTATGCAATTCTTTTTCTCTCTCTCACTTTTTCCATAACTTTTCTCCAATCCACCTTTATTCACGGGCAGCCCACTTATCCATTTTATTTACTTATTTATTCATTTATTATTATTATTATTATTTATTTATTTATTTATTTATTTTATCAAAGTTTATTTTTATTTTTATTTTTTTTTCTTTTTTTTTCAAAACAAATTTTCATTTTCAAATAATTCTCCAAAGTTCGAATTTTCCAAAATTCTATCCTCAAATTCTTTTTTTTAAATTCCTTTTTTAAATAATTCTTTAAAATTTTGATTTCCAATTTCTTTCAAATTTAATTTCCAAAATTCTAATTTCTTTCAAATTTAATATCCAAAATTCCAATTCTTAAATTTAATTCTCAAGACTCCAGTCTTCAAATAACTTTCGAGACTTCAATTTCCAAATAATCAAAAATCTAATTTTCTCTCGAACAATTTTAATTTCACTCCGATTTTTAAATAATGTTATATTTCTTTTAATTTTTATACAAGCAAGAATGATGAATCTTCATAATTCCTAAATAATGGAATTTGTGATATTAATTCATGCAAGATTAATCGGGCTTTGGTGGGGGCCTCACATACATGATCTTATGATCTATTGATTGATTTGATTGATTGACTTGGTTATCATATATGATTTATTTATCCTGCTCTCCGACATGCATGCTATTATTTCTTAATTGTGCACTAACCTCTCTCTTGATAGCGCATGGTGGCTCGTTGCCCCGGGTACGCACCTACTTTCACTTTGGTAATTGTCCAAGCATATTTTGATTCTCACGTGTGCATGATTTATTCTGGGTACTCATTGATCTACTCGTCCACTGCCATGATTGCTTTATTTTATTAGTAGAGACCCGTCTTTAGGGACTTAGAGGGGTGCTACGGTTTTTACCGTACCTTCCTGATAAGTAACCTGACCCCCGAACCCGACCCGGTTTTTCACAGGCCACCTTTTCCAAAGTAAGGAGTCACACTTAGGGTTTTTCTTTCTTATTTTGTTTACCCTTTTAAAAATAAAACAAAAATAAGTGGCGACTCCAAGTCATTTTATAATTAATAAAATCAAATTTTCAAATAAAAATCGAGCTCGCCTTCGAGTGGGAAACGCATTGAGCCGAAATGCGGGGTCCACAAAATGGCGACTCCACTGGGGAAAATTTAGAGGGTCAAGCTTGAACTTAAGATGAAGCAAACATGGCTTTTGATGAGTCTATCAGTGGGTACTCACTTCTTGATTGCACATTGAGGGTTCCCGAGTTTTTGCTTGGGACATTGACATGATTGATTGGATTGGTCGATTATCTTGATTGGAAATTCCGACATAGTGATTTTCTTTGTGCTTCATTGATATATTTGTTTGAGATATTTGACATGCTGATTATGATGATTGATTCGTATTGATAGAGGATTCCGAGATAGCTATTTTCTCTATGCTTCATTGATATATTCATTTGAGATTTTGACATGCTGACTATATTGATTGATCATTTCGTATTGCTTAGCACATTGATCCTGATTTTGCCATGATTATTCTGATCACTTCACATGCATACACTCACCGCTGTACATCACTCAGCTGGCTATGTTGTTTTCTCTGACTGGCATATTATCTTGATCGTCTTTTGAGCATGATGTTCATATCGCTATTCATCCTGATAGTCGTAGCTTTTTGTGTGGACATGAGTGATATATCCTGTACTTTGCTTGACTGTATGACGCGTGACTGCCTTTCTTCTGCATGATTGCATGTTGCCTGTCTATGTGGGCCGCACATATATCCCCTTACCTCCAACTCTCTTGGTTTCGGTCATCCCTTTCATCCCGGTTCTCACTATTGCAAGTGTGAGACCTTCTGTGTGCTTGCTCTCTGACCGAGCCAGAGATTAGGAGTAGGGTCTAGCGACGGGCTATATCGATGCACGGGAGCATTCTGGAGGAGAGTGACACTTTGATGTCGATTGGAGACCGATCATTGAAGACCTGTATAGCCCGGAGCTAGGTTTCATGGATATTTGTGTGGCCAATGTGTTTCATATCCTGCTTTAGCTTCTTAGGGTTTCGGATGCACCCACACCATTCACTGTGCACTCTAGCCGACTATTGAGTGTTGAGAGTTTGAGAGGTTTCACCATAGGAAACCCCCTGGGATGCGAGGTAGTGCATGTGTGGAGGTGATGACCACCTTGCATGGAAGCGCCCCGTCTCTTTTGAGGCGTGCAGAAGGTTGCGTACCGCCGGAGGGTACGATCGCTTCTGCTAGGGATATTTTAAAGTCCACCCTTATCCATTTAGAGCCACCTTGACCTTGTAGGTTGAGCCGTAGATCCTTCGATTAGGATTCCCTCCCTACACGTGGGTGCATCTGAGGGCTTTCCGTGCCTCTGTAGTCGCAGTTTTGGATCCGATTTTCCCTCTGTTTAGTCTCCAGTTGAGAGTGCACTGAGATCATGACGAGTTTGAGTACGGTCGGACCGCTCATCTTCATTTGGATGCTTTGCTTGTTCCTGTTCAGATTATCTTTTCTTCTATACATTCCCCGAGCCATATCCTTATTCCGTTCTTCGTGCTTTGTAGGATCGGACCTTTGTTCCTTGTCTTGATATACCTTTGTGGATCAGAGCAGAGGAGGAGTACTTTCAGGATCAGGATTTTTACTCTCAGTCTGGGTATAGTTTCGTGGATCAGAGTAGAGGGCAGATTAGTTTGGGTTTCAGATACACCAGATATGGATCAGCAGGTTGTCACGGTCGATCAGTTCACGGCTGCCATGGCTTCTATCCAGGAGGCTTTGGCTAGCCTCAGGCAGGAGATCGGTGGTCAGCAGGGTAGACCATCGACAGTTCAGGATGAGACGCCATATGACTCACACCCACCTCCACCACCCCCACCTGTTCCTTCAGTGCATCGGGCATCACCATATGTATTACACGGGCATTCTGAGATCGCTCCACCCGTAGTCGCCCAGGCCGTTGTCGCTGATGACACGCATGCGCGCATGGACCGCATCGAGCAGTGTATGAGGCAGATGAGAGTGTCAGATGGATCAGTTGTTTGGGATGATTTTGGGGGTATGCCGGTAGCCAGCTTGCCGGCTAAGTTCAGGATGCCAGATATTGAGAGGTACACTGGTATTGGTTGTCCGCGCCTCCACCTCAGACTTTATAGCACCGTGATGAGGGCTCATGGACTGGACGAGCCTCAGATGATCACTCTTTTCCCCCTATCTCTGAGTGGGGCGGCTCAGCGCTGGTTTGCGTCTCTGGAGTCTTCGAGACGCCGTACATGGGATGACTTGGCCCAGGAGTTCCTACGACAGTTTTCGTTTAACACTGTTGTAGACGTATCGAGGAGAGAGCTCGAGGCTCTGAGGCAGAGGACAGAGGAGTCCGTTTCTTCTTTCATTTCCCGTTGGCGTGGGAAAATAGCTGAGATAGTGGATAGACCATCAGAGAGAGACCAAATTCAGATGGTTTTGAGGAGCCTACAGCCGAGGATCGCCAGACATGTAGTCGGGGTCCCGTTCACAGATTTTGGGTCTCTGGTTATGGCTTTATATGATGTCGAGGACGGCATCACGAGAGGTTTATGGGCAGATTCTTCCCCTAGTGATGTTAAGGGGAAGAAACCATTCATAGGACCGAGACCGACAGAGGTTGGCGCTATCAGTTCATCCAGTCAGAGGCCTTTCAGACGCCATCAGCCGATCCCACAGTTTTCTGAGCCTCATTCTTCCTATGCATCTCATCAGTACAGGCCACGGACACCTCGTCCGGTTTATGATCAGACACACATGCCGCAGACATTGGTTTTACCTTCTTATGCCACTCAGGGCATTGAGAGACCCGCGGTCTCCTACACAGCCACAGGGCAGCCATGCTACGCTGCTCAGTTCACCGCGAGACCTGCGGCGCCTTATCCCCGACCAGGAGCCCAGCAGACTTCTGCTCCGTTTGCTTTGAGGACGCAGAGGCAGTTCTCGCAGATAGGCATGCCGTTGAGCCAGGCTCTTCGGAAGCTTACGGAGGCTGGTTTATTGATTGCTCTCACCCCTCGGCCACTACCTCAGCCGATTTCAGCTCAGTTCAGGATGGATTTACACTGTGCTTATCATCAGGGGCCTGGACATGAGACCGATCGATGCACCGCTCTGAGGCACGCTATTCAGGATCTGATAGACCAGGGTTTGGTACACTTGGGCCAGCCGAGTGTGACCACAAACCCGTTGCCGACCCACACCACACATGCAGTTCCTCCACCAGCTGGTGGTATTCATTTCTTGGACTTCGATGAGACTGATGATCATGTCCATATGTTGAGTTGGGATGATCCAGACCCAGAGCCTATCATGCCAGCTGGGATTTACGGGACGAGTGGGGTGACTCTAGAGCCGCAGATGCCTGCTCCATTCCGATTATTTCCTGAGGCAGCGTCTGTACAGACTACCACTTCCGAGCCTTTGACATTCATGCGCTATAGCGTTCAGACGCCGTACATTCTGATCCCAGATGTTGAGGAGGTTCGAGCTCCACATGTTGATATTTCTCAGACTCCGGACATCCAGTATATCCTCCGAGGGGGTAGAGTGATGCGACAGCCACCTCCCGCGGCAGCTAGGCCAGTTGAGGGTACATCTGCTTCCCAGGAGGAGGTCAGAGCAGAGGATGACTAGATTTTGAGGCAGTTGCAGAGCACTCAGGCTCGTATTTCTATCTGGAGCCTTTTAGCGTCCTCTAGTACTCATCGGGATGCACTGACTCGAGCTCTGAGCCAGATCAGAGTTGATACCACGACCACTCCCGAGGAACTCATTCATATGATGACGGCTGGCAGAGCCACTTGTATTGTCTTTTCCGATGATGACTTGCCACCGGAGGGCTCAGACCACACTCGCCCGCTCTACATATCTGTCGGTTGTTCAGGCCGCCGAGTTCCATCTGTCCTTTTGGACAATGGCTCGGCCCTGAACGTATGTCCTCTTGCCACTGCCATCGCCCTTGGATACGCTCCTTCTGATTTCAGTCCCTCTACTCAGACCGTTCGCGCATATGACAGTACTCGGAGGGAGGTCATGGGTACATTGGAGATCGAGTTACTGATCGGTCCGGCCACTTTTGTCGCTATATTCCAGGTTTTAAGGATTCCTACATCCTTTAACCTGCTTTTGGGCCGACCATGGATCCACCGAGCCGGGGCCATTCCTTCTTCCCTTCATCAGAAAGTGAAGTTTATTCACGATGGTCAGGTCGTCGTGGTGCAGTCTGTGGGAGACATGTTCATTGCTGCCGAGCCTGTGCTCGAGATTAGTCACACTGATGATGATCTTTTTCTGACTGGATTCACCTTCGATGAGGTGCAGACCGTAGAGATAGAGGATTTCTGCCGAGATTTTGTGGCCATGTCCTTTGACCAGCATGGGAGCACAGTGGTGCTCGATATTATGCGGAGCATGTCCTATCTACCCGGCATGGGGTTGGGCCGACGTCAGCATGGACCGAGCGAGTTCATAGCCATCCCTGATCATGACGTACCGTTCGGACTCGGGTTCATCCCCACTGAGGCCGATTATCTCTATATGGCGCGCTTGCGCAAGGAGAGAGTGAGGGCTCGGCTGACTCATACACCTTTCGACTATCCTCTTCGCCCATACACCATGAGCTTATCTGATTACTTTGTGAGGGCATCAGAGCCATTGACCCGCGCAGACGTGATCATTAGCGGACTTAGTACCACCCAGGAGGTTGAGCTTCAGCGCCTTGTCCAGCAGTTACGATTGGGAGACGGAGCCCCTGGTCCTTCGACTTCTGTGTTGATTGCTCCTTCTTCTCCAGATTGCACGAGCCTTATGACGCTTTGCTTCCCGGATGAGATCGATGATCACGGGACTTTTGCCGAGATTGGAGACGTAGCGGATGGAGCCGTGCCGCGTGACGAGTACGTTGATGAGATGCTCGCGATGAGTTTGAGCCAGACCGAGGAGATGGCCCCGCCGGAGCTCGCTTCACCTTTTGATCTCTTTGGGGTGTCCGTCCTCGAGATCGTCGAGGAGATCCAGGTTGCCCCCACTCCAGAGGCCGTCGAGGATGTTATAGTTGCTGTTGATTTGTTTGATGGCCCTGTTGGCCTAGTTGAGGGAGCGTCCGACCTTGTGGACCCACCTCTCACCTTTGATGTTTTATCGGGATTTGTCTCCCGTCATGACTATGTTTCTGACTTTTCATCTATGGATTTGAGCACCTTTGAGTATTTTCCTGCCTCTCATGTTATTGATTTATCTGCACTATCTTCACCCACATCACAGATTTTTGACATTGATGATGAGATTGCGCAGCATGACTCAGACGATGATTCGTCTTCTGCTTCCGATTCAGACCCCGTTGATCAGAGAGTTTCACCTGCTGTAGGGGACACCGAGATTGTTGACTTTGGCACGGCAGATCAGCCTAGGGAGTTGAGGATCGGATCGGATTTGTCTACAGATGAGAGAGACAGCCTCATCCAGCTACTCAGATCCTACTTGGACGTTTTCGCATGGTCCTATGAGGACATGCCAGGCCTTGATCCATCCATCGTCCAGCATCGTTTGCCACTTCTGCCCCATGCCAGACCGGTTAAGCAGAAGTTGAGACGATTGCACCCTCGTTGGAGCTTGCAGGTGAAAGAGGAGATCCAGAAGCAGCTTAGTGTAGGATTCTTATCAGTGGTTGAGTACCCAGAGTGGCTGGCCAATGTCGTCCCTGTTCCCAAGAAGGACGGCAAGGTGAGAGTCTGTGTTGATTTCCGAGATCTCAACAAGGCCAGTCCTAAGGATGATTTTCCTCTTCCACACATCGACATGCTAGTTGACAGCACGGCAGGTTATTCGATGTTGTCCTTTATGGACGGATTTTCCGGGTACAGTCAGATCTTGATGGCTCCAGAGGACATGGAGAAGACATCCTTCATTACCGAGTGGGGTACTTATTGCTATAGAGTCATGCCATTCGGATTGAAGAACGCGGGAGCCACATATCAGAGAGCAGCGACCACACTCTTCCATGACATGATGCATCGGGATGTCGAGGTTTACGTAGACGACATGATAGTGAAATCTCGAGATAGATCAGATCACTTGGCAGCTCTTGAGAGGTTCTTTGAGAGGATCAGACAGTTCAGATTGAGACTGAATCCCAAGAAGTGCACTTTCGGAGTGACTTCTGGGAAACTCTTGGGACACATGGTCAGTGAGCGAGGCATAGAGGTAGATCCGGACAAGATTAGAGCCATTCTTGACATGCCTGCGCCGAGGACAGAGAGAGAGGTTAGAGGCTTCCTGGGCAGACTTCAGTACATCAGTAGATTCATAGCCAGATTGACAGACATCTGCGAACCCATATTTCGACTCTTGAGGAAGAGTCAACCTACTGTTTGGGATGACCAGTGCCAGCGTGCCTTCGAGAGGATCAGAGAGTACTTGTTGTCACCTCCTGTTTTGGCGCCTCCTACACCAGGCCGTCCTCTACTCTTATACTTGTCCGTATCAGACGTGGCCTTGGGTTGCATGTTAGCTCAGCTCGATGATTCGGGCAAGGATCGAGCCATTTACTATTTGAGTAAGAGGATGTTAGACTACGAGACGAGGTATGTCATGATTGAGCGTTATTGTTTGGCATTGGTTTGGGCCACTCGCCGTTTGAGACATTACATGACCGAGTATTCAGTGCATTTGATATCTCGTCTTGATCCTTTGAGATATTTGTTTGACAGACCCGCTCTAGTTGGTCGCCTTATGAGATGGCTGGTACTTCTGACTGAGTTTGACATTCATTATGTCACTCAGAAGTCCATCAGAGGGAGCGTTGTCGCAGATCACTTAGCCTCATTACCAGTTTATGATGCCAGAGCTATTGACGATGATTTTCCGGACGAGGATGTCGCAGCTGTGACTAGTCTGTCGGGTTGGCGCATGTACTTTGACGGTGCAGCCAACCATTCTGGATACGGGATAGGTGTTTTGTTGATATCCCCTCATGGTGATCACATTCCCAGATCTGTTCGTTTGGCATTCACGGATCGACATCCTGCCACGAACAACATCGTTGAGTATGAGGCTTGTATCCTAGGATTGGAGACGGCTCTCGAGCTTGGGATTAGACAGATGGAGGTGTTTGGTGACTCCAATCTGGTATTGAGACAGATTCAGGGCGAGTGGAAGACTAGAGATGTGAAGCTTAGGCCTTACCACGCGTATTTGGAGCTACTGGTTGCGAGATTTGAGGATTTGAGATATACACATCTGCCTAGAGCGCAGAACCAGTTTGCTGATGCTTTAGCTACTCTAGCTTCCATGATCGACATTCCCGCTGATGCCACTGTTCGCCCTTTGTTGATTGAGTCGAGATCTGCTCCTGCGTATTGTTGCTTGATTGATGATATGGAGATAGACGATGGTTTGCCCTGGTATCATGACATATATCACTTTTTGAGACTCGGCGTATATCCTGAGGCCGCCACGGCCAAGGATAAGAGGGCATTGAGACAGTTTGCCACTCGATTCGTGATTTGCGGCGAGACACTGTACAGGCGATCACCTGACGGGATGCTATTATTGTGTTTGGACCGCGCCTCTGCCGATCGGGTGATGAGAGAGGTTCATGCGGGAGTCTGCGGACCACATATGGGAGGACATATGTTGGCTCGTAAGATCATGAGGACAGGATACTTCTGGTTGACCATGGAGACAGATTGCTGCCAGTTTGTTCAGAGGTGTCCCGAGTGTCAGATACACGGAGATCTCATTCACGTGCCGCCCTCCGAGCTGCACGCACTGACTTCACCATGGCCATTTTCCGTCTGGGGTATTGATATCATCGGGAAGATTTCACCGAAATCTTCCAATGGTCATGAGTTCATCCTGGTCGCCATCGATTACTTCACCAAGTGGGTGGAGGCCGCTTCGTATGCGAGATTGACATCGTCTGGAGTTGCTAGTTTCATCAGATCACACATTATCTGTCGCTATGGAGTCCCTCATGAGTTGATTTCAGACAGAGGGGTACATTTCAGAGCAGAGGTTGACACCTTAGTACAGAGATACAACATCCGGCATCATAGATCGTCTGCATACAGGCCGCAGACGAATGGGGCAGTAGAGGCCGCGAATAAGAATATCAAGAGGATATTACGGAGGATGGTCGAGACTTCCCGAGATTGGTCAGAGAAGCTCCCATTTGCATTGTGGGCTTATCGGACTTCTTTTCGCACCTCTACAAGCGCCACACCCTACTCCTTGGTATATGGCATGGAGGCGATGCTACCCGTTGAGATTGAGATGGGTTCGTTGAGAGTAGCACTAGAGCAGCAGATTCCCGAGGCAGATTGGGCTCAGGCTCGATTTGATCAGCTCAATCTCCTAGATGAGAGGAGATTGAGAGCAGCAGACCATGTTCGTGCGTATCAGAGGAAGATGGCCCGCGCTTTCAAAAAGCGGGTCAAGCCCAGACCATTACAGATAGGTGACTTAGTTCTGAAAGTCATCAGGGGATTGATCAGAGATCCTAGAGGGAAGTTCAGACCCAACTGGAGCGGACCTTATTTCATCAGGGAGTTGACCCCAGAGGGCGCTGCATGGTTGATGGATTTAGATGGAAACCGATTCTCAGAGCCAACCAATGTGGATCATCTAAAGAGGTACTATGTTTGAGACCATGGTCGCAGGATGGGTGGCCGTCATTTCGGTTAGCCATTACCTTGTTATTCCTTTGTGATACATAGTCCGTTGCTAGCCCATTGAGCCTCGCATGCGCATTATAGCCTTTCTTTCTTATCGCCTTGCTCACATTTTCACACCGGGATAGGGGCCCTTTAATGTATGCATGCATTGTTTGGTAGTTTCATGAGCTTTGGACCTAGAGGCATGTTTTTCTCATTATCTTTTCCTATCACTACACCTCTGCATTTTCATCTCATCTTGTTGGTTATGGTATTCATCTCTTCTTCCTTATCCTATCTATTATTCGTTTGTCTCATATTCTCTCCACCCTGGGTGGTGAGCCTCCTCAGTTCATCACATGGAGGATAGTCACATCATTTCCACCATCTATCTCACGGACATTGGTTTAGAGATCCTTAGTTTGAGAAGGTCATCTCGTTAGAGAGAGTTTTGGGTTGCCTTATCACTTGGGGGTGTGTTCATTTGTTATCGATATCATCTTTGGGGTTCATTTGTTCACGTTCAGGGTACGCGTATTTGTATATGCGTAAAAAAAAAAAAAAAAAAAAAAAAAAAAAAAATCATTATTATTATTATTAGCACATGTGTGTATGTGCATAGTGTTCTCGATCATTGAGTATGTATATTGATGCTTGGGGGTCATTTTTATCGAGTATGTTCGTTGTTGGGAGTTCGTATGTGAGCTCTCTGAGATCCCATGTTATTTGTATTGCTTCGTCATATCTATTTGTGAGAGAGATGAGTGACCTTCTCCTAAGGACTCCGAGTCATTGTCCTTTCCATCATTACATTCATTATTGATGTGACTTCACTTCATGTTTGATCTGAGTCGATCACTACCTTTCTTCACATATCCATTGTTTCGCTGTCGTTTTTATCGTTGCTTGTGATTCATCTCATTCCCTTCACATCTTTTTCTCCTCTTACAGCGACCCATCTCGGGTTCGATACTCCGCATCATCATTACACATGTCACTATTAGTTCATTTTGCTCCATTTGTCTCCTTATCGATATCATATTCACATTAGGCATCCTCAGGTCCATGGCTCATGAGGTTCACTATACATGTTGCATTTCATATATGAGGGCATGAGTTTTGATCATCGGGTATTTGAGCCTAGTTTTCTTTCATTTCTATCACCCTATCACCTTGGCCTACGTTACGTCCCGTGTCTTAAGACCACCCTGAGGCCATGGGATCAGATGTCGTCTTCAGCAGCCTCTACTTGGACAGGTGATTGAGATCTGGTTGATATTTAGATATTGTCATGCTTCTTCTTCTGGGAGTCGCCTCTTTGATGTGTAGGTCTGATTCAGTTGTGTTCGGATTACCAGGATCGTGAGTTTGATGATGATTGATTTGGTGTCACCTGATTTTTGACCTATCATACCTCTGGTACCACACTGGGGCATATCCCATTTCATTTGGAGGTTCATGGATCCTCACGGACTTGCGCGATCATCACTTACTGGATGCTCATCGAGACGTGGACATGATCGTTACCTTACGGAGTCTCTGAGATCCACCCAGCCGGGTCCGCACTTCTCGACACTTGGATTCCATCATGCCTCTCCATCTGGGAGGCACATTTTAGACATGTGTGCATAATTCAGTTATGGATTCGGACGACCATTGTTACATGTTCGATGATAGATGATTTCTTGTCGCTTGATTTTTGACCTGTCGTGCATCCGATGCCCATACTGGGGCATATTTTCCGTTCCGGACGAGATTTACGGACTTTCATAGAGGTCACGTGTGCGATGATGGATGTTTTCACGACATTTGTTCTTCGGACCTGTCACGCACCTGATGCCATACTGGGGCATATTCCGTTTCGGAGGATCTCTATGGATCTTCGCAGAGGTCACAGGTTCGAGGATAGATGATTCCATGCTATCTGATCTCCGACCTATCCTACATTTCGATGCCATACAGGGGCATATTTCGATTCGGATGAGATTTACAGATCATGAGGGAGTCGCGTGCTTATCCTTATTTGGCGAGATGTATGCAAAGATGATGATATACTCGTTATCCTCACGATGGTTCCTTAGTGGAGCCTATCGAGAGCCATCTAGCCAGGCATGGATGACCTGAGCTCATCTGATTTTTCGACATGTTACATTCTCGATGCCACACTGGGGCATATTCCCCATCTTGATCGAGATTTATAGATCCCCACTGGTTTACATGATCATCCACGGTTATGGGATACGCGCCAGGTCGATGTTCGACTTCATTTTGTCCGGACACTCCGAGGAGCCTCTCTTGAGTCATTCAGCCAGATTCATACCCTTTTGTGTAGTCGTGATTCCTGGATGGAGTTGTCTCTGGTGCCTGGATTTCCCGCGTCATCATTTCAGAGGGGTACATATCAGATCTGTTACGCGTCCCATTGGTGTTATTCTCGGGTCATCGGGGCAGATCGGATACATCTGATGTCATACTGGGGCATATTGCCTTCATTTAGCCCTGGAGGCGATCGTTCCCTCACATATCCGTTACAGTTCCCATCACTCGATCGAGATATATTGTATTCGCTTCATTGACCGTTATTCCTGAGCTTTTCATCGATATGAGCTCTCGGCGGAGCATCGTCCGAGACTCGTAGAGTCCCTTTCAACCATTTCCAGCGGATTGAGATTTGCAGCGACATGCCACGCTGGGGCATACCCCCATCCCTGAGTTCATCGGATCATTTGCAGATTCCCTCACTACTTGATCTACTTCTTGATCTTCATAGGGCATCCCCCTATTGCCACTATCTTTACGTTTGGGGCATCCCCCCACTGTCATTTTTCGTTTGGGGCATTCCCTCACTGTCATTTACGTTTGGGGCATCCCCCCCACTGTCTTTTCGTTTGGGGCATCCCCCCATTGTCATTTCGTTTGGGGCATCCCCCCCCACTGTCATTTCTTTTGGGGCATCCCCCCACTGTCATTTCCGTTTGGGGCATCCCCCCACTGTCATTTCGTTTGGGGCATCCCCCCACTGTCTTTTACGTTTGGGGCATCCCCCCATTGTCATTTCGTTTGGGGCATTCCCCCATTGTCATTTCGTTTGGGGCATCCCCCCACTGTCATTTTGTTTAGGGCATCTCCCTACTGTTATTTACGTTTAGGGCATCCCCCTATTTTCAGTTTGTTTAGGGCATTCCCCTACCGTCAGTTCGCTTAGGGCATCTCCCTTTGTTTCAGATTCATCACCACCGTAGGTCTTCACCTATGGGCCTTATAGTTTAGTGTTTAGAGTTAGCCTTTTGATTTGGCTTCCAGAGCTATTATTGTTTTTTCTCAGTTTGACGTTCAGAGTCATCATCATCACTTCTTAGTTTCGGCATTCAGAGCCATCGTCGATTTTCAGATTGACATTCAGAGTCGCATCCTTGGTTTCGGCGTTCAGAGTCGTTATCACTTCTCAGTTTGACGTTCAAAGTCATCATCACTACTTCTCTTAGTTTCGGCATTCAGAGCCATCACTATCATCTCGTTTAGGCTTCCAGAGCCATCACTATCATCTCGTTTAGGCTTCCAGAGCCATCACTGTCATCTCGTTTAGGCTTCTAAAGCCATCACTGTCGTCTTGTTTAGGCTTCCAGAGCCATCACTATCATCTTGGTTGGCTTCCAGAGCCATCACCGTCATCTTGCTTAGGCTTTCAGAGCCATTACCGTCATCTTGTTTTGGCTTTCAGAGCCATTACTGTCATCTTGTTTAGGCTTCCAGAGCCATTTCTATCATCTCGTTTTGGCTTCCAGAGCCATCATTGTCATCCTGTTTAGGCTTTCAGAGCCATCACTGTCATCATGTTTAGGCTTCCAGAGCCATCACTGTCATCCTGTTTAGGCTTTCAGAGCCATCACCGTCATCTTGCTTAGGCTTTCAGAGCCATTACCGTCATCTTGTTTTGGCTTCCAGAGCCATTACTGTCATCTTGTTTAGGCTTCCAGAGCCATTTCTATCATCTCGTTTTGGCTTCCAGAGCCATCATTGTCATCCTGTTTAGGCTTTCAGAGCCATCACTGTCATCATGTTTAGGCTTCCAGAGCCATCACTGTCATCCTGTTTAGGCTTTCAGAGTCATCACTGTCATCTTGTTTAGGCTTTCAGAGCCATCACTGTCGTCTTGTTTAAGCTTCCAGAGCCATCACTGTCGTCTTGTTTAAGCTTCCAGAGCCATCACTATCGTCTTGTTTAGGCTTCTAGAGCCATCACTGTCATCTTGTTTAGGCTTCCAGAGCCATCACTGTCATCTTGTTTAGGCTTCCAAAGCCATCACTGTCGTCTTGTTTAAGCTTCCAGAGCCATCACTGTCGTCTTGTTTAAGCTTCCAGAGCCATCACTGTCGTCTCGTTTAGGCTTCCAGAGCCATTACTGTCGTCTCGTTTAGGCTTCCAGAGCCATCACCGTCATCTTGTTTAGGCTTCCAGATCCATTACTGTCATCTTATTTAGGCTTCCAGAGCCATTACCGTCATCTTGTTTAAGCTTCTCGGGCTATTACCTTCTAGTTCAGTGTTTAGGGTTAGCTTTTTGGTTTGGCTTCCAGAGCTGTTATTTTCTAGTTTAGCTTTTAGAGTTAGTTTTTGGTGTGCTTCCAGAGCTGTTATTCTCTAGTTTAGCTTTTAGAGTTAGTTTTTTTGGTTTGGCTTCCAGAGCTTTTACTTTTTTGGTTTAGTGATTAGAGTTAGCTTTTCGGTTTGGCTTTCAGAGCTTTTATTTTCTCAGTTTAGTGCCTAGAGTCGGTCTTGTCATCCGGAGTCACAACTCCTGGCGTTCATGCCCACTGGCATTGCACATCTTACCTTCAGGGTTTTGCATTCGTCCTCGGCTTTCCTCACTTCGTTACCTGGTGCTTATCTCATATTCATCTCGTACTCCAGGGTGGTTCGACCGTTACTCATCTTTGACGTTGATCTCTTGGGTCACTTTTAGAGATGTCTTAGAGGGAGTCTGGGTCCTCGATGCAGCTTTTGAGGCGCCTTGAGCCTCTCTTAGAATTTTGGAGCCTCGAGTGAGTTTGTGTTCTACTTGTACCTTTTGGGTTCGGGGGTCTTTCTTTGTTCTTTGATAGAGTTCACTTCATTTCACTCACTTTTCACACTTCTTTTTCACTCTAGTGTTCACATTCCTTACACTCGTGAACTCTATCAAAGAGGGGCATATTTGTAGACCCCCGGAAGCAGGGACCCTTCTTTTGAATTTTAATTTTCATTTCCCGGGGCTCGACATGATGGGAGGGCTGTGTTTGGGGGCTCTGAAGCTGCAGGGGAGAAGGCAGAGCTTTTGGGGGCTGCAGATGGGACGGGATACGGCTGGCTTGCGGCAAGAAGAGGGGAACAGAGGGGACAGAAAAGAAGGAAGGAGGACAGAGGATTACGAGAGAGGGGAGAGAGCTCGGGGAGGGAAAAAAGAACAAAGCTGGTGGGGGGTTGCGGAGCTTTGAAGAACTGTTTTCCAAGGGAGACACAGCCAGCTCAAAGCAAAAACAAACTCTTTTAAGAGAAGATCAAAAGGTAAGTGTGGGTTCAAGGTCTTTGTTTTCCTCATTATTCTTTTTTTTACCTTACTCTTCACTGGTTTCTTTGCATCATTTAGACCGAGTGTGGGCTTAAAGCTACACTTTTGATTTACTTGGGGATCTTTGAGATGGATATGGGTTGCTTGTTATTGTTTTATATTAGGTATTCCATTGCATTTTGCTAAAAGATGTTTTTACTCTGTTTTGTTCGTATTGTGAGTGCATGAAAATCATGTTTTGTTCATATTCGATTTGGTCTCTCCGACTCAATCAGCCAACTCACTAATAATTTATGCGGTGAAACCTTGACGGACATCCTATGCTATTCGTGTTATTATGCTCTGTTTGTGGAGATGTCTCTTTGCTATAATTTTCCTCTGTTTTTCGATACTCATCTAAATGCATGAGCTATAAGGAAGAAGGGTGAGTCATGGCCTCTCACGGCAGCCTTCGCGAGTCAAGATCACCGTTCTCGTTTCTCTCACGCCCCTATCTATCATACCCATTTCCATCACTGATACCCATCTTTAGCTCATTTCTTCATTTTTTTCCATGTACATGAAGTCTCACGAGCACGCCCACCTTCAGCTTGTCATCTTCTTAATTTTTTTCATGCCCGTCACACCTCTATTTCCAAATCTCGAATTTCAAATCTCGAAACACAGAGGAATGTGGAGAAAATGGGCAGTTTGGGAGCGATTTTGACCTATCCGGGTGACATATACCCGCTGTTGAAGCTGAAAATGGCGGATTGCCATCCCAAGAAGCAGCTCCCTCCAGAGCCGCGCTGGGTCTTCTGCTACACTCTTCTCCACAAGGCTTCTCGCGATTTTAGCCTCGTCGTTCAACAGCTCGACACCAGGTTCTGCAACGCCATATATATATATATATATTTTTATTTGGTCCTTCAAGCATCCCACGCAGTTGAGGATGATACGCGTGTTTCCCACAAAAGTCAAAGCGCCCATTCTAATAGCTTTTTATCGTCATATATGTGACTGTGGCTGGCATTCTGCATGTGGTGTAAATTAACTTCAATTATTTAGCCCAAATCTGGAAGAGTTATGGGAAAGTGGGTCATGAAAAAATAATAATAAGTTTGAATCTCATTTCACCACCAAACCATTATTTAATCATTTATGCAATTCTTTTTCTCTCTCTCACTTTTTCCATAACTTTTCTCCAATCCACCTTTATTCACGGGCAGCCCACTTATCCATTTTATTTACTTATTTATTCATTTATTATTATTATTATTATTTATTTATTTATTTATTTATTTTATCAAAGTTTATTTTTATTTTTATTTTTTTTTCTTTTTTTTTCAAAACAAATTTTCATTTTCAAATAATTCTCCAAAGTTCGAATTTTCCAAAATTCTATCCTCAAATTCTTTTTTTTAAATTCCTTTTTTAAATAATTCTTTAAAATTTTGATTTCCAATTTCTTTCAAATTTAATTTCCAAAATTCTAATTTCTTTCAAATTTAATATCCAAAATTCCAATTCTTAAATTTAATTCTCAAGACTCCAGTCTTCAAATAACTTTCGAGACTTCAATTTCCAAATAATCAAAAATCTAATTTTCTCTCGAACAATTTTAATTTCACTCCGATTTTTAAATAATGTTATATTTCTTTTAATTTTTATACAAGCAAGAATGATGAATCTTCATAATTCCTAAATAATGGAATTTGTGATATTAATTCATGCAAGATTAATCGGGCTTTGGTGGGGGCCTCACATACATGATCTTATGATCTATTGATTGATTTGATTGATTGACTTGGTTATCATATATGATTTATTTATCCTGCTCTCCGACATGCATGCTATTATTTCTTAATTGTGCACTAACCTCTCTCTTGATAGCGCATGGTGGCTCGTTGCCCCGGGTACGCACCTACTTTCACTTTGGTAATTGTCCAAGCATATTTTGATTCTCACGTGTGCATGATTTATTCTGGGTACTCATTGATCTACTCGTCCACTGCCATGATTGCTTTATTTTATTAGTAGAGACCCGTCTTTAGGGACTTAGAGGGGTGCTACGGTTTTTACCGTACCTTCCTGATAAGTAACCTGACCCCCGAACCCGACCCGGTTTTTCACAGGCCACCTTTTCCAAAGTAAGGAGTCACACTTAGGGTTTTTCTTTCTTATTTTGTTTACCCTTTTAAAAATAAAACAAAAATAAGTGGCGACTCCAAGTCATTTTATAATCAATAAAATCAAATTTTCAAATAAAAATCGAGCTCGCCTTCGAGTGGGAAACGCATTGAGCCGAAATGCGGGGTCCACAGATACCAAAGAAAAAGAAAAGTAAAACAATTTTCCTTCCTAACAAAAAATAGAGGAAAAATGAAAGTATGAAATAAAAAGGTGAGAAAAAAAAGTTACAATTTTTTTTTCTCTAATTGGTTTTATGTACAAAAGTTAAATAAATAAATAAAAAGTTATTATGTTATACTTAGATTTCCAAAAGATTGAAAGAAAGAAAATAAAGAGAAATATTTAATAAAAAAAATCATAAATTTTTTCTTTTATTTGGTCATCAATGTAAAAATTTAGGGAGTTTTCCTTTTTTATATATATATATATATATATATATATTTTATTTTATGAAATTCAAATGGAAGAAATTTGTTTCTTGATATATTTTAACTGAATAATTTTCTAAGAACTTAAGTTAGTATTAAAGAATGTTCTTGTTTTAAGTTTTTTTCCATTATATTTTGCAAAAAAAATGATAATACTGCTATGTTAGAAAGAGTTTTCAAAAATAGTTTTTGATAATAATTTTTAAAAATTATTTTATAATATTTTGTAGAATAAAAGTTTATTTGGAAGTTGAAATAGTTTTAACCTATTTTCTATATTTTTAAATATATTTTAAAAATAAGTTTTATATGTAGTGTTTTATTTCTAATTATTTTTCACATATATATAATTATTTTTCAAAAAACCTTAAGAAAATAAGTAAAAATAATTTAAAAAAATATTATCTGAAAATATTATATTTTTTGTTTTTAAAAATAAAAGGCATTGGTTAGAAATTGTTTTTGAAATTAGTTTTAAAAAATAATTTTGAAAATTTGTTTTCTAATGTTTTGTATAACAAAAGCCTCTTTATAAACTTGAAATGTTTTTAATATATTTTAAAATAATTTTTTTTATATTTAATATTTATTTTTAATTATTTTACATATTTATATAATTATTTTTAAAATTAATTTAAAAAAAATAAAAATAACTAAGATTTTTCCCCAAAAACAATCATGTTTTCTATTTTTTTAGGATAGAAAACATCTTAAAACATGTTTTTTACGTACTTTGTTTTTTTATTTTTTTTAACTTGGGTGGAGAAAAAGCTCTTCTGAAAAATTAAAATAATTTGATTTTAGTTTATAAAAAATAAAATAAAATATTAAAAAATAGAAAGCACATTGCCGAAGTTTTGGATCTTCGATTTAGGAGATGCAAAGCTCAGACAATGCTCACCGACACTTGCTCAACTGTCCGAAGAAAAAAATTATAAAAATAAAAAATAAAAATGTGAAGAAGACAGTCAAAGAAATGAAATTCTTGAGTCTCACACCCCTCATAAGAAATAACTCATAAAGAAGCAGTGGAAATTGCAGAAATGCAAGTGGGGGATTGTGAATCGGATCAGAGTTGAAGCTTGGGACCTCACTGTATCTTCCATTATCCTCACAGCTATATTACAAAAAGGTGGACAGTGGGTTTGGTAATTTTGTAGGCGTGTGTAGCCCATAATTTCCACAGCACCTTGTGAAAATGACTTCTTCAAAAAGTTAGAAAGAGAAAAGTGGTTGCTGATTGCCCCTAACAATCACTGCATTAGATCTCACACACAGAGAGGGAGACGGAGACGGAGGGAGAGGGGGAAAGGAGGAGAGAGATGTCTCGGAGATCGGGAGGTTGCGTGAGGTGTTGTCTTGTGGTGTTTGCAGTGCTGTCGGCTTTGTGTGTGTCTGGACCTGCTTGGTATTGGCGGCTCAAGAAGGCTATGGGGTCGGGAGAAAACGCATCCTCCTCTTGTGCTCCTTGCATCTGTGATTGCCCTCCTCCTTTGTCTCTTCTCAAGATTGCTCCTGGTATTCTTCCCTCTTTCTCTACCTCTCTTTATGGGTTTGATTTATTTTTATTCTGATTTTAGATGTTGATTTCGTTTCTGTGTTGGTGTTGAATTTTGTTTCTGTTTGGTTGTCTGTCGATTTGAATGAAAATTTATGGGTACCCATTACATCTTTTCGAGGTTCTGATTTATTGTTAGTGCTGTTTGGGATTCTGCGCTCTCGTTCTTGTGTGGGTATTGCAATAACTGCTATGGAGAGGTGACCCGCCGGATTCGGGATTTTTGCCTTTTTGGTTTCAGTTTGTATGAGAAGGGTGAAATTAAGGAGTGTCCGTTTCATTTAGTTTGAAATTTGGATATATTTTTGTTGCTATTTTTGGATTTTTGATTTCGACATTAATACTTAGTGTAACGAGTCCTGTCATGTACTGGTTTTTTCCTGCGTTGATCTGCCATTTTTTATAAATAAATCGAATGAGACTCTGGTAGCTTTTAAGAAATTTACCAAGATCTGATATGGAGGATCCTTTATTTTCCATTTTTATATCGTCTGCATCACTAAGCATTATCTTGGCACCGTCTTGGGTTGTTTGAAGGTTTTTTTCTTTTTTTTCTTTATGAGTACCTGGATCAAATGACCTTGCACCCACAGTATGTAGCTACAGAAAGATCAATCTGTTCATTTTAGTCCTTTTACTATCTAAATGTTTGATTTGATCTGATTATTGCTGAAAAAGATCTCTTTTACCATAGAATGATGGTTGCCACAATTGCTAACTTAGTTAGTCAGAAAATCCTGGAGACTGTTTCTCAAACTGATTCATGGGGAAGTTTGGCATTTCTTTGTTGATTCTTTATGGTTGGTGATGATTTTTCTTCTGCTGTGTGATATGAATTTCTTCATAGTTCATAGGAACAAAATTTTCTTGTTGCAATTTTTGTGGTGGTGTTATGAAGGTGGGATAAGATGCAAAATTTTGTGCTTTCTGATATATTGGTTTTACAACTAAGCGCCATGTAGGTAGCAGTGACAAATTAGGGGTTCTGGGGTTTTTTGGCACTGGGCTAACTTGAAATAGTTTGTTATTTCTTTAAAAGTAAGTGTTGCTGAGCAGCAGTATTTAACAAAACTTCTAAAACTGCACTCACAATCATGACATGGTACAGACAATTAATAGATTGGTCCAAATTTTGAAGTACTATTAACTGTTGAAATGACTCAAAATGGAGTAGAAATGTCTTATTCTTTTCAGATCTTTCATGTTGGTGGAAAGTATAAGGAAGATTGAAAACAGAGGCATCGATATTGGTTAATAAATTGGAAAGGAATGTACTCATTTGTTTGGTTGCTCTCCTTGTGGTTGTTCTTTAAACTGAGGGTCATCTACTCAGTAGCCTATCAACTAATCATGCTGGCCTTTGCTAAAAACTAATTTGGCTTTTGAAATTGCTGCAAATTTTTTTTTTTTTTTTTTTTTGTTATTGTTGTTCTTGTTGCTTTGTAGTTTACTGATTGTTAAATGTGATTTGGGTATTAAATTAAATGTTCAATTTTGTTGTAAATGTGTTACTTTGCCATTTCAACCTATACTGATACTTGTTATCTTTTTGGTTTTTGTTATTCTTTTGCAGGGTTGGTCAATCTCTCAGTCACAGGTTAGAATCCGTCCTGTAAACTCAACATTTGAAGTGCTTTGAATTTTTTTTATTCCTTTATATTAGTTTTGATGACCTTTTCTTTTTTATAATATTGGAATTTATTCTAAGGAACTTGTCTTTTTTATTGAGTTTCTGTTCCACTATCTATTCATGCAATAGGTTGCACTTTGAAGGCTGCAAAATGCTAATACACAAAATTATGCCACTTTTTCTTGGTTTCTGTGATGTTATAGTTGAGATTTAGGGTACAAATGTGCTACATGGTCTACTGATAATAGGCCTTGATATAATTTTGTAGACTTCTTTTAGGAATATATAATTTTCTTTCTGAACTCTTTCATTGCTGAATAAACTATATGATCTAATTGATATTGTTTTATCGACAACAAATTCATTAATATGAATTATGGTTATAAAAGAGAATGTGAATCTTATGCTTTATACTATTCAAATTAGTTCTTAGAAACTTTTAAGACTGAAGAGTACAATTGAATTGTTATGTTCAACATATGATGGTGTAGTCCTCAGGGATTGCTTGATGTTGTCGAGCAAAGACAAACATGGCTTGTCGGACACTGCTTGAGCCATTTTGGAGAACACTAATCAAAATTTTTGATCATCTCTTTCTCATGCATGCATGTTCACACATAAACAAACGCGTAGGATATATTGCACTGGAATTGAGTTTCACTTCATCTACTTGTAAAGTTGGGGTTTGCCATTTGATGAAATAAAATACAAACACCAGAGCATGCACACACAAAATTAGTACTCTGTTACTTCCTTACAGTCCATTGTACAAGGTTCTAAATTAGGGCGGGAACACATCTTCTGATGGTTCTTTCATTTCTTAGCAACCTCCTAGCAGGTTTACTGGTTCAATGTGAGTGATCATCGTTATTTTCCTTAGGTATAATTAACATGTCCTTGTGAATCAGGATGTATGTTTAAATAGGGGTTTGAACTTGAACGGATAAAATTGATGCTTTCTAAGATAGTGATGAAAGAAGGAAATTGGAATTTTAAATTTGAAGCTAATATTGTGTGGAATGAAGTGAGCAATTCTATTAAAAGCATAAGTGGCTCTTAAATAACCAACATGTCATTGAAAAAGGTTAATGGAATGATGAACTTCAACTAATAATTATGCCTGCCAAAAATATAAATAAAAACTTATTAGAAAGATTGTAAAAAGATATAGGAATGAGGAAACAGGAAAATGTAGTAAAGGATGCCACATTTAGGGTGTGTGATGAGTTTTATTGACAGGAAGGCATGAAAGTTGTTGAAATATATGCTTGTACACTTGCTAATAAGGAAAAAGGAAAATGTAGGCTTAAATTTTATTATCAATATCGAAGACGAGGGATTAGACATCCTTAATGAAAGATGATGAAATTTAGAGAAAGGTGGAAGTCTATGTCCTTTAGTTATCAGATATAAAAATGACAATTCTTATGAGGTTAGAAAAAATTAAAGGTGTTTTGAAAGTCTAGGGTGTGTAAAGTTAGAAAAGTTCCTAGGAAAGGCAATAGGACCCAGTGATGTACTGTTGAGGCTATGGAAACCATGGATGATCATGGCAGGCCATAGTTTGCTTTTAATTGTTTAATGAAGTCATAAAAACTAAGAAGATGATAGGTGAATAGAAAAGACAGTACTATAGCCATTTTAGACCTCGGGTGTATTAAAGGGTTGGTCATATTCTCTTTATGTCAGTGAAACTTAATGTCTGCATTTTATAGAGCATGTTGTGAAATTTTTGCACTTTCGTTTTTGGGTGGGTGATAAACCGTAAGATAATAACTGGAGGATGCAGGGAGACACTTTGTTTGTCCTTCTTATCTCCACATTATGCCTTTCCCTATCTCCAAAAGTTACGATGACTACCTATTTTAATTCAAAGTTTTGGTGGACAATGAGCAAGGAGGGTCAAGACTCAATTTTCCATTAAATAGTAAAATTATTACAAGCCAAGAGCAGGGCATGGTGATAAGTATTGCAAGAGGATAGTTTGGGAGAATGCTCAACCAGATTCGTTTAGCCACTACAACTGTTTTGTTCCTACGGCTGTTTGGCAATTCTCCATAAACCATCTCCCCAGCCTTACCCTACCCCTTCATGTTCCACTCTCTCTTTCTCTCTCTCTCTCCGTCCTCTCCTGCTTTCTAGCTGGTGTTTTTTCAACTTTTTGTTGAATTATGATGACATTTATGCATATGATCTTAATTTTTGGTGATGGCACAGGCTGTGGAGGCGATGACCCAGATCTCAGGAGGGAGATGGAGAAGCAGTTTGTGGATCTTCTGACAGAGGAGTTGAAGCTGCAAGAGGCTGTTGCTGCAGAGCATGCCCGCCATATGAACATTACCTTTCTTGAAGCAAAAAGGGTGGCTTCCCAGTACCAAAGGGAGGCAGAAAAATGCAATTCTGCCACTGAAACTTGTGAGGGGGCTAGGGAGCGTGCTGAAGCATTGCTGATCAAGGAGAGGAAGGTGACTTCCTTGTGGGAGCGGCGAGCTCGTCGACTTGGTTGGGAAGGGGAATAAACATTCACATTAGTTAGTTAATTGTTCTTCAGTCCAACTTGTTAATTATTCTAGCCATGATATTTATATGATCAAGAAAGCAAAATCTGCTTTGAGTCTTCTTATTAAAAGCTGAAACAGTCTCCCTCTCCCTCTCTCACACACACAAACCCATGCACATTTTACTTGCATATTCTTTTTTGTGCCATCTGATGGCATGTATTCACCACTCGTAAACCACATGTTTTGTACCCATCAGCTATCTTACCACTATATGAGTTGTTGTAATGCATTTCTCAACTGACTAGGGCACAAGGCCACAGGCCTTGTTACTCTTATGGCCTGTTTGTTTTGGAAAATAATATATCTATCTGATTGCATCAGGCTGGCCTTCAAAGTTGGAGACTCAACAGACTGTGTTACTAGGTGGTGGTTTTGACAGAAGAATGCACGTGGTATGCATGCTGTGGGGGATGGGCACAGCCTCTTAAACAGAATATAATATGTCACTCTCCCTTAATCATAGGACAGTCCACATGGGCAATGTCTGCTTATGGTTGAGTGGTTATTCAAATAATGACCCATCTTTCGCCATTTTTCTGGGACAGTGTCAGATTTTGTACTGTTTCGAATTTTTAAAATATTCAAATGACTAAGCATGAAATTATTTGGATAAGTCTAAGATTTGTAAAGCATTCAAATGACAAAGCTGGGATACTAACAAGCCACAGCTCTTTGCAAACTAGAGAGTCAAAAATCCATTTAGTTGAAGCTTGATTGCGATTGGGTGGGATTTGCCAAACTTGTATCTATGTCCATTTAAAAAACAATTGTTTTTTAATCATTGTACCTTCCCAAAATATGATTGTATAATCAAACTTAACATAAAGTAGCATTTTTCTTACCAAACTTTATCTTTATATCGGTATGATCGTAAATTAAAATACCCAGTGTTGGTTGTTGTAAAGTGATCTGTATCTCAAGGTTTGGGTACATACGAAGAGTTATAAAGACTCGACTATAAAATGTTTCTCAGTTATAAAAAAAAAATGAATATAAAAATGGGATGAATCATGGATGAATTGAAATAATCTAAAAAGAGGAATCAAAAGGAAATCCTTTTGAGCATGAGATTGGATTTGCAATTTTTTTTTTTAATTTTTAAAAGGATAATATGAACGTATATTAATAAATAAGAAAATAATTCATTGCCTATTTGCATTCTCTATTCTAGCATTTCAAACATGAAATGTGGCCTTAAATCGCAAAGTGAATGTGGTGCACTTCAATTTTCCCACCGTCCAAACAGGAAGAAAACAAGTCGTCGGTTGTAAATCAGCGTTCCAATTAAGGTATCCAAGTGGGGTCAATTGCGAACAAACTGACCTCCATTGACTTTATCAAATTAGTCAAATTCAATCTGCACACCCAAGATGACCCACAAAACGCGGTTTCAATGTTCATGCACTCGCTCTCTATTTCGCTCAATCCAGCTGTGGTCTTTGAATTATTACATTATTTTAATATCACAAACCCAAAAAACAATACATTCAGATCCCACCCATCAGATTTTTCTTTCCTATTTCCTTTGCTTTCTCACTTGAGAAAAGACTCCTTCAAACAGTTTATTTTGTTTGTGTCTTGCTTTTTTTTTATTAGTCTTCTGTTATCAAAATCTGAGGTAGAATTCCGAAGTCTTCGTGCTTTAGTTGATGCATTCTTCGATGAAACTTGCAAGGATATATTTGGATCGGTAGACCAGTAGTGGGTTTCTGAATTTGGAAACAGGACTGAAAGTGCTAGTGGGGTTGGTAAAATTTGCAAAGATGGAAGGTTCAAGGAGCAGGAGGGTGGATAAAAGGGGCTATGAACAGAGCGTGGAGGATCAAGATGACCTGCCCGGATCAAAAAAGCCCAAGCTGCCCGCTTTAGCGAGGTTTTATTTCATTATTTTTGCACATGTCGTTTCCTTTGATGAATTTTATCGCTCTTGTTGATGAGTGTTTGAATTTGATTTGGCTTTCATATTATTAATCATTATGTGATTTCTGATTATTCGTTCTTTGTGAGCGTTTCCGTGTTTTTGTTTCATGGACTTGGTCATCTTCAATAGCCTACGATGACTTTGAGAAAATTGGGAGAATGGACATTCAGGATCTCAAGTGGGTTCCAGTGGAGCTGATATGAATCAGTTACTAGTACTGGGTGAATTGATGATAAACCATGCTGTGGGGTTTTTGTTGCCCCATTAATCTCATGTCCTACACTATATCCAGCAGATCTTGCCAACTTGATGCTAGTGCCGCATTTACTTGTGGGTCTGTAGTGGACAAAAAGGAGAGTGAGATTTCTTGAGGCTTTGATTAGGTGTGGTGGAACTGGGAAACAATTCCATTTGGTTTATAAGCATCATGCTGAAGTGGGAATCGGAAGTTCTGAGGGAAACATTTCTGGATATGATATCGTAAACAAATTGGCAACTGATAATTGTTGCAAATAACACTTTTGAGTTTCTTTGTGTGATCAATGTGATAATTAAGCAGACAGGCAGGAATAAAATTTTATGTATAGTAAAGGGAAAAGAAAAAGAAAAAAACATAGGACTGCGTTGTTGAACATGGTTATCACATAAGGATGAACGACTTTGAATCCATGCTTTTCATTTCTAAATTGAAGACCAGAGTATTTGGGTAAATATTGGTGGCAGCATAAACATATTTCTGGTAATGCATGTTCATTAAGCTAATGAATCCAACATCCTCCCTCATAGTTCCATTGTTTTGGTTGTTCTGAGACTGGTTAGTTGTCTGATCTGGTTCACTGTAGTATGATCCATGAACTTTCCACTGATGGAGGTAATGCCAACAGGGCAAAATCCTTCATAGCTAGTATTAACTTGTTTTAAATGCTATCCCTTTTTATATATCGTTGTTTATCTATCAAAAAAAAAAAAAAAAACACTTGTTTTAAATGCTATTGTTCTTGTTGCTATTTTTATTGTTATTTTTTTTATTAATTTTTTTTACAAAGGGGAGGATACTGGCTTATCATGATTTGCCACATCAAATTTTCTGGTGGACAGTAGTAAGCTGAATGACTTTATAGTTCAGTGAGCAGTGTATTCTAGATGCATAATGGATATTGAATTGCTTGGCATGGAACATCAGGAAATTTATTGAATGTGCTGCTCATAAGGGTTTTACGTATAAAAAGATATGTATGACAGTATGAGTGATGGAATAGTATGGATATTGCCAAGGAGAAAACTAAATGAAGATTGGTAACTTGTAAACATGAGATATTAGTCTTTTAGTGGTGTGGAAACCAAGTGTTCTGTATGACCATAATTTGACTGGGAGCCAAACTTCAAAATTTTTCATATGTTCTTATGGCTTCTATTTATGGTTAAAACTGTGGGCTAGTTTGAAATGTAACTTTTGTTCACTTCCTGCAGTGTAATTGTGGAAGCTTTGAAGGTGGATAGTTTGCAACGACTTTGCTCTTCTTTGGAGCCTCTTTTCCGCAGAATTGTGAGTTGTATAGTTATTATTGCTTGTTGGTCATTGTATTACTTTCAGTGACAAGTTATTTCAGACTGTTTTTTATGTGGTTTGTTGGTAGAGTGGAACTGTGACCACATTGTTAAATTGCATCAGTGTAATCACTATTGTTTTCTTCTTAAGAGACTGAAAATTTTATCAGAACAATGAAAAAAAAAAAAGGGACAAAAAGTGCGAGAAAATTTTCCATCTGGAGCCAAGCACTATGTCAACATTATAATAGTTCACCACAGATACAAATCAACTTACAATAGAAGGCCAATTAAAAATATGCGCTCACAAAAGGCCGCTTGAGGTTGCAATCCTCTAGGTAGGGAATTCCAAATCCCGATTTCTCTCTTTATATCCACCCAAGGTTCACTCCAAACATCTTAATGATGTACCTGCTCCCCCATAAGGTAACCCCTGTGTCTTCAATCTTCCCCTGGCTCACCCTGTAGCTGTAGCAGTATCTCCATCTACCATGAGCCTCATAATCACCTCTAGCTCTGACTTCTTACCAAACCCATTGCAAATCCTGTATTTCTTCCTCAAACGGCAAACCCATCATCAGCATGCTTTCAGAAAGCAAACAAAGTTTACCTCTACTATATCTCACCAATGCCTAGATGACCCCAGGGGTACCTAAGAGTATCTACTGAAGTTATCTTTCACCTTTCATTGTGGCTGTGGTACCTAAGGGTATCCATTGAAAATTATCTTTCATCTTTCCCTGAGGAGAACTCCTCTTTTGGGCAATCTGATTGGTTCACTTTTGAGGAATACACCACTTGCTAATTTGCAAAATTAAAGTTCAAAGGAACTCCTTCAAGGTCTTTGAGAACTGACATCCAGAGAAAAGCCAAGAAGTACATTCTATCTCATAAACTCTTAATGAATGATATCTTCTCCTCAAAGATCCTGCAGTTCCTTTCAAGCCAAATTACCTGCATCATGGCAAGGACTGTGCAGGACCATGGAATTTCCCTTTCCCTTCTCAAACCTCCGAAAGAAAATTTCCATCAAAGATAGTATTCCCTTAGATCTGCCCAAGCCACACGAAGGAAAACATGTCCTGCTACAAGTTGTAAGTAATCATGCTAAATAAATAAATGATCAGTAGTCACCTGCTCACAATAAACATGACAAATCAATCAAGAGAGGGAGTTTTATTGGGCCCTCTAACATAAATCATGTTATTTGTATTGAACCTTTCTACGAGCTACCAACCAAAAGAAAGCTTTTACTTTATTAGGGGCCTTGGCATTTCAAATCAACTTACTGGATTTGAAGAAAACCGATCATGAAGTCCAAGAAAGAAAGGATTGGACTTAAAAGGGTAAGAACCTTTGCTTTCTGAACTGCAACATCCATCATCAGGAGTGGAATTGACAGAAAATATGATAGAAGAAAAGTAGAGCAGTAAGGTTGTCAATGTCATGTGTGTTGAGGTTTCTAATGAACCTGAGGTTCTAAGAGTGTATCCCATTTGGTGATAACTAATACTCCACCACATGGGCTCCTCTTTGACATGTCTAAAAAGGTGATGGAATACTGGTAGACTTTCTCAGTAACGAACTCCAGGTCCATCCCCAGGAATAAATCTAGTATGAGGGGGAAAATCTGGGTATTCTTGACACTTCTATCATTTATCTGGTTCATGCATGAAGTCACCTTTTGGACCTCATCACACACTCACACACAGATGCTAAGAAAAAGAAACAGGTCTTAAAATTTCATATTGAATTGATGTGAGACAAGGATGATGTGAATCCTTTTAATGTATGAGTCTTTTCTTGCATTGTAATTGTTCTTGTTGCTTCAATTGTCAATGGCATGAATTCATGTAGCTTGATTTCTTGCTTTATGTATCAATCAGAGTTGCTCATCAACAAAAACTTACTGCCACCTAATCATCTAGAATGAGTTTTTGATTTCTTTTCAATCCTTGTTCATGGATCATGAATGTGCGCAATATGCATTACTTCTGGCATATAATTCATCTTTATTCTTTTAAAAATTTATAGTGAAGTTGCTTACCAATACATAATTTCATTCAAAACTGTAAAGCTTCAATAGTGTGCCCTTGAGGCCTGGCTCAAGTGGTAAGGTTGAAAGGTTCCAGGTTTGAGTGCCAGCAGCGTGAACAAAAAAAAACCTCAATAGTATACAATGAACTTCCATAGAAGTTGTGGCTCTTCATTTCTCTTTCATTATTTGAATCATTTTCACACTTAACAGCATTAAAAACTTACTAGTTCTTGGTGACTGTTAGAATATCTTGGACGCTATAAAATACTATTTGCACATCAGGAGGTCAGTAAATCCTGCTTATGGATACATCATTTTTTTTAAGCACCATCTATTTCATTCTGCCTAGCCTGCCTTCACTGTTGCTCAGTCAACTTCATAGTCATGGTTCCAAAGTTTTGTCTAATTCCCATTTGTTTGCATGAGGCAATTCTGATCTTGTTTCAGTGTTTAAAAATGAATTAAAAGTGATTTATTATCTTAATTATATCTTTTTGGCTTGTATCTTGTACATGAATATGTTTCTTTATTGTATTTAACTAGGGAATCTTGTAAATTGGTTAATATGGTACTTTTCATGAACAAAACAGGTCAGTGAAGAGGTGGAGCGCGCTTTGACAAGATTAGGTCATGCTAAACTTGTTGGAAGGTTTGTTTCTACATTTATGGGTAGAAGCTAACAATCAACATCTCTGTTTTGTTTGTTTATGGATCTTTTTCATGCTAATAAACAATTCAAGTGATATAAAAATATTTTTGCATTTTGCTCTTTGTTGTTGTGATGTAAATTAAGTTGATTAGAGGGTAAAGTGAAGGAAAAATTGGAGGCAAGATAATGAAACTTGTGAAAAATATCATGTATTATCATTATGCTCGGATTGTTGTAAGACATGGAATATGTAACTGTAAGGCCTATTATGGTTGTAAAGCAAGATCTTAGACATGCTGCTTGAGAAAATCCTTTTAGAGAGGAATGCTGTGAACATAAAAAGAGAATGTTGAATGGCTGGTGGAAGTGACACTTCAGGGACAAAATAAATTTGTGTTACAATGGGTTCCAAATCTGAACTGGGCATATAAATTCAGTATGCTAACTAAGCACTATATATCCTCTAATTTTGTTTTGTTTTGTTTTTGTTTTTTTGGTTTTAACTTAAACTTTGTCATTCTTTTGTTGGGAATGGATTGGGGATTCAGTTCTTTAATAGGAAGAGAAATAAGATGGAAGAAACATTAGACTGTTCCATAAAATAAATGTCAAAGAAGTATGGGGAAACAAGAATGTTATGATTAATGGATGAGTTCAATGGGACTTAAATTTGATTTCCTAAAAACCTGGTTTCTGTTAGGTGTTATTTAGTCTTTTTCATGGTATCCTTTCCATGAGGCAAGCCTCGAAAGAAAGCCCATATATTAAATATAACAAGGAACCTAGGTGTTGGCATAATAGGTGACAAAGTTCGGTTCTAACTGTGCTTGGCAAACTTAAGATGATGCCTGGCAATGCCATTTTTCCATATGCAATATATTCCTACTTTTATGGTATGATATATCCTTCTAGATCGACATGTAGAGCTTCCTTGAAGGCAAGTTCTGTATGCAATGTGTCCAACTTTTATGGTACAATATGCCCTATTTTATTGACGTGTAGAATTTCTTGAAGACTAACTTGCCTTCTTCTTCTTCAGAAACTAGGGAGTACCCTGATCCGCCAAAAAATAAGTTGCCAAGTTCACAGTGGATAATAAATTAAAAAGTAACAGGTTGCGCCCCCCCCACCCATTTCAGAATGTTTACGTGGTTGTGGGGCGGGGGGCATGTGTCTTTGATGTAATGCTAGTGGAATCATGGATGGAAAAGTGAAGTGTAGCAACTGCAAAACTAGATGAAATGTAGGACCAATGCAGTTTTATTTGTTCTATTATAGGCTTCCCTGGTATTTGGTAACTGACTTTATTCAAACAGGTTGTGCCAATGAAAGGTTTTGGTTGCGTTTGGTTTGGAAAATGCTTTCTAGTTTTCATTTTATGAAAACAGTTTTTGTTTTCTATTTTTTCTTTTCTTGAAAATGCGTTTGGTTGAGAAAAGTGAAAACTACTTTTAGAAAATGAAATTTGTAAAATCTTGTTTGGTTTTAAGTTTTCATTAATGTAAAAAATGGTAAAAAGAAATGTAATTAAAATTTTACAGAATACACATATGATGTCATGAGATATATTATTATAATGGAAAATATTATTATTGTGATGTTATATGTATAACGTATATGGTCTTATTATTATATTGCATTTCATTTCATTATTTCTTCTTTTTCTTTTCTTTATTAGATTTTTATTTTAACATGGTTTAATAAATTATTCTTATAAACCTATAATTAATCAACTAAATTATTTGAATGTGAAAATATATCCACTGATAGTAATCCATATTTTTTTATAAATGAACAAAATACTTATACCATATATAATATTTAATTTCAATATATATATATATATATATATAAGATAATGTTGTATTCATATTAATATTTCTTTTGTATATGTAATATACTAATATTAATATTCCTTTTGTATTATAGGTCTTATAAGGTATTCTATGTGATTTTATTTACTTTATTTGTTTTCAACTTTTTAGAAAGCAATTCACTTTTTTTTTTTTAAGAAAATTTTGAAAACAATAAATTGTTGTTTGCACTTGATTCATTTTTTGAGATCAGTTTTCTAGAAAGAGCTAAATGGAAAAACACTAATAAAAAATGTTATTTTGACCCAATTTTTATTTTCTTTGAAAACAAAAATAGAAAACTACCTCAACAAACATGATCTTAATGTGCTGTATTAGTTTAACAAGTGATTTATACACAAAGAAACCTTAGTTTTTAAGTGGTTTGGCTAACCACGCTTACCTCCACGGATGAGAGAGAACCAATACACTATACTAAAGAGAACTTACAAAGGGAAGAGAAAACAAAGATAATCCTCAAACCCCAAAATAATACCATGGTTTCCCGCCTTTAGTGTCTACACTCTGAACCTCAAGCCTTATTCTACCGGGTGTCTCCTATTCTTTGTCACATCTCTACCTATTTGTATACTCTTTAAAAGCTCATCTCAATCTCACAACTTTTTCTTTTTGTAACCTAGAACATTAGTAGAGAAAATTCTAACTCCTTTCCTTTCACATATGAAATATTTTATACAATATTTTTTATAGAAAGGAATATGTACCAAAAAGAAATATGAGATATTTTCTAACAATTTCCATTTTGGCTCCATCTTTCTATGATACATGCATCCACTATACATGTCTTCTTCTCACATGCCTTTACCGGTGCACCCAACTCCTCTAATGCACTGCAATCAAGCCAATTACCTAATGTACTCCCCTTGAAAACTTACCTAAAGCACTTCCATTAGAAATTGAAGTTTTGCTTAAATGAACAAATAAGCATCCACTCTCTCCAATCCTTGGTCCACAATACTCGATCTTCCAAATCCTTACTCTACACTACAACTTCCTTGTGTGCTACATCCTTGTTTAGTTTTGGTAGATCTCCATGGATTCAAATCATTAACATTTGATTGTTTCTACTATTCAAGCTCCAATAAGTGTATAAGAGATACGATACTTATTCTAGATAACAAAGAACATACTCAATGTATCACATACCAACGAGAGAACAACTAACTGCCCCTTATACAAAAAGCCCTTCCACAATATTCTTGTTTAAATGGAAGTAAGTTGCATGTAATTTGTGTTCAGAAGGCCTGATTTCAAATAGGATTTTGATGATTCTCTGTAATAGAAGTTTTATAGTGTGCTTAGGTTTGTTTTTGTACCTTCTTAACACGTCTATGTACTAATGAATTGCATTTTTTGTCTATTACAGGTCTTCACCACCAAGAATACAAGCCCCAGGAGGAAAGAATCTGCAACTTCATTTCAAAACAAGGATGCCACCTCACTTATTTACTGGTGGCAAGGTTGAGGGGGAGCAAGGAGCTTCTATCCTTGTCGTTTTGCTTGATGTGGACACTAGCAGTGTTGTTCAAACTGGACCAGAATCAGCAGCCAAACTGAATGTTGTGGTGCTGGAAGGTGACTTCAATGAAGAATCTGATGATGATTGGACCAAAGAGCATTTTGAAAGTCATGAAGTGAAGGAGCGTGAGGGGAAAAGACCGCTTCTGACTGGGGATCTACAGGTGACCCTCAAGGAAGGGATAGGAACTCTGGGAGATCTTACTTTTACAGACAATTCAAGTTGGATAAGGAGCAGAAAGTTTCGCCTTGGGGTGAAAATTGCACCCGGATACTGTGAGGATGTTCATATTCGCGAGGCTAAAACAGAGGCTTTTGCAGTTAAAGATCATAGGGGAGAATGTGAGTTTTCTGCCAATTGCTCCCTCCTTGTTTTGCTCATCCAAATGTTTTTTCAAGAAAATTTTGCACTGCCAATGCTACTTAAATGGGTGGACAACAGATAGTTAATCACATAACTGAGAGGACAGAGCCTGTATTAGTTGGTTAGGCACAGTAATGTATATGTTTCTGCAGTAGGTAGAAATGCCAACTGCTGCTAAGAACCTTAGCCTGCATCACACAGAGGAAGTGTACTGCTATTGTTTGATTGACAAAAGCAGTAACAGTTTGACTAATGGTGTCCTCACTTTTTCACTATAAGGAATGTGAGGCCCTTCAAAAGCATGATGTGCAGATGATAGTTAGCTGCAGTCTAGGAAATACAATGATTATAGGGTCAAAACACCTTTTTAAGCTTATCAGGTTTAAGGTCAGAATGGCCCAAACAAATATAGTTATTGGTACCCTAGTATAAATCATGAGCCCATGTAATAGTTTAAACTTTTAGGAAATTTGATAACTTAATGTGGTATCAGAGCAATGATTAACTAGAAGTCTCAAGTTCAAGGCTTCATGTGCTACCACATATGATGGAGGGTATTAGCCGTATACATGGTGGGACCATATCTTAATAGTTTAAACTTTTAGGAAAGTTGGTAACTTAACTGTTATGCTGTAGGAAAATATCTAGATTGTAAGGTTAAGATATCTGATCATAACAATGTTTTGACCTAGAAAATCTCATATGCTAGGACTGACTCTATCTGCCTGTGGTTTATATGCTGTCTTATCAAGGGAGGATGACTCAATCTTCACTGACAACAACTTTATTTACAAGTAAGGAAATTAATTAGCAACAAGAAAGTATGGACAAACTAAAGATGTTGTAAAATATATTGAAACTAAAGAAATAATAATTTCTAAACCTGCTATAATAAAGTATTGTTTGCCTTCTTAAATCTAAAAATAATATCAGAACTGTTCTAACAATGATTGGATTAGTTACTTAGAGAAAAATATAATAACAAAATGAAAATCTATCTAAAAAGATAAGAAATTGAAATATATAAGAATGTAAAGAAAAGGAATTTAAATGTAAAGGCTGCATTAGCCGCCAAGTTGCAAAAAACTTGAACTTAATTTAAGTGCTTGACATAAAAAATATCTGAAGTTAGAAAATGACACAGTAACATAAGTTGATAAGCACTATCAAAAATACTTTTAAGAATTTAAAAAAGAAACATCTTCCTTGGGTTCAACTTCTTGTATGCAACCGTTGAAGTTCTGTGGTTTATGATCATAACCCAAACAAAGTTACTAAAGTCAAGCACCATCCATTTTCTTTATTTTTCTGATATCTTTATACTTTATGTTGCTACCCTAAAGGCCTTTCCTGGCTTCCTCATAATATGATGGATGCCATTATCCATATTCTCAGTTTTTCCATTATTCCCAAAGTTTCCTCCTTATAGTAAATTAATACCCTCCCTTTTTACAGATTTAAGCTTAATTTCCTCTTTAGATGGCAGAAAGATCTTCTTATTCTTATTGTCCTTGTTAAAGGTGTAGATATTGGTCCAGCCATCATATGTAACACCCTATTATCATATTGTCATGGCTTAACAAATTGAAGATGACACATAGCCATAGTCAAATTAATCACACCAAAGCTTATGTCTACATGAAGAATATCATCCTATGCTTATTTGAGTGCATTTGGAGATAACACAATCCTGGCATTCCTTTCCTGCCAGATAATCCCTATCAGAGTAAGGCTAGTCCATGTGCCAAAACATCCTGCCTCCCAAATGACCGTTGAAACCCCTAAAAGATATGATCTGCACTTCCACCACACTTTTAGGTGGAGCCCAAACAATTCCAGTGCTTCTTAGTAACCTTTGCCATAGCTCTAAAGCTACCAAGTAGTATAGAAAAAATATAATTAATCAACCTGTCACTTGCTGAGCACATAAAAAAATCCAAACAGATGATTCTGTAAAGAATACTCAATTGTAGCATATCATTTGTATTGATCTTCTTATTAGCAAATAATCACACAAAAGCTTTACCTTATGCAAGATTTTCATCACCTTCTTCAGGATGATCATCATAAATATGATCTTCATAATCTAGTTCTTCCTTATCACATTTTAGAAGAAACAAGGATGTCTAAATCGAAAAAAAATTGAACCATGTCTCTATAACATCACCATCTTCACCCTTGAAAGAACCATTCAATTTTGATCTAACTTAAGCGTCTATAATTTCTGTCATCCTTCTCTATCAAAAGTTGCTGCCTTTATCAATGTGATTGCCTGAGGTTTTTGGACCCTCCATTTGACTTATGCCTGCTTCTTCACATTTGTGGCATGTTCTTCCAAGGTTTTCAATGCAAGTTTGGCCTGTTGTCCAACTTAAATTTGTGTGATTTGCAGTGTTGGAAACTTTCTTTTCAGTTCTCGAAACACACTTCTGCAATTGTCCAGCCTCCATAGCATTACTTTGTATCATCACAGTGGTTGTTTCACATTTAAAAGTGGGTTGCAATCTTGTAGACTGTTGTCAATATACAAATCTCCCCTTATTTTGTTGTTTCTCTACCAACAAAACTAGTTAATCTGATGATTTCAAGTAGTTCTTTGGCTTCTTGGACAAAAACCAACATTTTATATTAATTGATACAGTTTGACTGTGTACTTGAAATGTAGAACACTGGAATCTTGATGTAAATAAGGTCAAATTTTCTCTCTTTCGATTTGTTCCATTGAATAAGAAGATCTTGTATGTAACCATTAATCTAACCAAAATTGTCTCTGTTTTCTTGAAGTATACAAGAAACATTACCCACCTGCATTACATGACGAAGTTTGGAGATTGGATAGAATTGCCAAGGATGGAGCACTGCACAAAAAATTGGTGAAGGCTGCAATTGTGACTGTTGAAGATTTCCTCCGTTTTCTTGTCAGAGATCCACAGAAATTAAGAAATGTAAGGCTTTCTTTCTTAATTCACGTGTTCTTTTACACGTGTTTAATATATTTGTATACATACATATATCTATAAATAGATTCTCCCTTTGCTGTATATTGTTTCTTCAAGTATTGATTATTCTTTGTTTTTCATTTTTATTTGATATTCACAATACAGATCCTTGGGAGTGGAATGTCCAATAGGATGTGGGAGAATACAGTGGAGCATGCCAAGACATGTGTATTGGGTGGGAAGGTCTATGTTTACTTCACTGATGAAACTCATAGCACTGGTGCTGTCTTCAACAATATTTATGAGCTTAGGGGTCTCATTGCTGATGAGCAGTTCCTCCCTCTGGAGTCGCTTACCCACAATCAAAAGGTAGGAGTTTCTTTCTTTCTAAAAATTCTAGTAAAAAGCACTATATATATATTAAGTTTCTCTTTTATTGGTACACACGTACTTGCACATGTCCACAGTTTTCCATGGGGGAGTTACTAAATAAATTCCATTACATGTTATATTGCATATAACATGTGGAATATTGAATTCCAGATTTTATAGCTGAGTTTAGATTGCTAATAAGAAGAGGATCAAATTGCATGGAAAAGATAGATTGTGAACAATCAAATATTGGTACTCACGTACTTGCACACATCCACAGTGTTCTTTAGGGGAGTTACTAAATAAATTCCATTACATGTAACATGTGGAATATTGAATTCCAGATTTTATAGCTGAGTTTAGATTGCTAATAAGAAGAGGATCAAATTGCATGGAAAAGATAGATTGCGAAAAATCAAATAAAGCATAAATGATAAATGATCAAGATAATGAAACCAGAATGGCACAGAAAATATGAAGTACTGGGGATTTTCATATACAACCTGAAGGTCCACTCATATCAAGCCATGTGGAATATCGTCACATCCTGAATGATACTTAATGATTGATTTTGCTCCTTGCCTGGTGTTAGCTTGATAGATATTGTTGGCCTATTACCTAACAGCTTAAACTTTTGAGTAAATTGGTAACTTGACACCAGGTTATTTTGTTCGAAATGCTTTGCTGACAGTAAAGTTATAATCACTGCTCATTTGGCATAAGGAATAGCTTGAATTGGATGCAGTGAATGTTGGTAGTCTGCCCTGCAGATATTCTTGGCATGTCGCAACTATCATTTGTTAGACTGTAAACAACACCTAATAATTAGTTCCAACCTTTCTCTTGGGGTTTGAATGATATTTCTAATAATATAGTAGAACTAACAATTTTGTTATACCTAACAAAATAACATTGTGATTTCATTCATCTCCATAATTATAGCTCACTTGTGGAATTCTGTTCAGATTTCAACGGATTCCCTGGTGAAGAGAGCATATGAGAATTGGAGTCAAGTTGTTGAATATGATGGCAAAGTCCTAAATTCCCTAATCGACAGTAAGAAGGTAACAACATCCTCATCTATACCTATAGTTGATCACGGCCATGTCAGGGATCACTATATTAGAACTGCACCACACAGCAAGAACCATATCCCTTCTGACCCAAGCCCACAATGCCAACATGAAAATAACCACCCATCGGCCAGGCAATTGATCGAATACCCATTTGTGAGGTCTGATCCAACAATGGAGATGGCATTGACAACTCCACAAGCAGCATTATCTAGCAGCATGGATTACATGTCAGCAGGAACTTCTGCAAGGGGGAATCCATATCTTTCAGGAGATTGCTCTCGGTCAAGGAATGGACAGGGATTAGAAGACTATTTCTCCGAGGAAATCCGGCTGAGGAGTTCGGAGATGTTAGAAAATGATGAGATGCAGAGAATGCTAAAAACATTCAATATGGGTGTTGATACTGGGATGGGACCTGCCTTTGGTCATTCTGATGATGCTTGTTATTCCTACAGTATTCCATATGAGCGTCAGATGGATCAAACATTTGGTCAGATGGATCAAGCATTTGGTCAGGTGCATGGCCGGGGAACAGGAAAGGCTGTTGTGGGATGGCTTAAGTTGAGAGCTGCCTTGAGATGGGGAATATTCATAAGGAAGAAAGCAGCAGAGAGGAGAGCTCAGCTTGTTGAGCTAGACTGAATTGAATGCTTGGTATCTGGCAACCACTACTCCCAACCTGAACCTGGTATATGATTTCAACTTCTTTACCTCCATCCTAGCAACTACCAGTTTTCGTAATAAAGCCAAGTTACAGAAAGAAAGAAAGAAAGAAAGAAAGAAAGAAAATACAGAAAATATGCCTGTTCTATATGTATAACAGCTGAGGCTTTCACCTTATCCCTTTCCATATGCCATCTTTTTGTTCAATTTTCTTGAATATCTTTTCTTCTGAGAATACTCTGTTTTCTGTTTTTCTTCATGTTTGTGCTATATATCGATAAGTCTAACTTAGTCACTGTTAGGGAAGGATATATTGTTTCATATTGTAAGCTTTCTGAGGTATGGAGTGAATCAAAGCCCTCTTTGTAATTTTACAATCCTCAGTTCTTGTTGATCATATTGTTCTGCGAATTGATTCTGAGGCTTTAAATATAAGCTCTACATTATTGTGCACAATGGTTGTGTGGCCTCCAGGAAAAACTAAGAACATCAGGGGTGGAAGATATATTTTTCCTCAAATGCACATCAAGCCTATTTATTAAAAATCTTTTCCTGGAAATATTTTAATAGTGCTCCATGTGGTTGCTGAGGGGTTGAAAAATGATTGCTGTAAGATTCCAAATTTTCTTCTCTTATGGAATTATACTTGATAACATAGTGTGAAATAATGGAATGTTGTACTCATTAGGGATACCAAAAAATAACCACTAAAGTGGAAGGCTTCCAGCAACCTGGAAACTTCGCAGCATTATGGATGAGCATATGATTAGTAATGAACCAAGCCCCAAGAGCCAAGCCCCTTGTGCTGCAAGCCTGGTGGTCTACTGAGTGATACAAAATGGAGCATTAGGGTAAAAAAATATTTGATTATTATCAATATGTACCAACAAAAATTTGATACGATCCACCAACACAGTTCAAACCATATTTTTACATGAGTTTAAATTGACTATAATTGGATTTGAATCAAATTTATATTGAATTGCATAATCCATTTGATAAACATGTTATTTTTGTATTATTTTTTATAATACAAATTTAATCCAAATTGACTTATTCAATAATTATGTTGATTAACATGATTATAACCACAACCTATTTAACCTATTGAATCATTTAAAATTTGATTTTAAGTAAATAGATCAATTAAATCACAAACATATCCAGGTAGAAGGTTAATCATATTGATTCCAATAAGATCAAAATGAACTTGATTATTAAATGGGTTACATATGTTACATGTTTTAATAATTAGATCGTGTTAAGATTCGTGTTTTTGCATCCTAATTATTATTTGTCATATTTTGTATTGACCTTTATCATCGAATGCCTGAATTTTGACACAACATGAACACAACCGCCCAATATAAATTTCATCTCCGTGACTGAACCAAATCATACCATGAAGGGTGATAAACAGCATTTTAGGAGCTTTTACTAGGTGGGTTTTGGGGTGGAAGACAGGTTTGACACCAAGCTGCAGCATGCCATCCGCACCCTTCTAAAATAGAGGCCAATGCTTGGACAACTAATGTTAGAGAACAGAGATTTGGCCTGCTATCCCCCAGAAAGAGGCAATGAGCATACAATTAACAGTCTTTCCTGTATGTAGAAAGAAATGATCATAAAACTCTTTCAGCACATCCAGAGAATCCCTCCAGGCTGCGTGCCAGCTGTTCATACAATGCCAGGCTATAGTCATGGGCACCCAAGTCCTGCTTTAATATTCCTAGCTCCCCAGTGACTGAAAATTAAATAAAAAGAAAATGCTAGAGAGATGGAGAAACTTTTAAGGCATTGCTCCATCAATTGGAAAGAAGATGAATGGGAAAAAAAAAATGAAAAGAAACAAGCATGCTGTTAGCAACTACAAAGATTAAATAAAAATTCAGTAACAGAGAATAACAATGGATAATGAGAGGAGAATACATAAATGAAATTAAAAGAAAAGGAAAGAAAAAGAGAGAAATTACAAGGTAATACAACTCCGCATGTAATAGACTCCTATTGCTGTGGCTCTTTTCTTCTCTAGGAATGGGTGATTCATAAAGCCTCATATACATGGTCCAAGGGAGTATGCATCAAATCCGAACTCTCCATTCATTAACATAGTCTCATCATGTTCCTGCATCACACACCAGATCTTGTTATAAATGTTCAGAGAAGAAAGCAAAATTATCAGATAACCAAAAATGGCAGCATAACTAAGGAGCTGGTTTATTTGGTGTACATGATCAAATTCAGTTGAATCCATTTTACAACAGCAAAATATGCATAGATAAAAAAAGAAAAAAAGAAAAAGCATCCAACTAGAACCAGTAGGAAAGCAGTCCTGGGATGGAAGAGCTTCTCAGGTAGAGATATGATTTGAAACAGAAAATACCATCAAACGCTAATTCAAAACAAAGACATTGATAAACAGTTTGAGAAAACCTTATGGTTTCACTGATTCTTTTTCCTTCTCTAAGACTTGAGTTGGTGGTCAGAGAAAGTATTAAAAAATATTGGTCAGTAAAAAGAATGGGTCAGTGGTGGGAGCATCTAAAATGCTGAAAACAAATATTTGGGCACCTAGCAGTTGAATCAATGCAAATGGAAGAGGTAAAATCAGCGAGGAGAAAAATATGCATGAGGAACATATTTTTTCCAGACTAGTGCTGAAAATATTACTCATCCTTTTTTCTTTTTCCGATAATACATATCCAACTTCAAACGATGTCATGCAGTTGCTAAGTCGTCTGCCTCTATGTGACAATAGTATATTATTACAACAATTGTCATTTTGATACCAAAATACTTGCATCCTAACGATTTTGATAACACAAAATTTGCAAGCACTAACATTGCTGTTAACTTGATTATTAACAGCTTCCTTGACTACTGTTATCCTGATCATTCACACAATAAACCCTCCACATCCACAAAACCACAGAAACAGAGTCCTTACTTTGAACAGTTAAAGTTTTCCAGCTTAAGATATAGGTTAATTGCAAGAGTCTGAAGTAAAGATAACCAAAAGGTCTGACAATAAAAAGGGGGGACTCAAGCCAAGGATTCAATGCCCCATTATAGGTCCATTGGTTTGTGAAATGTTTCTTATAAAATCATTCCCAGGCTTATAGCCAATCAGATGAGACCCATCTCTCCTTCAAAGGGCTCTCATTCCCAAAAGACTTACAAGTGAAGAGGATTATAGCAGATAGAAATGGTATTCATTAAATAACAGGTAATGTCAGGCATTCAAAATCTTTCAATTAACTGGGAAACTTCTACAGTATATCTCTCTATTAATATTAAGGTACCCCTTAAGGATTTATTAAACCTCCTAGAAGAGTAGGACAGGGATATCCAATTTCTCCATGTCTTGGTTAGAAATCTTAAGTATGTTGGTGAGGATGGAAAAAAGGTAAAGGCATCAAAGCTAGTGATTATGGTGTAAAAATTCCTTATAAAATATTTGATGATGATTATCTAATTTCAGTAAAGCTTCTGGTAGTGCTCAAAGGAATATTACTGATCCTTTTAGCAGTTATTATGTTCTATCTCATCTGCAGGTCAATATATCTAATCCAATGTTCAAATGTTAAAATGGTTACAATTAACATGTAGGAACAGAGGTGAATTTTTTTCATCAAAATACATGGTCAAATATGCAGCATTCTGTTTTATATCCATTAATTTGAGGTATGGAACAATGATATTGAGCTTTTGTGGTTTTCCATTATCAAGATAAGAGAAATTACCAAAAAAATAGTGCAGTCAAAAAAATGATTTTATATGGAGTTTGGTTGTTATGCTTTCAGTTTGATGTTTGGAGGCTCATAACTTGTTTCTTAGACCAGTTCTTGGACATGACAATCCTAACATGCTGAAAACAACAGAAGATGAGAAAAAAATGAAATGTTGAGTTACATCCCTCAAATGCATTTTTTGCTTCGCTAAGTTATTGGCATGTGCCATTGGGAAATCTAAGAACAGTATGAGCTGATATGGACAAAAACAACACATCCATGGTTTTGTATGTGAATTTTGATATCACTATATTGTGGAGTCTCTGAATGACCCATTATTTAGGACTACAGTTCAATAGAACTTGGTTTGGGCAATGCAACTTACATTATGATATGCAAAACAGTACTTAAAAAGTAAATAAACAAACAAGCAAATCTGGATGAATAGACATCTTCAAAAATAAAAGTAATAAAATGGCAAAACTAGTGATGAACCAACTATATCATCAAAGGTTCTCCACATGTTCTAGTTCTGCCACCCTAGTCAGTTCTAATAGAACAATATCAGTTCTAATAGAACAATATCTGGATATTAAATTTGAAGCAATCTTTATAGAAGTACTAAGAAATCTCCTCAAAATGATAGGTACTTTGTGGGAAGATATAAAATGAGGTGGCAAATTCGCCCTCTCATGGCTTGACTTAGTTCATCACACATACGTAGGCATTGCCATAGGTGTGTGTGGAGGTTCTGGTTACTCATCCTTTTCTTCCTTAACATTGATGTCTCCACCTTATAATAATGATTGAGAGAACATCAGCAGAGTTGCATGGATTTCTACATTTTTTTTACAGTCAAATTAATTGTAGGAATCATACCCTCCATGTCTATGGAATAAGATTTCTCAAAGAGAGTGAAGAAGATATTAGACTTCTCTTGTACAGATGATATCAAGAAGCTTTTGGTCAAATGTACTAAGGTCAATGTTACAATCCACCAGAGTTCTTAAGATGTTAAGAGGATGCTATTTCTTTCTTATTTTGATATCATTCATTCACTCTTTTGCTCGGCCCTTTTGTTAGGGCTATACCTCTTCACATAATGGATTCAGAAGCTAACAATCTTAGAAACACAACAACATGAATCCAAAAGGTGTCAACATGGAAAGGAAAATCAAGCCAATACAATCATTAGAAGGAAATAAAGTTTTCCCCATAATTTAGCATGGAGTGATTCAAGAGTTACACCATGGTTATTAATTTGAATTCACAGGAAAGGAGACAAAGTCCACCTCTGGTTTCAGCAAACAAACTCCAACTTTCCTGGGGGAGGGGTAGGTGGGGAGGGCATTCAATTTTATTTATCTAACTAGATAGGACTGGCATTGGGTGGGAACATTTGAGCACCAGAAGAGAACAGAGACAAATAAACTATCGTAAAAAGTTCACTTGGTGGGATTAAGCAAACCAATTTTCATGAAGACAACATCATAGGAAATACAAGCACTAAGGTGGATAATGCAAGATAGAGATTATAAAAAAGGGTTCACCTATCATGTGAAGGGAAAAGTCAAAACATAAATCCACACATGACATCCTCGGTTTATATTAAAGAATTCATCTTCCTATGGTAGGATGAAAAAGGATGGCTATGAATGCATATGTAGAGCAGGTTACTCTGAACAGAATAAAATAACCATGACTGACAAGCTGCTCGAAAATTTGATGGTATTGCGTGCCTCTTTATTTACTTCTATGTCTCTGATTATCGAGAACAGCCAAATGACTTTTATTCAAAATGAGGTTAAAAACACAGAAGGGGAAACTTAACATGATCTGCCCTAGCCATTCACTTTTTGAAAATAAACTCATTATAATCATTATACATTTGAGATATCCTAATGTCCTTAGATTGGTAGTTTCTTAAATTGAGCATAAAGGGATTTCATTTCTCTGGAAAGCCTTGCCTCTGGAACAGCAGCAATTGTCAGCTATACCTATGAGAGAGGTTTCTATGAAGCAGAAACAGTTGTGTGATATGCTTCATCTAGATTGACAAACTTACATCCTTGTTTATAAACATTATAAATTAAACCCTAATTACCATCAAATCCAGAATCTCATTTTTTTTTCATTTTCTTCTATTTAACATTTTATATTCATTTTAAACTTATGGTTGAGATATGGGGGAAAATGGAAGAAGAAATGTAATGAAAGCAGATGAAAGAAAGAATTTGGTCATACCCGTTTTATCATTGCACTCATTAGATCATCCAAGGACTCGTAACTATTATGAATCAAGCCATCCTGTGACTTTGTTTGTTCCAAGAGGTAGTCTTCATTTGACACCATCTTTGTGTCCATAGCTGATTTCTCAACCTCGCTGTGCTGCACAAGAGATGAAGAGCTAGCATTTGATTGACTGATCAAAGGCATATCCATCTTTCTATTGCATGCTGCGTTATTTTGGTCCAAACTGTGGTTTAAGGGACCCATAACATTGTTGGCAGGAATGATAGAGTTTAATGTGCCAAAAACATGATTTGAGCTCTGGGTGTAATCTTGTTTCTGTTCTTCCCACCTTTGCTTTGGTGCATAGTTAATATTCTGAACCACATTACCAATCAACCCTGATTGGCATGGCATTTCTCCTCTTGAGTCCTCAAGAGGTCCTGCAAGTACACTAGTGGCAGAAAAATCAATTGGGCTACGTCGAATATGAGAGCCAGTTGAAGAAATATGCTCTCTAAGGTTATTAGTAGTCAACGGATCGCAATTGAGTGGTTCACTCAATGGCAAAGAATTTGATGGAAACTTCGACAATTGAAGTGCACTCTGCCAGTTTTCATTACATCTACCATGATCCAGAAAATTAGATGAACCACTGACGCCCATTGTATAAGGTTCTGGATTCAAAGTAACCGCTTTCAGGGAAGATTGATTTGCTAACCCTCCCCTACATAGTGTTTGTTGTGGATTAGATTGTAACATCAAAGGGTTGCTTGGGGCATTGGATAAAGAGTTGCTTGAGCTATGAACAGTCATTCTGCTATCAGGGAAGCCATTGGCAGTTGTGAAAACTGTTGTGTTATCAACAGAACTGAACTCTCCTCTCTGGGTACTAATGCATTTTCTCTGTTGCAACTGGTCTAGCTCCAATGACGTTGGAATCCCTTGAAACAAACTTGCACTTTGGTTTGTTGGTAAAACAACCGGTTGAAGCTTCCCATGAGTATTAACAGAGTTGCTTGAGTTTTGGGCATGGCCTGTTTGAATCAGTCCAGAAGAAGTAAGTCCACGTAGGCTCAAACCAGCAGGGGAATTCAACCTACCAAGCATCCCACTTGGTGGATATGATGACATAGCAGTGCTGTTAAGCCTTCCTGGTCCAGCCAAGCCACGAAAATCACCAAATCCATCCAGCGAACCCATGCGCATATAAGAGGAATCTTTAGCTCCAAATGCAGCAACCATGTTAGCTTGCTGGGTTGCCACACAACTGATCCTTTTCAGATAAAGCCTATATTTCTGCAACAGAATATATGACAGTAGATGTAAAACTAACTACTCCAAAAAATTCTCCAAATTTTCATATAAATCGTGAACAAGGCAAAACTTTTTCCTTTCACTAAGCTTAATGCTCAATTATTTCACTCAAAATTTTCATGGTTAGCAAGAGAAACTGTTACTGAAATTACCAAATTATCCGAATGCATGCTGATGTAAAGTTGGACCGACCACTCATGTTTTTTGATAAAGTGATGAACCCTCTTAAATAAGGAATTACAAGGTCATAGTTACCCCTTAACCAAGCTATGATTTCCACATTGTTATTACGCATAAATTGACTCCACAGCATCATATTTAAAAGAGGGTGCTTTCTTTATCAAAACACCCATCAGCGGTAAAAATCAGCTCATTAATGGAATAATCCAAGAAAGAATAACCGATAGATCATTAGTTCTAAAGAGGCATTGCTTTTCCACAAATTCATCTCTGGACTTTTCTCCAACCATTCTTGAAATTCTTGCCAAAATTTCGATGTAGAAATTGCCTCCTAATTTTCCATTATATGAATCATATTAATTCCCAAATTCCAAATTTTTTCCAGGAATTCTTCAATCAAGAGTTTGTTGCTGAGAAAGCACTGAATGCTTAAAGTGAATACAGAGTAAGTAAAGGAAATATTTTTACCTGCAAATGGCTAGCCACATTTTCCCTTGTAAGTCCTTCAACATTCATCAGGTCAAGAATTCTCTTAGGAACAGCCTCTGCATTAGAATAAAGGAGACAGGGAGGAAAAAACCATTAGTAACAAGAGACCCAATCTAAATATATGTGGACGTGTTGTATGTATATGTATATATCATATGTTATTGGTGAAGGACTCACTTTCAATGCCCAATTGATTAACAGCTGCAACAAACTTCCTGTGCAGTTCCACGGACCAAACAACCCTAGGTTTCTTTTGGGATGATGGATCCTCATTCTCTTCTCCGTTCTCTTCACCCTCTTCCTCCTCATCCTCATTTTGGTCCTTCCGCTTTCTATTTAGTTTCCCATTCTGATCTGCATTGCTGGATGATGGGGGGCCTTCTCCACCTTCTCCATCTGCATGTAGGGCGTTGTCCTGATCTGCAGACTTGTTTTGGTCCTTGGAGTCGATCTTCTTTCTCCTGATTACATGTTGCCATATGTTCTTGAGCTCCTCAATTCGAACCGGTTTCAACAAATAGTCACAAGCACCATGAGTAATCCCCCTCATTACTAGTTTGGGGTCACTATGCGAGGACAACACTGGGAATCATTTAAGATATCAAAGTGAAGTTAGAAATTAATACATCCCTTAAATCTTGAAAGATTTACTATATACTGCTCAAATTGAATATTTTATGGTGTATAGGATAAAGCAAATCTACATTTTTTGCAAAAAAAAAAAAATTAAAAATAAAACCACTAATAAGCAATGAACATGAGGCAAATCAAAGAAACCAGAGTGGATTTCATCCGCTATACTTCTATAACAAAATTCAACAAAAAGATTTGGGAAAAAGAAACAATAGATCCATATATTGAAGAACAGAACAAGGGTTCATTGCTTACTGATGACAGGTAGGTCCATTTCAAGCCCCACAAGCTCGAGGAGTTTAAAACCATCCATGTCTGGCATACTAACATCACTGATAACCAGGTCAAAGTTGTTCTTGTTTTCCCTCAGCATCTTCAATGCTGTGATCGCCTGGTTGGTTGTTGTAACTGCAAAAATCCAAAATCTTGTTGAAAAAGAAGCCACAATTGGAAAATGTTAAGAGACAAACCCACGGAACATAAATCAAACAAGACTTCAAGCGCACCCCAGAATCAAAGAGAACATCCCAATAAACAAAGACGGCACTAATTCATATGTCATCCATGAATCCCAACAAAAAGCAAAATTTAACAAAAGTACTGTGGAATGCGGAAAATACTTGGAACACCCATTTTCACAACTTCTCAAGTATTCTAAAAGCATCGACTTCAAACACAAAACTGAATTGAGTCAACGAACCCATTCAAAATCAATGAGCAGAGCACCAAACGGAAAATTATGATAGGAATTTCAATTATACTTCAAAGAAGCACAAAATTGGGTAAAACAATTTACGTAAAAAAAATCCACGTTTCATGACTCAAACCAAAATTCATGTAAAGCAAAAGGCGAGCAAAACAGAGAAGAACCAAACCCTGATACTGGCATCGACGAAGCAGGCCATCCAAGAGCATAAGACAAGTCGGATCGTCGTCGACGGCAAGCACGCGCATACCCACCGGAAACGGGTCCTTAACTCCATCTTCGCCAGCCAGACCACCTTTTCTTTCCTCCACCGTCATTTTCGAGCAACAGTCTCAAAGACCCAGATGAGAAGAGAGGAGAAAAACAGAGATCACAGAGCAAAAGCTTTGATTTTTTATATTGAAAACACTTTGTTGACAATTTTGGACCAGACCCAGAAAGCAAAAGACATGAACAAAGGAGAAATGAGAGGGATCAAGGAGAGAAAGTGGGTAAAGAGACAGACATGGACTAGAAGTAGTAAGTAAAGCTGTGCAGATGGACAATGATGGTGATGGCCAGAACAGAGAGAGAAGGGGCTTCAAGTTTCAACCCAAACAATACAGAAATGAAACAGTATTATTATAATCACTCTCTCTTTCTCTCTCCTCTGTGTATTTGTCTTTATCTTTTTCCCCTCCCACAACAGACACAACCTTTTCTTTTTCAATATGGGAAATTGTTTGAATAATAAACCTTCATTTCTTTTTGGTAATCTCCCCCAGGAATATGGAAATGGAAGACCTTCAGACAATGACTCTCTACGCCTTCGCCCACCACCGGGCAAACGCTCAACTCATCCACACCCTCCATTCCCCATACTACTCTGACCAAGCCCACAGATCCAACGGCCGAAGAAGGGTCTGAAAACGGGGGAAAGACATCCGAGGCTCATTGACGATGATGCATGTGAGCTCTACACTAGACTCTGAAATTTACCATAACAAAGGCGAGGAAATTAAGATGGATTATTGGGGGTATTATGGTCAAAAGGGGAAACATTCTTACAAATTACTATCAAAAATCTATAGAGAATCTGTTAATAATTTGGGCTTTAATTGCTAATGATATTCCCATTCTCTATTTTTAGGAAGCCTTTAACAATGTCCGGCCCAAATTTTATTTCTATTTGACAGTGACAGGGCCCGTGATTTAGGCCTTCCTTAAACAAAACGGGCCTTCAAATAAATGGTTTGAAAAGACATCACCACCCTTTGGCTTTTAATAGACGGAGTAGTCAGCTATAGGCAATTATGTCATTTTAAGTAAGCCTGATGGGGTAACAAGTCGAATGATTAATAAACTCACTGAAAACACTTTCAGTACTTCCTCAGTCCAGAGAAAACATTTTTAGAAAATGTTTTAATATGGAAAGAGGTTAGCCTGCCTCTTTCCCTATCTCATTATGGCCCATTAATTTAGAGATTCAGTATACAAACATCACCAATTCAATTAATACATCACGTGTCCTAAACTTTTAAAACAATTATAGGATAAAAAAAAATTATAAAAATATTTTACAAAAACATACTAATTTTTTAAATAATTAAATAATAATTTATTTTGTTATTTACCTGAAATTTTGGATTATCAAAAGCTGATATGATTTTTTTTTTTTTTTACCTATTTTGGCTGAATTAAATTTGGGATCGTCATCACTCAAAATTTCCCCTTTTTCCTCAAAGGCCATTAAATTCTTTGCTTTTTTTTTTTCTTCTAGGAATTGTACAAAAAAATGAGAAAAAAAAAAAGAATAATAATTGCAAAAATACAGAGAAAATGTAGTGATGAAAAAAAGGGTCAAATCTTTTAATGACTTGACAAAGTGGGGTGTCCTTTTGGCATGCATGGCATTTTCTGAATTGGAACTCATCCAAATTGCTGACTTCAGCCTTCTTATTATTTTTTATTTTTTATTTTTTAAGAATTAATCAATATACCACCAAGAAAAATAGATGAAATTTGGATACCCAACTTATCGAAATTTCAATTTTTTTCATGTTTTATTTGAATAATTTTTGTTTATATTTTTAAAATTTATTACTATTTTTAATTAAAAATTTTTTTTTTTAAAAAAAACATCCAAACTTTTATTTAATATTAATACCATTTCTATTATTTAAATTTTGGTTACGTTTGATTCTTAGAAAGAACTAAAAAAAAATTAATTTTCTTATATTTGATTTTATCATAAAAATAAAAAATAAAAAATGTTATTAAAATTATTAAAAAAATTTGTATTTTTAAATTATTAAATCTTTGCATAGAGATAAATAAATAAATAACAAAAATTTGAAGAAATATATCAAAATAATTCATTGACTTCAAATTTATTTTATGTAAATATTTTTTTTTTCTTGGGAAATTTTATTTTAAAGAAAAAAGGTAAAAGGATGTTAAAATTCCCAGTTTGTCCCAAGGAGGGTGAGCGTGAAGGGCACGCAGAGGGAGGAGAGTGGATTTGGGATAAGAGAGTTTGATTGGTCAGCAAAGTCCAAAAATTAAAAAAAAATTAAAAATAAAAAAAGTACCAAAAGGTACTACCTCCGCATGTAGAGTGTAGAGACAGAGGGAGACACGTTTCAAAAAATGATTGGTGGGGAGGGGTGTAATGTGGGACCCAGAAGAGATTCCAGGACCAGAAAGAAATGCAGCTTTTTTTGAAAACGACACATGGGTCGCAGGATATCAGAGCCCCCAAGGACGTTTAGGGAACGGCGACGAATGTTTCGTATCGGGCGATACGATATTTTTGCAGTTTTCTCGTCACCTGTGGTGGGGACCACCTTGAACCCAACCCCACCACACCCATGTCTAGGATTCTAGGTTGGTGCCAGCCCACTCACAGCCATGACCCACCCATCATATTTCATCTTCTTCTGAAATATGTAGGATTTACATTCATCTAATTATTATTATTATTATTATTTTTTATCATAAATTAAAAAAATATTTTAATATTTTGTCGTTTGTGATTGTGAGTTAATTTCATTTAATAGTATGTTTTATTATTAGTTAAGTCAATAATTTGACTTACGTTTTTGCTCTTTTTTTCTTTCCATTTAATTTTTGGAATTAATTGATAATTTATTATTGTATTCAAGCCTTTTCTCTAGGTTTTGTTTTTGGAAAATTTGAAGAAAAAAAAATGAAGGGAAAAAAAAAAAGAAAGAAAAAAGGTTAGATTATTTGCTAGATGTGGAAAATTGAAAAAAAAAATTAAATTGATGGAAAATATATTTTCCTAATTTTTTTAATCTTTATTTAAGGAAAAATGATGGAGAAAATCTTTTAATATTATCTTTCATCCTCTCCTCAAATTGTTTCTCATCTTTTTTTTAATAACATCTAAATATAATAAAATATTTTTATTCTTTTTCTTTTTATTTTTTTAATACTTTTCAACAATCAAATATAATTTTAATAAAGTGGGAAAAGTTTGAAGAAAAATGCATAAGAGAAAATTTTTATTATTTTTCTTTATATATTTATTTTCTAGTCTTTGTTATCTTTATTTTCTAGCCTTAATCTAATATCAAAATTTTGAATTGATTTTGAGAAGCTTAAAACTATTGTTGTTATCTCTTGTTTTTGTTTTTATTTTCTAATCTTCCAAGGACAAAAATGAAAATAGAAAATAGATAATAGATTTAAAGTTAATAAATTAATTTTTAAATGTTGTTTCAAACTCAATTCACTTCTTTTAATTATTTGATATAAAGATTAAATAATTTAAAAATTAATAATTTTTTTTAACTAATTTTAATTATATTTGATTTTTTTTTGTATTTTTCATAATATAATTAAACATGAAAAAATTATTTCTTGCAACATTTTTTTTCTTTAGTACTTTCTGTGACCCAAAACGTAATCTTAAAAAATTTGGGCATCATGTGATAGTTTTACAAGGATTTTTTTTTTTTTTTGAAAAAAAAAATATCAATAAAAAATAACTACTTGGAAAATAAATATAAAAAATATGATATTTTTAACTATTCTTTTCAGTTTCTTGTTTTTATATTGAACTCATTTTTTCAAAATACGAGTTTCATGTAAAATCTAATTTAATATACATTATTATAGTTTTTAAATTATTATCTTTGAATATTTTAAAATTATTTTTTTAAAAATTACAACATCGTTGCAAAAAGCTACTTTTAGACCACAATTAAGTTGGAGACATGAAGGTAAAGAAGGTATGATGTTGTTGAGCCATCAACTTATTTCCAAAATAAATGACATAGCAATAGGTTGTTTTATTTGATTTAGAGTCTGTCTGGTAGTGAATTTAGAAAGTTTTTTTCAGCCTTTCAAATTTTTTATCAAAAGAGTTATTTTCAAGTATAAGGAAAATTAAAAATATTTTTTAAAACCATTGTCAAACAAGCTCTTATTAAGGTTATGTGTGTCCTTCCAAACTCATATAATTGTTGATTTCTCTCTATTCGACGTGAGACTATTTCTTATTTAGTTATTTATTTTTATTTTTAATTGAAGTAACTCTCTTTCCAAGCTCTTTTCTTCCTATCAACCAACTCAAGTTTTGCCCATATGTACATGGCTAATTGGAAGGAAAATATTTGAGAAATCATGTTGATTTGAGAATTTTTTTTTATTAGAGCTAAGGTAGAAACATTGTGATTAATGAATATATTGTCAACTACATTCCAATTTTTTTAGTGGATGTCTCACAACCTTCATAGAACTAAAGCAACACTATGGTTTAGAGTAGGATTTTGGGATTAGGTGGCAAATAGTATGAGATTAGGAAACTTTTAAGGCACTATATGATAATAAAATGTTTTCATTTGAATAATTTTTTCTTAAAAGGTGGTGAAGTTGGAATTGGTTGAAAATAGCTTAAGATGATTGATGATTATTAGAGTAATCTATAAGTCCTCTCACAAAAGATTAGTTTGAAAAGGAGGTTATTGATTGATCTAGTTTGAAAAGAAGGTAATCGATTGATATCTTGATAGAAAGTGTTACTTCTTTTAGGACAACATGCGATTAATTGATCCTTGCTTACATAGTCAATTTGCCGTTGTGATTTTCAATTTTTATTGGTCACAACCTAATGGACTTATACTCTAATATGGATTTTTGGACATTTAAACTAATCTAGTACATCAATAATATGATAAGACATAGATTATGGATTACATTGAGGTCACCTAACTCTTGAAAATAATCTCACTAAATCCTAATCTAAAGCTCATCTTAACCATTAGGAACATAATCTACTATACTCTTATTATTATTATTATTTGATCGGATTTAGAACAGAGGGATTTAGTTATTATATTCAAGGAACTTATTTTTCTCAAGCATGTTATGATTGTTATTATTTAGTTCCTTGATCTTATTGGCCAAATCAAAATTTTGAGATTCAATTGAATCCATTTTACCATTCATATCACCTTTTTTGATGACTTAATATAAGGGTTTTTTTTTTTTTAATCATTTTGTCAAATTTAACATTCCCACATTTAATTTTGTAACTCTCTTGATATATTGAACTCTAGGCATCTTGCAGAACATAAAATTACTCTTATTCTTCATCATCAGAATTGACTTTATTTTTATGTTTTGTTTGATGTAGTTAAAGAGGCAATAAATACAATAAAGATAGGGTTATTATCACTTTTAATTATAAGAATGATATGATTCATTTCCATTCAACTCAAAATAACTTTAAGTCATTTTCACAACTTGTTTTTTAGTCTTTTTGGATTTTGGGCAGTCAAAAGTAATGTGTCTTTTCCCACCATAATTAAAGCATTCTACTTAATTAGACTTAGATAAGCTTTTTTTCTTTGTTTTCGTTCCTAGGGATATTATTTTTATTTTCTTTGAGTCTTTTTTATTATTTTCCATTTTCTCAAGTTTCAAGTAAATCTTAATATCTTTTGCAAACATGGAGATTTTGGAGTTCAATCTCATCTTTAAACTCAACTTTTCCACTTTTGGCTTTAGACTCTACTTTTTCTCAATTCATAATGTCACTCACTTCAATGTGAAATTAAGAAATTTTCTCACCTTCGTTCACTCTAATTTTTTCAAATCGGGTAGTCAACCTTTGTAATTTTGATAACTTTGTAGTAGAAGTGTCTTCATAGGTTACAACTAAGATATCTTAGGCTTCTTTGGTGTATTTACATATTGATATCCTTTTAAATTCATCAAGAATCATATACCTTGGAATTGACTTTACTATCTTCATTGTCAAGCTTATCACGCTCTTTCTTAGGCATAGTTTTATCCTTAAATCTTCCATTCTCGTCCATAGATATGGGATATAATTACCCATATTCTAGTTTGTTCCAAATATGCTGTCATTGCATTTTTAGAAAAGAATCATGTTAGACTTTTATATGGGATAGTTGTTTTTATATGTATTAAAAAAACATAAGATAACTAATGGAAGTTCTAACTCTTATAATTCCATAACTAAAAGAATCAAAATAGTAGGAGTTTAAAAAGAAAAAATTAACGTTTTAATATTTTAAGCTACTCTAATGCCACTTTTGAGTTTGTTCTTTATTATGAAACTATCTATAGCGTGGTCGATAAATAGTCAACCAATATGTATTCCATGTTTAATTATATCCATATTTTTATTAATTTCAATAATTCAATTAAGAACATCATAAAATTATCTATCATACAATAATATTGGAGAAACCATCTATAGAATCTTCCAAAAGCTTTGAAGATGTAAAGAACTATAAGTTAAACATATATATATAAAGGTATCTAGTTTTACATGATCCATAAGCACTTATGTGCAAGGATCTTATACTAATCAACACCTACCCACAAGGGTCCCATACGAGTTAAGGCTTATAATCTTTTCTTCACATGTTTGATGTAGCATCTCGTGTTTCTTAATTGATCACCTCAACCCTATGTTAACAGTAACGAATTGATACACCATGTCTTTCTTCTTAAAGGACTTCTAAGAAGGTTCTTAAAAGATCTTAAAAGTTTGAGTAGTAGGGCAAAACAATAATTATCAATTCATGTGGATAGTTTTCAATATATCATATTAGGATTTTATATCAAAACCTAGGATTGATATTCAAAGAAGGCTCTTACAATGTAATTATCAAAAGTTGTATTTATAAACATAAAAGTCATGTCAAAAAACTAAATGAAAAACTAAACATTCAAACATCTTGTAGAGGGGTGTTTAAACTCTATGTGGATTTTTAACATCTTCGGAGGATGTTTGGACACTCCTTAAAGAATGTTTGAACATCCATCCAATTTTTAAAAATAATCATCCAATATTCATACATTTCTCCATATTTCTAATTTTGTTACTTATATATTAATATATCTAAGACATAATGTCTCAAATTAATTCGACTTTCAAGCACCTTGAAGTTGACTATAACGAGTAAACCCTCAAAATGTATAATGTTCTAGATTCAATGCAATAATGAAATAAAATTATCAACCTAATATAATTCATCGATAGTACCATAAATGAATGACTCATAGATTTGTGAAAAACATAGATGGTCACTTTATAAGGAGTCGATCTCTCATTTTCATAGAGTAACTATTATCATGGATGGACTTGTTTGTAGTCATCTAATAAATTTGGGTCTTAATATACTGTTTTCTAAAATCTTGGAATGCAATTAGGGTATTGGAGTAGGATATGCTAGTGGTTTGTTGGCATCAATTAAATCATAGGGTTTTAAATGGAAAGTTAGTATATGCAATCCCTAGGAATGGGTATGGTTTAGTGCATATTCTTGTCTTGAATCTATCCATAAATACTTTAAAAAGGTTTTGGCATGAGATTAGATATAAGAGAGCTTATTGAAACTTATTACTTTGATTATGCATGGATTAAATTAATTGGTGATTCTTGCATTAGGTAAGTTTGTAATTTTGTAAGGTTTGGCTTAGAAACTTCAACAAATTGTTTTCTCTTACAAAATAAATTAAATATTTTAAGTACTATTTTACATATACAGATCATCGAAAATATTACTAAGATTAGAAAACTTACCTAATTTGGATTATATAAATTATCTTCAATATCAAACTTTCTCATCCCTAATTTTGATTTTAATCATAATAACTTTTTGAAGGGATGACTTCAAATTTTGATATTTACATTGAAGATATATTTTTTCTGTGGCTTAAAAAAAAAATTAAAAATTTGTTTGATAAAGTGGATAAAATATCTCAATGTCTTGACCAATGGTATGGGGTTAATTTATCAAAAGTGCTTGGAAGCTGGAATTGCTATTAGGGCAAATGGATGTGCTTGATTAAAGAGTCAAAACAATGATGGGGTTCATCCCTTTTGTAGATTTCCCCATAGGTTTTGTGCTGCAGCTAGTTGTATCCTCCATTGATGGATTTCTATTTTTAGCAGGATTGAAGTTAATATTTGTAGGCCCTCATCACCAAAAGTTCTTTCATGATTCAATAATGCCTTCAACCCCGCAAATCTCTACTATTATTTTCCATTAAGTGTTGGCACACCAAACAGTCAAACACTATCTTAGATTAATATAACTTTCCCATTATTATAGTACACATGATACTCTATATTTGTTTTTTCTTTGGCCCAAGGAGCCTGTGGGTACCCACCCCTCTCAAAAGGATTCCAATCAACCCACATAATGGTTTAGACTCCAATTGGTAGCCTTGCACATTGGAGGCACCATAATATTGGAGTATAGAGAGACTTTAAATTGACTTTCTAATAAGGGTTACCAAATAACAAATGGAAAATTTTAGGGCATTGATTTGGTATCACACCGAGTGTATATCACTAAATTAAAATTATTGAAGAAAGATAAGGAAATTAGGTACAGACATAAGTATAAGAAAGATAAGGAAATTAGGTACAGACATAAGTATAACAAGATCAGACTATTATAATCTTTTTGTTTTTGGAGTGTAAGAAAAATCAAGATAACCGAAAGAAAAAAAAATAATGGGTGGAAGCTTGGCTTTTTGGAGATTGGTGGAGGAAAAGATTAGGTAATGCCTAAGTAACATAAAGCCAACAAATCATCTCACACTAGAATGCCTATTAGGTCATTACTGATCTTGATCTTTTTAGTGGGGCACACTTACATTTATAGTGGGGAGACTATAGCCATGTGGTTTGGGGATTTAAGGTTAAGGGCGCCTTCATTGGGTTGTGAAGTTGCATATCGTAAGGGATTATACTTAACTTTCAACCCCACCCAACCTTGCTAATGAACACTTTAATCAAAGTTTTTTTGAGTGGATGTACATGTTAATCATATTTTAATCAAACACCCATCATTACTCTCTAAAAAGAAAAATTAAACCCCACTCTTTATTGAAGAAAAGTTTGTACAAATGAGATGTGCGTGGTGGTTGATGTGGATGCCATTGTACGATCAATAGGTTCTTGTGTTATGTTTTTAGTTAAAGGGAATCCAAAAAAATTCTCAAGCCCTTAATAATTGGTCCTATGCATTGCTTTGTTTTAATATCTTTGTTAAATGTATGCAGCTGGTACTTGCAGACAGGAGTCCTTGGATATTCTCATCACCTTTGGCGCCATTGTTTGACTGCCCAATGATATTAAAAATGGTTTTAGATTTGCATACAAATCAAGGGATCTATTGGGCCATAAGCGTAGGGACATTTGCTTCATATGAATACATATGACTTTTGTCACTGTCTTCATTAGTTTATTTTCTACATGCCTTAAACTCTAATGTTTGAGGTTGGTAATATTTATTAGAAATAAAAATTATTATTATCATCATCACAAAAAGTACTAAAACCATGAAATCTCGGTATAGATGTATTATAAAGTTATGAGATCTATGAAAGCCAGAGACTTCTCTTAACTAATTAACTCTCATCAAGATTTAGATTCCCTTTTTTTGGTATAATATAATTGAGTTTCGTTATCATTTTTAATTTCTAAGTATATAAGTAGACTTGGGATTTTTATCAGAGCCTTCGTAAATAAGATTTTAGGGTTATGATAGTCAAATAAAGTTTTTCTTGGTAATATTAGACAACTTCATGCAAAATCCTTCTTTCAAATGATTTTACTTGGGAATGATACAAGGAGCATTCATCAATGACCTAAAGCTTTGTCCAAAAGGAGAAATAATTTATGTACTTTCTTAGGTGATAGAGAGAGAAGGTAATACTTGAGAGGGAGAGGGAAAAGTAGTGTCAAAATAGAATGACACTATTATGTATTAAGTGAAGAAGTCTACCTAATCTTGTCAACTTGTCTTGAACTTGGAATTTCCCTGTCATTTGGTGGCTTCCAATGCCTTGATTTTGACATGTATACATTCACCAGTTCACACACATTTTTCTTTCCCTACTAAACCTCATAATATGATTATGAAATTTTTGATAGTTTACATCATTCCTAGGGTTTCCCTAGGCTTCAAATTGTCCAACTTGGCCCCACAAACAAATTCAATAAGGGGGAGGCCAAAGTGAATCATTCAGAAGACAGATTCATCTCACAAAGTCTATAGAGAATTGAATATTGGCAGGTTGGTTGTCAAGGAACAATGATTTAAATGACTTTGTCATTCATATATTTCTTAAGCTTATAGAAATGGCACTTGATGTCTGTTTCTTTTGAATAATGCTGGTGGTCCTATGTTGTTTTGCAAAGACCCAGTTCCCAGTATTTATTATTGAGGCAATGAAGTACTTGAAGAATGCAGAAACATTGCCAGCTGAGTTTTTCTGTACTTGTAGAGTGTTTTATATGATATATATATATATATAATATGAACAAGTCCACATTCTGAACACTGGCCCCAAACAGGGTGGCTTCTGGGTCAAAATGCCACAGCAAATGTACCCAACAACAGAATATATATTGCTGAAATTTGTTGGCCGTAGGGCTGTCTCACTTGTGTTTTTTTTTCTTTTTTTTTTTTGCCTACACCCCCATTCTTTTAGGAAAGGAGTGATACATTTATGCCCACCATGGTTTTGTTGACTTTAAGACCAGCTTTCTGTACAGGTGAAGGCTATCCAAGTTGCTTGGTTTTAGACTTTTAGTAGGGGCGTCTATTAGGCCTTTGTGTTCTTCGCTGCAAAGTCTATGCTCCAGGCCTTATAATTGTTTGAGCCACAGAGCCCAGGCCCAGCCATATGGCTGCATTGGGGGCTTTAGTGCTACTTTCGTATTCTTGAAGTTGGGTGAGGTCACTGAGGTGAAGGCGTGTTAGGGACAAACCTAACAGCTAGGCTAAACAGTGGTTTTGACAGAAGTTAGAAACACTTGGTCGGAGAAATTAAATTTTTGATAATTTTTTTTTTTTTTTGAAATTTAGAGAATTATTTAAAGTGATTCTTGTACAATTACTTTGACAAGTCATTCTTCAAAAAGTCAAAATTTTTTTTTTCCAAACACTAGTGAGCACTAGTTTAGTTTATTTCTAAACATTAAGAATATATTTGGGGATGATTTTATAAAATATTTCTAATATTTTTAACTTGAATAATAAAAATTTTCAAATATTAGAAATCTTAAAAGCACTTCATAAAAATATTATCAAACAAACTCTAAAAATGTGTTTAAAAGTGTTTCTATTTGAAACATTTTTAATTAAGAATGCGTTTGATAGTGATTTGAAAAAATATTTTTAATATTTTTAATACTTGAAAAATAAAAAATTTCAAGTATTAGATATAATAGAAATATTTCATATAATCACTACTAAATGCACTTTAAGGGTCTTTCTTTATAATTGTTTTTGATAAAAATACTTGTAAAATACTTGTCTAGGAATTACTACAAGTGATTTTTCAACTTTTTAAAAATGTTTTTCAAATTTTACCAAACACTTTACTTTTTCCAAAAACACTTTTTATGCCAAATGGTTTTTTAAAATATTATCAATTAAACTTTAAGAATACTTATATATTTCCACTTGAAATATTTTAAGTGTTTGAAGGAGATTCACCCATCAATTATTTTTCCAAAAAGCACTACAAGTGGTTTTTGAACGTGCAATTTTTTAATTTTTTTAAAATATTTCCTAATTTTTTTTCAAATACCTTATTTTTCTCTAAAAGCGCTTTTTATGTTACAAATGTTTTTTAAAAAACATTATCAAACGAACTTTATGATTTTTCGTAAAAGCATTTCTAACAAATCACTTTAAACATGACCTTCATCTTTGTTTATTAACAAATCTAATTATAATAATTAAATTATTGGGCGCTAAGCGTTAAATTCCTAGCCGGGCTATTGACAGCCCGAACCCCGCCTAACCTGAACTCACTGGACCTATCTACTTGCCCAAACCATACCTATGTATCAGCATGAAACAGGGCTTATAGTGTGTGATCCAAGGAGCTTTAAAAGACGAAACTAAAAGACCTACTCTGAATTCTGAAAGGGAACCAAGGTGGAAAGATCTAAATTTTTGGACAGCATAGGTTGAGGTTATATCCTTCAGCCTAGGCTTAGTTCTTGCTCAGAATCCCACAAAACATTTTGAAGACTCATCATATTATGTTTGAAGTTTCTACATACTCACTGAGCTATTCAACCAGAAGGACAGCAAAAGATTTTGGTTGTCAGCCTCCTGTTGGATCTTCAGTCCTTGTTGAGCTGAAACGAAGACAAAGTAGAAACATTTTGGCATGAAATTCAGTACCTTCTTGAGTGTTGGGCTTCTTCTATATATCACTCACATGAAGATGTTTAGCAGCATCAGAAAATATGTAAGGCCACACTGTAATAAATGTCCAATTTATTCCTCCATCATATATATACAATGAGAAAAGTGAAACATACTGCAAAACCCAGACAAGCATGAAGGAGAATCATTACAGTTACTGCACCAAAACATCACATGGAGAAGCAAACCGAAGAAAAACAATTGATTAAGACAAGAACAAATGAACAAAGTAAACCGATATATGTGTTTTTTTTTCCCCTCAAAGGATGTCTTTACATAAAACTTTGTTAATTATACATGAAATCCAGATCCAGATCAAGAGGCATATATGGTCAAGGATTTTTCTGATAAATGAACACTGTGCCATATGAATGGTAAAGATAACTACTGGAGTCCCCTACCTCAAAAATGGTTACTTGAACAGGATCCGGATCAAACAGACTATATGTGATTCCTATCAGTTCACAATCTTCAGAAACATATGAGCCCAAATAAGCTTTCACTACCAAACACAGGGTACTGAGCAAGCAAGCATTACTTTCCCCAGAGATGTGCCTTGCAAAGAAACTAGCTGTTTCCATTCACTACCTTTCAAATGATGACAAAGAATTAGTTATCTTTTTCCAAATCTCAAGCACTTGTTGTGTTTGCCTTCTGTTATACTTGGAGCATGAGGAAGACTTTTGGGAGGTTTTGTGACAGTGTGTTTCTCCATTGCATTTATGAACTTGCGCAAGTGTTTAATGTACTCGGGATAAGTTTCAAGGTTGCAATGGCCCCCACCCTTGACCCACAATGGGTCATATTTTTCCTTGGCAAGTTCCCACAAGCGCTTCCCATGGGACCAATCAACAATGTCATCATTTGTTCCCTGCAAATGATTCATTATCAACAACAGCTAGAGTGGATAAATCAAACAAGAATCAAAAGGGGCGTGGCCCAAAAAATTAAACATCATTCATTCACATTGCAGGCATTGATAAGTGTTGATACAAAAAAAGCATTCTAAGAAATAAATTAGAACCCTATTGCAATTCTTGTCTTTGGAGCACAAGGAAATTGATTCTTTGAACAAAAACTAGTTCTTTTATATGATCATATTGAAGGGATATGAATTTTATTTTCATACTGAGACATGTTTTCCAGGACATAAGCTGTATATGCACACCAATTCATTCTGTGTCATGCTTCACTTTTATATTAATGACCACAGAAACACAAGAACTTGGGAATTTCTGCAAGCATTTTCTGGAGTACCAACTACAGACTAGTAAACAGAAGAAACCCAAAAACATGTGCACTGGAATCAAAGTAATGGCCAACTACCTGGCAACCAACCAGAGAGAAATACAGATAAGATAAAGCCCAAGTTACTAATATTCTAGTGCCTATGCAAATGGCAACTAAGAGTCGCCAGCAGAAGTTAGGATCCAACTCAGCAGAGACCAAGATTCTTGGTGGGATCAGTGATCAGTTTTTTGAGGTCCACAGTGACTTAAAAAGGAAAGATCCAATGTTTCTGTAAGAAGAGGCATGTATAAGAAGGTCACTACCCAAACTTCAATTAATTTTTGCGAATGGTGATCTAGCTGACTCAAAACCATGTTTTCATAATTGGTTTTGATTCAATAAACAGATGCTAATGCAGTTACAACATTTCCTAGCAACACGTGCATGTATGTCACAATAACCAATCACTTATTTTTCACTAGAGCCACTGGCCACTAACCTAGAGTTTGAATTTTCTGGAGTCCAATTTACTTCATTTAATCCTTCTAAACACCGATTACAACAAATGAGTTACCGAGTGAAAAATCACGTAATTAGTATTGGTCTCTGTTAGAAGCTTCCATCCATGAGGCAACACTTCAATTTTAATGACTTCCTTATAAGATCAAGGAATATCTTTTATAATTAAAGGGATCATGAATTATTTAGGATTTTTCCAGTTCCTTCTACAAGTAGAAATCTATACATCAGCTCCAAACTTTTCTTTTTGGTTTTAATCTCCTTAATAGACTTGCTTAATAGGTCTCAATGGGCGTGTTAATGTATCAGTTCATCATATTCACAGGCAAATTTTTTTTCAAATTCCCCCAGACAGTCAACATGTAAGAAAATCAAGCAGATCCAAGGTCTTCATAGGTAATCACTATGAAACTGTGGTTGAGCTAGTGACTAGGCCGCCAAATAATTAACATTATAATTAATATTTATTAAGATAGAGTCATGTAGTATTACTAGTGTAGAACAACCAATTTTCCTAAAAGCTGAAGTTTGTAGAATTTGGGCCAACAATGTATATCATATTCTTTACACCCTCCCTCACTTAGTGTCCATACCCGCATGTGGAGATAGACACAAGCTCGTACGCAAACACCCATAGTCAGCCTCTTTTGAGGGCCGAATACATGACCTTCTATCAAATGAGGCTCTGATACCATGTTTTTTGTGCTTACCTGTGGGCTTGATGAAGTAGGAAAATAAATATTTTGCAGTGAGCGCTGAGCACATGGTCTCTAGTGAAACAAGGCTCTAAAACCATATTAAACAACTAATTTTTCTAAAAGGTTTAAGCTTGTAGGATTGAGGCTCACAATATATATCATGTACTCCAACAATTAGTAAGCCCAGTTACTAGATTAAATTGTTTCATTACCTCAACTTGGGCCTCAGATGAGGCTGGGTTTGGTTCAAACTATGGTGATCAGAGTTCAAATTAGGCTCTAGAGAATCCTAAATCATCAGGAAAATGACAGAAAAGAATGATTGCAGAAAGTACGTCTAAATTAGCCAATTGATATGAAAAACAAGCAATGAAATCATGACAATATTCTTCACGCAGAAATCCAGGATGCAGGTGTCTTGGCGAATCCAAGATTTAGCCAGTCTGAGCTAAACTTTAGAAGGGTGACCCTTTTTATCATCAAATCAATCAGAATGACAAGGTGGATCATAAAAACTTACAGTGAAATACAAAAATATTATTGGATTCAATTGGCTAGCAGATTCAAATGTACATCGGAGCTGTCAGAAAAATTCTTTAAAAGGTTGAGACCTATCACTTAGTAGCCTGGTGGTTGAGTGGGTGAATCATCAAACAGGGTCAGCATTAAAAGGTTGAGCATGCAACTTGGATAGGTAAAAAATTCACTCAACCATGATAATTTTTATGATTTGATCACTGAATAAGATTCAAGAACGGTCAGGCCCAAACATCTGTTTGATGCTCTCATGGATATGTAAACTTAGTGAATATAATGGACAGGAGGATACTAGAGAGAAGTTAAACCAGAAGATACTGTAGGCAAATGGAGAAGGAATAGAGCCCAGCATTGACAGTAATTAGGCACAGCCATAGTGAAATTTGGTTAAAGGTTTAATACTAATATGAATGATTCAATACTTCCACTCTTTTACAAGTGAAGTGACGCTAAAAGGTAGCATATGCATGTTCTTTTTCACCTGCAGACACCGTCATTGATTACAAATATCTATATCATTGAATTGAAAGATAGATACAGGAATAAAATCAAAACAAAAAAGATAAAAGATAAAAGAAAGCCGGCTTCAAGAGCCACTCAATTTAATTGTATGAAAATTCTGACTACTCATGGAAAATCAAATAATGAATAAACCTATGAGATTAATTTTCAAGTTCTCTAGGAACTTAAGCAGCTGATGGTTTTAGGGAAATGGGAACAGAAATTGCTCACACCGATCAATTGGTAGATTGCAGTAACTAAATCAATATGATAAGTGTTGATCAGTTCAGATGCTAGGTTTGACACTTGAAAATGTTCCCATTGTGGTTTAAGGTTAGTATTTGACTGTTAAAGATAACTCTCTCTGAGTCCTCCGTAGTTTCCATATGCTCCATGTACAGAAAACAAGAAAACAGAACCCTGTCTACACATCTGAACATACAAGGTTGTCTAACAGTACCTTGTATCTGTTTCCTAGGGAAACACTCATGTGCTGAAAAACAATAGCATAACCGGTTCATGGAAGCAGGATTCTACAATATATAAGTTTTTAACCAAGGAAGTCCATGTTGCAAACAAATAGGTTTCTCATAAACAAAAGGGTCAGAACGAATTCTAAGCTTTATGCATGTAACTCACAGTATGCATGAGCACAGTACAGTCCTAAAACAATATTGAGGAATATAAAATATCTCAGAAAAGGGAAAGAAAATGAAAATTTTGAAAGAAACTCAAAATTCTAAAAGAAATGTGCTACAGGTGAAACCAACATGTAATGAGCATAAGAAATTCAGTCACCATACAATATGATGCAGTCAAGGGAACATTGGAAAAGAATTGGGAAAATGTGTTTTTCTGTTTGAAGATTTGATATTGTTACAATATATGTTCATTAACAGAAATACACACGGATATCCCATGTGGAGAAAATAAGAAAACTATGAAATTATGCATTTTCAAATTTTCAAAAAAAGGGAAAAAAAAAGAAGAAGAAGAAGAAGAAGAGAACAATCTAGTTCAGAAAAAGCATTTTGAAATTGAACCAAACTAAAAATGGATCTCTAACTATAAGACTAAAGGATTTTGGCTCTAATATTGAGATCAAAGGACTTGGGGGTGTAATATAGATTATGTAGAACACGTAAAAACAAACAGATAAACACGATAAATCATGGTTCACATCTCAAGGATTTGAGACTACCCATTTGGCATTTGAAGAAAGAACAGAACTAATGATGACTTCAAGGCTATGAACAGGACTACAGGAGGACTTAAAGAAGTGATATAACTAACCATTCCAACAATGACAGGTAGATATCTCAATCTATCAATTGGCAGTAAGCCCCACAGATAAAATGTACATATATATATAAAACTATAGATGTAAAAAGAAATTCAGCTGCAAAAAAAGGGGAACTCACATGTATTACTAGAACAGGGCAGTTGACTTGCCGTATTTTGTCTATATTCTGAAAATATCACACAGGAAATCCTCAATACAAAAAACCAAGAAACTAAAGGATGTAATAAAAGAAGAGACCCAAGCCAAGTTGAACTTACTTTGAAAATATCAAACCAAAATGTCATCTTTACAGGATACAAGACTCGTATGCCTGAAAGGATGGCACTATGAAGAACAACACCTCTCAACTTTGGTGACCGAGAAGCCAAGTGTAATGTCGGTCCACTTCCAACAGATTGGCCATACAAAATCACATCCTCTTGCTTAAGTCCATATTCTCTCTTCAAACAATTGTATACAGCTTCTATGTCATAGTATGTGTTGAACTCAGATGGCTATCAAAATTATTGCATAACCACATCAATCTACGAGAAACATAAGTAGAAAAAGGACAGTATAAAATATCAACACTATGACCATTTTCTATCGTCCATGTCTTTCTTCTTCTTTTTTTAATTTCTTTAATCGTTTAAAGATAAATTCCAACTAGATTTTCCAAGCAACAAAACAACTTCAAATGCAAACTTTTTATTTATCAGAACTTCAAATGCAAATTAGTTTCATAGATTTTTACCTTACCAGTGGAAGCCCCATATCCAGAATAATCATAGCTGCAGTACAGCAAAACAACTTCAGTGAATAAAAAAGAATGGTCCTTAAACCATGAAAACAGAATTAACCCAGCTCAAAAACATTGTCAGTGATTGAAAAAGAAAATGAAATGAATACAAATTCCAAATAGGTATTGACCATCTGGTAAAAAAAAGAAGTGTGGTCTCATGATATTCATCCGCTAAAACATCAAGAGACAACATTAAAAAAAAATAAAAAATCAAGCAGGTTGTTTAAATGCATCTATCCAAAAATCTATCAGTTGATTTAAATAAAACCCATCAGACCCAAAATTGCCAAAATTAACATGAAGTCATAAAGGCCTTATTGTTTATTTATTTATTTCTCTCTTTGGCTATTTTTGGTTCCCGGAAAGTATTTTCTCATGTTTGGTTTTCCCATGAAAAATACAAAAAATAAAAAATAAAAAAATCTTAATATATTTAAAATTCCTCAAAAATTTATATATTTTAAAATTAGTTAATATAAGTGAAATGAGTTTAAAGAGACTTACAAAAATAGTTTTTGATTTTTCTTCGCTTCCTCTATATTTTTTTCCCCCAAGTTTCATGCCAAGCAAAACAAAGATGAGACAATCATCAAACTATTATTAAATCAATGATGAGTAAACAAGAACTTAACATAACTGGCTTCAAAAGATTGGCCTTTCCATCAATAGAACTTATATAAGTAAAATTGTTTCCATAAATGTAAGAAATAGAACAACAAAAACAGAATATATATCCCAACAAAAGAATCCAAATAGAAGATAATCCATAACGGACGTAAATGAAATCTATAAGGTTGTCGAAAAATTCAGAAAAAGAAAAATACAAACCAAGCAAATAGTTTGAAAAAAGAAAAAGTATTTAAATTATTCCAACAACAGGCCAAAAAACCAAAGCAAAGCTTAGGAAAAACATAATCAGGACCCCATAACACAACATAAAATTCAGAAACACACCAACGAAAATAAAAAAATAGGAATTCAACCAATCCCAAAAACATAAAAAAAAAAAAAACCATCTCAAACACCCTAGTAAGCAATGAGAAATCAGAATCACAAACTCCCTGAGGACCACAGAGGATGAAAAAAAACAAACAGCATCAAAACAAAGGAACCAGAAATACATTGAAGGAGAAAAAGTACCTCATGATGTTGACACGGAGGTGAGCTCTGAGCTCAATGAATAGCTCCTGCATCTGACCCAGGTCAGCAGCGTTGCCATGGGAGTACAAAATCGTGAATCTGGCAAAAGGGTGTCTCCAGAAGGTGGCTACAATCTTGCTTCCACCCTTGGTATCAAGCAAATGAACATCCACGTTCTTGTCTGCGGTGAGCCCGGAGAACACCAGCCTCCCGTCTTCCTCTCTGATCACATCGTACGTTGGTGGGTCTGGTGGAAAAAACGCGAATTTCGCAGCAACATTCGACGTTACATTGCCCATTAAAGCAAACCCAGTTCAACACTCTACGCAAACGCCACACAATCAATGAGGGTTCAGGCCATCAATGATATTTTCCTGCGTTTTCTCAGAGAAAATTATAATACCGGGAAAACGAGAAGATTTTATTTTATTTTATTTATTTCTTTTTTTTTTAATTGAAAAAAAAATTAAAAAAAAAGGTTGGAGGTATGCTGTGGCAGAGGCAATCCAAGAATACAAGTGGCGGCAGAGGAAATTAAAGTGGAAAAGGGGGCTTGTGGCAGAAATTGGATCCGATCTAAGCGGGTGAGCTGGAACTGCTGGAGACAAACAAAAGTCACCATGCCCCCCACCCTTTCCTCTAAATTTTTTTTTTATATATATATATAAATTTTTAATTTTTTTTTCCTTTTTATATTACATGAAATGTCTGTTTTACCCTTTCAGTCCAATAACGATAAATGTTGTAGACTGGATTGAAAATGAAATGAATAAAAAAATGATGAGTAAAGTCATGTAAAACATCCACCAATAATTTTAATTTGGAGGGAAAAACAAAGAAGGTAGTTAGGATTTTAAGAAGAGAGGGCAAAAATGGGAAAAAGAAGGAGGATGAGTGGGGGCCATTATATTAATAGGGGTGTCCCCTTGAAGCAAAACAAGATGGGGTTTGTCAAAATCAGTGGTCCTAGAATTATTAAATAATTGGAAGACAAATAATGTGGGTAAGTAAAAGGGGCGGATAAGGGAGATTGGTGAATTTAGGATATTGGGGGGAGGTTGAGATGGAGGGCTGAGATTCGGTCAAAGGCTGCTGGTGCTGGGATCTAAACAGGGTAGTTGCAGTGGAGTCAGCAGTCAGACACTCCCACTCACATATTCCTCATTTTTTTGCCTTTCTTCTTTCACCCTATTTCTCTATTTTCTTTTTCTTTTTTTTAATAACCTACTAAAGATGACGGTTGCGTCTCCTGCCTTTCCTCTTTGGCCTTTACGTTTTTAACAACTGTCCCCTTTGCTTTTGACCCCGCTTTATTTTATTCATTCATTCTCCATTTTTTTTTCCTTCTTTTTATTTTTATTTTTTATTTCTCCTACTTTAATCTTAAAAACAAAAAATTGTAGTTTGCGCACCAAAAAATCAGCTTTAATTTTTATGACGTCAAGCTTGTGTTTAAAATATATTTAAAAAAATTAATAATGATTTTCTTTTTTATAAGAATGAATCTTATTTCTAATTTAGGTGTTTATTTTTTTTTAAAGTAATTTATTTTGAATCTTTTTAGATTATTTGTTTTTATAATTTATTATAAATTTTTTGTTAAATTGAAAAAATAACATGTTATTTTTTTTTTATGTTTAATATAAATAAAATATTATAAAAAGAAATATATGGATAAAAACTTTTTAATACTATATAAGTATTACCTTCTTTTAATTCTGTAAATGTGTTTTTAATCCATAAGTGTCTATTTTGACTCAAAACAAATAATATCTACATAAATTGGGTACAAGTTATTACAAATGATATCAAAGTCTATTAGAGTCGATTCTCAACTTCAATGTGAGAGTTTATTTGACCTCATTGAAAATATTTATCTGTTTGATTTCGCAATCATATCAAATACAATAAGAGTTTATTTGGTCTCGTTAAAAGTATTTATTGTTTGATCTCGCAATTCCATCAAATACAATAAGAACATTGTGTTTATATGAGAGTATTTGTGATATCCTAAATCGAATAAGAAAAAAGTTTATGACACTATATAAGTATAAACCTACTTTAATCTTGTAGATACATTTTAAATCCATTAACTTATTTAAGTTCAAAACGAAGAATACTGCTCTCCTATAAGGTCTATCGCAATTATCTACATCACCTAAATCTATTTTCAATCCATTTAAATCTTATTCATATCAACTCGGACACAAAGATTTTTTCAAATATCTAAATTTCTTTATAATCCATTCAAATCTTATAAAATTACAACATTGTACTTCGTATTATAATATTCCATTAGATTCATTTCTTAAAAGATTGATTTTGAAACTTAAAAAAAAATAAAAAAAATTCATTTGTCATGTACTTCAAATTACTTTCGCAACTATAAAAATATAAAAAATCCTTAATTTTTATAAAATTACAATTAAATTGAAAAAATTATATATTATCATTGGTGGAGTTTTTATTAAGTGATATTCCTTTTCTAAGGGGAATAAATGTAGGACTAAACCTAACTATTTCAGCAACATTTATTTTAAAGCATTTGTGAAAGAGTCAACAAACAATTCCCGCAGACTTTGTCTGAAATGCTTTTATGGGGACATTTGCTATTGAATTCATTATAATATCATACAAAAAACTTTATTAAAAGAACCAAGACTGAAGTGGACTGAGCCTGAGACTAAAGAATGTCTTGAATGTAGATATCTTGGAATGCAAATCAAAGAGGATGATATCACATTAAAATACAAGTCCCCTGGTGTGTAATCATACCCTAAAGTGAGGTGTACTCTACTATACAAACTAACCCATTTTTTAACTATCATTTCATTCATCATTGTATGAGAAAATTATAGAAAGGATTCAGTCCACATTGGGTGGACCTAACCCATTTTTTAAATCATATAGAAAAATGAGATTCATGTGATTCCCTTTAATAAAGATTGTCCCAAGAGATGATGCATTTTGCCCTAGGCACTTGGGGTATTTTTTTTTTTTTTAATCCAAAAATAGGTATGTTGCATGCTGATTCATCTAAATTAATGCAAGTAATACAACTTGGTTTATCATGCTTATGTGAATTTAAGGGTCTGTTTGGAACTTGTGGAAATGGGCAATCTATTTTATTTCTCATTTTATTATTATTTGGCTTAGGTTTACTTATTAGAAATGAAACAAGAATCTATATATATATATATATTTTAAAAAAGTCATTCTTATAAGCCCTAATTTAAAATTTAAAATTATAATTTTTGAAATATCTGAAGCAGCTCATGGGGCTTATTTGTTTTGTTATTTTTTATTTTAGTCTTTTAAAAATAAAAAAAAATTCTAAAAATGTTTTTTTTTCATGTTTGGTTTTGTTATTGAAATATGAGAAAAAACTAAGATATCATTAAAATTAGTCAAATTCTTTTATATTTGTAACTTATTTAACTTATAAAAGAATTAAAATGAGTTTAAAATAATATATGAAAATAATTAATTGATTTTAAATTTTTAATTTATTTTAAATTTTTTTCTTCACTTTTTATTCCTTTTACTTTTTTCCTCTATGTTTTTTCCCTCACATTTTTCCCCAAAAATTTCCATGAACCAACATGTGCTTGAGCCAAGACAACCTAAGGACAGCAAGAGAGGAGGAAAAACAGAGATAATAATGGTAGAATCCAAACAGACCCTTGTATTATCTCATGACCACAAGTGGATTGGGTCAGAGTCACTTTGATGCTTTTGTGGGGTGGGTGCCCTACCTAGGAACCATTATCACAAACTCACTTTCTTTTTTCAACAAAAAAGAAGGCATGTGTCTTAGGAACCCCCAACAAAGATGTGGACCGAAGTGTAATTTTTCAGTGAGAGAAAGCTTTAGACCAAAGGAAAAGACTGGGTCAAAAAAGCCCATAGAATGCTTGGAAGTTGGTGCACCAATCAAAGCAACCCTCTAAAGATAACCATTTAGTACCATTCTTCCCAAACATCCAATCTCAGATTTCCAAGTTTCTCATTCAGAATATGCGTAGGACCAGTTACCTTAAGCCAGTTGGTTCCTCTGCATTTTTTTCTTATCATAAATGGTTGGATTTCAATCAGCACAGCAGTGAATCTCCATAGGCAAGACTACCTGGATTTCCAAAAAGCAAAACCCACATGCTACTGTAGCGTCAAAGGAAGAAAACTGGTCTCCAATATGAATGGATGACAATAAGATGAAAACAAACATAAAGCAATAACCTGTGGGAACACTGGGAATGATTTCATTTCAAAGTAGTCCTCACAGCACTTGTATGCTTACATGCTAAAATCCAGTTCCCCATTTCACTACATAAACCATATTTGGTTCACCAGTTATAACACCCTTAAAGGGCTTTAACAATTATATACATGGGTTGGTGAAGGAAGCGTCCCTCTCTCCAGTACACTGATGCATGGCACAAGCAATGTATAGTGTCTCAATCCAATTAGGAAGAAAGCTCCATGCCGCTTTTAAATAATATATGCTCCTGTTCTACTCTGGTCTCATCTCCTATGACTGAAACCCAAGTTTCTGCTATCTTGTCCAATCTTCCATCCAGAATCTCAACCACAGTGAAGGCCCGAATTGTGCCTTTGGATTCAGGTGTGAAAGGAGGGGCTTCACTATTTGTGACACTTGTGTTACTGGTTCCTTGTTCATTGATCAAAGTTTTAACCCGAGGAACGATGGCCCCATTCAGGTATGTGGTGTCGTCTTCCCCAACAACAATCATTTTTCTGTGGCCATTTCCATGTGCCAGCTCTTTATGCATGTGGCCAAATACAACCAGGGGGATGGAGAATTTGGTTGTCTCTTTCAAGTGGGAAATGGCTTGTGCTAAATCTGTACCACAAGATGCTTTGGTAAACATAACAGAGTAAATATATTTATTACATCTCATAAGAGACACATGTACTGCATGATGAAGTATATGATTGTCTCCTCTCTTGATTGGCCACTTGACATTCATTAGGTCACCAATAACGGTTTGCCACAAGGCACCATGAAATCATAATGTAATCCAATGAAAAGATGGAGCAATGGACTCACTAGGACAGAAAATTTTTCCAGTGAAAATTGCAACCTATCTTGACCTTATATGACATTATCATCTGTAAACCTCACAAGAAGTAATTTATACTAAATCAGGAGCCAGAATGGATAGGATAGTACCTGGATCACCATGATCACCACCTCCATACACCCAGTCCACTCCACAGATGTCATTCATATTAGAACCTAAACCTGCACAAAGAATGAATATTTTTCATATGTAATTAATTAATTTGCCTTTGGGAGACAAATAGCCAAATTGGAATAGATTTTTGTAGACAGACCCGTGGGTCCATTGTGGGCAAGAAAGAGTACAACATGATCCTCTGGTGTTCCCAAGACAGTTTCATAGATTCTCTTTGCGCTAGCTTCCATGTCATGGATTCCATATCTAAAAGGAGAATCCATTTCAATAAGTTGCAATGCAGCCAACAAGAACAAGAACAAATGCATGCTTCCATATTTGAGAATCTCACTTTCATGCTGCAGGAAGCCATGTGGTTTTACTTTTACGCTACCATATGTCATAGGAAGATATTGGAGAATCCAACACACTGACACAGTAGTTTGCAGCAAAGTTTGAATTGGATGTATGAGGGAACAATCTATTCTTTCTTTTTTTCTTTAGGGAACAATATGGAACAATGTTAAGAACAAATGCTAATTATTATAGTCTACAACATATGCAATCACATAATCATAAAATGAAGGAGATAAAAAAGAAGAGCTGCAATTAGATTTAGTCCTTCAGAGCAAAACAACAGAACCTTACAAGACGCAATGAGGATTATGAAGAAAACAACGCAAATGCTATTATGAATATAAATGAGCCCAAATAGGAAAATATCTCTGGTTTCAAGTTAACATAAACCTTGCAGACAGAAGCCTTTTACGAAACAGTTGCTTGCCCCCACAGGAAAATGGGCGTCCACCAACAACACTCAACTTTAACACAGGAAAGTCCATACGCCGATAACCTACATGCTCCTTGCCAAGACTGATCATAAAAATTGTCATTCATCAACTGAAACTCTTCACAGCTCTAGTAATTTGATCACAATATGCAGTACACCAACAAAAACACAAAAAGATAAATTTATTGATGGATATATCCTTGACAATTATTATATCATGCAAAAAAGTGTGAAAATATTGGAAGAAAATGGATCTTCATTGAAGCCATATGAAATAACAAAATAAACTTAAAGACACTAATAAAACTATTAATAAGCAAAAAACTGTCAAATTTTGCAAGGGCGTGTTCTGGTAGTAAATAACCATATAAAAAAATTCACATATAATACAATGAAAGCTATAAAATATAATATACAGTAGTGTTTTGTTGCATCTTGATCTACTATGGGGACCAGAATTCCTAAATTATTGTTATCATAAATGAAACTGCAAAATGTTTCTCCCAAGATTGGTGAACCCTTAACAAAGTCTGAATCCCAACTTCTTGGGATTAGCTTAACCAAATGTTTGCATTCATATGGATGGCTATGTCCTCTGCTATGCCTTAGGCCATCATGTCTTTTTGAGCACCTTAACCACACTGCTTATGGTCCTCTCCTCCCCCTGCCCCCAGTCACACCTTCAACTTGGAAAAACTACTTTCTTATTAATGAAATCAAGAAATTCATGGATAATATTGTTAATTGGTATTTTGGAATTATAGACTATATTAACGAATCTCTTTGATAGGTAACAAATCTCTTTGGAAAAACTATATTAATTGCTATTTTGGAATTATAGACTAGAACCTTCCCATCCTAACCCTCAACTTCTTTGTAGCCTAAGCATGGAAACTACATTAACCATATCATTAATATGTCAACATCATCCAAGATAATAAATTAAGATCAATACCTTGATAATTGATATAATTCAATTATGGGAATCCATCTCTAGAAATACCAATAACAGAGTATCCCATACAGTAATTTGAAAAGCATAAATGATGGTGCTGCATAAGAGAATTATCAATATGCTCTTTTGTTTTCGTTACTCTGATTATTTAGCTAGTTATGTTTGGCCTCTGTTACTATACAAATGTATCTTGTATTTTGGCCTGTTCCTGCTTTCTAATAAACATAATCTCTAATTACCTATCAAAGTGGCAAAGGCCTAGTAGTGGGTGAAATTATGCTCTGCTTTTTATTTTTCATAAACAACAAAACGCATCGATTATTGATCAATAAGAACTAGAAATCATGGTTTTATAAATAATGATCCAACTCTTATAATACAATTTATCACATGACAAGGAAAGATGAAAATGGAAAATGAAAAAGACAGCTGACATAGCATAAGCCACAGCAAAATAATTCACAAGAAAGAAAATGGAAGCTAGAATAGATATAGAAAAATTGGATAACATGCAAACAATGCTAAGCAAAGCAGTAAGAGAAACAAGAAAGAAATCTCCAAACTTGATGTTGAAGCCATGAAGATTATATGAGCTCACCATTCCAGCTGAAGTTGAACACCATCTTTCTTCCTAATATTCAAATCAAGGATTCAATTAGAATGAAACATTTAGAATGGAAGTTAGACCTCACATCCTTAAAACTAAAACACAAGACTCATTAACTCCAAAATATTGGATATATGTACATAGAGGGACAGAAGCAGTTCCTTTAAAATATAATTCACAGAATAGTCTTTTAATGTGGTGTCATACTTCAAAACTCATTATATTCATTATAAATTCATCAGAAACCTACAAATAAATTATTTATATGCACAAAGTTAAGAAGCCAAGCAAGACATACTTTTATACGATTGGAACATTTTGCTATAATGGCCTACCATAAGGAGCAATATGAAACCATGGGCAATCCATTTGGACTTACTTTCCAGAAAACTGCTGAGTAGTCCAGGCATCATGGTTCCCTAAAATAACCACTTTAGCCATTTCAAGGTTAGCAACACTTCTAACGAGTTCAACATTCTCGTTACCAAAATCACCTGACAAAGCCCAGAAGGGGAAAAAAAGAAACACACAAAAAGCAAAACCAAAATAAGAAAGAAAAGGATATAGGATTAGCCATTTAGGAGATCAAACCATCTTATCAGTCCGAATAGGAGAAAGTTAAGTGAAGGAGAGCCAGAGTAGCATCCTAAATTAAGCAGAGAATGATCCTTTTTCCAGGTGAGTTTTTTGAATTGCTCATCTAACATGGACAATGACAAGTCCACTAATATTATACAGAATCCAGGCCATTTTTTATATCATGTCGTCCAGGAGGACCCATCTGGAAAAGGTAGCATCACTCTTAAAACCACAACATCAGGCAGATAAACAGCAAAGAGAGAATAAAAAATACCCACCTGTAAACAGCACCAAATCTGGCTGCAATTCAACAAAAGAAGAGGTTAGATCTGGTGGAAAAAACATGCATATAACATATCCAACAATATTGTATTTAACAACCTACTGAAACCAAATACTTGGGAAGAAAAAATGTCAAGTTAAAAATACAAATGGGAAATTCAAATCACACAACCAAGCACAAAATCACTGCACAGTTAAAAGAGACAGAGACAAAAAAAAGTAATTCAATCTTTTTTTTTTCTTTTCTAATTTGTATTGACATTTCCATGTCAGTTGACCATGTATCACCATTCAGCAATTACAGGGCATTTCCTTTGTTCATGTTGCATCTTTCGAAGTCTCCAAAACAAACTTCCAACCGAATTTTGGCGCCATTTTCAAGTTTTTGCTTTCAGAAAAAGAAACCAGAAAAACAGTCATGTAGAACAAAATTAACATCAGAACCAACAGAGATAACCAGAACTAGCAAAAATGAGCACAGAAAAAAAAAAAAAAACAAAAAAACAAAAATGGAAGAACAAAAAAAAAATAAAAAAAATAGAAAAGTACCTGCAGAAATTGAAGGGCCTTCGTGTCTTCTTGTAGATTCCAATCGTCATGCTTCAAAATTCAAATTTCATCGACGAAAGAAAAAAGGCAAGCAAATATTTACAAATAAATTAAAAGGAAAAAGCGGGTACAAACACATAAAACCCTAGGGCTTTGAAGGCGAGAGAACTGACCACATCACCGACGACGGCAATTCTAACGGAGGTGGCCATGGGCAAGCGACTGGACGAAGAGGAAGGAGAGGAACCGGAGTGGATAAATAGGGTGGGCGCGTGGAACCACGCGCTCAACATAGCCTACTTGCCCGCGCTCTGAACTCCTGATTACGCCCCCACCAACAACCCACCATCACTCACAAGCCTGCATGATGATTTGTTTTTGCACCGTCCGATTGACATTGACCTTTTTGCTTGGTAATCAGATGCCTGCAATTTAGTCACGTGTCTCATAACATGCTCATAATGATAAGGAAAATAGACTGCTAATTTTAGCTTGTTATTGCCGGGGAGAATTTTGATAGAGAATAAATTGAATGGGATATGAATGGTCGTAGGCATGTGACAATCCACGAGTAGGAATATTCTCAATTTCATAAAAAATTATAATTGTGTGTCTTTAATTATTATTATTATTACTGTCGAAAAGGAAATGGAATAAATGTTTAAATAATCACTATATGAAAAAAAAATCTATAAAATTAAATATTTTATTTCTTCTTATTTTAATTTAAAAAATAATAATATGAAAGAAAAAAAAACAATATTTCCAAATATCTCATAATATTAGAATTTATACCATAATGAAATTTCTATAATTATTAAATATGTAATGTAACACCCTAAAATAAACTTTAGGGGCAAAATAGTAAATTATAAATTAATTAATTAATTAATTAAATTCATTAAAGGTAAAAGATTATTTTTACAATTAATAATCATCGGTGTAAATTAGATTTTCCTCTTGTCTTCTTTATTTAAAAAACTCTATTAACCAAAAATCAAAGAATTTGAGAACGTAAGACTAAAGGTTTGAAGGTTTAGAGTTTAAAGTTCATATTTTTCTAGATGAAGAGTAAATTCGTCAAGCGAAATACTTCAAGTATTTTGAGCGCTTCTTCAATATAAGAGAAATTAATTCAGATTTTTATAAAAGAAAATATTTTTTTTATATTATATTTTGAAATGTGTAAAAATATTATTTTTTATCTTTATGCATAGATCAAATATTTGTTTTGTATGGAAAGTATATTTGAGAATTTTCTTTGTTTATGAAAAATGAAAAATTGAGGAGATATGATATTTTGTTTTGTAAGTTTGAATTAATGAAATATAGTGTTTAACTCTAGATTATATGGTCTTAGTCAATGGGTTATAATTATTTACATTTTCAGCCTTAGTTAACAGGTTATAATTGTTGACATTTTCGGTCCTAGTCAATGAGTTATAATAGTTGATGTTATATGGTCCTAGTTAACATGTTATAATAGTTGACCTTATGACCTTAGTCAATGGGTTATAATTATTGACATTTGATTTTGTTCACCTTAAATGGAACAAATTTGAAACTAGTTACTCAATTGTGAAGTCCCACCTAATTGGGCACCATTTTTTATACAATAACTAGAGTAAAGATATTTTGAATGTATTCGATTTGGTTTTGATGAGAAATTGTTTTGAAATGGATATGAGAAAGTTTTGTTGAAAAGTTTGAATGTATTAGTATTTTGAACTCAAAAGTTTTTATGAAAATAAGTATATATTATATCTTTTATTTGCAAGCATGCATGATTGAAAATGTTTGATCCATGAAATTGTATTAATATTCCTTATTGGGCTTTGAACTCATCCCTCTTATTGATAATCTTTCAGGTAACTTCAATTCGGGCGAGGAGCGACTGTTAGGAAGGAAATTTGGCTTTATTAGGACATTTGTTTAAACTCTCTTTATTTTGGACATTGTTTAAATGTTAAAACTTAATTCTCGTTTGAATTATTTTGAGTTTGGAGTTATTTGGACAATAATATTTTGGTTGATGTATTAGTTTTTTTATTTTTTATTTATTTTTAAAATTGATAATTAGAGATTTTAGAATTTTGTCCTATTCTGAACATGAATTTGGTAATTGGTAAATTTCAAGTTATAATACAAATGTTTGTGTCGTTTCCACTTTGAACCTTTGGGCTTGAGGTGTGAAATGATCGTCATGCCATTGGAATGGGTTTTGGGGCATGACATGTAATTAGTAAGAAATTAATAATTAAATAATAATTATGATTTCTAATTATGTTTGGTTTATTGAAAAAAGTTAGAAAATTTTAAAATTAATACTTATTTTTTTAATTGGTGTATTTTCATATTGATGGATTTGTGATTGAAATGTATGTTTCATTATTAAAATTAATTGATTAAGTTTTGGGTTTTTTATTTTTTGGGAAAGAATACTGAATCATAATTTTTTCTTATTTTTCAAAATTAGTTATAGAATTTTGAAAATTTTTAACTATTTCGTTTGCAATCTAAATTTATGGTTTCTAGTATCGTTTATTTTTTTTGCTGAATGAGAAATCTATAGAAAATTTATAAAATTTAATTTCATTGACAATTTCATAAATTATGAGATGAAAATAGTAGTTACATTGATACAATTTTGATTTATGTTTTGAAATTTTATCGATTTATTTTAAATCTAAGCAATTTATATATTGTTTAGTTTCTCTTTTGATAAGAAAATTTTTTATCTAAGAGATAAGCGAAAAAATGGACAAAAGAAAACTTATTTTAGTCTTATCCTTTTTTTTTTTCTTAATGATAGTTTTTTTTTTAATTATAGTAAATTTATTTATCATTCAAATTGTATAAAAATTGAGATAGTGTAATTGGTTTTTAAAATTATCTAAAAGTTTTAAAATAAATTTAAATAAGATTATTAAGTTATATTAAGTAATTAAGTTAATTTAATAATTATTTATGGTTTATGTTTGATTGATAGAATAGGAAATGACATGATATCCTCTTTCTTATATTGGATGGAAATTATAACTTCGAATATTATATCCATAAGGTATATGGTATATACCATGCTCGTATTTTATTTATAAAATTAATAAAAAATATTACATTTCAATGTTTAATTTCTTTTACAAATAAAAATTATATTACAACTTAAAGTTTGCTATTAGAAAAATGAAATCTCTCCCGTTTAATATCATTTACAAATCATTAATACATTTTATAATTTAGTAATTAATCTTTATTTCTTTATTAATAATATTCATGATTAAAATACTAAAAAATAATCATTTTATTGTTATATATATATATATATAAATAATACTATATGTGGGATCCTTGCATGCGTGTAGCATGGGCCCTTTTCTGTGTAGTGTGTCCTTAACCGTATAAGAAGCTAGACGATGAAAATACTATCTGGATATCATCTATTGCTATCTAGCAAACACTAAATACTACAAATTTGAATGTTGTAACCATTACATCGAGGCTATTCATGAGTATAAATGTTTAATTTTAAAGTACAAAAACCGCTATGCACAAGTCAATTATTGGCATTAAAGACAATTAAGGCACATGAAAAACGTTACAAATTAGTGAAGATAAATAGTCATCAAACATCCGAATCTAAGTACGCAACAAATCCTCAACAAATTTTTTTGTCTATTCCCTAAACTAATTTAAGCTTCAGAGGGGCGTGCCCAGAAAAACCATTCGAACACTCCTTGTAATAGGTGCGTTCACCATTCACTCAAAGAAGGCTAGTTGTAATAGGTGCGTTCACCATTCACTTAGAGAAGGCTAGTTGGATAAGACATTGTTGGTCGTGTACCGACACTATATATTAAAACTATTTTAGGTTGTTCACACCCCTATTTTTTAAAAAACAATTGAATTGAAATTTAATTTATTTTAATTAAAAAATTTGTTTAAAAAAATGAGTAACATAAAAAAAAATAATAATAATAAAGAAAGTGGATGAAAAATAAATAAATATATAATTCATATAGTATGTATATCTCATCTCTTAACTTCAACTTAGAGATATTATATTCCATGTGGATGAAAAAAAATAAAAATCAGATAAGTTTTTCTATACTTATCTTATTACATGCTGGATTGAATATTGAATACAATAAGTAATGGGATATCTTAACTATTTATCTAATGGAAATGATATTTTAACATATCTTATCTTAAAATATGTTATGCTGTATATATATTTGGCTTAAAGAATAAAAAGGGGAATAGAAGCATATTGTTGTTCAATAATTTTTTAAAATAAAAAAATACATTATATTCCAATGCTTGTTATTAAAAACAATATTCTTATATTTACTATTATTTGGAAATCATTCTATAATTTTTAATTTAGTAAGTAATCTTTTAATTTTTTTTTGTTAATGATATTCATAATTTAAATATTTAAAATTTGTAAATAAAACAACATTACATTATGCAATTAAATATATAAAAATATTTTGTGAATGTTAAGTATTATTTTAAATAACACAATATATTAAAACTATAAATATTCTTTTTTGAACTAAAAATTTAATTTGTACGATCAAATTTGTTTATTTTGAAAAATGAGTTATATAAAAAAAATTAAGAAAATGAAGAAAATGGACATGAGGAATAAATATATAATCATGGTGTTAAAATTTTAATTATACCAATTTAAGGTAAACGCTATAGTGGGAGGGTAAATAAGGTGATGGTCATTTTTGAAAATTTAAACTTAGAGAATGCAAGTGACAATATAAGTAATAATATAAGAAAAATCAATATAAGAAAATTTTGAAATAAATAAAGAGAGTAGGAAAAAAAGAAACACAAACACTAGTTTTTATAAAGATTCAACACAAACTCGACCTATATTCACTCTCCTCGAACTCCTATACAAGTGAGGGTTCTACTAATTAAGGCTTTCAAGTCTTCAAGCTTTTCATTTGGATTATGGTTTGAAGGACCTTTACACCAAGGTTAAAAGTCAAAATTTTCATACTATTCTCTTTGGATTATGATTCCAAAACACCATCTCAAGAGATAGATATGAAGAAAGGATCCTAATTTATAATATTTACTCAAATGGAATATAAAGAAACTAAGGTTGAATGATGCATTAAGATGAATTATAAATTTGAAAGCAAGTGCACTCTAAAAATACTCCCTTAAGGCTCAAGTAATATTTAAGAAAAATTTAGAACTCTTCCTTATGCAAAACAAAAAGTTTGAAGTTTTTAAATAGGAGTTAAAAGCTTAAACTAGTTGTTAGGTATAGTTTGAATCAACCAATCGACCAACTAGTTGAATGGACTATAGCCATTGGGTGGCAAAAGGTCCAGAAAGTGATTGTTAGGTCATAAGAGCTCGATCAATTGATCATTGGTTCAATTGGTCCTTGATTGATTAAGCAAATAGTAACTACTTAAATCGATTGAACATTAACTAGTTTAGTGAATACTAATGGGTTGAGTTATTTTGGTCAAACATATATAGAATATGGAAAATTGATGCACAAATGACTTGTAATGACTTAAATTGTTTCAATATGAAAAATTAAGATTTTTTTTTTAATGTTGAAATACATGTCAAAATATACATTTTTTATTCTTGAAACAATCAATCTCATTTTTTATAAAAACATGAAAAGATGCATAAATGAACTCTATAGTTTTTGCAATTTTTACATCTTTAACTTAAAATCCTTAGGAAAACCCGACTAAATAAACTCTTTGTCATTTTGAAAACTTTTTTAACTATGAATATTATTAAATAAAGGTAGTTTTCATTTAAAAAGATTCTCTGTCCAATTTATAAAAGAATAAAATTGATTTAGACACTTGAATAATTTTAGGTGCTTAAGTAAAAATAAAATACATGATTCTAGTGTACCAATAACCGTACAAAGAGGTCTTTGAGGTCTTCTCATTTTTCTTGATTTTCTTTTGATTTGTTTATTTTTTGTGATTCCCACTTTAGAAATAATATTGCCTAAAGACACTTAAGATAAACTATTAGTTCTCAATTCTATTTTGTTATCATCAAAATTGAGATTAATCAAACCTTGGTCTCATAATCTCTCACTTTTTTATGATTACAAAACTAAGGTTGTGAAATTGCTTTCCCTCAATATATGCTCCTTAATATTAGAAAATATTTAAGTTTAAGAGCTTTTAGGAATATATTAATGATGCTTAAAAAATAATATAATCAAGTATAAATAACGCAAAGATCAATAGCAATCGACAAAATAATAAACAAGATGCATGCATGTATTTAATCATTTTGTACATAGCATTAATATTGATAGCATTGCTAAAACAATATTAACAATTTAGTACTACTTTTTCCTCAAGTTAGCAACTTATCATTACTTCTCCTTTTTGTCATCAACAAAAAGTCTCATTTAGGCATGACGAATGAATCATAATATTAACTAAAAATGATTTTACAAATGTGAATATTAAGCATGACATATTTTCGGTGGAAATATGTAAAATAAAACCATTATACTATTTCTCCCATTTTTTCATTTGAAAATGTTTTTCAAATAAAAGTTTGCTCAAATTTAGAGCATTTCTAATTTAAAGCACCATTAGGGAAAATAATGTAAGAAAATGGGAAAACATGAATTTTAGAAAAGTGCAACGCATAGCATGCATATGATGACATCATTAAGAGTACACAAACATATAATTATTCAATTTCAAATAAGATTTTTATAAATAATTATTCTTTTTAATTCAAACCTTATGCTAACAATTATAATACTCAACTTTGGTCTAATAAGGAGCTAGTCACTCTTATTTATAAGTGAAGGTATTGTTATATATATCTTTGATCTCCATTATCACCAAAACATATGCAGGATATATTTATCAATTCATTTAAAACATACATTTATTCACATGGAACATACCTTAATCCATTTCTGAATTTTGGTTGAAGATGTATGGATCTTCTAAGGTTGAGGAGGGGAACCACTGTCACTAGATTCTCTCTGGCAATGGGAAGCGGGAGAGATTAGGGTTCTGTTCTATTAAAAAATGTGATATTACAAAATGAACAGACCCTTGACCTTTTATACCCTCTTGCCTTAGGGACCATACCCATTAGGCTATTGGGCCTCATGAGTCTTAGGTCCATCATCTAAGACTCGTGATGGCGTTTGGGCTCTACACATAGGTGGCCCATACTCTTGAACGAACAAAAAACAAATATTGTAAGAGGTGAATAGCTTAGTCATGAATTATTGTTAGATATGTGAGTCCATATCTTAACAATCTCCTACTTGAACCATATATATTACAAAACAATGTTCATGATAGTACTTTATTGAGCTCATCTTGCTATTCTATCTTAATATCCTTAAACAATCCGGTCTACTAATTATGTTAACATAGGATTAAAGCGGTCTTCGTTAATCATAATTTAACTAGACCCATCAATGATCACAACATTAACAAAGATTAGCAACATGGATCAAGTATGAATGTGTAGAATGGAAATTACATAGAATGTGATCTTTAATATGTCTATTTCCAATTGGTCTTACTTTATGGCTAAAAATAGTCAAATTCCACTTTCAACACTTGATGCTAAACTGCTTCTGAAAGTCATCATTTTAATTCAGAGTGTTCAAACACAATAGTCTTTTAAAAAAACAAAGTTTGTATAGATAACATAACATAATATCACATCAAGAAAACAAACACAAAATCTAAATACAAACTCCCACTGTACTAGCACATCATCAATGTGTACAACACCCATATGTGTGACATGCTCATGATATACTTTGGGTGGTAAACCCTTAGTGAGTGAGTCCGCAATCATGGAGTTTGTGCTTATGTGTTCAATCGATACTTGAAGACTCTGAACTTTTTCTTTCACAACCAAGAACTTGATGTCAATGTGTTTGGACTTTGACGAACTTCGGTTGTTCTTAGAATACAATTCTACGGCTTTATTATCATAGTTGATTCTCAATGGTTTCTCAATCCCATCAACAATTCGGAACCGAGTGATAAAATTTCGCAACCATATTCCATGGTTTGATGCCTCGTAGCAAGCTATGAATTCTACCTCCATGATGGAAGAAGCAATAAGTGTTTGTTTAACACTTTTCCATGAAACTGCTTCTCCAGCCAACATGAAGATGTAGCCTGAAGTGGATCTCCGGCTGTCAAGACATCCCGCGAAATCGGAGTCTGAATATCCCACGATCTCTAAATGACTAGATCTACGGTATGTGAGCATATAATCTTTAGTTCTTTGTAAATATCGCATAACCCATTTTGCCTTTTTCTAGTGATCCATACCTATGTTACTCAAATATCTACCTAACATTCCAACAATGTACCCAATATCCGGACGCGTACAAACTTGTGCATACATGAGACTTCCTATTGTCGAGGCATAGGGAAACCTTTCCATATCCTTCTTCTCATGTTCATTTTTTGGACATTGGTGCAAACTAAATTTATCGGCTTTTGCCACAGACGTGTCTCCTGGTGCACAATTTCTCATGCCAAATCTATTCAAAACTTTATCGATGTAGGCCTTTTGTGATAGCCCAAGTATACCTCTTGAACGATCCCTATAGATCTGTATACCTAACACAAAAGATGCATCACCAAGATCTTTCATATCAAATTTACTAGATAGAAATCACTTGGTTTCATGCAAAAGTCCCACATCACTACTCGCAAGTAGAATATCATCAACATATAGCACCAAGATAATGAATTTGCTCCCACTGAACTTGAGGTATATGCATTGATCAACGGTGTTCTCCTTAAAACCAAACGAAGTGATCACCTTATCACACTTTCGGTACCATTGTCGAGATGCTTGCTTTAAATCATATATGGATCTTTTTAATATGCATACAAGTTGCTTTGAATCATTAGACTCAAAGTTCTTCGGTTGCACCATGTATATTGTTTCATCAATGTTACCATTAAGAAACGCTATTTTAAAGTCCATTTGATGTAGCTCTAAATCATAATGAGCTACAAGTGCCATGATGATTCTAAAGGAGTCATTTGACAAAACCGGTGAAAAGGTCTTCTTATAATCAATGCATTCATTTTGAGTGAAACCTTTTGCGACTAGGTGCGCCTTATACCTAACAATATTGTCTTTTGAATCCCGTTTGGTCTTAAAAACCCATTTACAATCAATCGGTTTTACACCTTCAGGCAACTCTACTAGGTCCCAAACACCATTGTCTTTCATTGATTTCATATCTTCCTTTATGGCTTTTATCCACTTTTCAGAGTTAGAACTTTGTTTGACTTGACTAACTGAAATTGGATCGTCTTCTAGACCCATGTCAAACTCATGTTCTTGGAGATATACAAAATAATCATCTGAAATTGTATTTCTCCTTCTCTAGTGGATCTCCTTAATGGCACTTGTACTTGAGGTTCTTGAGGTTGTTGAGTTATCTCTTCATGAACTTGAATCGATTCCATAACTTGAGCAGGAGGAATTTCAGGTGTGTCTTAAATTTCTGTTATCGACTGTACATTCTGAATAGTGTCATCAAACATAATATGACCATGTCTAGTCGTAGGAATACTAACAGATTCCTCTTCAAAGACCACCTTTCTTAATGGTTCTCTCCCACTTAACTCAACATCCTCAATGAACTTAGCATTACCCGTTTCAAAGAAGGATCTAGATGAGGGGTCATAAAATTTGAAACCTCTCGACCTTTCAGAATACCCTACAAAGTAGCAGCTCACTGTTCTGGAGTCTAATTTCTTTTCATTTGGTTTGTAAGGCCTAGCTTCAGCTGGACAACCCCAAACATGTAAGTGCCTAATACTAGGTTTCTTGCTAGTCCATAACTCATATGGGGTTTTGGCTACTGCTTTGCTTGGTACTCTATTCAAAATGTAAATTACAGTTTTGATGGCTTCGCCTCAAAGTGATTCTGGTAAGGTGAAATGATTGATCATACTTCTTATCATATCCTTAAGAGTACGGTTTCGCTTCTTTGGTACACCATTTTGGCTCGGAGTCCCCGACATGGTGTATTGAGGAGCGATACCACACTCCATCAAATATTTGGCGAATAGCCCTAGACATTGTTCACCGGATCCGTCATATCTACCATAATATTCACCTCCATGGTCAGATCTGATGACCTTTATTTTCTTGCTTAGTTGGTTCTCAACTTCAGGTTTGAAATTCTTGAACACATCCAATGATTGAGACTTTTCATGAATCAAATAAAGATAGCCATAGAGCGAGTAATCGTTAATGAAAGTGATAAAATATTGTTGTCCATTCCAAGAAGGGGTAGGAAATGGACCACAAATCTTCGTATGTATCAATTCCAAGATGTCACTGCATCTATTGGCATCATTTTTTCTCATATTTGTTTGTTTACCCTTAATGCACTCTATACAGACTTGAAAGTCTGAGAAATCAAGTGTATCAAGAATTCCTTCTGACACAAGCCTTTGAATACATTGATTTGAAATATGACCCAAACGCCTATGCCATAACATTGATGAATTTTCATTTATTAATTTTCGCTTAATGCCATAATTACTTGAATGCAAGGTTTCATTTCCATTAGTGACCTTTATGTTCAATTTATATAATTTGTCTGTTAGACTACTTGTACCAATAACATTTGAATTTAGATAAAGACTAGCCATTCCATTTCTAAATGAACAACAATATCCAAATTTGTCCAGACATGAAATAGAAATTAAATTATGTCTAAATGACGGTACTACAAAAGTCTTTTCCAAATCCAAAGTACATCCAGAGTCCAACTGTAGTCTAAAAAGACCAATAGCCTTGACTGCAACCTTGTTGCCATTTCCCACATAAATGTATCTTTTACCATCAGTTGGCATTCGGCTCCTTAGGCAACCCTGCATAGTGACACTTATGTGAGTAGTTGCACCTGTATCTATCCACTAAGTGTCAGTAGGCACTACAACTAAATTAATTTCTGAACAAACAAAGTTGAGAAGTGTACCTTTCTTTTCATGCTAAGCAGCGTATTTGGTACATGTCTTCTTCATATGACCAGCCTTTTTGCAAAAGAAACAAGTGATTTCCTTATCTTGTTTCTTCTGCACCTTCTGCTTTGATGTCTCATAAACTGCAGTTTGTTTTCCTTTATTGTCCCTCTTTCTTTTCTTATTAGCATAAAATCCTTGAGATGTGGAAGCCAAGTGAGTACTTTCTATCTTCTCTTGTTTCAATCTCTCTTCCTCTTGTACACACTGAGCAATAAGCTCATTCAAAGTCCATTTCTCTTTTTGAGTGTTGTAACTGATTTTGAATGGATTGAATTGTGTAGGTAGAGAAATCAAGACCAAGTGCACGAGTATGTCTTCCGACAACTTTAACTTTAGTGCCTTGAGTCTAGTCACAAGATTAGACATTTTCATAATATACTCCTTTATATTCTCTTTCCCTTTATACCGCATAGAGACAAGCTTACTAAGAATAGTGCTTGTCTCAACCTTTTCGTTTGCAGCGAATCAATTTGCTATCTGGTCCAAGAATGACTTGGCTTAGGTTTCCTCAGGTATTGCACCCCTTATAGTTTTTGAGCTACTGGACTATGGCTCACCCATAATTCTATTTGGTGATGTTCCCAAAAGCATATATATATATATATATATATATATATATATATATATATATATCAAACCACTAGTCCTTTATTGTAAAAGCTTAGAGAGGGCATTTATTTTACATGCATAAACCCATACGGTTTTTATTTATTTATTTGTTTTTTATTAAACTATGCCATAAAATAGGATGCATTTGAGACCCATGACTACATTTGCAGGGAACCCTGCAGCGGCGCACCAGCGTCGCACCAGCGGTGCACCAATATCACACCAGCGGCCTTGTAGTGGAGCACCAGCAGCACCAAAATGGCGCAATCCCACCAACGGCGCCAAAACGGCGCCTGAACGTTGTTGCTCAATGACGTTTCAATTAACAAACGACGCCAAGAACGACGTCTGGAGGGAATGCAAGGCGGATGTCTCCTGCAGCGGTGCACTTAGCAGCACCAAAACGGTCCAACAACGGTGCTAAAATGGCACCGAAACGATGGAAAATCGACGCTTGAACCGCATCTGGAGTGGGCCTGAAATGGCTCTCCAAATAGCACCAGGTATGGCGCCTAAACAATGCCTGAAACGAACGCCTGCAGCACCCAAAACGGCTCAGATTTATTTTGTTGTTTTCCCTGGATATTTCGTTTTTGTTTTTAAAGATTGTTTTTGGTGAAAATGGAACCGGAACCTCGCTTTGATACCAATTTTTATATATATCTTTGATCTCCATTATCACCAAAACATATGCAGGATATATTTATCAATTCATTTAGAACATACATTTATTCACATGGAATATACCCGAATCCATTTATGAATTTTGGTTGAAGATGTATGGATCTTCTAAGGCTGAGGATGGGAACCACTGTCATACATCTTCATTATCAATTCATTTAGAACATACATTTATTCACATGGAATATACCCGAATCCATTTATGAATTTTGGTTGAAGATGTATAGATCTTCTAAGGCTGAGGAGGTGAACCACCGTCATACATCTTCATTATCAATTCATTTAGAACATACATTTATTCACATGGAACATACCCAAATCCATTTATGAATTTTGGTTGAGATGTATGGATCTTCTAAGGCTGAGGAGAGGAACCACCGTCACTGGATTCTCTCTGGCAATGGGAAGCGGGAGAGATTAGGGTTCTGTTCTATTAAAAAATGTGATATTACAAAATGAATAGACCCTTGACCTTTTATACAATTCTGCTTTAGGGACCATACCCATTGGCCTATTAGGCCTCACGAGTCTAGGCCCATCATCTAAGACTCGTGATGGCGTTTGGGCTCTACACATAGGTGGCCCATACTCTTGAACGAACAGAAAACAAATATTGTAAGAGGTGAATAGCTTAGTCATGAATTATTGTTAGATATGTGAGTCCATATCTTAATAGGTAGGGGATGGAATTTGAAATCCCCGATATTTGATTGCTTAATTAAAATAATTAGACTTCTTGATTTTATAAGCTTGTCTCCTTCATCTAGTAAATTTGTTAATAAGAAAATATTAATTTCCAATACCCTTTCTACTTCAATTGGGAGATTCATTTTATATATATATATATATCTTTTTGATTCCATTTTGACTTTAATTATTTGATTTGATTTTATAAGACTTGATTTCGTAGCCTTTCAAACTTTACCACGTGTCATCTTTTGAATAATTTGTCATATGTCAATGTGTATGATTGATCACTTGTCCCATCCAAATTTTATTGAACAAGGAGTCATGATTTTAATGATCAATTTAACGGTGCTTTAATTGACTAAAATTTGTATATCTACAATTGTTTATCAAATTAGGGTTGCACTAAATTAATCCGTTTTATTTTGAAGTAATTTTTAATTAAGTGCACTTTGATGGCAAAGTAAAATCGAGAACCTCCTATTTAATAACCTAAAATAATGTAAAATGATTTTTTAAAAATTAATATCTTAAAACATTTTTCTTTATTCCAAGTATTAACATTCTTTAAAACATTTTAAAAGGTTTTAAAAATTGTTAAGTCCCATATATTCACTTTCATAACATTAAATAATAAGTTTTAAAATTTAAATTAATAAATTATACTAAATTATTAAGCCTATATTCTTAAAATTCTCTACTTTAATAAGGTAAAATTAAATAACTTAAAAATGATTTTAAATTTAAAAACAATTATGTGAATCATCATATAGTTACTTATGATTTATGCATGTAACTTTAGAGAAATATTTATTATAATAATCATGATTCAAATCACATAGACAAGACAACTAGAATATGAATTCACTTTTCCTCAAAACTTTTTTTCTTTGGATCTTTCTTCTTTTACATTATTATTATTATTAACATAATAAAAAATAATTAGAAATTCGTAATCATAAAGTATGAAATACATGAAAATGAATATAAAAATAAATTGATTATATAAATTGTATTTTTTTATTTCTATTTAGTACCATAAATATGCTTACAACAAACATATCACTGTCTGATCTTTTAATTAGAGGTTGAAAAAGATAGAAAAATCCATGCCAAAAACTATAATTATTCTCCACGATCCAATGCCTTTTACTTCGAGATATGTTTACATGCCAAAAGTAGGTAGTTTTCAAAAAGTAGCTCCAAGATATATCAGATACTGGCTTAATTGCAGTTTATTTATGCATTATAACCCTTAAAAATAAAATATTAAATAAATAATCAACTTAATACTTAACTTTATTAAATTATATTTAAGTTGAATTAATCTGTATCTACCAAAAAACAATTTAGACCTTAATATTAGTTATCTCCAATATCTCAGCTAATTCATCTAAAATATTATCATGCCCATAAAAACCAATGTAAGTTTATCCTAAAATCAACAATATAATAAAGCAATTTATATTCAGATTGTGCGACATTTCTACTAAATAAAAGAAATAGGAACAAAACTCATGATGGTGGGTTGAGCAAGGTGTCATGAAAAAGAGGAGAGCAACAAAAAAATTCATGAAAGTTGTGAGATGCTTGAAGAAACAGGAGATCATCAAATTTAATGATTAGTTTTCCACATAGAAATTTTATTGATTAACATGGATTTATTTATCATTGATCTCTATTTTTTAAAATAGGATTTGTGTTTGAAGAGTAAAATTCTCTGCTAATAATCTCTTTTCAATAATTTAAGAAGTCTTTCGTTGACCACTAATTATAAATTATGTCCACAAAGAATCATACCAACTATTAAAGACCATGTGCTAAGGTTTGTAACATCGTCTCAAAGCATCTCAATTAATTTCTTGACCAAAATCTACAACCATTTGTGTTTTATTTTTTAAAATTATAATATTTTTTCTCAAAAATCCAATTTTTTTTTCTCTCTAGGATTTAGATGATGGACCAAACCCAACATTAAAACCAATAACAAGTTGAAAAAAATTACAATAAAACTTTGAATACCCGAGAGTAATCAATTCGGTCACTTAAGCTTTGTTTTGGATAATTAACACTAATACTATCTCCGGTTTTAGAAAAATATTAAGGAATAAAAAATATTAAAAAATAATTTTCTTATCTTTAGTTTTTTATTATAAAAAAAATCAAATATAAATAAAATTACTTGAAAATTTATATGTTTTTAAAATTATTTATTTTTTTATATAAAAATTTAAAATAAGTGAAATTACTTTGAAAAGTAATATATTAATTTTAAGTTTTTTTTTTTTTTTTTACATTTTCCTCTATTTTTTTCTTTCACAATTTTTCCTCTCTTATATTTAGTTTTATGAAAATATTAAGAAAAAAATTATTTTTATTCATGGTTTTATTATAAAAAAAATCATATATAATTAAAATTAATTAGAAACTTAAATATTTTTAAATTATTTAATATTTATATAAAAAAGCTTAAAATAAATTTAAAATATTATATAAAAATAATTCATTGATTAAATTTTTTTTTTTCACTTTTTCGTTTTGCTTCTCTATTTTCTTTCATTTTTGTTTTCTTCAAATTTGATGCTAGGGTAGCTTGAACCCAAAAAAAATATTGAGACCTAAGAAAGTAAGCCGTGTTAGAATAATTCATAATTAGAACAAAATTATTAATTAATCTAAGTAGGTTGAAACACTTTTTCATTTTAATTTGTGAGATCATTCGCATCTTTTTAAATAGGACAGGAGAATTTAGAGATGCATGTTTTTTTTTTTTCTCAAATGTTTATTGGTGAGAAAATATTTTCCTTCCAATTGTTGTTATTTTGAAGATTGCACCATACTGCAACCACATTTTAGGAAGAAAATGGTAGATTTGGTTGTATATGTTTAATTGTTGATTAGAAATTCATAATTATAGGTTATGTTTGGTTTCGGAAAATATTAAGGAAAGAAAAAAAATATAAAGGAAAATGATTTTTTCATATTTGGTTGTCCTATGAAAAATATAAAAGAAAATCAAATATAATTAAAACTAATTAAAAACTTATATATTTTAAAATTATTTAATCTTTAGAGTTAAAATAAATAAAATGAGTTTGAAGTAAAAAATAAAAATAACTTATCAACTTTTAATCCATTTTTTATTTTCTTTCACTTTTTATTTTCTTCTATTTTTTTTTTATATTTGCTTTCCCTTTCATTTTCCCTCAAATTTTCTGAGAACCAAACATAGCCATAAAGTTTCAAATATATGAAAATGAATATAAAATAGATTGAATATGTATGTCAAGTTTGAGTGGTTTTAATTTAGTTATTTGTGTTAAGAAAGCAATTACACTAAAATAGAATTGTTAATAAAAAAATATTCATAAATTAGATTTTTCTCTTAGAAAGTGTATAAAAAAAATAATATAGTAGTCTTTATTTGCCTCCATTATTTTACCCCCAATATTTTATTACTCGATGTAGGGACCCCTCCCTTCGAGACACGTGGCACGCATCTTACAGTGACACATGACACGCATTATCATCCGGGTCACCCTCATCCGGATCTTCCTATAAAGCACACATGACGCGCCTTTCCCATCTGGACTACCTCAAGGAAGATCAAACGACACTTATAAACATAACATCCGGACGGCTTTACACAACACATCCGGATGATCAACATATGTCATCCGGATATAATTGTCCGGACCATTGACTGAAGTAAGCAAGTCTTACACGCTATCACAACAACCAACCATGACCCACGTCCCATCACCTGCAGAGTGAAAGGACGAGTTGAGGTGACAACAAGTCACTTGCCACGATCATTCAATATGATCACTTCCCACGATCTCTAACAGTCGCATCACCTACCATGGTTTCTAACAGCCGCCCGTAGGGTGGTGATGACCCTGCTGCCACCGAATGACATCATGACAAACATAAAATATCTTTTCACCATTAATGAGAGGAACAGTACTCCTGACACTATATATAAACCTTCATACGAAGAGGAAGGTAATCTCCTGATACCTAGTAAAAGGTCAACTTATTTATATCTCCCTCTCTAACCATGGCTAACAAAACCATCGGAGGGTGCGTCCGGATGCCTTTTGCAGGTATAACGATTGAATCAAGAACCTTTGTGGGTTGAGATCGCGTGTCCATCCATTTGGCAACTGCGTGGATCGTCAGGGACTCGAGGTATCAACACTCGATACATTTTGTAAGTATGATATTGATAAATCACTTATTTATAATTTTAATTTATGATAGATTAATTTCTATCTAAATTGAAGATTAAAAAACTCAAACCTGTTCCGAAGATTGGTTCAACCGTTTTTTAAGTCTTCTGATGGCTATAAATTATGTCGACACCGATATTTTCTCAAAATATCCCAGTCAATTTCTAGACCCAAGTCTACACGCATTTGTGTCCACGTAAAAATGATTTGATGTTTGGTCAACCATACAACCTTTTAGAATTGGACAAACCCACTCTTTAGATAAAGGACCAGGTCCAACATTAAAACCCATAACAAGTTGACAAAGATTACATTAAAACTTTGTATATATGGGAGAGTAATCAATTCGGTTACTAAAACTTTGTTTCAGACAATTATCACTGATATTATTTTTGGTTTTAGAAAAATAATAAAAAATAATTTTCTTATATTTAATTTTTTTTGTTATAAAAATATAAATAAAAATAAAATATAATTAAAATTACATGAAATTTATTTATTTTTAATTTGTTTAATTTTATATAAAAGTATAATATAAGTGAAATGAGTTTGAAGTATGATATAAAAATAATTTATTAATTTTTAATTGAATTTTTTATATTCCTTTGTTTTTTCATTTTTTTTTTAGTTTTTTTTCATTATTTCTTTCACATTTTACATTTGTTATGCTTAGTTCTATGAAAATACTAAGAAAAAAATAATTAAAGAAAAATAATTTTTCCATACTTCCTTTTATCATAAAAAAATAAAAAATGTCATATGGAAGTAAAATTAATTAAAAACTCATATATTTTTAAATTATTTAATATTTATATAAAAAGTTAAAAATAAATAAAATGAATTTAAAATATAATATAAAAATAAGTTATTAATTTTAAATTTATTTTTTATTCATTTTACTCTCAATTTTCTTTCATTTTCTTTGAAGTTTTCCAAAACCATACATAATCAAAATTTCTGAAAACCAAATATAAACTTTATAATTAAATACAACTTTTAAAATTAGTCATTGATATTATTCATAGATCTCATACATAATTTACAATTTTTTTAGATTTAATTTTAGTCACATAGTCCTAAGATTTGATTAATTAAATACACCTAATTTTTATTGGTTGAAAATTTTATCAAATATTCTCATATTTTGAGTGAAAATAAAAAATAATAATAAAAGTATTTAATAAAATTTCAAATAAATGAAAAATCCTATATATCAACCAAAATTATATGAAATTAATTTTTTTTTTCAAATGTGATGGAACAAACAAAATTCTATTTAGATATTAAAAATATAAAAATAATTTTACTTTAAATAAAACATTTTTAAATTGTTGCTACATTTGGAATCTACCAGAACTATTGTCCCACCATCTTCAATGAAAAATTCAACTAGTTGCGCTGCTCGCATCGCTCCACAATCATCCAAAACCGATTTTATTTTATTATAGCCTCTCTTTTCTAAGAAATCTCTCCACCCACGTTAATTTTGACCAGCTGCGGAAGACACCTCAGATTCCTATAAGGCAATCCATGACATCATCATCATCATCATCATCCAGGCAAGAAGGTGCTATATTCCACAGTAGAGGTCATTATTTAAGTTGTTTCAGGGGCAATCCCTTATCTCAAAGAAATCAAGATAATCATATACATTATCCTTTCTTTTTTGATGGCTTCCAAGACGTCCATTCTCTGCCTTCTCTTCTCCCTCCTTTCTCTGCTCCAACTCCACCGCTCCACTGCGCAAACCGTGGTGAAAGGGGGCTACTGGTTTCCAGCCAGCGGATTCCCTGCCTCCAGTATCAATTCCACCCTTTTCACTCATCTTTTCTGTGCATTTGCGGATCTCGATCCCAGCACCAACAAAGTCACGATTTCCTCCGAAAACGCAAATGCATTCTCCACCTTCACCACCACTGTCCAACAAAAAAACCCTTCTGTCAAAACCCTTCTTTCCATCGGTGGAGGAAGCTCTAATAAGACCCAGTACTCCTCCATGGCCACCCAAGCTAGTTCACGTAAGGCTTTCATCGATTCCTCCATAACTGTAGCAAGGTCCAATGGCTTTTCTGGTCTAGACCTCGACTGGGAGTACCCTATCACCACCACCGATATGACCAACTTCGGAACCCTCCTTACTGAATGGCGAGCTGCAGTTGCTAATGAGTCCAAAAACTCCGGCAAGGCTGCATTACTTCTAACCGCAGCAGTTTATTATGCATCGAAAATCGAGAGATTGAGTTATCCTGTTAGCTCAATTTCAGCGAGTTTGGACTGGATCAACGCTATGGCCTACGACTTCTATGGACCCGGTTGGTCTCAGGTAACCCGTTTGCCGGCTCAATTGTACGATCCGGGGAGTCAGTATAATGGCAATTATGGGATCGTAGATTGGATTCAGGCAGGTCTGTCCGCCAAGAAGATAGTACTGGGATTTCCCTTCTATGGGTATGCATGGAGACTGGTGAATGCTAATAATCATGGTCTTTTCGCTGCCACGAGCGGAGCAGCTACGGCGGGAGATGGTTCGATGGGTTACAACCAGATCAGGCAGGTCATAGCGAATGGAGCTACGAAAGTGTACAACTCAACCTATGTGGGGGACTACTGCTATGTTAATACAACTTGGATAGGTTATGATGATACTCCAAGTATTTCCACCAAGGTTTCGTATGCTAAGGGAAAGGGGTTGCTCGGTTACTTCGCATGGCACGTTGGAGTGGATTACAACTGGGTCCTTTCTCAAACTGGTAAGTATATTTATTATTTATAAATATCATATTATTTTGTTTTTCTTTCAAATTACAATTCGTTGACTATTTCATAGCTAAGGCACCTGCTCAAATTCATTTGTCAATAAATGCCAAATGTCAGTGTGTTCTAATGCTGGGTTTTATTGTTTTTGCAGCGTCACAGACGTGGGGCTCATAAGCTTGAAGCATGGGATCCAAGAAATGCGGAAGTATGAGATTATTCAAAATGAAACAATAACAACAAAAACAACTTTATGAAATGTTTTGTACTATGTAGCATGATAAATAATGAATAATCTCATTAATTTCTACTGATATTTGGATGTTGGATGATGCTCATATTTATTTTCAATTCATTCCCTAAATGTGATACCAACATGAATTAATTAATTCTAAACTACTTGTTAGATAGAACTAAATCCAAGCAGGTAAAGGATCAACTTAATCGTATGAACCACCTCCGTATCTATACCTTGAGAAACAAGATCCTATGGATACACAAAAATTCATAGTAATTTATTTTATTAAATCTCAATCAATTTTATAATGTTTTTTTAATAATTAAATTGAAGAAAATAACAACACTTTACAAATTCAACATTTTGTAAAATATGCTAAAAGATGAGCTCAAATGCATGAAGTTCCATTTTGTAAAATATAGATTAAAAAGTCAAGTATAATTAATGTTTCCCGGGTGAACAAATCAACCTAGGACATGGACTTTTTATTTGTTTAATATCACGATGAGAGAGAAGTAGGTATAGGGAATTAAATCGAATTCCCAACTTGTGAGAAACAAAAAATAGAGAAAATACATGCAAAAAAAAAAAAAAAACAATTACACGCACAAGACAATATTTACATGGTTCGATAATTTGCCTATGTCCACGGAGTTGCAGGGATATCACTATTATCAGGGAAGAATATAGAGTACAACCTCGGCGGCTATAATATTTTCTCTCTATATATAATACGGCAACCACACCACACTAAAAAACCCTAATTACAAAAGGTGGTTCCTCAATGGGTTAAACGGGCCCAATAAGCCTCAGTAAATCTCCCATTAAAAAGCCATGCAATATTATTTAGGTTGGGTTGCCAAACCGGATCAAACAAAACTAGACTCCACAAAGCCCAACAAATCTCTCACTTGAAGACTAGTTCAATCACCAACATCAAACCGCTATCCTCCAAGAAACAATCCCTCATCCCTGCAACTCATCCTCCTGTCCTCAAGCTAGAAGACTAATTGAAGTTGCGCTCAGCTTCAACTTCTCAATAGTGACATCCTTAGTCAACATGTTTGCCGGGTTCTTAGATCCACAAATCTTCTCAAGTATTACCAGTTTATCTTCAACAAGGTAACGGATAAAGTAGTATTTTGTTTGTATATGCTTCGACTCTGAATGAAAAGCTGAATTTTTGGTAAGAAAAATTGCACTCTGACTATCACTGTGTAGAATGCCCTCATTCTGCTAGAACCCTTTAACAACTAATCTAGCCTTGTGACGTTTGCTACCATCATGCTCATTCTTTATTCTGTATACCCACTTGTTGTGCAAAACCTTCTTTCCTATTGGCAATTCAGTTAGTTTCTATGTCTGATTCCCCAACAAAGAATCCATCTCATCCTTCATGGCTAACTCCCACTTGCTTGAATTCTCATTTTGCAAGGCTTCATCATAATACTCTGGCTCACCACTATTAGTCAACAGGAGATAATTTAAAACAGGTGAATAACGCTGTGGAGGTCTAATGTTCCTAGAAGATCTGCGAACTTCAGCTACAGGTGTACTTAGATCTACTTGTGAATTTACATTCTCCTTATCTTCTTCACCCCCTTTTTGAACAGTACTTTAAGTCAATTCATCAAAGTTGACAAACTCAGATTTCTTTTAATCTATCTTTGTAACATTTGACACTACAGTTGACCTGTCCTTGTACATAACTTGTTCATTAAATATCACATTTCTACTTTTGATGATTTTCCTGTTTTGTTCATCCCAAAACTTATAGCCAAATTTCTCATCACCATAGCCAATGAAAAAACATATTTTTTACTTTGCATCAAGTTTACTACGAGCATCAGAATCAATATGAACATAAGAAACACAACCAAAAGCTTTTAAATGTGAAAACTTCACCTCTTTACCGCTCCAAACCTCCTCAGGAAGTCTGAACTCCATGGGAACTGATGGTCCTCGGTTTATCAGGTAAGCTGCAGTGCTAACAGCATCAGCCCAAAAAGTTTTTGGTAGTCCAGCATGCAACCTCATACTTCTAGCACGCTCATTGAGAGTTCTATTCATGCGCTCAGCCACACCATTCTGTTGTGGTGTTCCAGGAATAGTCTTCTCCATTGTAATTCCCTATGCAGCACAATACTTACTGAACCCTCCATCTATGTACTCTTCTCCATTATCTGACCTCAAACATTTTACTTTCAAACCTGTTTTGGTATCAACCATGGCCTTCCATTTCTTAAAAGTTTCAAATACATCATATTTAAAATAAACCCATACTTTTCTGCTTGAGTCATCAATAAAAGTGATGTAGTTCCAATTTTTCAGCCTTCGGTGTCCTGCCAGTTTTCAAGAAGCTCACCTTTTTTTTGCTTTCCTAAGATGCAACTTTCACACATGTCAAAATCAATGGACTTCAATTCTGATAGTTTTCCTTTTGAAAATAGCATCTCCATCCATTTCTCACTCATGTGACCAAGTCTGCGGTGCCATAGGCTTGTATCAATACTTACATCAGAAACTGCAATTGTGTCTCTTGGACATGAGGTCATATACAGAGTACCAGTCTTCTTTCCACGAGCCAATACCCTAGCCCCCTTTGTAACCTTCCAAGTACCACCAACAAATAGTATTGCATGTCCTTCATCATCAAGTTGTCCAACAAAAATCAGATTTCTCCTCAGGTTAGGAATATGTCGAACCTTCTCCAGTAACCAAATAGATCCATTGGGCAACGATATCTGGACGTCTCCCAAACCCACAACATCCAAGGCTAAATCATAAGCCAAATACACCTTACCAAAATCACCTGCAACATAATTCTGTATGATTTCTCGGTGTGAAGTGGTATGAAACGAAGCTCTTGAATCCAAAACCCAATCATCAAGTGGACTGTCTACTGCAAGAAGTAATGCATCTTGTACATCTTCTGTTACAGCATTAGCAGAATCATCTTGATTCTTCTTCTTAGGACTTTTGCATTATCTTTTAAAGTGACCTGTTTTCCCACAATTCCAGCATTGTACTTGTTGGCTTGATCTAGATTTGCTTATGTTCCAATTAGAATTTCTAGATTTTGATCTACCCCGGTTTGAATTTTTGTTATTACCTCTGCCTCTTGTCTTAAGGTTTAGAGCAGAACCAGATCCTGAGGTTTCGCCTGCATCTCTTCGGCGAATCTCCTCAACCAGAATTAAATCTTGTATATCATTGTACTTGAGCTTTTCCTTTCCCGTAGAATTGCTTACTGCCATCCTCATTGCCTCCTAACTGTTTGACAAAGAAGCCAAGACGATCAGAGCATGAATCTCATCATCAAAATCAATTTCTACAAACGACAATTGATTTGTGATTGTATTAAGTTCATTCAAATGTTGTGTTACTGATGCTTTCTCTTCCATCTTCAAATTGAACAATTTCTTCATCAGATGCACCTTATTGTTTGCGGACGACGACTTTTCATACATACCGGACAAAGCCTTCATCAGATCTGCTGTGGTCTTCTCCTTTACAACATTGTGTGCAACAGACTTAAACATAGTTAACCTAATAACTCTTAGAACCTGTCTGTCAAGAAGCATCCATTCCTCAACCTTCATACTTTTAAGTTTTGTCCCCAAAAGAGGCAAATGCAATTTCCTCCCATAGAGATAATCTTCAATCTGCATCCTCCAATACGCAAAGTCTGTGCCATCGAACTTTTCTATTCCAGACGCCTTTCCTACTTCCTCTGCCATTGCTCCCACTCAAACCTAACCCTAGGCTCTGATACCAATTGTAGGGAATTAAACTGAATTCCCAACCTGTGAGAAACAAAAAATAGAGAAAACACACTCCAAAGAAATACAATCACACGCACAAGACAATATTTACGTGGTTCGGCAATTTGCCTACGTCCACGGAGTTGTAGGGATATTACTATTATCAGGAAATAATACAGAGTACAACCTCGACGACTACAATATTTTCTCTCTATATATAACACGACAACCACACCACACTAAAAAACCCTAATTACAAAAGGTGGTTCCTCAATGGGCTAAACGAGGCCAACAAGCCTCAGTAAATCTTCCATTAAAAAGCCATGCAATATTATTCGGGTTGAGTCACCAAATTAGATCAAACAAAACTAGACTCCACAAAGCCCAACAGTAGGAAATACGTGAAGCATTTTAGTATTTCTTAATAATAAAAATATGTTGCCATATATCACTACCTGCCATTTTTCTCTCTCTCTCTCTCTCTTTTGGGCAAACCCGGTAATTTAATCAGTTCCCTCTAGCCAAACACATCCTAGCTAGAGAGTATCGTTGAAGAATAATTTAGCCAAGAAAAAAAGAATCTCAATTGGCAACAAGTTAGCATGGTTATTCATCCACATGGAATATAATATCTCTAAGTTGAAGTTAAGACATGAGATATACATACTATATGAATTATAAATTTATTCTTTTCATCCACTTTCTTTATTTTTTTTTATAATTTTTTTATGTTACTCAATTTTTAAAACAAAAATTTCAAATTTTTAAAAAAAAATCAATTCAATTGTTTTTCAAAAAAATAGGGTGTGAACAACCTAAAATAGTTTTAATATATAGTGTCGGTACACGACCAACAATGTCCCATTCGACTAGCCTTGCCTGAGTGAATGGTGAATGCACTTATTACAAGAAGTGTTTGGATGGTTTTTCTGGACACGTCCCTTTGAATCTTAAGTTAGTCTAGGGAAGAGACGAACAAAAATTTGTGTACTTAGATTCCGATGTTTGATAACTATTTATCTTAGCCAATTTGTAACGTTTTTCATGTGCCTTTGTCTTTAATGCCAATAATTGGCTTGTGCATAGTGGTTTCTGTGCTTTAAAATTAGATATTTATACTCATGAATAGCCTTAATGTAACGGTTACAACATTCAAAATTGTAGTATTTAATGTTAGCTAGATAACAAAAGATGATATCTAGATAGTATTTCGTCCTTTAGCTTCTTAGACGAGTAAGGACACACACCACGGAAAAGGGCCCATGCTACACGAATGCAAGGATCCCACATATAGTATTATTTAATACAATATTTAATACATAATATTTTTTATATATAATAATAATAATAATAATAAATTTATTATTTTTTAGTATTTTCATCATGAATATTATTAATAAAGAAATAAAGATTAATTACTATATTATAAAATGTATTAATGATTTGTAAATGATATTAAACAAGAGAGATTTCATTTTTTTAATAGCAAACTTTAAGGTGTGATATATTTTTTATTCATTTTATAAATAAAATATGAGCATGGTATATACATACCTTATGGATATAATATTCTAAGTTATAATTTCCATCCAATATAAGAACGAGGGTATCATGCCATTTCCTATTCTATCAATCAAACATAAACTATATATAATTATTAAATTAACTTAATTACTTAATATAACTTAATAATCTTATTTAAATTTATTTAAAAACTTTTAGATAATTTTAAAAACCAATTACACTATCTCAATTTTTATACAATTTGAATGAGAAATAAATCTAATATAATTATAAAAAAAAAAACTGTCATTAAGAAAAAAAAAGATATAACTAAAATAAGTTTTATTTTGACCATTTTTTCTCTTATCTCTCAGATAAAAAAATTTCTTATGAAAAGAGAAACTAAACAATATATAAATTGTTTAGATTTAAAATAAAAGATAGAACCAAATACAATTATTGAGTTCTTCAAACATCTCATATTTCTCTACTTCTTATATCTATACCCTATCACGATCCCTTTTAATCTACTAGGTATCTCTCATTTTTCCTTACATTTCTATCCATCTTGTATAGTCTTTATAGGCTCATCCCCATTTCATAACTTTTTTTTCCTCATAACCTAAAATATTGATAAAAATATTTCTAATAATTTTCCTTATTCCATAACGAAATATGATCTTACAATGATATATCAATCTAGGAAATATCCTACAATATTCTTTATAAAAATGATAACTCGGGATACTTCCCAACAGTCAGAACTTCGTCACCAATGGAGAGAAGGGTTTTGACAAAAGGGTTCTTTTGTTGGACAATTCTGGTAAAGTTGGAGAATGCATTTCTGTCTTTAGGGACAACTATAAGTTGATTGGTATTGGGATTGAGATAGGCAAATGCGCAGAAAAATGAGTGAAAAGGGTTGAATTGATACTATCCAAAGGAAATCCGTTGTCTGGAAACCAGTAGGTGGCCTTCACAACGCTTTGTGCAATGGGACCGTGGAGATGGAGTAGGGAAAGAAGGAAGAAGAGAAGGCAAAAACTAGTGTTGAAAGCCATTGAAGAGAATAGGCAAAACAGATTATTGACTTTCTTTTATCAGAAGCATGTCGCACCTGATCTACAACTCATATGATAAGCTTTGTGGTTGTTTTAGCTGATTTGTGGAGTGATGCAAGTAGGGAACTTGTCGAAATTTTAATGTGAAAATATTTAGGAGAAGATATCGTCTCAATTCAATAGTACTTCAAATAAGTAAACCAATTGATTTCTCTCCCAATTATTAAAAATTAAGATAAGTTTTTCTATACTTATTCACTACAAGAAAAAATAGAAATAATGACGTTTTTTAAGTGTCAAGAAAGATAAAATATGACGCTTCCGTTAAGCGTCCTCTTCTACCCTGTGATTATATATTTTCGTCTACAATGACACTTCTAAGAAGCGTCATCTTTGATTAATATTTCAATGACGTTTTTAAAAGTGTCATATTTGAATGAAGTTAACAATGACACTGATAAAAAACGCCAATGTTGGACATTTTCTATTGAAATCATTTTTACAAAATTGTCAACCTTGACACTTGTATGAGTGTCATCTCTTTGATTCGTGTTAATAATGACACTTCTACTAGTGTCATATTTGGTTCATGTTAACAATGACACTTATAAAAGCGTCATCTGTGAACATTTTCTATTAAAAATAATATTTATATCCTATTATTAAAATAATGAATTTCTTATGCAAATAAGTAAAAGCAAAAAACAATTACAAGCCATAAAATTAAATTGAATTTTACTAAATAAAATATCCTCAAACATTGATATACAACAACTTAGTTCAAACAATTAATGTAATTATTTATATATATACTAATTACATAAAAATTTATTAATTACATAAAAATATTTCAACAATCTAATGATCAAATATTAGTGCAAAGACTATTAAGATAAACTATAATTTACAAAAACATAGTTCATCCTTTTCACGAGTTCATTGATATAATCCTCTTGGTTTTTGACATCATCTCCTTTAATATAACAATTCCTCTTTTTTTAGCAAACCAAACTCCTTTGCAACCTCTAAACAAAAAGAGGCTAAATTGTACATGCAACAACCAATAAGTATATCAAAAATTAATTTTGATTATTCAAGTTTGCTCCTCACCTTGAATTCCCTTAGCCTCTCACATGCTAGAACGAATGGAAGACGTTTAGGGGTCACGTTCCTTGAAGTAATAAAGGATTAAAATAGGGTTGTGTTCCTTTGAGTTCATTACAAGGAAAAAATAATTTATATTATGAAGAGTTTTAGCTAAATCTAACTTAATGATAAAATTCAAAATTTAATAATTTTTTTTTACATAATCACATTGTTAAATTCCCAAAAAAAAAAATCATATATAAGATTTGAGGATTGATTCATAACTAAGTTTGGATTTGACTTATAATAAAATTAATAAAAATAAGAATCAACCAAAAATTCATTCTTAGAAATCAATACCCACTTGTAATAAGTATCTTTAGATATTGAAGCAAATGAAAAATCAATGAATTAATTTATCCCAAAAGCAATGTCAATGAACTTGAATTCTAACTTATTCTATTGTTGATCTATTGATATATAGTTGATGAACTAGTGATTCATCATAAAAGGAAAACTTGTAGACCAATAGGTCCCTAGCTCGTAGATATACATGAATATCATTCAACTAGTAGGCTTACTTGCATATTCCTAATAAGCAACATGAAAAGCACCAAATCCATGAATTGTAACGATAATAATTTTTAGCTTCACAAGAAAGAAAACCAAAGTTAAACAAAGTTAGTTTCTTTCTAAAATAAAATATAACAAATTATTCTAATGTAGGTGAAAGACTATCCATCATCAACTCTATGAGATAGTTTCAATTTTTTCCACTCATAAGAATGAAACATGAAAAAAGAAACAAAAATACTTTAAAGCCACGTGACTACCTCCTACTCCTACTCCTGCTCCTAGTTGTCATAGAGAATGATAATCTTTTTTCCTACATCACTAGTAGCAAGCCACTTTGTCTAATTACTATATGTCAATGTACTAGAACAATCATGAATTATATTATTAAAAAGCATTAATATTTGGATTCTTTGTTTTTTTTTATTAGAAATAAATATTTTTATAAAGATGGAATGTTTTTTAGTATCATAATGCTGAAGTTATTATTGCTAAGAACATTATTGATCTAATAGCCCCAAATGCAACAAACATGCACTATACAGACATTCAACCCCTACATTACGTCTTGTATTAGGGATTCAAAAATTAAAAGATTGCAAATTTTCATCTAAACTATCTAACTTTTTAAACAACTTTTGTTATTTTTTAATGAAAAGTTCAAATCATTGTTAATCTAACCAAAAGAGCACAAATATTGTAACGCCCAAGTTTTTTTAGGGGATATTTAGGAAAGTATTAACAATAATTAAATTAATTAATTAATCAATTTAACAAAATTGAAAGAGGGGTAAAAATGTAATTTTATAAATAAATACCCTAGGTATAAATTAAATTTTTTTTTCTTTCCGTTCTTTTTTAAATAGCGTTCTTGTTCACAGAATTCCAGAGAACGTAAGGTTGGAGTCATATTTTAGGATTTGAAGAACAGATCTCTATAGGTAAGATTTTAACCCCTAGATTAATATTTTAGATTCATTAGTTAATTTCAAACACATTAGATATTTTTTTGGAAAACCCAAATCTAGATTAGGATTAGTTTTTTTTTTTTTAATTCGTTTTAATATCAAAATAGTGAAAAATTTGAGATTTTGATTTATTGTTGGAAATTGGGAAATCTTAAGTTTTTAGATGAAAAAAAAATTCTTTGGAAGATTTCGATTTAGGCTAGGGCTAATTTATTTTTTTTAAAAAAAGAGTAAATAAATATATTGTTAATTGTGGCTTAAGGGATTAGAAAAAAAAAAAAAAAAAAAAAAGAATGCGTGTGCACTGGTTGCATACGTGTGGGAACTATGCATCCACTCTTTATAGCATGATGTGAGGATTTTACGGGTGAAATCTAGTCGGTGATTTTCACATACTCTATTATTAGACTTAGCCATTGGGACCTGTGCTACCACTTTTTGTAGCATTATGTAAGGATTTCATGGTTGAAATCTAATTGGTGGACTTTCACATACTCTATTATTAGACTTTGATGGATACTTGGGTATGTAATATTTAATAGTAGCAGGACTCCGTATTATTAAACTTTGATGGGTATTTGAGTATTGTATTATTTAATAACAATAGGGCTTTGTGTTATTAGACTTTGATGGATACTATATTATTTAATAAAAAAAGATGTATACGGATGGTATTGGGGTGGTTAATATATATATATATATCATTATATTAGAGTTGTTGTGTATAGGCTATGTTTGGTGAAAAAAAAAACTTGAAAGTGAGAAAATATAATTTATAAATAAAAGAAAGTAAAGTTTTTGGTATTATAATTATATTAATGATGAGTGTAAGTTAACAAATAGTATAGAATTTAATTAGTGAAATAAATTACAATTTAATTAAATTATGTTGTGTCTCAAGAAATAAATTGAAATTAAAATTTAAGTTTTATATGAATTAGAAATTTATAAAATTTTCTAAAATAGGAATAGATTAAATTATCTTTCATAATTAAAAAAACATTAATTTGAATACCTAAAATTTTAGGATTGTCAAATCTATAATTTTAGATAAATATTAATGATTATTTTTCTTATATTTTGTTAGGTAGAGAGTAGATTTTCAGGATTATTTTTCTCCAAAGTTTTTGAGGACTTCTTTTGAGGTAAGGGAAATTAATGCAATTGTTTTTTTTAGAAACAATTTTTTATATACATCATTTTGAAACGTTTTGAGTTATTATTCGTTTTATGCATAGATCAAATATGTTTTGCATGAAAAGTATGTTGAACCTTACATTTTGTTTATAACAGAGAAATGTGAAGATATTATGTTTTACAAATTTGAATAATTGAAATAAGTGTTTGACTCTGGTTTGTTTGACCCTTGTCAACGGGATATAATAGTTCACTTTTGACTTTTTGGCATTTGTCAATGGGATATAATAGTTGACCTTTACATTTCTTAGTGGGGAATGTAACTGATTTGGACCCCAGTTTCTAGGGGTTTGGTTAGAGGTTACTAGTACTAATAGTGTTTGGTTCCGTCCACCTTAAAGGAACAATTTGAGGCTAGCCACCTATTTGAAAAGTCTCACCTAACTGGGCACCATTTGATGTTTGATGACCAGAGTAAATAAATAATTTGAATGTTTTGATTGAATTTGATATGAAAATGTTTGAATCAGAAATGAAAGTGTACAGTTAAAAGTTTTGAATGTATTGGCAAAACTGACTCAAAGGTTTATGAAAATAATTAGTTATAATATCTCCTATTTTGCAAGTGAACTTGAAATATTTTATCCATGGATTGCATTAATGTTCCTTATTGGGTTTTGAGTTCATTCCTATTTGTTGATAATTTTTCAGGTACCCTTAGTTTGAGCAAGGAGTGATGGCTAGGTCGGGGAATGGTCATCATTGGGATTTTTCTTAGGATGTTATTTTTGGACATTGTTAGCTTATAAGTTTATGTTCATTTGGATTATTTGGTTTTTGGAAGCTATTTAGATTTGAACTTACAAATTTTTATAATAGTTTGAAGTTGAGATTTGAAGATTATGAAAATTTGTTAGCACTTGATTTTTTTGAGTTTGCAATCTATTTGGATAATGGATTTTGGTTGATGGATGCTTACTTTTAAAGTTAAGTTTGAAGATTTTAGAATTTTGTTCCGCTACCTTGAACAGGTGATTGGAGCCAAAATATGTGCTCTAATGGCACATATTCGATATGATTTGTACACCAAAGGACATTCAAATCACCCAACTTGACCTAAATCAATGCTAAGGCCCTAGCCATGAGTTTAATCTATACTTTGGAGATTTATCTCAGGTTCAAGGGAAGAAAATTGTGCAAATTGAATGACTTTAAATTTTGAAAGATCAAGAAATGGCTAAATAAGGAAATAAGTGAGTCAAGACTCATTGAATGTAAGGAAAGGCAAAACAAGGATATCATGAGGTTGGAGGATGATTAATGACCATTATGGAGTAAGAAAGAAGGCAAGAAAGCATGGGAAATGAGGCATGAAGCAAGATTTAGCTGCATGGAAATTTAGAACTCAAAAATCTGATGGCGTTATATACTCTGACTTTGAGGACAAATTTGGAGCACTTTCTGGAGTCCATTATATACATACTATATATCGTTTTGAATCTTGGGAAGTCAGGAGTCCAATGCTTTAAACGGTTTTCAAATTAGAGTTACAATGAAGAAGTTATGGCCATTTGAAGAAAACTACACCAAGCTGGAGGGTCATTTCGAAATGATTTTGAAATTCAACTTATGATTTCGAAATTCAACTTATGAATTCGAAATCCACTTCGAAATGACACCAATTTCGAATTCACCCACTGCCACTTTGATGTTCCGCCTCCTCTACTTCGGGAATTGCATCTAAAGCACTCCATTCGCACTAGGTGGACCTCACACGACTAGAAATCACCATTTTATTATTTTTTAATCATTTTTAGGAAATTATTTTGTAATAAGTGGCCAATGAGAGTGTGCCACATGTTAGGTAATTGAGGATATTATATAAACTCTCTCAATTCTAGGTTTTAGGAATCTTGGATTTTTTTCTAGAGAGTTTGACATTGAAGGAGGAAGAAGACGAGAACTTTGGTTTGTTTTCTTTTTCTTCTTTATTGAATATATTGTTTTTAGTTTCTTTTGATTCAAATTATGGATTTTTACCCTATTATGGATTGTGAATGTGACATCACCCCCATGAGAGGCTAAGAGCCAACTTGGGGCTTGAAACATGAAAACCTAAGGACTAGGAAACCTATAGGGACAATGGGTAAATTATTATAACAATGAGATTAATTATTGGTTGAGTGACAATTTATCATTTTTTTTATCCTATCCTTGTGAGTTCGTTTAGGGAATGATACGGTAGGTTATTACTTGATACTAGTGATCCTTGGTAATTCTTGATCATTAGTTATACTCATCTTACCTACCGTTATTTGCCCCTAAACAAAGCTATAAGGAGTAGGAATGGTTAAAAAACCAAATCTTAAATTGATAATCAATCTCATTCATTTGATGGTTTTAGGAATCTGTTTTAAAAAGAAAAAATTAGGTTTCGGATGCAATTTTGAGTTATAGAACTCAACTTGATCGCGAGTGGCCAAAGATCCCAAAACCTTAAGATCATATTACTTAAAATACCTTTGTTTTCTCTAATTTCTATATCCTAGGTTGGATTGTGGAAAACCCCAAACTTGAATCAATTGAATTTAAAATCAATATTCATTTTTTTCTTATTAATTTAACTTCTTTTACTTAGTTTCACATTATTCACATATTGTTTTTCACTTAAGGATTTAAACAAAAACAATTCATTTATTCTAGTATTGACAATTTTCATAAGTCAGTCCTTGAGAACGATACCCGGAATACTACAAAAGTCGTAGTGACTCTTTCTCTAGTTTTTCTTGACCAGAGTTACTACATAAAAAGGCAAAGTATTTTGGTACAATAGAGAAATTTCGGTCAACAAGTATTTAGTAATTGGTTATTTCCAGTTACAATATGATTGTTTGGGTTAGAATATACTTTAAGCCTTCGGGTTTGAGGTGTGAAATGATCGTCACGCCCTTGGAGTGGGTCTTGGGGCATGACAAATATACCATAGAATGATAATATTTTTCTATTTGTAGAACTTAAAGGAATTTAATAATCACATTAGTCAACAAATGGAATCACCATTATTTATGGTCTGAAAAGTATTATGATATTTAATCATATTTTATAGCCTAATAATAAATTATAGATGATGCATTGATAAATGCTTGCAATTTAAGAATTTAAGAGTAGAATTCAAGAATGCAACGTACTTTGTTCTACATCAAGATACCATAAAATAGTAGAATTTAAGAATTTCAGTTGTTATAAATTTGCTATATTCACAATGTGTTATTATTCTGTATATGACATTTATATTTACAAGTAAAACCAATCAAATTAAAATTTTAAAATTAGTTTTGTGAAAATGACTCACAAGACCTAGAATTTATTAATAGCTTATAAATAAGGCATTTGTAATGCTTTTAGCATATAATAAAAGTTGGATGACTTTGTACCGAGGACAATTTGTTCCTATTGCAACAGTTCTTTTGTTGAGTCAAGCGCATCAAGAGGATGTCAACTTTTTTTTCATCAATGCATGCTGAATTTATCTGTGTTTTGTAATTGTAGGTGATAGACATGTTGATCATATCACGAAGCTATAAACATGGCAATGTCCTTGTTTATTGTGGGAAAATACCAATACTCTAAAATCTTCTTATAATTAAATACTTATTGAGTGTACTGTGGTATTTAATTTAATAGTGTAAAGATAAATATGATGTTATAGTAAAAGCAAGGTTAAAAAATTGAAAGAATTTATGAGCACCCCCAAAAATACTTCATCTACTCAAGGTCAAACAATTGCTTTATTAGTTCTCCTATTATATACTTATATTAATTCAATAAATTTGAATGAATGGAAAGTCATTACTTTTCAAATTATTTAATAAAATTATAAATTAAAATTTTAATATTATAAAATATTTTGGGCTGTAAAATTTTTACCATGAATTTAAGTTTGTCAATTATGTCAATGTTTCAACTTTATGCAATGTCATGGCCCTAAGGCCTAAATCGAGTTTGAATATTCTATTGTCCAAACAAAGTTGATTTTTCTATAATTGGGAACCTTTGCCTTCTATTTAATAAAATGATGAATATTAAAGAAATTTAAAAAAATGATTACACTTAAATTTACATTATTTTTTCTTTATCTCATTATAATTAAAAACTAATAAAAATATGAAATTTTAATGACAATACATTCAAATGCCTAAAGAAAATAAATAAAAATAATTATTACTTGATTCATTATTAATTTATTATAGAGCTTCTAATATTTTTCTTCTATAAATTCTAAAAGTTTGAGGGTAATCAATTTAATTATTAATTATTGAAATTAGTTGATTTTTCTATAATTAGGATCCTTTGTCTTTTATTTAAGAAACTATAAAAATCAAAAATCAAAAATCAAAAGGCATTTTGAGATGGCATATGAGGATTAGATTTTAGTTTTCTAGTCCCTATAGTATACCAACAAGCTTGGTTTTATTAATACTTGAGACATGGTAGATGATGATTAGATTTTCATGTGTGAGCAAGTTAGTGGTCTGCATGTTGATGATGAAGTATTTTTATTGGAAAAATCACCAAATTAATAAGATAATCATAAAAGTCACAACCATAGGTGTGAAAATTCAAGGAAGTTCCATGCTAACAACTAAACCTTTTAGGATAACATAGCAAAAAGGTCCAGAAATGATAATTGTGAAATCACTAGAAATAGGAGAAAGAATCTATAGAGCTAATATGAAAAGCGATAATAGTGAATGAGTATGAGTTGATTTTTTAGGTGAAAATTTTCATACATTTGGAGATAAATTGTCAATTTGTCAACCACCTTCAATTTGATAGAGTATCATATATAATTGTCAATTTTCTAGCCAAGTTAGAGTTTCTTAGAGGGTGTTTTACATTTCTACATGGATGGTGGAACAAAAATAAAGTTTTTAAAAAAGTGGTAGAGTATATGCTAGTGGATGCACTGTGGAACTAAAATCATAAAATAAGCAAAAAAATTCAGCTTTACAACTAAAATTCTCATACAATTAAAATTCTCAAAATCTAGAAGAAGTACAATAAAACACACACACACACACACCAAAAATTAGAAGAAAAAAAAAGTTTGAAAGCAAGGGGAAAATGAAAAAGGAAGATGATTACCCCTCCATTTACCATAGCAGTGGCCATGATAGCAGCAACTTCCATCACCATGATAGAAGATTCCACATAAAGCACAAGAATTTAAGCAACTTGTTTTACTGTTTCAAAAAATTGTTCTTAACATATCAGTTTTTCCATCATTATTAATAAAATAAAACTAGGGCACTACTCAAGAGCATAAAGAATTAGCCTTTTTCTCCTCCAACCTGTTTGGACCAAAGATCTAGAGCCTAGTTTCCCCTTCCTCTATTGCCAAACAACTTGAATTAAAGCAACAACATGAGCTGATTTTCTAAGCAGCTAGAGAGTTTTTCAAAGGAAAGATGCTCTTTTATCACCATCAACTTTCTATACTGCAATTTGAGCAGCCTTTTCAACTACAATATTAGTAGAAACAGAGTCCATCACATTCTCATTGGACTTAAAGAACAAAGATGACTTGTTAAATGTGCTTCTGCCAAATACCCAACAATCCCTTTAAGGAAGTTTTATTGAAGATCCAAGCCCCAATTCCATTACAGCCACCTTTCCTCAAGTGAACTAAAAGGACCCCCACATGGCAGAGGACATTAGAGCCTAGTAAAACTATCTGGTAGCTCAACACAAACGAGAAATATGTATTGGGCAGCCCGATTGCCGTCCAAAACTTGTTGTCGTATACAACAGAGTACACTAGGGTGGCCAACATGATTTCCACTAATTGGAATGACTGTGAGAATTCAAGCCATAGAAATGACATGCATATCAGCATTAAGTTCTTGAAAATGTTGAGTAAACCCAACTTACGATGTCCTAATATGGTGAAGTATGTACGGAACACGTGGAGGAAGCGAGAGAGGTAGTAGGTATATGACCAGAAAAAGGCCCGCCCCGATGGTCGTGTTCCCAAAGGGAAGCACAACAACCATTGTAATGAGGTCTTAGACCTCCGCTAGAACCACCGGGTGTCCCAGATCTCAGCGGCGACAAAGAAAAGGGTCCCGGTGAAGATGACGGCGGGAATGGGGCCCAGAGCACGGGTTTGCCAAAAATTTGAATGCACTTTCACAGTGGAATGGTGAGTACACTTTGCAATAGGTAATTCCAACTGAGAAATTGAAATCTGTAAGAATGGTGCAAGGAAGAAATTAAAACCCAAAAATAAAATAAATTGAATCCCTAAAATGGTATAAGATAATCAAAGGCCATCATGCAAATAGTGGAAAAACTAATTTCGATGGAGGTAAAAAGACATACCAAGGTTTCGCACAACAAATGTCCACTAGGGTTGGGTTTCAACATCACGATTTTTTTAAATCTCTCTCAACAAGAGAACGTTGGAAACCTAAACTGTTAGGAGTGTTTTGCCAACTCGTGGGTGTTGACAGAAATCATCTGGCTTTAGAACGAACACTTATTGATTTGTTGAAGGTGAGTGTGAGTATTGCGCATCGAGTGCAAGGACTATGAGGTTAAAGTGAATATTGTGGGGTTATGTGTACTTATAAGGAGAAATAGAAGATGATGCTCTTATAGAGCGCCAAGGTTAAGCTACTCGTTCAATGACGCTTCTAAGAGTGCCATCATTTAAATTTCATCTTACAATGACCCTTCTAAAAGTGCCATTGTTTAAAAGCACCATTGTTTCTACCTACAAAGTGTCAAGGGAATGTAAGCGCCAAGAAAAGTCATTTTTATTAATAAGCAATGACGTCTTTTAAAAACGCTAAGAAATAAAACGCCATTGATTTCATTTTTTGTAGTAGTGATCTTATTACATGTTCGGTTGAATATTAAATACAATGAGTAATGGAATATATATATATATTAGATATCATATCTAATGGAAATGATATTTTAGCATATCTTATCTTATAAAATATGTTATGCTCTATATATATTTGGCTTAGAGAATCGAAAGGCGAATAGAAGCATATTGTTGTTCAATAATTTTTTAAAATAAAAAATACATTATATTCCAGTGCTTGTTATTAAAAACAATATTCTTATATTTACTATTATTTGGAAATCATTCTATAATTTTTAATTTAGTAAGTAATCTTTTAAAAGTTTTTGTTAATGATATTCATAATTTAAATATTTAAAATTTGTAAATAAAACAACATTACATTATGCAATTAAATATATAAAAATATTTTGTGTATGTTAAGTATTATTTTAAATAACACAATATATTAACACTATAAATATTCTTTTTTGAACTAAAAATTTAATTTGTACAATCAAATTTGTTTATTTTGAAAAATGAGTTATATAAAAAAAATTAAGAAAATGAAGAAAATGGACATGAAAAAAAATATATATAATCATGGTGTTAGAATTTTAGTTATACCAATTTAGGGTAATCGCTCTAGTGGGAGGGTAAATAAGGTGATGACCATTTTTGTAAATTTAAACTTAGAAAATGCAAGTGACAATATAAGTAAGAATATAAGAAAAATCAATACAAGAAAATTTTGAAATAAATAGAGTAGAAAAAAAAAAAAGAAACACAAACAATAGTTTTTATAAAGATTCAATACAAACTTGACTTATATTCACTTTCCTCGAATTCCTATACAAGTAAGGGTTCTACTAATTAAGGCTTTCAAGTCTTCAAGCTTTTCATTTGGATTATGGTTTGAAGGGACCTTTACACCAAGATTTAAAGTCAAAATCTTCTTACTATTCCTTTTCGATTATGATTCCAAATCACCCTCTCAAGATATAGATATGAAGAAAAGATCTTAATTTATAATATTTACTCAAATGGAATATAAAGAAACTAAGGTTGAATGATGCATTAAGATGAATTACAAATTTGAAAGCAAGTGCACTCTAAAAATACTCCCTTAAGGCTCAAGTAATATTTAAGAATAATTTAGAACTCTTCCTTATGCAAAACAAAAAGTTTGAAGTTTTTAAATAGAAGTTAAAAGCTTAAACTAGTTGTTAGGTATAGTTTGGATCGACCGATCGACCAACCAGTTGAATCGACTATAGTCATTGGGTGGCAAAAGGTCCAGAAAGTGATTGTTAGGTCATAAGAGCTCGATCAATTGATCATTGGTTCAATCGGTCCTTGATTGATTAAGCAAATAGTAACCGCTTAAATCAATTAAACATTAACCAGTTTAGTGAATACTAATGGGTTGAGTTATTTTTGTCAAACATATATAGAATATGGAAAATTGATGCACAAATGACTTTTAATGACTTAAATTGTTTCAATATGAAAACTTAAGATTATTTTTTTTAATGTTGAAATACATGTCAAAATATACATTTTTTATTCTTGAAACAATCAATCTCATTTTTTTTTAAAACATTAAAAGATGCATAAATGAACTCTATAGTTTTTGCAATTTTTACATCTTTAACTTAAAATCCTTAAGAAAACCTGACTAAATAAACTCTTTGTCATTTTGAAAACCTTTTTAACTATGAATATTATTAAATAAAGGTAGTTTTCATTTAAAAAGATTCCTCATCCAATTTATAAAAGAATAAAATTGATTTAGACACTTGAATAATTTTAGGCGCTTAAGTAAAAATAAAATACATGATTCTAGTGTACCAATAACCGTACAAAGAGGTCTTTGAGGTTTTCTCCTTTTTCTTGATTTTTCTTTGATTTGTTTATTTTTTGTGATTCGTGCTTTAGAAATAATCTTGTCTAAAGACACTTAGGATAAACTATTAGTTCTCAATTATATTTTGTTATCATCAAAACTAAGATTAACCAAACCTTGGTCTCATAATCTCTCATTTTTTATGATTACAAAACTAAGGTTGCGAAATTGCTTTCCCTCAATATTAGAAAATATTTAAGTTTAAAAGCTTTTAGGAGTATATTAATGATGCTTAAAAAATAATATAATCAAATATAAATAACACAAAGAACAATAGCAATCGACAAGATAATAAACAAGACGCATGCATGTATATAATCATTTTGTACATAGCATTAATATTGATAGCATTACTAAAACAATATTGACAATTTAGTACTACTTTTTCCCCAAGTTAGCAACATACCATTACTTCTCTTTTTTGTCATCAACAAAAAATCTCATTTAAGCATGGTGAAGGAATCATGATATTAACTAAAAATGATTTTAAAAATGTGAATATTAAGCATGACATATTTTCCATGGAAATATGTAAAATAAAATCATTATACTATTTCTCCCATTTTTTCATTTAAAAATGTTTTTCAAATAAAAGTTTGCTCAGAGCATTTCCGATTTAAAGCATGATTTAGAAAAATAATGTAAGGAAATGGGAAAACATGCATTTTAGAAAAGTGCAACACATATATAGCATGCATATGATGACATCATTAAGAGTACGCAAACATATAGTTATTCCATTTCACCTAAGATTTTTATAAATGATTTTTTTTTTTTTAATACAAACCTTATTGTAGACCCCCTCAGATGTAGGACATTTTTTCTTTTTTGTTTTCTTATGTTTTTTTCTTTCTTCTTCCTGACTTCTTCTTACCACCCCGAGATTGAGCTGTGTTGGGCAGCTAGATGAGACTGAAAATGAAAGAAAGCAACTGATGGGTGAGTTGTATTTAGGTGGCTGAAGAGGACAAGAAGCGGGAGAGGGGGAAGAAAACACAATTTTAGGGAACAAGGGAGCAGGTTCGACAAGCTTGTTGGGTGATTTAGAAAGAGATATTTTTCTTTTGGGCGGGGACATAGGGTTTTTTTTCGCGAGTAGCTTAGGGGAGAAAGACGGAGAGAGAGGAGCAACTCTTGGCTTGAGGAGAGCTTTCTAGGTACAACTCCTACAGCTTATTAGTTTATCATTTTTTGTTATATGGTTGGATTTCCATTTTTAGCTGTCTTTGTGGGCACCGGTTTTCCGTTTTGGTGTGGATTAGGAGATCTATTTGTTTGTCTGAGTTTAATGACACCTGATTTCAAGAAAATCTGAATCAAAACTTGAGGAGCTATAGAAGAATGTTATTTTGAAGTATTTCCATGATATAGGCTGGATCCACAATCTTTTAGCATTTCAATGTTGGTTTTGGTCTAGATATCATTCCAACAATCTAGATTTAGGTTCTTTTGGCAATGTAATATAGTTGAAGAACTCATGGAGGAAAATAATGGTAGAGGGGATTTTCATGGAAATGTAGTTAGACAGTCACCGTTAAGGCCAGGTGGAAGCTTGAAGTCAACATTATCAGGTAGATCAACTCCTAGGAACTCTTCTTCATTTCGAAGATCGCTTTCAAGTTGGATCCCAAGAAGAGAAGCTAAAAGTAGTAGGGTTGGTTCTCAGTGGTTTCGAAATAACAAGGTAGTGTTCTGGTTGATTTTGATTACCCTCTAGGCTTATTTTGGATTTTATGTTCAATCCAAGTGGGCTCATGTTGATAACAATGAAGACATTATTGGGTTTGGAGGTAAACCAAATAATGGAATTTCTGACTCTGAATTGAACCGGAAAGCACCTTTGATTGCCAATGACAAATTGTTGGCAGTTAAAAATGGTTCTGATAAAAATCCAGTTGGTAGTGGAAAAAGGGTTATTTCAAAATGGGTTCAAAGGCGTGCCTGGCCGAAATCCTCTCTCTAGGTTGGGTAGGTCCATCAAGATGAATGATAGTTGGACCTAAGCTGGACAGTGCACTGCCAGATGCTCAAGCCCATGCACAACCTTTAAATGCTTTTCTTCACTTTGGGCCCATCCTAATGGTGCAATCTCAATGACCTTGGGCCCGTTTCTGTACCTATGCATGGCCACCTTTGGCATGCAATGGTTATGTATCATCTTTTTTTATTTTATTTTATTTTTTTATCCTGCATGTCAAATTTAAAATTCTCAAAGATTCAGTTTTCAAATTTTATTTTTTTTTTATAAAAAAAACTCCATCTTTTTTTTAGTTCTTCAAAATTCCTATTCCTGAATGTATTTTTAAAGTTTCCATTCTCAAATAAATTCTTCAAAAATTCCGACCTCCAAATTTAATTTCCAATTTCCAAAATTCCAATTTTCACATTTATTTATTTAATTATTATTATTTTTGTTATTATTATTATTATTATTATTATTTTATTTATTTATTTTTAAAATTCTATCTTTAAATAATTCTTCCAAATTCTGGTTTCCAAATTCTAATTCCCAATTTCCAAAATTTCAATTTTCACATTTATTTATTCAATCATTATTATTATTATTATTTTATTATTATTATTTTTTTAAAATTCTATCTTTAAATAATTCTTCCAAATTCCGGTTTCCAAATTTAATTATCAATTTCCAAAATTCCAATTTTCACATTTATTTATTTAATCATTATTATTTTCGTTATTATTATTATTTTATTTATTTGTTTATTTTTAAAATTCCTTCTCTAAATAATTCTTCAAAATTCCGGTTTCCTAATTCTAATTCTCAATTTTCACATTTATTTATTTAATCATTACTATTTTCGTTATTATTTTATTTATTTATTTATTTTTAAAATTCTATCTTTAAATAATTCTTCCAAATTCCGGTTTCCAAATTTTAATTTCCAATTTCTAAAATTCCAATTTTCACATTTATTTATTTAATCATTATTATTTTTGTTGTTATTATTATTATTATTATTATTATTATTATTATTTATTTATTTTTTTTAAATTCTATCTTTAAATAATTCTTCCAAATTCCGGTTTCCAAATTCTAATTCACAATTTCCAAAATTTCAATTTTCACATTTATTTATTTAATCATTATTATTTTCTTTATTATTATTTTATTTATTTATTTATTCATTTTTACAATTCTAATCTTTAAATAATTATTCCAAATTCCGGTTTCCAAATTTAATTCCCAATTTCCAAAATTTCAATTTTCACATTTATTTATTCAATCATTATTATTTTCGTTATTATTATTATTATTATTTATTTATTCATTTTTAAAATGCTATCTTTAAATAATTCTTCCAAATTCCGGTTTCCAAATTCTAATTCCCAATTTCCAAAATTTCAATTTTCACATTTATTTATTTAATCATTATTATTTTCTTTATTATTATTTTATTTATTTATTTATTCATTTTTACAATTCTAATCTTTAAATAATTATTCCAAATTCTGGTTTCCAAATTTAATTCCCAATTTCCAAAATTCCAATTTTCACACTTATTTATTTAATCATTATTATATTCGTTATTATTATTATTTTATTTATTTATTTATTTATTTTTAAAATTCCATCTTAAAATAAATTTTCCAAAATTCCAAAATCCCAAATTTAATTTTTAAAATGTCATCTTCAAATATAATTTTTCAAAATTCCAATTTTCAAATTTATTCTTTTAGAAATTTCCATCTTCAAATAATTTCCAAGATTCCAATTCTCATAGTTCCAATTCTCAAATGATTTTAAAATTTTCAATTTCTTTCAAATTTAATTTCCAAAATTCCAATTCTTAAATTTAATTCCCAAGACTCTAATTTTCAAATAATTCTCGAGACTCCAATTTTCAAATAAATTTCAAAAATCCAGTTTTCTCTCGAACAATTTTAATTCCACTATGGTTTCCAAATAATCTTCTATTTCTCTTGATTTTAAATAAGCAAGAAGACAATTTTCATAATTATAAAATAATGGAATTTGTGAAACTTATTCATGCAAGATTAATTGGGCTTTGGTGGGGGCCCCACATATGAGTTTTCTCTTTTGATTATCAATTGTTATATTTAATGAATATTGTCTGATCTTTGTCTTACACTTTGATATGCATGTGATATATTTTGTATTTGTTATTGCGCACTAACCCTGTTTCATGATAGCGTTTCATTACTTGCTGCCAAGGTATGCTCTCACTCTCACTTTGTTCATTTATTCATTATCATGACTTGCTTTAAATCTATGATCTCTTTGGTATCCATTGATCTCCTAGTTAATTGTCATACTTGCTTCATTTTATTAGTAGAGACCCATTTTTAGGGGCTTGGAGGGGTGTTACGGTTCACCACCATACATTCCCGATAAGTAACCTGACCCCCGAACTCCGACTTGGTTTTTCACAGACCTAATTTTCCAAATAAAAAGTCACACTTAGGGCTTTTCTTTCTTATTTTGTTTTCCCTTTAAAAAAAATAAAACAAAAATAAGTGGTGACTCCGAATCTTTTTCAAAAAATCAAATTTTCACCAAATAAATGAAAAAAACAAGTTTCGTCATCGAGTGGGAATGCATCAAGCGAAAATGCGGGGTTCACAAAATGACGACTCCAAGTTTTTTTCTAAAAATAAATTTTCACCAAATAAATGAAAAAAAGCGAGTTTCGCCATCGAGTGGGAATGCATCGAGCGAAAATGCGGGGTCCACACTTATGCTAACAATTATAATACCTAACTTTGGTCTAACAAGGAGGTCACTCTTATTTATAAGTGAAGGTAGGGGATGGGATTTGAAATCCCCAATATTTGATTGCTTAATTAAAAGAATTTGACTCCTTGATTTTATAAGCTTGTCTCCTTCATCTAGTAAATTTGTTAATAAGAAAATATTACTTTCTAATACCCTTTCTACTTCAATTAGGAAATTCATTTCATATGTTAAGGAAATTTACCAACAAATATATATATATATATATATATATATATATATTCTATTCCATTTTGACTTTAATTATTTTATTTTATAAGACTTGATTTTGTAACCTTCCAAACTTTACCACGTGTCATCTTTTGAATAGCTTGTCATATGTCAATGTGTATGATTGATCACTAATCCTGTCCAAAATTTGTTCAACAAGGAGTCATGATTTTAATGATCAATTTGGTGGTACTTTAAATCACTCAAATTTGTATATCTACAATTGTTTATCAAATTAGAATTGCACTAAATTATCCGATTTATTTTGAAGTAATTTTTAATCAAATGCACTTTGATGCCAAAGTAAAATCGAGAACCTCATATTTAATAACCTAAAATAATGAAATAATGTAAAATGATATTTTTTTTTTTAAATTTAATATCTTAAAACATTTTTCTTTATTCCAAGTATTAACATTCTTTAAAACATGTTAAAAGGTTTTAAAAATTGTTAAGTCCCATATATTCACTTTCATAACATTAAATAATAAGTTTTAAAAATTAAATTAATAAATTATACTAAATTATTAAGCCTATATTCTTAAAACTCTCTACCTTAATAAGGTAAAATTAAATAAATTAAAAATGATTATAAATATAAAAACAATTATGTGAATCACCTATAGTTACTTATGATTTATGCATGTAACTTTAGAAAAATATTTATTATAATTATCATGATTCAAATCACATACAGGACAACTAGAATATGAATTCACTTTTCCTCAAAACATTTTTTTATATTTCTATTTAGTACCATAAACATGCTTACAACAAATACATCACCGTTTGTAGTACCATAAACATGCTTACAACAAATACATCACCGTTTGTGATTGTAATTAGAGGTTGAAAAAGATAGAAAGATCCAAACATGCCAAAAACTATAATTATTATTCAGGACCCGATGCCAAATACTATGTTGTTTTCAAAAAATAACTCCAAGATATATGAGATAGTGGGTTAAGTTCAGTTTATTTATGTATTGAAACCCTTAAAAATAAAATATTAAATAAATAATCAACTTAATACTTAACTTTATTAAATTATATTTATATTTAAGTTGAATTAATCTATATCTACCAAAAAACAATTTAGACCTTAATATTAGTTTTCTCCAATATCTCAACTATATTAATAAATAATTCATCTAAAATATCATCGACCCTCGTAAAAACAACCAATATAAGTTTATCCTAAAATCAACAATATAACAAAGCAAACTATATTCAGATTGTGCGACATTTCTATTAAATAAAAGAAATAGGGACAAAACCCATGACGGTGGGTTGAGCAAGGTGTCATGAAAAAGAGGAGAGCAACAAAAAATTCATGAAAGTTGTGAGATTCTTGAAGAAACAGGAGATAATTAAATTTAATGATTGGTTTTCCACGTAGAAATTTTATTGATTAACATGGATTTAATTTATCATTGATCTCTATTTTTTAAAATAGGATTTGTGTTTCAAGGGTAAAATTCTCTGCTAATAATCTCGTTTCAATAATTTTAGAAGTCTTTCGTTGACCACTAATTATAAATTATGCCCACAGAGAATCATACCAGCTTTTAAAGACCATGTGCTAAGGTTTGTAACATTGTCTCAAGGCATCTCAGTCAATTTCTAGACCAAAATATACAACCGTTTTTGTTTTGTTTTTTAAAATTACAATATTTTTTTTCTCAAAAATCCTTTTTTTTTTTCTCATGCAAATAGATTCTAGGATTTAGATGATGGACCAAACCCAACATTAAAACCAATAACAAGTTGAAAAAAATTACAGTAAAACTTTGAATATCCGGGAGAGTAATCAATTGGGTTACTTAAGCTTTGTATGGGATAATTAACACTAATACTATCTCCGGTATAGAAAAATATTAAGGAATAAAAAATATTAAAAAATAATTTTCTTATCTTTAGTTTTTTATTATAAAAAATATGTAAAAACCAAATATAAATAAAATTACTTGAAAATTTATATTTTTTTTAAAATTATTTGATTTTTATATAAAAATGTAAAATAAGTGATATTACTATGAAAAGTATTATTGTGGACCCCGCATTTTTTGCATCATGCATTCCCACTCGACGACTAGACTCTCTTTTTATTTGATGAAAATTTGATTTTTTTGAAAAAGACTTTGAGTCGCCACTTATTTTTTGTTTTATTTTTCTTAAAGGAAAACAAAATAAGAAATAAAATTCTAAGTGTAACTTCTTATTTGGAAAAGATAATTTATAGAAAACCAAAGTCTGAGTCCGGAGGTCAAGTTACCCATTGGGAAGGTACGATAAAATACTGTAGCACCCATCTAAGTCCCTAAAAATGGGTCTCTACTAAATAAGGTGAGGTAAGTGTGACAATTGATAAGAAAATCAATGGATACCAATGAAATGATCAAATAATAAAAAAAATCATACATAAGAATAAGCAAAGTGAGATTGAGATCATACCTTAGTAGCAAGTAATAGTGCACTATCATGGAAATAAGGTTAGTTCAAGTATAAAATTATTATATACATATCAAAGAGCAAGACAAAGATCAAGTAATATTCATTATGCATGACAATTGACAATCAGAAAAAAAAAAAAAAAAAAAACTCACATGTAGGCCCCCCACCAAAATCCAATTGATTTTGCATGAATTAATCTCATAAATTCAATTGTTTTGGAATTATGAAAAATCATTCATATTTATTAAAAATCAAGAAAAAGGGAAAATTATTTTAAAATCAAAGAAAATTTGTGAGAGTGTTTACCTAAAGAGAAATAATGCAAGTTTATTAAAAGCGATTTTTTTTTTTTTTTTTTTATGACTCTAAACCTTAAGGAAGAGAGAAGAAAATAAAATTAAAATTATTTGAAAATTGAAGTTTTGAAAATTAAATTTGAAAATTATTTGAAAATTTGAAGTTTTGAAAATTGGAGTTCTAAAAATTATTTGAAAATTTGAAATTTTGAAAATTAAATTTGAAAATTGGAGTTTTGAAAATTAAATTTTGCCACCAAAAGATAAAAAATAAAGAGGATGACACGTGTCATTTGGAACTACATGTCAAGGTGGCCATGCAAATTGGATTCATGCGCATGGACTCGGGGTGGAGGGGTTAAGTGGCAATGTTACTGCATTTTTTTCCAACTCAACACCGAAAATGTCGACATTCTTTGCTTGGTCCCACTTTGATTTTGGTGGGGATGATTTTGTCCACCCGCTGAATCCTAGGTTAGAAATAATGATAGTTACTTCAAAGATTGACAAGATGAAATAGTATTTCCAGCATGCTATAAGACCACACGTATACTAGTATCTCAATTGTTTCCAGAAACTCCATTCTTGGTACACTTGTGAGATAACCGCAACAAATCTCTCCATTTTCTTTACTTTCCTATCCATCTTATTCCATTTATACTCTCACCCATGCCATGCAATGTCATTCTGAATTGAGTCATCGAAATAATGTTTAAAATGCTGAAACATTGGGTTTGTGCACCTCTTCCTAAGCCTAGCCGTGGACTTTTTCACAAACTCCAAAGATAGAAAAGCCGAAGCTGAAAACTCTGCTCTCTTTGTTAAAGTAACAAGAGAAAGAGATTTAATATATATATATAGTGTTCAAAATAGATGGAGATAGGCTGTAATAACAGCTGGTAAAAAAATAACAACTCAATAACAATAAAGCTAACAACAAGTGGGCTTCATCTTGTGACATCAGTAACCAACTCCTTTGTTCTCCTCTGTTCTTGGCTTATCATCCCCCCTCAAGTGAAAGGGTCTTGGAGCTATACAAAGTTGAGATTTGAGGGATAAGAACCTTGAACTTGTGAGATGCTTAGTCAATAAATCTGCTGGCTGCTCTTCAGTGGGAACAAAGTGCAGCTGTATCTTTCCTCTCATGACTTGATCTCGTATAAAATGAAGGTCTATTTCTATGTGTTTAGTTCTAGCATGAAACACAAGGTTCTTTGCCATATGGTAAGCATTGATATTATCATACCAAAGTAGAGGTATAGCAGGTATTGGCACACATAGCTCTTGCAGTAAGGCTTGCATCCAAACAATCTCAGCAGTAGCGAAAACAAGGCCACGATACTCAGACTCTACACTACTACGAGACACTAATTTTTGTTTGGTAGAGGACCAAGAGACTAAGTTACCTCCTAGATAAACTAGATATCCACTTGAGTTGCGCCTATCATCAAGGTGAGCACCCTAATCTGCATCTGTGAATCCCTCTATTGTCAAGTTACTTGAAGGACTTAACAGGAGCCCATCTTGCATTGTTCCTCTTAGATACCGAAGTATTCGTTTGACTGAGAGTCAGTGAGCTGTGGTTGGTTGTTGCATAAATTGGCATGCCTTATTAACAGCAAAGGCTATATCAGGTCTTGTCAAGGTAACATACTGAAGTGCCCCTACTACACTTCGATAATGAGTAACATCTGCCTTAGGATCTCCATCAAATTTAGACAAGTTCTTCCCAACAGCACCAGGTGTTTTTGCCGGTTTGATATCAAACATTTCAGTTCTATGAAGTAGATCTGAAATGTATTTGGTTTGGCTCAAAGTCATAGAGCCTTCATTGTAAGAAACCTCTATACCGAGAAAGAATGAGAGTTGACCCAAATCTCGTAAGGCAAAAACTGAATCAAGTTTAGCTATGAGAGACGAAATCTGTGTGGAAGAGCTGCCCGTTACGAGTATATCATCAACATAGACAAGAACTATCAAAGTAGTGGCCTTTCCAAAGTGCAGAAACATAGAACTATCAGTCCGAGACATGCTGAATCCCCATTGAAGAAGAGCAGAGCTGAGTCTTTGAAACCAAGCACGTGGGGCTTGTTTTAAGCCATATAAAGCCTTCTTCAATCTACACACTCTATTCGGGAATTGAGTGTCAAAGTATCCAGGAGGTTGAGACATATAGACTTGTTCTTCTAGCTCACCATTGAGGAAGGCATTGTGAACATCAAGCTGTCGAATTTCCCACTTAAAATTGAGAGCAACAGTAAGTATGATGCGAATAGTGGCAGCCTTAACTACTGGACTAAAAGTCTTAAAATAGTCCAGATCATGAGTCTGATTATATCCTTTTGCCACAAGCCTAGCTTTATACCTCTCTATACTCCCATCTAGCTTATGTTTCAGTTTATACACCCACTTACAGCCAATCACATTGACATTGGGTGGTTGTTCAACAAGATCCCAAGTATGGTTTCTATGAAGAGCAGCAATCTCCATTTCCATAGCTTTAGTCCAATTTGGATCTTTGAAGGCTTGTTTGAGAGTAGATGGTTCTGAAACCTTTATGGCAGAGAGATCAAGAATGGTCTTTTTCTTGGTTATACCACGCATGGACCTTGTTGTCATTCGTGGAGCAAGAGCAGTGACTTGAGGTTCTTGAACAGATTTAGGTGACAAATCTATAGTAGGAGAAGAACTAGATGTGTCCAGAGGTGAAGAAGAGGTTGTAGGAATAGGACTTTCACTTGTGGATAGAGAATGAGAATCTATGGAAGCATGACTGATTTTTGAATCTGGGAGAAGACATGGAAAATAAGGAGGAGTTATAAGGGCAGGGGTAGAGCCTTCTGTTGAAGTGTCATTAGACGAACTGGAAGACTTGGACTGAGCAAGTGGGAAAGTTGATTCATCAAAGACCACGTGGGGAGTAATATAGACTCTTCTAGTTGCATAATCAAGACATAAAAAACCCCTTGTGATTCAAACTATAGCCAAGAAAAAGACATTGGACAGATCTGTACTGCAATTTATGAGTGTTGTATGGCCGAATGAAAGGATAACAAAGGCAACCAAATACACGAAGAGATTTATAATCAGGATGCCATCTAAAAAGAGTGAAGTAAGGAGAATCATACTCGAGAACTTTGCTTGGCATTCGATTGATAAGAAAAGTTGATGTCTGAAAAGCGTAGTGTCAGTACTTCATTAGCAAGGAAGCATGAGATAACAAAGCCAACCCAGTTTCAACTACGTGTCTGTGCTTCCGCTCAACTTTACCATTTTGAGCTGAGTTGTATGGACAGGAAAATCGATGGGCAATACCAACTGCTTGAAGGAAAGACATAAAAGATCGAAATTCTCCACCATTATCAGACTGTAAGCACTTAATTTTGGTGTCAAACTGATTCTCCATTTGAAGCTTGAATCGCTTAAAGATAGGAATGGTCTGATCCTTTGTTTGTAATGAATAAAACCAAGTATACCTGGAATAATCATCTACAAAAAGAATGAAATATTTCGCTCCAGATGTAGATTTAATTGAGGTAGGTCCCCAAATATCAGTATAAACAAGTTCTAAAGGTTTGGATGCACGAAAATTTGAGAGCTGAGTGGGTAGTCTATGAATTTTAGCTAACTGACAATCAGAACAAACAGTAGATTTATATTTCCCAGAAGCAACATTACAAGTATTCATGACCTTTGAAACAATGTCAAAACCAGCATGGCCTAGTCTATTGTGCCATAACTCTGCTTTATTTTCAATAGTACTAGAAAATTGGGAATGAAAAGCAGAAGCATTATTAATACTACTATAAGGTTTCAGATTGCTGAACACAAGAAACTTGTAAAGCCCATTTTCAGGCTTGCCTTGAGCAAGAACCATCTTCATGTGTAGATCATTCACAAAGAAAGCATTAGAATGAAACTCAATCAAGGCATTATTATCTGAGCAGAACTTAGCCACACTAATCAAATTAACTGAGATAAAGGGAACATGAAACACCTTCTTGAGTCGAAAAGAATGTGTATGAGAATGAAGTTGTTTAGAGCCGATATTGGAGATGGAAAGATGCTTACCATTACCAATAGTGACTCTATCTGTTCCCGTGTATGGTGAAGTACTGGTGAGATTCCCCAAATTCTGAGTCAAATGGTGACTTGCTCCAGAATCCAAATACCAACTCTCATCTGCGGGATTATTAGAAGCAGAAGCAACCATAGCAGGTATATTGTTTTGATTCCCATTATTCAAAGAATGAGAAATAGTAGTCTGACCACCTTGAAAAAAGATATCAAACCTGTGATAACATATCTGAGCAGTGTGGCCAAACTTACCACATAACTGACACTGAGGTTTCTCACTTGGACTAGAATTTTGCCTTCCACCTTGTCCATTTCTACCTCCACGTCCACGACCTCTATAGGTGTAATTATTGTTATTTGGATAGTAGCCTTGTCCACGACCTCCATTAAACTTCCTTCCACCACCTCTGTTATTAGAAGAAGAGGCATAATTGGCAGACATTTGTTCAATTAAGCTTTGTTGCTCAAGACGATGCTCAAAGGCTAATAGCATACTATGTATAGCTTCAAGAGAGATCTTATCATCTCTAATGTTGATAGCAGTAACAACAGCATTATAATCGGATCCAAGACCTCCAAGAAGATTCATAACCTGATCTTGTTCTGAGACAGGTTCTCCAATAGCAGCTAGATTATCAGCAGCTCCTTTGATCTTCATTATGTAGTCTATCATCGACATTGATCCTTTCTTTGTGGATTGTAATTCGAGTCTGAGTTGCATTATCCTAGCTCTTGAAGAAGATGAAAAAAATACTTTCCAAGGCATTCCAAGCAGAGTGAGAAGTATTATGGCCTATGATCTGTGCCATGATACCTGGTGTGAGCGACGAGTAGATCCAATTGAGGATTGTTCGATCTTGTCTCCTCCAAGCAACAAAAGCTGGATTCATCACTCCTGGACTCAGATCTTTCTCCGGACAGATAGAGGTTCCATCAATGAAATCCTCAAAGCCATTAGCTCAAACGACATTATCAATCTGAGATCTCCATAGGATGTAATTCGTCCGATCAAGTTTCACAGGCAAAGTGTGATTAAGCATCTGATAGGAAGGAATGGACGCCATTGTTGAGCTTTGTCCAGATCCAATCGAACCAGAGGAAGAAGAAGACTGTGTCGGAGTAGAGGCCATGTTTGGATCGAGAGAAACAGAGAGAAAGTTAGAAAGAGAAGAAAAAATTCAAACCTTGAATGAGAGCTCTGATACCAAGATAGAAAAGCTGAAGCTGAAAACTCTGCTCTCTTTGTTAAAGTAACAAGAGAGAGATATTTAATATATATATAGTGTTCAAAATAGATGGAGACAGGCTGTAATAGCAGTTGGTAAAAAAATAACAACTCAATAACAATAAAGCTAACAACAAGTGGGCTTCATCTTGTGACATCAGTAACCAACTCCTCTGTTCTCCTCTGTTCTTGGCTTATCACTCCAAATTCTTAATTGTTTCGGCAAATGCAAGACTCATAAGATAATCATCATCGCCAGATACAAGCTTTCTGACCCCAAGTAAGTTCAAAATTTCTTCTTTCAACCTGTCAAGTTCTATTTGGACTGACAGCTCCTCAATGCCAATTAGCAAACTCAAACACTTTGAATACTATTTTGATTCCGGTAGGGATCTGCCATATGAAGAGCAGCACATTTAACCCATTCAATGCAATGTGAAGATTTCTGACAGTTTAATTCCCTTTCTGTATTGCAAGAACAAAAGCTACTACAGCTGCCCATAATGGTGTGATAGTTGCTCCTACAAAGAGATGAGGTCCTGGGAATAGCTTTCCTGTTCTGAACCATGTGTTAACTTCTCCTCCAATTGATTCAAAAACTCCGAACCCTAGCAATATTGAACTTGCGTTGAAGTGTTTATCTCTGAAGGACCCTTAAATCAGTCCCTTCCTCTCCTTAGTGAGGTGTTGGATTTTGGCTTCACTAGGTGAAGGTGGTGGTGCTTATGCAGGTGCAGCGATTGATGGTGAAACTAGGCATTGTAGCAACTAAAACCAGAATATCTCAATAGTGGTATGGAAACAGCCTGATAAGCGAGACCCAACACCGTCGCCGGCGGCGGCAGTTGCATCATACCTTGTGTTTCGTACAAGTGATGTGGAAGAGAATAAGCTTTCAATGAATTCCATGGCCGGATTTTCAGCTCCCGAGCATAAATGCCAAGCGTCAGTGCCGAGTTTGGCCCTTCAAATAACAACAAGTCTTGATTTGTAGCAGCTTGCTATAGAGTGTTGGCCTCTAGACATGCATGGACACATCTACGGGCCAAACGATAGCTACGGGTATGTCGGAGTTGTCTTGAGTAATGTGGCCATGCATGGCCAAGATTGCGTGCACACGGGAAAGTGGAAAGAAATGAGCTAAAGCCAGGTGTGGTGGTGGATTGATTGGGGAATGGGTGGAGAGTAAGCTGAAAGTGGTTTGAGTGGTAAAGGTGATGAGATTTGGGTTTGGTGGGGCTTTGGTGGAGACTTTGCAAAGGCGGCCATGCAGAGTGAGTCGGAAAGGTGAGGTCCAATGGGTGGCTTAGGTGATGAGAAACCCAACTGAGAATTACCTTGGCCATATCAGTTGTTTTGGTACGGGCTGGAAGGTGAGAGACCTGATCATGGATGTAAACATCTGAGTAACAGCGTCTATGGCAGTCATGAGGCTCCTCAATGTGACAACTATCATTCTGCAAATCCGAAAACTTGTCCCACATTGCTTTAAACAGCATCCACCTAAGCCCAGAAAAGAAATTTGATTGATAATGTGTAAAGACCAAGCGTAGACTACTCTTGCATGGCCACCATCATTCCATCAAGTGCTTCAAAGTCACGGTTTCACCATTATATTCCTGCTCGGTCTAACAAACTGTTGAATGAAACTCTGGTCCCACTTTGAGTCTCACCGTGCATTCTCTTATTGCAAATATTGGTTCCATTCTCTTTTAAATCCACATCACTCTGCTCAATGTAAATAGGAGGTTAGGCAAACTGTATCTTAGCAAGCTTGGATTCAAGGCGACATCTCGTCTTCTCCATGGTCACCTGAAATCACATATCAGAAGGCAAGCCACTTTCAGCATTCCTAATCCCCACCAGATTGATGGTAAGCACTAATGTTGACTGGCAAAGCATGCATCCTAACTACTTGCTCGTACGATGCTATCAAAGTCCCCATTGTTCCCAGAAGGATGTCGAAGAGATAATCGTCACATGTGACATCTGGCAGTAGCATATTCTCCAGTTGAATGCATCACTACTGATGTCGTTCCTTTAGTAAAACAGTCCACATCAAACCTCAGTTTTCGATTCTAGAACAGAGAGCAGATTTTGAAAACCGGGAAAGAAATTGATTGGGATGAGAACCATAAATAGTGGAGACAATAAAAATAATAATAATAAGTGGAAACAAAATGAACCAACAAAAGCCACATTTCATGTTTCAATCCATGGGCTTAAACAAGTAAAGAGACTTGAGGTGGAATCAAAGAAATCAATGCTACAAATGCCACATAATGAAAACGAAATAAAGATTAGTTGAATCCCACAATGCCAAACAAAACAGAGGATGTATCAACAACAACAAACATGTAATCAGGTCAGAATCAACAAAGCTTACGATAGAAGATGGTCAAGCATAAAAAATCAACAAAAATAGCTCAAGTTGTAGGAAGAAAAGATAAAAAAACAATGATAATAACGAAAACTAGGGAAAAGCCAAGTAACCTTACCTGAAGATGCTCTTTTTCTACCTTCTCTGTTTTTCTTCGTTCTACCTTTTTTTTTTCTCGCTGTTCTGCCTTGGTTTTTTCTTCTCTCGCAAGCTCACCAACTCTTCTTCCTCGTGACACCCCCTTGGACTCCTCTCCTCTTCCTAGATTTTTTTTTTTCCTTCCTGAATCCTCCATCTACCCATATTCAGCACACACCATCTCCTATTCCTCATTTTTCTCCAATTTCAATCTTTTCTTTTATTTATTTATTTATTTTTTCTTTCTCTCCACTCAAACCCACTACACCGCTCCACTTGTTGGCCAATTATCGACCGGTTTCCACTTCCACACTTGACACCTCCACTGCTGCTCTCTTATTTTCTTTGAAATTGCGTAACTTTTCATTTTCTTATTTATTATTTATGTGTTTTTATTTTCTTATTATAATAAATAATTGATCATGTATTGTTTTTTTGATATAGAATTTGAGTTTGTGGATATATTGCATTTGGTGATTAATTTGGGATATTTGGATTATGTGAATTGCATATTGTTTATCTTATTTGGACTTTGACCTATTGCTTATTGGTTATTTATTTGGACTAATTGGATTGAGCTTGAGACATTTTTTTTCCTTTGGTCATGTGTATTATTAATGTAAGCTTGTTAATTGATATGAATTTTGGACCCACAATGTGGGTGAAATTTGTTGGATGACTTGAATATTTGATATGAGTTTGGCCAATTTGAACTATTTAATTTGGACATGGGACAATTGTGGTGTATATTAAATTAGACTTGAATTATGAGATATTAAATTTAGGTCTAGTAGAATTTATTTTAATTTATCCCATTTTAGTTGATTGTGTTTGTATTTTGGTTATTAATTTGAATATTTTGAACTAAGACCTATAGTGATTTGAGCTCATTTTAATTGGCAAAATTCATTGGACTAATTTGAAATTTGAATTTGGATTTGAATATTTGTTTGAGATTTTGTATATTTATGGATATTTACACTTTAGGTTATTTTTGTTTTTGCATGAATCCATTATGCAATTCTATTGGCTAAGTACGAATTTATGACACGTGGTGCATGAAATTTCATGGAAGAAAGTGAAAATCGAAAAGCTATTGGAAGACATTGAATTTGTTGTAAGTTTGTTTGGGTATATATATTTGATTTCCCACTTATATTTGGTTTTATTTCTATTGGTTTCTGTAAATATTTATTTGTGTATATTTACTTGTTATGTACAGAATTGAATATCGAAAAAATAAAAAATTTTGTTAGAAATAATTCAATAAAAATGTTTTAATAAAATAATAATTTTAAAATATTCTTCTTAATAAAAGAAAGTTTTTTTTATTAATAAAAATTCAGAAAAATGCTTTTAGAAAAATCCAAAAAAATTGTTTTTAATAGAATTTGAAATTTTTTTTTAATAATAAATGCCTAAAATTTTCTTTGTTTAATAATAATTGTCAAAAAATTGTTTTATAAATAAATTTGTCCCAAAAATTAATTTTTAATTAAAAATTCTTTTGCAAATAAAGTTATATTTTTTTTAATAATTTGTATAAGACATTTTTCTTAAATGAAAACAAATTGAAATGCTTTTGAAAATAAAATTATAAAAAATCATTCTTTTCTAGTAAAAACAAGTAAAAATAATTTTTGTACCTAAATTGAAATTTTGTAATAAATTCTTTTGATACAATAAGTATAAATAACTTTTTTTAAAATTAAATACAAATGAAATTGAATTAAATCATTAATTGAAAATAAATTGAAATCACTAATTCAAAATTGTTTTTAATAAAATCATTTGAAATTTCTTGAAAACTAATTCTTTCAAATATCTTTTTTTCTAATTAAATAAATAAATCAATTCGCATAATTCTATTGTCATTTATTTTGTACATTCTTGTAATTTTATTTTGTCATATCTTGGTGTCCATAATTAATTAATTAATTGTCACAATTTTCTTAATTCGTTTAGTAGAGACCATATATATACGGGCTTATAGGGGTGCTATGGCTCACCATCGTTAGGTAACTTGACCCCTAGATCCATATTCGATTTTTACAAATATGTTTTTTTCCAAATAAGGAGTCACACAAAGTTTTCTTTTTTATTTTGTTTTCCATTTAAAAAAATAAAACAAAAATAAGTGGAGACTCGATTATCGCCATCGAGTGGGAACACACATGAAAATGCGGGGTCCACAAATATATTAATTTTAAGTATTTTTAAATTTTTTATTTTTTATTTTTACATTTTTCCTCTATTTTTCCTTCACAATTTTCCTCTCTTATATTTAGTTTTATGAAAATACTAAGAAAAAAAATTATTTTTCTTCATGGTTTTATTATAAAAATAAAAAATATATCATATATAATTAAAATTAATTAGAAACTTATATATTTTAAAATTATTTAATATTTATATAAAATAAATTAAAAATATTATATAAAAATAATTCATTGACTTAATTTTTTTTTCATTTTTTCATTTTATTTTCATTTTGCTCTCTATTTTCTTGCATTTTTGTTTTCTTCAAATTTGATGCTAGGGTAGCTTGAACCCAACCAAAAAATGTTGAGACCTAAGAAAGTAAGTCATGTTAGATTAGTTCATAATTAGAACAAAATTATTAATTAATCTAAGTAGGTTGGAGCACTTCTTCATTTCAGTTTGTAAGATCATTCACATCTTTTTAAATAGGAAGGGAAAATTTATAGATGCATGTTTTTTTTTTTTTTTTTCTCAAATGTTCATTGGTGTGAAAATATTTTCCTTCCAATTGTTGTTATTTTGAAGATTGCACCATACTGCAACCACATTTTAGGAAGAAAATGGTAGATTTGGTTTTGTATGTTTAATTGTTGATTAGAAATTCATAATCATAAAGTTTCAAATATATGAAAATGAATATATAATAGATTGAATATGTATGTCAAGTTCGACTCTCTTAAGTTTATTTATTTAAAATGAGTGGTTTTAATTTAGTTATTTGTGTTAAGAAAGCAATTACACTAAAATAGAATTGTTAATAAAAAAATTATTCATAAATTGTTATAAAATATGAGATTCTGTACCACTATGATAAATTGTAGATGATCATCAATAAATATCTTTTGTAACTCCCTATAAAAGGGAGAGACCCCTAATGAAATTTAATAGAGTTTTTCTATGCATTCTATTCTCTTCCTACATTCTAATTTCTCTTTCTTGTTTTCTTCTCCTTTCACTTTATAATTTTACAACACGTTATCAGCACGACTAGTCTCTATAAAAGAAATAGAAAGATTTTTCTCTATTTAGAGAAATAGAAAGGTGTTCTCATTTTCAGAGAAATAGAAAAACTCTTTTATCTTCTTTCTTACAAAAAAGTATGTGATAAACTTATATCATGATTTTCTACTTTATTACCTTTGACTCTCTATTTTTACTTATTTTATTCGAATGCATAAATAAGTACAATCTTTATAACCAGAAGTTATGGGATAAATTATAAATTATATGGTAAATTCATAACTAGAAGTTATGAAAAATATGTACAATCCCTATAATAAAAAGTTATGAAAAATATGTACAATCCCTATAACCAGACGTTATGGGATAAATTATAAATTATGAGATAAATCCATAACTAGAAGTTATGAAAAAATATGTGCAATTCCTATAACCAGAAGTTATGGGGAAAAATTATAGAATTACAAATACATGACTAGATGTTATGTATATGATCCCCAATTATTTATTTTTAATTATACTGTATAACTAGAAGTTATACCAAACAATATTATTGCTAAAAGCTATGAAATAAATAAATGTTCATAACCTGAAGTTATGCACAAATTTATATAAAAAAAAACAGTTCATAGCCTGAAGCTATGTACAAATTTAAATATTTTCTTGTTCTGACAAAATAATCATGGCCTAAAGCTATGAAAGATATTAACTTTTAATTTATTTAATTTCTTTTAATTATATTGTGTAACTAGAAGTTATACATAAATAGTTCATACCCTGAAGCTATGTACAAATTTGCTTTTTTTTTTTTTTGACAAAATGATCATAATTCAAAGTTATGAAAAATATTGACTTTTAATTTTTATTTTGTACTCACTTATTTTTCACAACATAAATTATGGAAAACAATTTTTATTAACAATAATTTCATAACTAGAAGCTTTGCATACAATTTATAATTTTCTTGTATAACTAGAAGTTATTCAAAACAAAATTGTCAATGAATCTTGGAACTATGATCAAATAAGGAAATCAAGCATCCCTGTAGGATCGCACAAAAACACTGATTTTCCTTCGTCATCATCTCCATGAAGGTTTAACAAAAAATAAGCTTTTGATGAGAAATCACCAGTCTCGTCCAACTAGATCTGAATCATTCCCTGAAGTGAATGCAATATTGTCCCAAACTCATGGACGATGACAAGGACATGGTCATGGTCATGGAAGAAATCCCCAATACCATGGTTCTTATATAAATAATTTACCAAATTCTCAGAAAATGAAAGCCTTATTGCACCACCAGAAGTGGAATAATATTGAGGTAAAACAAGAAAATGGGAAGTGTTTACAAGACAAACCTCCTAAGAACCATGAGAATAAGTGTTATAGATGTGGTATGAAAGAGCATTGGTCGCGTACTTGTCGTATGCCCAAACATTTGGTCGACCTTTACCAAATATCAATAAAAGAAAAGGAAGTTGAAATGAACAAATATGTACCTAGAAGATACATAATTTTTTTTTAAATTTTGTTATATAACCAGAAGTTATATAAATATTATTATTCATAACCCGAAGTTATGAAAATAAGAAAATTAATATTCTTTGTGCTAATCAAAGGTTATGCCAAAGTTGTTAATATGTACTTTCTTATAGCTAGAAGCTATAGAGAACGAAATTGTTAACTAACAATTTTGTACAACTTTTTGAAATTTATATAACCAAAAGTTATAATGAAATATATTATAGCCTGAAGCTATGATAACAAGCATATAGATAATATTTACATATTATCAAAGGATTAATATTTTTGCATATCAAGTTATACAAATAGGTAAGTGTTTGATAGTTTTTATAAATTTCTATTATTAGAAGTTATACTGTCATTAGGAGAAAAATTTACATATATTATTACATGTTGCCACATGCGGTATTTTTATTAATGCAATAATTTCGTTATCCAAAATAATTTTGAAATTACAATAGGTTCAACTATTGTTCTCAATATATTATGTTATATCTTTACATATATGTTTAGATGGATTTGTAATATTTCAATTAAAGTTTTGAGACAACAAGATGCTTTAAATCATAATATGTTGTCTTGTAATATTTCATAACCTCCTATGCATGTTACCCTTTCTTTAAATCCCATAAACCCATTTATCTCTCTACACCACGCACTCTTCATGCATATTGTTTCACCACTATATCCACCTTTCCCACCTTTAACCTCATACCGAACATGCCCATCAAGCCCTTCATGCCCATATCCACCATCCATTTCCTTCATTACCCCTTTGTTGCCTATTTTCCAACGTGCATGAAGTCTCATGCACATGCCCATCTATAACTCCTCATTGTCCTGACTTTCACGTCTACCATACCCACATCACACCCACTTCCATTAGCCTCAAACACACCACTGAACCCTTGTTTATCTCCCTACTCGTGAACTTGCACAGCAGATTGAGGATGAGACTGAGGAGTTTGCCATTATTTAGGTATCAAAGTGGTCTCCATTGTCCGTGGTCATTCGATCGAAGAGCAAGGGTTTAAGATCAGGCAAGGGTATGGGGTTGTAATTGCGACACCTGGGCGGTTAATTGATTGCCTAAAAAGACGTTATGCTATTTTGAACCAATGCAATTACGTTGTTTGAGATGAAGCTGATTGTATGATTGACATGGGTTTTGAGCCACAAGTGGTGGATGTTTTAGATGCGATGTTCTCAAGCAATTTGAAGCCACGGAATGAAGATGAAGAGCTTGATAAAAAAAATGCAGGATCACTTATATGTTTAGCTGCTTTACAATTGGGTAATATGGTTTTTTATGAACTTCCAGGGCGAGATGGGTTGATTGAGAATCATTAAAGGAATCATTTTCATGGTTCTGAATACATGCTGATGTGAATGATGTAGAAGGCCTGACAATTTGGAAGAATGGGTCCTCGCATTTAGAGTGGTAGCTCTTAATAAACTGGGAATAAAGTGTGTGGACCGTTTAACCATCTGACCATCTCCTTCTAAAGATTATACAGAATATACTTTTGAAGTTGGTGTGGGATCCTCAATAGAAAAAGTTTTTGCTCCTCCTTTAACTGTTGGCAGCTTCTACATGGAGGAGGTATATGTTAAGCTTAGGGAAGAATTACGGTTTACTGTTGGTTGTCAGCATATTCCCTTTGTTGCATCAGCACTGGATGTGTGGACAGAATTAGGTCATCCCTGTGGAATCCATTAAACGCGGGTTGACTAAATGATTCCAAACTTGGTGACTTGCATGGGAGTTGAGTAGAATTTCAAGGCACGCAAGTATGCCTACACATAGGCATCTAAACCCATTTTGCAAGTGCAACTAATGAGATCCATCTATAATGTATTATGCCGCTCCAAAAGTAACACCGAAATCATCAACTCCATTTGTTGCAATAATGCCCAAGTCAACAACTCCTTTGACGTAAAGCCGAACTTGGTAAACCCATCCACTGTCTCCAAGAAGGCGGTTCATGCCAAAAATGGAAGCTCTAATGCCAAAGCCTCATCTCCTACCCATTTGGTTGATGGCGTGAGAATGGTGAAGAAGCTGAGATTGTCCAAAGTCTTCACAATTCCTGAAATAATCACTGTCTGATGCATGCCATGTTGAAATCTCACACCGAGAGGGCCTAACCTGATTAATAGTCCAGGTATTACAGCTCATATGATGATGAGTCATGAAATGAATAACCACTTGAACAGTTTGGTTCTGATTATATTCCTACTTTGGCTTACAATTGTTCGAGAAATGTTTCACATGCTCCTGATGCAATGTTGGGTAATATGGTTGACGCTACTCTTGCTTATTCAAGCAAGTATGATTCCAAGTTGCACCACATCCGTGTTCAAATGAGACAGCCGACCCTGCCATTCCATCGAGAGAAACAATAGCTTACAGCACATCATTCTGAGGACCATAATGCCAAAGCAGATCTTCCCAGAAAGCTAGTTGAATTGGATGCTCATCATGTGCATGCCGATCATGGTTGTAGAAGTGGTAACTGAGACGATGATGCTGGAATTAGTGAGGCTCTTTTGAACAGTAGAGTTGGAAATTATTGTCAATGAACATGGTGATTTCTTTACTACCCAACTTGAGAGCCAAAAAGTTGTATTGTGAGTCTCTACTGCGAGAAGCCCAAAGAAGAAATTGAGAAGGGAATTTTTGAAGAGGTTGTGAAGGCTATGACTTTGAAATTACTGAAGTTGCAAGTAAGTCTGGATTTAAATTGCTGAAGGTCAACGATAACTTCATGCCAGATGAGAGAACAACACTTTCCATCACCAACTTCATAGTACAATGCCAGTTACACCCCTAGGATCATATGCATGGTTTGCATGGCCACCTTTAGGCCACGTGTCCTTCTTCTTCTTTTTATTTATTTATTTCTTCTTCTTTGATTTTAAAAATAATTTCCCAAATTTCAATTTTCAAATAATTTTCCAAATTTTAGTTTTTCAAATAATTTTAATTCTTCAAAATTTTCATCCTTAGAATTTTTAAGTTCCAAAAATTCACTTTTCAATAAAATTTTGTTGTCATCTTTCTCTCTGGCAAGCCATTTCTACATCTCCTCTATTTTTAAAACGTTTTTAAATAAGCAAGAATCAAATTTCATAATTCCAAATGGTGGAATTTATGGAATCAATTCATGCAAAAATAAAGGGCTTTGGTGGGAGCCCAACATCAATGAATGTTTCCTCTAAGAATAAATCTGATTGAATTATGATATCTGATGATTTCTCATTCTGTTTAGTGACATGTGAGACATATTTTATGTTCATTAATTATGCACTGACTCCATTTCTTGATATCGCATTATAGCTCGTTGCCAAGGTACGTACCCGCTCTCACTCTGGCCATTCTTTATTAAGTGTTTTGATTTTCACATGTGCATGATCATTCTGGATATCCATTGATTTCCTTACCAATTGCTATGATTACTTCATTTTATTAGTAGAGACCCGTTTTTCTAGGGACTTAGAGGGGTGTTATGGTCTTTACCGTACCTTTCCAATAAGTAACTTGACCCCCGAGCCTTGATCCGATTTTTCACATACCACATTTTCCAAAATAAGGAATCATACTTAGGGTTTTCTTTCTTATTTCGTTTACCCTTTAAAAAAAAAAAAATGGTGACTCCAAGTCATTTTTCTTAATAAATAAATCATTCTCAAAATAAAGAAATCTAGTTTATCATCGAGTAGAAGCGCATAAGCTGAAATGCGCTGCTCGCATCACTCCACAATCATCCAAAACCCATTTTATTTTATTATAGCCTCTCTTTTCTACGCGTCTTTATCTAAGAAATCTCTCCACCCACATTAATTTTGATCAGCTATGGAAGACACCATCATCATCATCATCCGGGCAAGAAGGTGCTAAATAGCCTAAATTCCTAAGTAGAGGCATTATTTAAGTTCTTTCAGGGGCTAAATATACATTATCCTTTCTGTTTGATGGCTTCCAAGACGTCCATTCTCTGCCTTCTCTTCTCCCTCCTTTCTGTGCTCCAACTCCACCGCTCCATTGCGCAAACCGTGGTGAAAGGAGGCTACTGGTTTCCAGCCAGCGGATTCCCTGCCTCCGGTATCAATTCCACCCTTTTCACTCATCTTTTCTTTGCATTTGCGGATCTCGATCCCAGCACCAACAAAGTTACTATTTCCTCCCAAAACGCAAATGCATTCTCAACCTTCACCACCACTGTACAACAAAAAAACCCTTCTGTCAAAACCCTTCTTTCCATCGGTGGAGGAAGCTCTAATGAGACCCATTACTCCTCCATGGCCAGCCAAGCTAGTTCACGTAAAGCTTTCATCGATTCCTCCATAACTGTAGCAAGGTCGAATGGCTTTTCTGGTCTAGACCTCGACTGGGAGTACCCTACCACCACCACCGATATGACCAACTTCGGAACCCTCCTCACTGAATGGCGAGCTGCAGTTGCTAATGAGTCCAAAAACTCCGGCAAGGCTGCATTACTTCTAACCGCAGCAGTTTATTATGCATCAAAAATCGAGGAATTGAGTTATCCTGTTAGCTCAATTTCAGCGAGTTTGGACTGGATCAACGCTATGGCCTACGACTTCTATGGCCCCGGTTGGTCTCAGGTAACCCGTTTGCCGGCTCAATTGTACGATCCGGGGAGTCAGTATAATGGCAATTATGGGATCGTAGATTGGATTCAGGCAGGTCTGTCCGCCAAGAAGATAGTACTGGGCTTTCCCTTCTATGGGTATGCATGGAGACTGGTGAATGCTAATAATCATGGTCTTTTCGCTGCCACGAGCGGAGCAGCTACGGCGGGAGATGGTTCGATGGGTTACAACCAGATCAGGCAGGTCATAGCGAATGGAGCTACGAAAGTGTACAACTCAACCTATGTGGGGGACTACTGCTATGTTAATACAACTTGGATAGGTTATGATGATACAAGTATTTCCACCAAGGTTTCGTATGCTAAGGGAAAGGGGTTGCTCGGTTACTTCGCATGGCACGTTGGAGTGGATTACAACTGGGTCCTTTCTCAAACTGGTAAGTATATTTATTATTTATACATATAATATTATTTTGTTTTTCTCTCAAATTACAATTCGTTGACTACTCCATTTGTCAATAAATGCTAAATGTCAGTTGTTATAATGCTGGGTTTTATTGTTTTTGCAGCATCACAGACGTGGGGCTCATAAAGTTTGAAGCATGGGATCCAAGAAATGCATAAGTATGAGATTATTCAAAATGAACCAATAATAACAAAAACAGCTTTAAGAAATGTTTTGTATTATGTAGCATCACAAATGAGAAAAAATCTCATTAATTTCTACTGATATTTGGACGTTGGATGATGGTCATATTTATTTTCAATTCCTTCACTAAATGTGATACCAACATGAATTAATTAATTCTAAATTACTTGTTAGAACAAAATCAAAGCAGTTAAATGATCAGCTTGATAGTACGAACCACCTTCGTAGAGCGAAGCTATACCTTGAGAAATAAAATCCTATGGATACATAAAAATTCATAACAATTTATTTTATTAAATCTCGATCAGTTTTATAATGGTTTTTTTAATAATTAAATTGAAGAAAATAACAACACTCTTAAAAATTCAACATTTTGTAAAATATGTCAAAAGATGAGCTCAAATTCATGAAGTACTATTTGAATAATTGGGAGAGAAATCAATTGGTTTACTTATTTGAAGTACTATTGAATTGAGACGATATCTTCTCCTAAGATATTTTCACATTAAAATTTCGACAAGTTCCCTACTTGCATCACTCCACAAATCGGCTAAAACAGCCACAAAGCTTATCATATAAGTTGTAGATCAGGTGCGACATGCTTTTGATCAGAGAGAGTTAATCATCTGTTTTGCGCCTTCTCTTCAATGGCTTTCAACACTAGTTTCTTCCTTCTCTTCTCCCTTCTTTCCCTACTCCATCTCCACACCCCCATTGCACAAAGCATTGTGAAAGCCGCCTTTCGGTTTCCAGACAGCGGATTTCCTCTGGCTAGTATCAATTCAACCCTTTTCACTCATTTTTCTGCGCATTTACCTATCTCAATCCCGATTCCAATCAACTTATAGTTATCCGTAAAGACAGAAATGCATTCTCCAACTTTACCAGAACTGTCCAACAAAAGAACCCTTTTATCAAAACCCTTCTCTCCATTGGTGAGGAAGTGCATAAAGAATATTGTATAAGATATTTCCTAAATTGATATATCACATGGAATAAGAAAAATTATTAGAAATATCTTTATAAATATTTTAGGTTATGAGGGAAAAAAGTTATGAAATGGAGATAGTCTTTAAAGATTATACAAGATGAATAGAGATATAAGAAAAAATAAAAGATACATGGTGGAATAAAAGGGCTCGTGATAGGGTATAGATGTAAGAAATGGGGAAATATAAGATGTTTGAAGAACTCAATAATTGTATCTGATTTTATCTTTTGTAATATTTTTTATTATATAGTAGAAATATTCTATTTTATCTGTAAACGTAGATATGATTGGTCGAACCACGTTAAAACCTCATGTACCATTATATTGATTATTTTATCTTTATGTTCTTGAATTAACATTATTAATATGTATCAAAGCTTCCATGGAACAACAATAACAAAGACCCAATACTCTTCCATGACAGGCCGGGCAAATTCACGTACAACTTTCATCAATTCTTCAATAAACTTGGCCAGGTTATGTAATTTTCATGGCCTAGACCTGGATTAGGAGTACCCAACCACGGCCACAGATATGAAAAACTATGGCGTCCTCCTCACTGAGTGGCGAGCTGCAGTTGCTAATGTGTCCAAAAAACCCGGCAAGGCACCATTAATTCTAACAACAGCAGTTTACTATGCACCCCGAATTGAGACATTGGGTTAGTCTGTTAACTCAATGGCAGCGAGTCTGGACTGGATCAATGCAATGGCCTATGATTTTCATAGCCCAAATTTCTCGTAACTCACACGTGCCCCGGCTGCACCGTATGATCCAGGGAATCAATATTATAACAGGAATTATGGGATTGTAGCTTGGATTCAAGCTGGTTTGCCTGCAAAGAAGATAGTGCTGGGCTTTCCCTTCTATGGCTACGCATGGAGACTGGTGAGCGCTAGTAACCATGGTCTTTTGGCTCCAGCTAATGGACCGGCTACGGCTGGAGATGGGTCGATGGGCTACAACCAGATAAGGCAGTTTATAGAGCAGAATGGGGCTGTGAAAGTGTGCAATGCAACCATGGTTGGGGACTATTGTTATGCTGGAACAGTTTGGATCGGTTATGATGATACTCAGAGTGTTTCCACTAAGGCCTCATATGCTGAGGTTCGCTTGGTTAATTGCATGGCACGTCGGGGTGGATTACAACTGGGTCCTCTCTTAACTTGGATAGTATGCATGAATCCTTTAGGTAAAAATATCTTACTCATTTTTATGTTTGTTTAATTAAATGGATTTTCTTACTAATACGTGTAGGGACCCCTCCCCTTGGGAAACACGTGGCACGCAGCTCATGGTGACGCGTGGCACGTGTTATCAGCCGGACCATCATCATCCGGATTCCCCTAAGGATATGCATGGTGCAGTTATCCTATCCGGACCGCCACAAGGAAAGGCAAACGACGTTTCAGCTTCTCCTATCCAAGGAAGAGCAAACGACACTGGCAGAGCGTAGACATCCGGATAGTCTCCACAACACATCCGGATAATCAGCATGAGCCATCCGGATATAAATCGTCTGGATGGTCAATTAAAGTAAAGCGAGTCTTACACGCAATCACAACAAGCAGCCATGGCCCACATCTTGTCACCTGCAGAGTGAGAAGACAAGATGAAGTGATAGCAAGTCACTTCCCACGATCATTCTACATGATCACCTACCACGATCTCTGACAGTCGCGTCACCTACCATGGTTCCTGACAGCCGCTCGTAGGGTGATGATGTCTCTGCTGCTACTTAATGTCATCATGACAACATAAAACATCTCCTCACCATTAATGAGAGGAACAGTACCCTTAAAGCTGTATATATAAGTCTTCACGCGAGGAAGAACTCTCTCTGGCTCCCTCTCTCTCTCTCTCTCTCTGGGTAACCTCCTGATACCTAGTAAAAAGCCAACTGCCTCATATATCTTCCTCTCTTACCATGGCTAACAAAACCATCGGATGGTGCGTCCGGACACCCTGTCCGGATGCCTTTTGCAGGTACGACCGCTGAATCAAGAACCCTTTGTGTGTTGAGAATTGCGTGTCCATCCATCTAGCAGCAACGTGGACCACCGGATACGCGAGGCGACAACATTGGCGCCGTCTGTGGGAAATTTTTTACTTTGATTCAGTCACTGAAAAAGATGGCAACACCTTCCCGAAGCCGGTCGTCTGGTAGGGAAGAGGACGATAATTTTGAGTGGCGCCTGGCCATCGAAAGGAGACAGTTGGCAAGCGAAAGACAACTAAAAGCTCTCCTCCAGGAGACAGAAAGATTGAGAGAAGAAAACGCTGTGTTACGCATCCAGGCTTCAACATCAGGGCCTCAGCGACGACAGCGATCGAGGGGCCAAGTAGCAAACTCAAGGCCTCAACAAGAACCGGAGTCAATATATCCTGGGACAACAGGAGCTATCCCAGGAGCACGCTACGCAAGACCTCATGAGCCACGCACGCCTATGCCTCGAGCTCCCCGTGAGGAAAGCTCAGACTCTACTCACTTTTCAGCAAAAAGACAACGTGATAAAAAATCCCAGTTGTCAAATTCGATGCGCGCAAGACTAGGCCCACAAGAGCCTGGAAGATCAAGACCACCAATGGCCACAACTTGGGCACCACGCCCTGACCCCATAGCCACCCCCATGGTGCAAAACGTTCACCCGCATCGTGACCCCGTAGTCACCCCCATGATGCGGAACGTTCATTCGCACCCAGCGGAACAACCAACTGGGAAAAACATCCCAAACGGGCCACCCATTGGCTCCATCAGCAAAAGGCTGGATGACATGCTCTCCACGCCTTTCTGCTCTCATATCATTAACTACGAGCCCCCAAGGGGATTCCTCGTACCAAAATTTTCCACATACGATGGAACCAACGATCCCTTCGATCACATCATGCATTATCGACAGCTCATGGCGCTCGATATTGGCAACGATGCGCTGCTATGCAAAGTATTTCCCGCCAGCCTACAGGGACAGGCCCTCTCATGGTTTCATCGCCTACCTCCCAACTCTGTTGGCAATTTCAGGGACCTGTCCGAAGCATTCGTAGGACAATACTTGTGCTCCGCTCGACACAAACAAAATATCAGCACCTTGCAGAACATAAAAATGCAAGATGACGAATCCTTAAGGGAATTTGTGAAGCGGTTTGGCCAGGCCGTACTTCAAGTGGAAGCTTGCAGTATGGATGCTGTCCTACAGATCTTCAAACGAAGCATCTGTCCAGGCACTCCATTTTTCGAATCACTGGCTAAAAAGCCTCCTACTACGATGGATGACTTATTCAGACGAGCCAACAAATATTCAATGCTCGAAGATGACGTACGTGCAACCACTCAGCAAGTTTTGGTTGCCGGATGGCCAGCTAGAAATAATACGGAGGGAAGTAATAAACCTCCGGATCGGCCAAAGCCGTCTGACCGAAAGCAAGAAGGGCCAAGTCGCCCGGAAATGCCGCCTCTCACACCTCTTTCCATATCGTACGAGAAGCTTCTCCCAATGATCCAAGGCTTGTCCGACTTCAGATGGCCTAGACTCATTGCAACGGACCCATCTACAAGGGATCGTAGCAGGAGATGTGCCTTCCACAAAGATCATGGCCATACAACAGAGACGTGCCGATCTTTCCAGTATCTGGTCGAAAGACTCATAAAAGCAGGGCATCTGAAGCAATACCTCCGCACGGATACTGGGGGTAGAGGCGTTTCACAGCATAACAACCCTGGAGCCCCTAGGGTCCTAGTTACCCCCAAGGCTGTTATCAACTATATTAGCGGAGGACCATCTGACGAGGAGTATGACTCCAGGCGGAAAAGGCAGAAATTGTTGCGGGCTGCATCAATACGCGAACGCATTAATTCCATCCGGCCGGGTCTAACTGGAGAGGGTCCTCGCCCCATAGATGGAACAATAATTTTTCCACCAGTGGATCCCACCCGGACACTACAACCACATCGCGACGCCCTCATCTTGTCCTTGGAAATTGGGGACTTCGATGTGCGACGTATCTTAGTTGACCCAGGCAGTTCGGCCGACCTGGTACAAGCATCAGTCGTTGGTCGCATGGGACATAGTCTCGCGGGCCTTGAAAACCCTGGACGAATCTTATCCGGATTCAACGGATCATCAACCACATCCTTGGGAGATATCATACTGCCGGTCCAAGCTGGCCCAGTCACTCTCAATGTACAGTTTTCAGTAGTACAGGAGCTATCACCCTTCAATGTCATTTTGGGGCGCACATGGCTCCACTACATGAAAGCTATCCCCTCTACATACCATCAAATGGTAAGTTTTCTTACCAACGATGGTCAAATCGACCTATATGGCAGCCAATTAGCCACTCGCCAGTGCTATCAGATAGCACGTGAAGCAGGGGCTAACCAGGAGGATGCATCTCCCCCTGAACCCAGCATTGCACACGACCAATAGCAATTATTGGTTCCGGCGGACAAAGATCCCCCGGCAGCAGATCCCTTACAAACAATCCAAATTTCGGAGGAAAGCGATCACCTCACGAACATCAGTTCCCTCATGACACAAGAAGAAACTCAGGGCATGCAAAATATCCTCAGACAGAACCATGACATCTTCGCGTGGGCACATTCGGATATGAAGGGAATTCATCCCTCTATTGCCTCTCACAAGCTTAACGTCTTTTCAACTGCCAGACCCGTCCGGCAGAGGATTAGGCGCTTTCACCCGGAGAGGCAAAAAATCATCCGGAATGAGATTGACAAATTGCTCAAAGCCGGATTCATCAGAGAAGTTTCTTATCCGGATTGGTTGGCAAACGTAGTCGTGGTACCCAAAAAAGAAGGAAAATGGCGAGTTTGTGTAGATTACACCAATCTCAACAATGCGTGTCCAAAAGACAGTTTTCCCTTGCCACGAATAGATCAGATTGTGGATTCCACCTCCGGGCAAGGGATGCTCTCTTTCTTGGATGCCTTCTCTGGATATCATCAAATCCCCATGTCCCCGGATGACGAAGAAAAAACAGCATTCATAACGCCACACGACCTCTATTGCTATAAAGTCATGTCATTCGGACTCAAAAATGCTGGCGCCACTTATCAAAGATTAATGACTAAAATCTTCAAACCTCTGATAGGCCACTCAGTAGAGGTATATATTGACGATATCGTGGTTAAAAGCAAAACTCGAGAACAACATATCCTTCATTTGCAAGAAGTTTTTCACCTCTTACGAAGGTATGGCATGAAGCTAAATCCTTCTAAATGCGCCTTTGGCGTAAGTGCTGGCAAATTTCTAGGATTTATGGTTAGCCAAAGGGGCATAGAAGTCAGCCCGGATCAAGTCAAGGCAGTTATGGAAACACCTCCTCCCAGGAACAAGAAGGAGATACAACGTCTCACAGGCAAGCTTGTCGCGTTAGGACGTTTCATAGCCCGCTTTACCGATGAGTTGCGACCCTTCTTCTTGGCAATACGAAAAGCTGGAGCGCATGGGTGGACGGACAGTTGCCAAAGCGCTTTGGAGAGGATTAAGCATTGTCTTATGCAACCACCCATCTTGAGCAGTCCCATCCCAAAAGAGAAATTATACATGTATCTGGCAGTGTCAGAATGGGCAATCAGTGCCGTTCTATTCCGCTGCCCATCACCCAAGGAGCAGAAGCCCATCTACTATGTCAGCAGGGCATTGGCAGACGTAGAAACCAGATATTCAAAAATGGAGCTAACAGCCTTAGCTCTTCGAAGTGCTGCCCAAAAGCTCCGCCCCTATTTTCAAGCCCACCCAGTGATTGTACTGACCGACCAACCCCTTCGTAGCATTCTGCACAAACCAGATTTAACTGGGCGAATGCTACAATGGGCCATCGAATTGAGCGAATTTGGAATCGAATTCCAACCCAGATTATCCAAAAAAGGCCAAGTAATGGCCGACTTCGTGCTCGAATATTCACGAAGACCCAACCAGCACCACGAATCAAGTAAACAGGAGTGGTGGACTCTACGAGTTGACGGAGCCTCACGCTTATCAGGCTCTGGAGTTGGGCTCTTACTACAGTCCCCAACTGGGGAACATCTGGAGCAAGCCATCCGGCTGGGATTCTCCGCGTCTAACAATGAAGCAGAATACGAGGCCATCCTGTCCGGATTGGACCTCGCCCTTGCTCTATCCGTCTCCAAACTCCGGATCTACAGCGACTCGCAACTAGTGGTAAGGCATGTCCAGAAAGAATATGAGGCTAAGGACGCACGCATGGTGCGATACTTGGCCAAAGTAAGAAGCACCTTACAGCAATTCACCGAGTGGACAATCGAAAAAATTAAGCGAGCTGACAACGGGCGCGCTGACGCCTTGGCCAGTATAGCTGCTTCCCTCCCCATCAGAGAAGCCATTCTATTGCCTATCCATGTACAAGCCAATCCCTCTGTCGCAGAAAATTCCACTTGCAACACCATTGAGGCAAACCAAGCGGATGATCAAGAATGGACGCATGATATTGCAGAATATCTCCGGATAGGCACTTTACCCGAAAATACTAAACAAGCGCACAAAATCCGGGTGCAAGCTGCCCGTTTCACCCTGATTGGGGGGCACCTATACAAGCGATCCTTCACAGGGCCTTATCTTCGCTGTCTTGGGCATTCAGAGGCCCAGTATGTGCTAGCTGAATTACATGAAGGAATATGCGGAAATCATACGGGAGGACGATCCCTGGCACATAGAGCTCATTCACAAGGATACTATTGGCCAACAATGAAGAAAGACGCGGCAGCATATGTCCAAAAATGTGATAAATGTCAAAGATACGCTCCCATTCCACATATGCCATCGGCAGCATTGAAATCGGTCTCAGGCCCATGGCCTTTCGCGCAGTGGGGCATGGACATAGTGGGACCCCTCCCAGCAGCACTTGCCCAGAAGAAATTCCTCCTTGTCGCCACTGATTACTTCAGTAAATGGGTAGAAGCTGAAGCATATGCAAGCATCAAAGATAAAGATGTCACCAAATTCGTATGGAAGAACATTGTTTGCCGCTTTGGAATTCCCCAAATCATCATAGCTGACAATGGTCCACAATTTGACAGCATTGCATTCAGGAATTTCTGTTCGGAACTGAATATCCGGAATTCATACTCCACGCCGCGTTATCCTCAAAGCAATGGGCAGGCGGAAGCCACAAACAAAACTCTAATCAATGCCTTAAAGAAAAGGCTTGAGCAAGCCAAAGGGAAGTGGGTGGAGGAGCTACCCGGCGTCTTGTGGGCCTATCGAACCACACCCGGACGACCAACAGGAAACACTCCTTTCGCCCTCACATATGGAATGGATGCAGTCATTCCCACTGAAATAGGTCTTCCTACTATCCGGACCGATGCAGCAAAACAAGAAGATGCCAACACGGAACTAGGAAGAAATTTGGACTGGGCAGACGAAGTCAGAGAAAGCGCGGCCATCCGCATGGCAGATTATCAACAAAGGGCATCAGCGCATTACAATCGAAAAGTCAGGCCCAGAAACTTCAAAAATGGTACGCTAGTACTTAGAAAAGTTTTTGAAAATACTGCTGAAGTAGGCGCAGGAAAGTTCCAAGCCAATTGGGAAGGACCCTACATAGTGTCTAAGGCAAACGAAAATGGAGCCTATCATTTACAAAAGCTAGATGGCACTCCGTTACTCAGACCATGGAATGTGTCCAATTTAAAACAGTACTATCAATAAAAAGTAGACACAAGTGCAAATGAGAAAGAAGTATGTTTTTATTGATATGAATAAGTGTAATTACAAAGAGATCTCCGGACCACAAAGATACAGAAGGAAAAATTACAGCAGAAAAATTGCAAAAAGAGATAAACTATCAGGGAGCGGGCTTCTCATGGAGCTTCTTTTCTTCACCCGGAGGAATTGAAGGGGTATCTCGCATGATGCCGTTCTTCTTCATGCAGCAGCGATACCCAAAGATAAACGTATCATCCACTTGTTGCTGGTAATCCGCTGCAAGTTCCTCCCTTTCCACAGCAAACTCCCGTTCAAGTTCTTCTTTTTGCACATCCAGGCGCAGCTACAAGTCTTCCTTCTGTTTCTTTTCATTCGAAACTTCTGTCCGGAGTTGACTCACTTCATCCCTCAGCCGGGCTGCCTCACCTTCCGCCTCATGTAGGCGGTCCGCAGTTGATTCTTCTCGACTCTTCGCCTCAGCCAACTCCACTCGGAGGGCTTCATTTTCCTCTCGCATGGTGGATAGACTGGCCTCAGCCTCCTCCATTCTCAGACGCAGCTGATTTTCAATCTCTTGGCGCCGAGAGGAGAAGGTCTTCATATAGTCTGCAGTCTGCAGTAGGTGAGTATAAAGATCGTGTTGTTGAGCCATGCCGCGGAGGCCCCTCACCAGCTGACACGCAAACAAGAAAAGCAAAGACATAAATCATACTACAACAAACACATCAGCGCAACAAAGAATCAAAAAGCAAAAGCACAAGACAACGATATACCGTTTCTATCATATCAAACATCTTAGCAGAGGGCTTGATGGCAGTCCAGCCGGGTGTAACCTGTTTTAGCTTAGCTTCCAACTCCGCGTAGCTGAAAGGGCTAGCAGGAGCTGCATCGTCAGCAGGTTCCTCCTCAGATGAGGAAACAGAAGGTGACTCTTGTCCCGGATTCGGGACCCCCACATCTTCGTCCGGACGCATCTGTCCGGATGCAACTTCAGCAGGAATTATTGCCGGGGCGGCTGAAGTCTCAGTTGCCATCTCCACCTCGCCTCCATCCGGATGAGCGTCATGGGCAGAAGCGCAGCTAACTTCAATCTCTTGCTGCCGCTCTTGAAGCCGCCCAAGGAGTCCGGACCGTAGATTGCGCGTCGAACGCGGCTTCTTTGAAGGAGGCCCTTTCACCGGGATTATGGCCAAGCGATCCGGGTCGTCGGAAGGCTGACTTTGGCTTTCTGCCCCCGCTTCCTCCAACGGGGTCGTTTCAGCTGCATCAGCATCCGGATTAAGGTTGCCCGGACGGTTGATAGATGCAGCTTCCTCAGCCACGTTAGCCAGACGCGCAACCGCGGCCAAGGAAGTGCCCGAATGGTTCAACCCCGAGATGCGTCCGGGGCAGCTTGAGATAGAGTGCGGAGCAGCGTTTACTGGCTCCTCTATCATTACTTCCCCCTCATAGGTAATTTGCGGAGGAGGAAACTCCTTGGGAGGAGTGGGTTCCTTCACATCCTTCCCATTCTTTTTCACCAGCTTCCTCCTTTTTGCTGGAGTTTTCTTTGGAGGAGAGTCCGGACCCCGCTTCTGTCCGGGAGCCTTCCGGATAGTGCCTTCATTTTTTCTCTGATCTCGATCCTCCAGGAGCTTTCGCCGTCTTTCAGCATCAGCCTCTTTAGCTTCCTGATAGAGGGGGAGCTCCTTCACAGTATAATGCTCCCCAGGCACTACCTCATCCTTTGGCAGTTTCCTGTGGAGAATATTGATAACATATTCCTGGGACTCCCGGACGACCACCATCAAATTCCGCACGGAAAGCAATGTCTTGCAGGCCCTCTCCTTGGGATTTATCTCGAATAATTTGCAGACACAGGCGAATGACGCCTTTTCCACCCAATCCACAAGGTGGCCCCTCAATTCCAGACCTGCATTGACAGCAACAAAATGTGAGAATTCCGTCCGGAAAAATCAGCAAAAAATCAGCAAAGTAAAATCCGGACAAAGAATCGCAAAACAAGAATACCCGGAATTTTTAAGGTATAATTTGGAGAAAAGGGCCTCGACGCACGCTCCGATAGCCCCGCCCATCCACCCCGGACCGCCACCAGCCCCTTCGCCCCTCCCTTTATCGAATCTGGCAACTCTGTCACCACTTGAAGGGAGGGCAGGTGCGCGGACACACTGAAGATATCATTTTTTGCCTTCTTCAGGGAATAGACAAAGAACACTTCCAGTAGCGTAAGGTCGAGGTTGTACAGCATGTTGATGATGCTGCATCCCATCAGCACCCGGACAAGGTTGGGATGAATGAAGATGGGTGGAATCTGAGAGAAGTGGAGGAATTCCTTGAACAACGCCGGCAGAGGGAACCGGAGCCCCGCGTTGAATTGTTCCTTTGTGAAGAGGATAACGTTTTCTTCACCTTTCTCAGTAGGCATAGCCGCCTCCTCGTTCACCAAGTCTATAGATACGCCATTTGGGATGCAGAACCGCTCCCAGAATTCCTTCACATCTAATTTGTCTATCGCCTTTTCGCCAGCCTCGCTAACCCGGGCAGATGAAACAGTCTTGTTTGGAGCCATTTCTTACCACAAAGCCGAACCAAAACCTACATACAAAAGCAATACAACGGTTCAAACCAACCAGTCAGAAAATACACAAACCCTAACCCAAAGCAGTCAGAAAAACCCCTCAAACCCCCCCCCCCCCCGAACACCAACAAAGTACCAACATTCAACAACAATTGCAAGCGACTTGTCCAAAACAATGCCCAAGCAAGCCAGAAACCAAGTTTAAAGAACCAGCAAACGCAACCAAAGGAATGACAGTAGCAAAGAGGTACGTACCAAATAAAGCTCTGAAGAAGAAGAACGGTTACTGTCTCGGTACAAAATCACCAGCAGCAAACAAACGAAGTCGCGATACAAAAACACCGGTACAAAAGAGCTTTCGAAGTTTTTTCTCAGAGAAGCAAAGGGTGCAGGAAAAAGCAAGAAGAAGAAAGGCTCTCAAGAGAATGCAGTAGGAAAAAATGCAAAAAGAGGTACAGTGCCCTATTTATAGCAGGACAGCCATGTTATCATTGAAACGACATATTGCCTGGGGATACACAGGGTCGGCGGCTCGTCATAAATGCCTTTTTGGCTTCCGCACCCCCACTCGCCACGTGGCCCAGTCAGACGAAGGGACTTCTCCAATTTTCAAAAGCCAGTTATTTTTAACCCGCCCATTTTTTGGGCAAAATAGGCAAGTTAAAAAGGGGGGCAATGTAGGGACCCCTCCCCTTGGGAAACACGTGGCACGCAGCTCATGGTGACGCGTGACACGTGTTATCAGCCGGACCATCATCATCCGGATTCCCCTAAGGATATGCATGGTGCAGTTATCCTATCCGGACCGCCTCAAGGAAAGGCAAACGACGTTTCAGCTTCTCCTATCCAAGGAAGAGCAAACGACGCTGGCAGAGCGTAGACATCCGGATAGTCTCCACAACACATCCGGATAATCAGCATGAGCCATCCGGATATAAATCGTCTGGATGGTCAATTAAAGTAAAGCGAGTCTTACACGCAATCACAACAAGCAGCCATGGCCCACATCTTGTCACCTGCAGAGTGAGAAGACAAGATGAAGTGATAGCAAGTCACTTCCCACGATCATTCTACATGATCACCTACCACGATCTCTGACAGTCGCGTCACCTACCATGGTTCCTGACAGCCGCTCGTAGGGTGATGATGTCTCTGCTGCTACTTAATGTCATCATGACAACATAAAACATCTCCTCACCATTAATGAGAGGAACAGTACCCTTAAAGCTGTATATATAAGTCTTCACGCGAGGAAGAACTCTCTCTGGCTCCCTCTCTCTCTCTCTCTCTCTGGGTAACCTCCTGATACCTAGTAAAAAGCCAACTGCCTCATATATCTTCCTCTCTTACCATGGCTAACAAAACCATCGGAGGGTGCGTCCGGACACCCTGTCCGGATGCCTTTTGCAGGTACGACCGCTGAATCAAGAACCCTTTGTGTGTTGAGAATCGCGTGTCCATCCATCTAGTAGCAACGTGGACCACCGGATACGCGAGGCGACAACAATACGTATCATATATATTCATAACTTAGTTTTCCTTTTAAATCTATGAAATATGCACAATATGCTAACTTGAATCTATGAAAATAGCAATTATTCTTAAACGTAATTTAACATCCTGTATTTTGAAATTAAATAATGTGTGAAATATTAGGATAAATCAAATATGTAAAGAGTAAGGATTGTTTCATAAACATTTTCAAGAATAGTTTTCTATTATCTATAACAAAAAGTCAGGAAAATAAGTTTTATTAACCAAAAACCGTTTCTTGCTCTTAAGAGCGGAAAATAGAGTGTTTCAGATAACATTTTTCAATTGTTTTATACTGTTTTCACTTATTTTCTAAGAATTGTTTTAAAAAATAATTATACAAATAAATAAAATGATTAAAAATGAAACAGTAGACAAAAAATTATTTTTAAAACATATTTAAAAATATTAAAAACAAGTTAAAAACATTTTAGGTTTTTAAATATGTTTTTTTCTACAAAATATTAAAGAATAATTTTCAAAATTTGTTTTCAAAAATTGTTTTTCACATAACTATAATTTAATAAATTTGCTTGTGTTTTTATTTTATTTTAATTTTGTCTTCTCTTATGGTGTTTTAAGAACTTTGCTCCAAAAATATACTTTGATTTTCTATAATAATTTTCAGTTTGTTTGTTTTTTTTTTTTTTTAAAGTCTTCGGTAAGTCTTACTATTCTTGTTTGCTGTTTGAATTAAATTTTATGGATTTCAAGATACTTTCTTTGGATATGAAAAAAGTTAATTTTTTTAAAATTTTATTAGAAATTTAGAGTACACTTTTCCACCGATTTTAAGATAATTTAGATAATAAATAAACAAATAAATAAATAAATAAACAACAAACGCTACCTTAATATTAAACAAAAATAATTATCAAGTTAATATAGATTAGACTCCTAACAATAATATTAGTTTTTTTAAGACTTAGGACCTATTTGATAACTGTTTTCGAAAACAATTCTAAAAAATAGTTTTTGAGAATAGTTTTTGAAAACTTTTGTTTAATTGTTGTAAAACAAAAATCTGTTTGGAAACATAAAATATTTTTAACTTGTTTTAAATGTTTTAAATATGTTTTAAAAATAATTTTGATATGTAGTATTTTATTTTTAATTATTCTACATATTTGTATAATTATTTCTTAAAACAACCCTAAAAAACCAAATAAAAATAATAAAAAGTAACTAAAAGTTGTTATATGAAAATATCATATTTTCTATTTTTAATAATATAAAACATAAAATAGGTTTTTGTTTTAGAGAACAAAAAACTATTCTAAAAAATAGTTTCCAAACAAGCCCTTAAATTTTCATTGTTTTTATTTTTGTTTCTTCTTCGAAAATCATTTCTTTTCTGCTCTTAATACAATTGTTTTTATTGTTCTTGCAGCTTCGCAGACTTGGAAGCTTAAATATGAAGCATTGAATCCATTGATAAGTTATTCAAGAAAATAGAAGAATAATATTATTTCAGTTATGAAATTTTGTATTTTCTACATGCATAAAGGCAAATAAGGAACCATCTCTTTAACTTCTGCTCCTAATTTTTTAATGGGTACGTGAACAAAAGTTTATACCAAATTTGCTCCTAGGATGGCCACTATATGTAAGCTTGTTATGACTTGTGAGCTAACTTCAAATAACTTTCCACCAATTACTGTCCCATGAGCGATGGATACCCAAGGAAGAAGGAAGGCACCACGAACATTTCATTTTTCATGGAAGAGAAATGGAAACCAACTCACCGGGTCAATAATTTTTAGGTTGGTTTGAGAAAATGAAAATATCAATGGTGAAAGATACATCGATAACTTGATTTTATGGATATATTAAGAAATATTAACGAATATTTTGACATATATTGCTAGGTCGAAAATCAATTAAAACAAATGAAAATTTAAAGAAAATTTCTAAAAAATGATAAATAAGAAATAATATATATATATATATATATATATATATATATATTCAAGATTTTTTATAAAAAAAAAAAAAAAAAATCTGATATATGTATAATATATATTTGTGACATTTTGTAATAATACATCGAATTTAAAAACACATCAAATTTAAAACTAATAGGAAACACATAATTTGCATTGTATGAAGTACATTATATTAAAATGCAACACATAACTTTATTTGTTCATGTTCTCTAAAACCCAAAAACATGCAATAATGCAGGATGACGGTTGATTTTAAAATTTGTGAGAAAATGAAAAGAAAAGAAAAAAATTGAAGAAAATAAAAAATAGATTCAAAACTAATAAATTATTTTTATATAATTTTTAAAACTCATTTTACTTATTTTTTTCAATTATATAAAGATTAAATAATTTTAAAATACATAAATTTTTAACTAATTTTAATTATATTTGATTTTCTTTGATATTTTTATAATGAAACCAAATATAAGAAAATCATTTTCCTTATTAATATTTTTTCTTTCCTTGGTATTTTCTGCGAACTAAACATAATCTTCGTGTTTTCTTCCCTCTTGCCTTTTCTCTTTATTTTATTTTCTTGATATTTTTTTTTTTTAATTTTTAGAGAATCAAACATAACCGAAACTGATGAGTGTCCCAATTTGAAGCAATATGTGGAGAAAGGTAAAAAAATGAGAAATTAGAAGAGTTAGTAAGCAAAGAACTCAAATGGGGGAAAATCAAGATAAGGAATAAAGATTACCTCCTCCTTCAAAAGAGCCAGCCTTAACAACCATAGCTAGCCACTATGAATGGAGGACCTTTGATCATATGAAATCAAAAACAAAAGCTCAGAGAACCATGAAAGCACAGAGACGAGCAGAGAATGACCTCCCAAGTGGTCCCTCCTATCACTTGCGATTACACTGAGGGTAGCCAATTTTAAGGTGTGGCGAGTGCTAATCGACCCTGGAACACAACTGACCTTTCATGTCCACCCGCATAGGAATAATGATACCAAGGAGATCATGACCCAATATAAGTATGGTCCCTACTTGGCTTAGATGGTATGCTTGTCGATCCCATCAGGGAAATCACTTTACTTGTAACAGTGGGGCTGGTCACTTGTCCCACTTTATTCGTTGTGGTGGACAACCCCTCTATGTATAAGATCATCATGGGGTCACGACATGTAGGCAATCTCATACTCAAGCCACCATAACATGAAATTCCCTACCAAAGAAGGAATGTACGTCTTATGGGGAGATCAAACTATTGCTAGGTCATGGTGGAAACTAATTATTTTTGACAACTGGAACCTCGTCAATGTCAGTAAGTTTGACGTTAGGCAACTTGCGATGCTTTTACACTACGAAAGATCTTTGGGAAAATTGTGTTTTCCGGTAATTGAGGTAAGGTAATCCTATCCAATAAAATATTAGAAATTGAAACCAAGGATATTATCTTTAAAAAAATGATAAAATACTCTTAATTATTAAGAAGTTGTTTGGTAGTGATTTTAAAAAATATTTCTAATATTTTAAAATTTTTATTATTTAAATATTAAAAATATTTAAGAAATTTTCTAAAATCACTATCAAACATACTTTAAATGAAAAGGCTAACGAATCACCCCATCTTTCTCATTCTTTTTTTTTTTTTTTTTTTTTTGGCTCCTTCACCCTTCTCTCACATATTTATTAGTGGGACCAAATTGAATCATTTCCTAATCATTTTTCTATATTGAATATGAAAAATAAATTACTAAAAATTATTATTATTAAATACATTTTTGAAGTAAATAATTTTTAAATACTTCATCAAATATTATTCTTCTCTTTTTTCAAACTTACATAATATATAATAAATATTTATAGACTTCAAAATTTGTTCAAATTTTATTTTTACATTAATTTTGAACCTAATTTTAAATTTCAATTACATGTATTTTTATATTTTTTTTGTCCACTCACCATTTAATAACTTTTATTATTTTGTATATCATTTTATTTTATTTTATTACTATTACCTTTATTTTATTTTTATTATTATTATTATATCTATTTTATTTTTCTTTTCTCTCTCCTCTCTTCTCTCTCCTCTCTTCTCTCTCTTCCTACTCCCCAACCACCCCACCCACTCATTCTCTCTTCTCCCATACCTCCCTCACCACCGGCCACCATCTCATTTATCTTTTTTTATTTTTTATTTTACTTTCCATTTTCCACCCCACCCACTGATACTCTCTCTCTTCCTATTCCCTCCACGTGGCCTCTCCTTTTTTTTTTTTTCATTTCTTTCCCCACTCTCCCATCTTCGCACACGGCCGGCCCCCCTCCATTTCACTATTTCACTTTTTCCCCCCAATTCCCAAGGTCGCCCCCCTCCCCTTCCCCCGCATCATTTATTTTATTTTATTTGTGTTTCCCAAAAAGCCATCCACTCGGCAAAATCACCGGCCGGTCACCGCCAGCGAGTCCCAGTCAGCCGACGACCTCCTTCATTTTTCTCTCATTCTATCACTTCCCCGTATCACTCATTTATTATTATTTTTATTATTACTATTTTTCTTTATTTTCCTTGGTTTGGTTTTAATAGCTTGTAGTTTATGAAATTTGAATTATTGGATTAATATGTAATTTGGGTTAATTTATTGTTGGTGAATTAATTTGAAATTTGTTAATTTAGGTTTGTGGGCATATTGCATTTGGTGATTAATTTGGGATATTTGGATTATATCAATTGCATACTGTTTATTTGGACTTGGGTCTATTGTTAATTTGTTATTTGTTTGGGCTCATTAGATTGGGTTTAGTACATTATTACCTTTGGCTATATATATTATTAATATAGGTTTGTTAATTGGATATTTGTTTGGACTTATTAGATTGGACTTAAGATATTATTTCTTTTGGTCATGTGTATTATTAATGTGGGCTTGTTAATTGATATGAATTTTAGGCTTACAATGTGAGTGAGGTTTGTTAAATGACTTGAATATTTGATGTGGGTTTGGCCAATTTGGACATGGGACAATTGTGGTGTATATTAAAATTGGGCTTGGATTATGAGATATTAAATTTAGGCCTAATGAGATTTATTTTAATTTATCATGTTTTGGGTTTGATTAATTGAGCTTATATTTTGGCTATTAATTTGAAAATTTTATATTAGGGCTTATGACATGTGAGATACTTTTTATTGGGTTATATTTGTTAATTTTGGCTCATTTTTTAACTTTATTGAAGTAATTTGAAACTTGAATAATTATTTTGGACTCTACATATTTTTGGATATTTACATTTGTACTATTCTTGTTTTTGCATGGACCCACTCTGTAATCTTGTTGGCTGAGTACGAATTGATGACACGTTGAGCTTGTTGTAAGTTTATTTGGGTACATATTTTATTTCCCACTTTTATTTGGTTTTATTTTTATTAGTTCGTATAAATATTCGTTTGTATGTATTTATTGAGTGTGTACATAATTGAATATCAAACAAACTAAAAATTTTGTTTAAATGAGAAGAAGAATTCAGTAAATATGTTTTGATAAAACAATAATTTTAAAATATTATTTTTAATAAAAGAAAGTTTTTTTTTCATTATTTATAAAAATTCAGAAAAATGCATTTAGAAAAATAAAAAAAAAATTTGTTTTTAATAGAATTCAAAAAATTGTTTTTAATAACATTGTCCAAAAATTTCTTTGTTTAATAAAAATTGTCCAAAAAAATGTTTTGTAAATAAAGTTGTCCCAAAAATTAATTTTTAATAAAATTGTCTAAAAATATTTTTTTCAAATGAATTCTTTTTTCTTAATTAAAATGGGATTAAAAGTATTTTTCAGAAATAGAGGATTTAAATCTTTGTTTTTATTTTTTTTAATTAAAATTTCTTTTGCAAATAAAGTTATGTCATTTTAAATAATTTATAAAAATCACTTTTTAAATGAAAACGAATCTAAATACTTTTGTAAATAAAATTGTAAAAATTCATTATTTTCTAGTAAAAGCAAGTAAAAATAATTTTTGTATTCAAATTGAAATTTTGTAATAAGTTTTTTTGATACAATAAGTGTAAATAGTTTTTTTTTAAAAATTGAATACAAATGAAATTGAGAAAATAAACTAATTCTTTTTTGTAAGTAAATAAATTGAAATCATTAATTCAAAATCATTTTTAATAAAATCCTTTGAAATTTCTTTAAAACTTTTTTTAATAACTTTTATTTATTTAATTCAATAAATCATTTTGCATAATTCTCTTATTAATTATTTTGTGTATTTTTGTAATTAGATTTCATAATTGTTTTTGTGTATATTGATTTACATCATGACTTGTACATTGATTGTTTTTCTTGGTATCCATAATTAATTAATTAATTGTCACAATTCCCTTAATGCGTTTAGTAGAGGCCGTATGTATATGGGCTTAGAGGGGTGGTACGACTCACCACCGTACCTTCCCAATAAGTAACCTGACCCCCAGATCCAGACTTGGTTTTTCACAGACTTGTTTTTCCTTTACGAGTCACATTTAGAGTTTTCTTTCTTATTTTGTTTTTCCCTTAAAAAAAATAAAACAAAAATAAGTGGCGACTCCAATTCTTTTTCTAAAAATCAAATTTTCACCAAATAAAATAAAAAACGAGTTTCGCCATCGAGTGGGAATGCATCGAGCAAAATACGGGATCCACAATATTATTTTTTATTTCAAACTTATATTATTTCTCATATATATTAAATAATTTTTAAACACCTCATAAAATGTTAGTATTCTTTATTGGTTCTAACTTGCAAATTAGACATCATCAAATATTATTTTATTTTTTTCAAACTTATAGAATATATGATAAATACTTTTTAAATACCATAGCAAATATTTTTTTTTTGTTTCTTACTTACAAAATAATAAATATGTTGTACATTATTTCTTATATATATTAAATAATTTTTAAATATCTCATAAAATATTATTATTCTTTTTTTTCTAACTTGCAAAGTGTTTATTATTTCTCATATTATTTCAGAAATAATGTAAACACTCACATGCTATATATATATATATATATATATATATATATATATATATATATATATATATATATTATTAATCAAGAGAACAATATTTCTAAGACTAATTTACCAATCTTCCAATAATTTTGAAAGTGTAAATAGGGTAATTGACAAAATTAAAGTCTTAAAGATATTCAAAATTTCTCCATTCCAAAATTACGTAATTACTCCCTACACTAATCCTTAATATTTTTAAATAAAGATTTAAATATTTAAAACTATTAAAATAAATATTTTCTTATTAAAGCAATTTTTTAAAATTAATAAGATAAAAATCATGAAATCTTCAAAACTATAATTACAACGAATAATTTTTAAATTTAAAACTAATTTCATAATTTAAATTAATGATTTAAAAAAATAAAAATGTTACAAAAATGATTTTTTTTTTTATTTCTAATTCCATTTAAATATGATTTTTTAATCTCTATTGATAACAATAAAATTATGTTTATAAAAACAAAATAGCAAATATATATATATATATATATATATATATATATATATATTCAAACATGATTGATTTTAATTTTATTTCCCATGTGTTAATTTTTGTAGGAAATGTCTTAATAACATAATTTGATTATAATAATAATAATAATAATAAATCCACTATCAATAATCGTCTTAATGTCAAGTTGTTTAAAAATCTTACAAAACCTATCAGGAGTCTTGTACACCCTTGTACACTTGACACATTTCTCTTGTACAGTTAATGTAATACCCTTATACAATAACGCAAATTTCATATCCCTATTAAGTTTTGTGTTCATGAAAGTGTGTTAACTATGTGTAGACCCCATTTTAGGTCATTCTTGCAACTGCCTAGCTTGCCACGTGGAGAAACCTTGGGAGACCACGTGTCGACCTATGGTTGGCTACCAGTGAATATCAGATAGTGGAATTGAGGAGCAAATAATATTGAGGCACCTGGAGAGAATATTGAAGGAGGTTCTTTTGGCATTGAGGTCGTTATGCAGGAGCGTAGGAGAGAAAGGATTCTGGCAGAGAGGGGGGTGCTTTTTGCTGCCAGGAGGGAGAGAAACCAGAGAGGTGGGCTGGTGCTTTTGCTGGCAGTTTTGGACAGAGAGAAGATTTCGAGGCAGGGGTATTGGTTTAGCTGGTGATCGAGGGAGGAGAAGGGGTGATCTGGTGAGGCAAGTTTGAGAGGTTTTATGGGAGAGCAAGCCAGAGTGGGAAAATGGACAATGGAGCTTTTCATGAGAGCTTAGGAGGGAAGGCTTAAGGAAGGTAAGTTTACTGTGTATCTCTGTTCATCTTCATTATCATTGTCCTTTCATTTTCTTCTCTTACTACTTGGGGTTCCGTTTGTTTGTCTGGTTATGGATAACAAGAGTTATGCATAAGTTTTGTTAATTTCTGGTTTGTTCATACGCTCGCCAATCATTTCATTCACTATCCTTCTTAGTATTGGTTTGAACCCAGAGAAGTTTTATTTCATTTTTGCTCTATGTGAAGGTATTAGTTGTTGTTTTCTCATTTGAACCTGTTTGGTACCCCTTCCCACCAATCCAAGCCCATTGAAAAAGCATTAGATGTGGTTTATCTTGATTCATATATTATTTATTTGCTTTTCCTGGCTCTCCTCTGTTCTGGACTCTGTTTTTTTTTTTTTTTTTGTTTCTTTCTTTTTTTATACGCTCGATGCCAAGTATGTGATAGCCTTCATGAATCACAGCAAGTGGCTAAACGATGTTGTTTCGAAACTGGAGACTCGTGAGATGAAAGTGGTTGAGTCACATACAGATCATGGCAAGGTTACTAGATCAACAACTTTGAAGAGATTCAAGCATATGGAAGTGAGGGTTCTGGTGACTAACGAGCTTTCTGATTGGGGTTTGGATATGTCTGAATATGATCTCGTGATTAAGCTATGCAAGCTTGAGGACCTTTGCATGTGTTGTACCTTTGCGGAATATCCAGGACCTCGAAATGCCATGCTTCAAAAAGGGAATATATTAGAAGTGAGGGCAATGACTGGATATGCCCACCTTAGAGTTGAGGATCTTGTCAATGGGATGGTGAACCATTCAGCTCAAAAGTTTAAGAGGAACATTTGAAGAAGGATACTCATGCATGGAACTCGCATCAGTACTGGACTGGCTGTGGTTACGAGCAGGGCTCAAGCCGTGAAAGCCCAATTAGTCCTTCTCAGGTATCTTCGCCCCCCTGCTACCTAGGATTTGTTGTATCCCGCTGCAGGGGAGGTGGTTAAGACGAGAATGATTGACAGAGAGTATGTATACCAACAGAGCCGAGGACTGTTGGTCCCCCCGAGAAAACCTAGTCCTATCTCTGTCCCTATGAAGAACGCTAACACAGACGCTGGATTCTACTCCAACCATTCGACTTCTCATCAGCAGTTTCAAGTGACTCAATTTCAGCAACTCAAACAGCAACAAATGCTGAAGCAGCGGCACATGTAGCACAACACAAGTGGCAGCCAAACACACCTGATGGCCAGGGGACGCCTTTTCTTTTTCATCATGGAAAGGCCATAGGAAGCTCCAGTAGCAGAACATTCATGCGCATGTTCAAAGGTCCAACTGGCTCTAGTTCTGATGAGTGGCACTTTCCACGAGCACTAGCTTTTGCAACCTTAGGAATTAGAAGCTCAGCCATTGTTTCCATCACCTGTGGCAAAAGAATTATCACAGGTGGACATGTGGATAATAGCATAAGGCTAATATCATCAGATGGAGCAAAAGCCTTAGAAACAGCCAGAGGACATTGTGCTCTAGTGACCTGCCTTGCTCTCTCACTTGATAGCAACTTGTTCAAATTGATGAATGGTAGTTTTTCATTCATACTTTCTTTCGTTCATGTACAGAGTGTATATAGAGGGTAATCACCATTCTAAGAATGGGAAAGGATGATATAAGGAAAGAATAATATAAGGAAATAACAACTAATATCCTAATATCTCAACTTTCCTAATATCTCAATATTCCTAATATCTCAATATTCCTAATATATTAATATTCATAATATCTTAACTTTCCTAATATCTAAACACTAAATGATATAAGGAAATAATGATATAAGGAAAGCATTCCTAATATCTCAACACTCCCCCTCAAGTTGGTGCATAGATGTCACACATGCCCAACTTGTCTAAAAATTTTGAGAATACTTGACTTGAGACAGCTTTGGTGAGGATATCGGTTAACCAATCTTGCTTTCCACCTTGGATCAACTAAGGCTTCCTGCACACTGTTAGGAATAACTACAGTAGATAATTGATTTACAAATGACTTATTTGATTCAGACAAACGATGGTTAGACACATAGTTGCTTATGGGATATTTGACTTTGGTAGACAAATCAGGTTCATATGTGGGTTTAGGAATACCTCTATTATGACGATGTGGTAACCGTTTCATGAATGGATCGGGTTCCAAATTAAGAACACCCTCAAGTCTCAACAGACGACGATTGGTTTGGTATTTCAGTGAAGACATCTTCGAACCCAGATTGTTGACTACTCATATCCAACTCACCCACTTCCTGGTTCACTAGTTCAGATTGTCCAGATTCATCTTCCTTAGAGATATGATAATCATAATCAAGAGTCTGAATTTCCTTATGGTACTCCCCCTAAAGTTCAGACTCAGATGAAAAATATATCGAATCTTCATGAAACACCACATCCATTGTAATATACATTTGTCGAGTTGAAGGATGGTAACATCGATATCCCTTTTTGTGCAATGCATATCCAACAAACACACATTGCAATGCATGGGAAGTTAACTTAGTGCGTTGGTGCTTGTGTAGATGCACAAATGCCACGCAACCAAAAACACGAGGAGGTAGATTTGGGACGGTTGGGGCAACTACGGCATTAGTAAGAGCTTGGAGAGGTGTTTGAAAGTTAATTGAGCTAGAAGGTACCCGATTGATCAAGTATACGGTAGATGTGATTGCTTCTCCCCAATAAGATATCGGTGTTTTTGCTGCTATTAAGGAAGCACGAACAACCTCTAACAAGTGCCGATTTTTTCGTTCAGCGACTCCATTTTGCTGGGGTGTATTGGAACAAGTAGTTTGATGAATGATGTCATGTCCTTCCAAATACTTTTGAAGATCAGAACTTTGATATTCTCCACCATTATCACTACGCAGAACCCGAACCTTTGCATTGTACTGAGTTTCAATCATTTTATGAAATTTTTGAAACAACAAGTTCACTTCATCTTTGGTCTTCATCAAGTATAACCATGTCATTCTGGTACAATCATCAATAAAAGTAACAAACCAACGCGAACCACTCAAAGTTGGGACTTTGGATGGGCCCCAAACATCAGAATGTATAACCATAAAAGGAGACGGACTTTTATTCAAAATTAATGGAAAGGAAGCACGATGGCTTTTAGCCAATTCACAAATATCACAACGGAAACCAGAAATATCACTCTTTACAAACAAACTAGGAAATAATTTTTTTAAATAACCAAAGGAAGCATGTCCCAAACGTCGATGCCACAACCAAATTTCAGACTTTTTCTTCTCCCCCTCAGATCCATCTGTCATTAAGGCTTGTCGCAACTTATTTGAATCCTTTGACTGCAAGTCCAAATAATAGAGTTTTCCCCGCTTAATACCAAAACCAATCGTCTGTCTTGTTTGGATGTCCTTAAAAACACAAATTTCAGGCCAAAAAATGGCAATACAATATAAGGCTGCAGTGATTTGAGAAACTGACAAAAGATTGTAATTTAAGGATGGAGCAACTAAAATAGAATCCAAATTCAAAGTATCAGTAAGAGTTAAGGATCCTTCCCCAATGACTGGGGTTGTGTTACCATTGGCTGTGGAAACAAATTTTTGTGAGGAAGGTCTAACGGGTGAGACCTGTCTAGAATCAAAAGTCATATGATCTGTAGCACCAGAATCAATTATCCATGCATTATTAATAACAGGTGTAGAAGTATTTAAAAACTTACCACCATAATCTATAGCGGCTATCAATGCAGAGGCTTTCTCATCAACATTAGCCTCTGTTTTTATTTCGACAATAGCTGCAGTCGAGGTTTTCTTGGAATCCTTCTTTCGTTGATCACGATTGTGATACCACCAGTCTGGATATCCCACAATTTCAAAGCAACGACTCTTGATATGACCAGTCTTATTGCAGTGAGTGCATTTGAAGGTTGACTTATCAATATTAGGGTTTGTCTTAGGATGGTTGGTATTGGATTGGTCCTGCCAATTTCGGGTTGATTGTTGTCGGACTACCATAGCTAAGGTGTCAGGGTTGTCAGATTCTGCTTTCATACTAGCATGACGTACTGCCTCTCGTCGAATCAGTGCATAGCATTCTTCCAAATCGGGAAGAGGATCTTTACATAGAATCTCTCCTCGAACTTGCTCAAAGTCACCACCCAACCCAACAAGAAAGATGTGCACCCGTTGTCGTTCAATGGATTTCCGGTATGCTGCAATGTCTTCAGGGTCTTTCATGACTACCTTATCCCGATGATCCAATTCGCAAAAAAGTTCAGTTAACTCTCCATAATATTCAGAAAGAGACCTACCGTTTTGTTTGGTAGTGAAGGCTTTTTTATTCAAAGTGAAAACTTGTAATTCATCACTTCCATTATAGAAGGCCTTTGATAATGCACTCCAAATTTCTTGATCGGTGGGTAAGCGTAAGTAACGCTTCATAATTTCTGGACTCATGGACATTAGCAACCATCTCTTCACCTTTTGATTCTCAGCATACCATTTTTCATATCCATCTTCTGACTCTTTTGGTAGATTTGTCTTACCTCGGATGTAGGAAAGTTTTTCCCGTTCGGCAATATGCATCTCCACGAGTTGTAACCAAACGTCATAGTTTGATTCAGTCAAAATAATTCCTGGATTGAAAGTACCTTCAGATTGAAAAACAATAGTACTTTTTTCACTCTTTTTTTTTTCTCTCGCAAAGGAGAGGCAATTGTTGGCCTTACGACAAAATATCCAGGATTTCAGTTCCCTGGCTATGATACCATGTTCAAATTGATGAATGGTAGTTTTTCATTCATACTTTCTTTCGTTCATGTACAGAGTATATATAGAGGGTAATCACCATTCTAAGAATGGGAAAGGATGATACAAGGAAAGAATAATATAAGGAAATAACAACTAATATCTTAATATCTCAACTTTCCTAATATCTCAATATTCCTAATATCTTAACTTTCCTAATATCTAAACACTAAATGATATAAGAAAATAATGATATAAGGAAAGCATTCCTAATATCTCAAGACAACTACCTTGTGACCGGTTCCCGAGACACAACAGTTCTACTCTAGAGAATACATCGGGCATCCGTTTCACATGCAAGCAGCATATCAAAGCCCTCTACTGCCTCAGGCACACCTACTTCAACCAGCAGTAACACTAGCAAATATTTTGGCAGACAAAAGCAGGCAGGAGCCAACACGTGTCTTTTTCTACTGTATGTGCGTTCTGTTACCACATCTTCATAACGTTGTCAGCCAGACGGTGTTAACATACCCAAGCCCCTCACAAAAGAAGCTGTCATTTTCACCACCCTAGCCGTCATTGTGCACCACTCTAGTTAGATTAGAAATGAGCATTCCTTTGTCCTTGTAGCGCCTCCTTTAATAGTTCAAATTCCCTTATTCATACCCACTTCTCTCTCTATATATTCACTATACCCATACCATGCAGTGGGAATGAAAATGACAACGACTTCTCGTTCCCACTAGGTTACAATAATTTGGTGGAGAGGTATCCACGCATTGGAAAGGATCATTTGGTAAAGTTTCTGAAGCAATTGATGCTGAACTTTCAGCTCGTGTTCTACACTTGACATTGCTCTAAAGATGACACTCTCAATTCCTTTGGCTGATATATTGGCTTTTCGGAGGCTGACGAGGGCTTACTTTGCAGTCTTGGAGGTTTCACTCAACAGCCGTGTTATTCTTTTATATTGAATCTGGATACAAACACCTGCTGCAGCCATCCTCTTTACCGTGAATCAGATCTTATTAATGAGAATGCGCTTGGAGTGCGGAATGCTGCACAAAGAAAGCTATTGGGTGAACTCGGCATTCCTGCTGAAGAGGCATCTATTGATCAGTTCACTCCACTGGGCTGCATGCTTTACACGGCACCATCGGATGGCAAGTGGGGAGAGCATGAATTTGATTATCTACTCTTCACTGTCCGAGATACTAATGTGAATCCAAACCCTGATGAAGTTGCTGATGTTAAGTATATGTCCCGGAATGATCTGAAAGAGCTGTAGAGGAAAACGGATGTTGGTGAGGAAGGTCTGAAGCTATTCCCTTGGTTCAGACTGGTGGTCGACAACTTCTTCTTCAAGTGGTGGGACCATGTTGAGAAGGGGACCCTCCTTGAAGCTACAGATATGAAAACCATTCACAAGTTGACTTAAAGGAAAAGAGCAGCCACCTTCAGTGCTATTACATAACTCGGAATAAATTTGGCTGCAAGAGTTCCAAACCCCTTTTTTTCGAAGGTGTAAGGCTCTCAATGGGCCACGTGTCCTTTTTGTATTCATTTATTTATTTATTTCTTCATCTTCAATTTTAATATAATTTCCAAATTTCCAGTTTTCAAATAGTTTCCAATTTCTCGATTTTCAAATAATTTTAACTTTTCAAATCGTCATCCTTAGTTTTTTTTTTTTATTTAGCTTCAAAATATCAATTTCAATACAATTTTGCCGTTACTTTTCCTTCTGGCAAGCAATTTTCATAATTTCCATGATTTTAAAAAATGTTTTAAAATAAGTATGAATTTATTTCTATAATTCCGAATAATGGAAATTCATGGGATTAATTCATATAAAAGTAAATGGGCTTTGGTGGGGGCCCTACATCAAAGGATTTCATTTGAAATAAAAATGAACTTGAGTGAAGTGGAATGTGATATTTGATGATTTCTTATTATGCTTAGTGGCATGTGAGCTATGTTTTATATCCATTATTTGTGCACTAACCTCATTTCTTGATAGCTCATTGAGGCTCGTTGCCCAGGTACGTATCTGTTTCCATTCTTGTCATTCTCTATGCATGTTCTGATTCTCATATGTGCATGATTGATTCGGGTATTCATTGATTTCCTTATTAAATATCACAATTGCTTCATTTTATTAGTAGAGACCTGTCTTTAGGGACTTAGAGGGGTGCTACGGTCTTTGTCGTACCTTCATGATAAGTAACCTGACCCCCGAACCCGATCCGGTTTTTCACAGACCACCTTTTCCAAAATAAGGAGTCACACTTAGGGTTTTATTTCTTATTTTGTTTACCCTTTAAAAATAAAACAAAAATAAGTGGCGACTCCAAGTCATTTTCTTAATGAATAAAATCATTTTCAAAATAAAAATCGAGCTCGCCATCGAGTGGAAGCGCATGAGCCGAAATACGGGGTCCACACCATGTTTTCAATGGTTTGGTTGAAAAAAATGGTGGATGATTTAGGGTCAAATTTTTTTCTTCAAATATCATTATTGAGGAAAATATTAAAATTTTCATGTGTGGCTTAAATAAAGTGCATAACATAGGTGTACAATCCTTGGGTGACAAGGAAAATAAAGGAGTAGTTCAATTGAAATCTTTCATAAATGGTAGTTTTGTATACCCTTGTACACTTAGTATAATGCCTTGGTACAGTGATACAAATTTAATATCCCTCTTAAGTTATGTATCCACGTAGATGTGTTTAATCATATTTCTAATGGTTTAGTTGAAAAAATTATGGATGACTTATGGTCAAATTTTTTTCCCCAAATATCATTATTGTGAAATTATTGGACTTTTCATATGAAAATTAAATAAAATGCATGGCATGGGTGTACAATTTGTGGGTGATAAGAAAAATAAAGGAATGGTTCAAAATAAATTGAAATCTTTTACAAAATATAGTCTTGCACATTTATTACATTTCTCTTGCACAGTTAATGTAATACCATTATACAATGACACAATAAATGAATAAATGAAATTTAATTCTTTTTATTATTTTTCATATAAAAAAATAGTACTAAACAAGGTTTTCAATTTTCATTTTTAAAAATAGTTTTCATTTTTTAATTAAACGTATTTTCAAAAAGAGACAATATAGAAAATAAAAATTATTTTTAAAAAAACTAGAAAAATATTTTTAAACCAAACTCAAACATAATCTATATAATTTTTAACTACTTGTTTTCATCTCAAACAAGTAAATATACTTTTCAACCCTTTTATATAAAAAAAAATTCAATCTCTACTATGTATTGATATATTCTACTTCTAAAATTAGATCATACAAACACATTTTTATTGGGTATTTAAAATAAAAATTCTCCATTCACCCTCTTTCTTTCTTTTTTTTCTTTTTCTTATTTTAATAAATTTTCAATTAATTCAAATCATTAAAAAAAATCCTTAGCAAACAAATTTGAAACATTTCATATAACTTATTACTAAAAGTCATGTTCAAAAAGTTATTAAAATTAGGAAGGAAGAAAATTAAAAAAATTAAAAATAAACTTTTTATTTTATCTTAAAATACTTTTTAGTATAAAAGAAAATAAAATAGTGAATATATTTATTTTAAATAGTATTTTAATCATCAAATTATTTACTTCTAAAATGTAAAAGATAATCTTTATTTATTTAAATTAATATTTTTTAAAAGTATTTTCCAAAATAGTCTTTAAATCATTAATATAATTTTTTTATTTATAAATTAAAAATAGAAAATAGTGTTGGTTTTTCAATTATTTATAAAAAAAGTTTAAAAAATAATGAAAAATCCAAAAATGGTTAAATAAAAGAAAATTTGATGATAGTGGCATGTAAAGAGTGGTAGAAGAGAGGTAAAATAAAGACAAAAATGAGTTTATTTTTATATATTACTATCTCATATCCAAGGACAAAAATATCGATAATCACGTATATATCGATACTTTGATTTTACGAATATATTGATGGATATTTTGGAAAAAAATGTTCATAAGCCTAAAATTGATCAAAATTTATAAAAATATAAGAAAAACTTCATAAAAATATAATTAGAAGTATAATAGATATTTTAAAGTTGTTTTATTAAAAAATTTGATATATGTATAATATGATTTATCATATTTGATAATAATATCGTATACATCGATAAAAATATGAATTTTTTAAGTGTACATTTATTATTAAATTATATCAAATATTATGATATTTGATTATAATATGTCCAATTTTAAAATATATATTGATATTATAATTATGATCCGTTTAATTCAATTGTGTTAAATGATATAAAATAAATTGTGATATATGTACAATTTTTAATATTTAATTAATCTATTAATGATATTAAAAACACTATGAAAAAAATTATCATGATGATTTTTATATTTTTGGTAATCAATTAAAAGAAAATTTTGCATTTAATTATAAAATAATTATAATTAATTTGCTCTCTAAAATATTCTGTTGTAGCAAATACTGTAGAGACGCATTGTAGTAGGTTTGACCGAGTTGACCCACGTTGACCATCCCGATATATTGGGAAAAATCAACGATTTATCACCATATTACAAAATATTGCCGATATTTGGAGATTTTCCCCGAAATTTTGCCATAACAATATTTCTCCACCAAATATCGTTTCCATAATCTCCGATACACATATATCGCCAATATTTTCTTCCATGTTCATCTCCTTATAATCAATTATGGGTTATTGAAGGACCTTATCTTAATTATAAGGGAGAATTACTCAATAGGGTAGGCTAGATTGAATAATTACTAAGAAGACTCACTTATCTCAAGAATTTTTAGAGGACAATTTTACCCTTAAATATGTTTTCTATATTATTTATAAATAAATTTGAAATTGTCAATGATGTGGGACCCATACATGATGATGAGTATAGGTAATCAATAATACATTTCTCAGGCCCGAAAAAATTGTTGTTCACTTTTGAACAATCAAGTGACTGTTTAAAAATTTACTATTTTTTCTTTCTTTTTTTTCAAAAAAAAAAATTGTGATTTTTTAAAGAATCTTGTAAAAAAAATAATTTTCAATATTTCATAAATAAAAACTTTTCAAAAAAATCGAGATTTTTTAAAGAACCTTGTAAAAGAAATAATTTTCAATATCTCATAAATAAAAACCATATCCTAAGGTTATTATATCGTTTTATATATGAAACATACAATTAAAAACTTTGTTACCATAATAAAATGAATAATTATTTTTTAGGAGCACCCATCAATTGAATAATATATAAATATTCAATTAACTAACACATAACTATTAAATAGAATAAATCACAATTATTCATTGGGTAATATAGCACATGAAAAAATTAAACAAAAATAAATTAAATTATGTTATTATATTGTAATGATAGTGTATTTATATTGTAAGTATAATGCATTTATGTCGTACCTATATTTCATTATAAAAGTAATAATTCTAAAAATGTTTATTCATACCCTATTGGTATTAACACATCGTATGTGCATTGAAATTATTTAATAATTTTTGTATATATATATAAAACTACAAGTCTCGTGAATTCAAATTAATATTTTATTTGGTTTTAGAAATTATTTATGTTAGAAAAATTAGGCTTATCCAACCTATGGTAATCTTCCTAGAGGGAGAGGAGTGAATAGGGTGATAGTCTCTTTTTACAAATTTAAACTATGTGAATGTAAGAGACAAATATGTGCAAGTATATAATAAAACAATATAAAGACAATTGCATATAAAGTAAAAGAGTAGGGAAAAGAGAATGCAAACACAAGATTTTATAGTGGTTGGACACAACCCGACCTACATCCACTCTCCTCTAGCTTCAATCCCAAGCTTGAGGTTCCACTAATTCAAGGCTTCCAAATTAAGCCTTCAAGCAATACAATTGGATTATGATTCTAATCCACCCTCTTGGACTTTTGGCTCCAAGCACCCTTTACAATCCTCAAGAGATACCTCACTCTTGAACAACCTCTCAAATGATACCCCACACTTGAGAATCTTCATCTCAAAGATATAAAACTAATTGATCTCATAAAATCCTAATACAAAAACTTTAAACTCAATTGATACAAGAAAACTAGGATTGAATGGTGCACTAAAGATATGCAAGTTTTAGAACAATGGTACACTAAAAAACACTCTTTCAAGGCTCAAATATATTTAAGAAAGGTTTAGGAAGGTTGAACTCTTAAACAATGAAGATTTGGAGTTTTTTTATAGAGAAAAATCAAACTAGCCGTTAACATTTAATACTTGGCAGGTGATCGTTGGACCTCAACCAGACCTTGACCGACCTCGACCAATTGAGATGTAGGTCGACCGGTTTCTCATCTAGTTGAACAACCATTCTAGAAGAGAAATAAGGTTTTTTACACCCCTCGACCGATTGAGCTGGTGATTGATCGGTTACTGTTCACACCCTTGATCGGTTGAACTGGGGGTCGACCTACTCATAGACCGATTGTGCTAAGAGTCGACCCGTTCCTCATCCGGTTCAACCGGTTGAGCCGTTTTTTACTCAACAACCAACTTTTTCAACTTAAAACCTTTTAAACAAGTTTGAAAAACATTTGATATAAGGTTTTAGTTGAAAACATGAAATCATCCAATTTTAAAATATTTTAAACAAAATAACTCTTGAATGATTTTGGTGCATAAGTAAATAATGTAATGCATAAAAATCCTAGTGCACCAACAACTTTACAAAAAGATCTTTATGAAGCTTGAGTCTTGAAAAACACTTCTCTTTGAGGTGGTCTTCTTCTTCATGATTTTTCCTTGGCTTGATTTGTCTTTGTCATTGCCACTTTGGAAATCGTCTTGCATAATCACACTTGAAATATAATCATTAGTTCTAAACTTTGTTTTGTTATCATCAAAACCGAGATTAACCAAACATTGGTTTCACAATTTATAATATAAGTATGTTATGAATTATGGTATGATCATACAAAATTATTATTTTTATAAAAAAAATTAAAATTTTCTTAATTAGGTTTTATTGTAATGTAAGTATGTTTATATTGTAATTATATCATATTTTTGTTGTACATGTATTTTATAATATAAGTAATAATCTTGAATATCACTTTTTATACCTCATTAATATTCAATATATCAAATGTATTAACATCATCCACTCAATGCATTGAGAAAAAAAAATTATATATGAAAATTAAGAAAAAAAAAACACTATGCAAAGGAAAAAAAATCATATAAATTTTTAAAAATTATTTTATTATAAAATATAAAAAAATGATTAAACATTCTCCATCATTTTCTTATTCTTTATAGATAATCTAAATGAAAAATTAAACATTTTATTTTCCTTGAATTTAATACAAAAACATAATTCATCAATTTAAAATTATATATATATATATATATATATATATATATATATATATATATGAAAAAAAAATCATCATTTTTATTATATAATTATAAAACTTTTTTTTTTCTTAATAAAATTAAAAATTAGAATAAAAAAATGCAAAAAAAAAAAACAATAAATGATATTTTGAAAATATGTTTTAGAAGTAGTTTTGTTTTAAATAATAAATTTAAATAAAAAATTATATTATCATTATATATAATAATTGTAAGGGTTAAACCCAAATTTTTTATTTAAATTTGGAATGTCAATAATTATAATAAATGTGGGCCCACACACCTAACAAATCAAGCAAAGTGCTTTAAATGTTTTAAATTTTAAAAGTTTTAGTTAAAAGATAGTTTTGGTATTTAAACCTATTATTGTCCTCGCCAAGAATTATGACTACCTTTTCTAGAAATTATTCCGGCCCAACCCGTCCTATTAGGTAATTATCCCCAATTATAAAGCCCAATGGGCTGAATACACCATTCCACCAAGATCTTTCTGAGTCAATGCAAACGTCAAAGACGGGCAACGAATACGTGTTCAAATTATAAACTTTTCTGGCATTCCAGAAGGACTTGACCCTCCTCTGCATCAATCTCCTTCAGCGTTTAAATGAGATCAATCAATTTTTCTGTAGCACAGCTTAATTGAATGAAAGATTTTTACACATCAATCTCTAAATCAAAATTCAAACTAGCTAATTTTTACTTGTTTCTTGACTTCCACACCCTAATTTTAATCTACCACGCCAAATCAAATTCCACATTGTTGTTGGTCTGCTAGTCAAAGTATAAAGAATGGCAAGAGACACAGGGCTTCTCATCGTACCAAGCAAGATAGTTATCCATCCCTCTCCTTCAATGGCTTCTAATTCTATTTTCCTCCTCCTCTTCTCCCTCCTTTCTCTGCTCCATCTCCACTCCTCTGCCGCCCAAAGCTCCGTTAAAGCCGTCTACTGGTTTCCAGACAATGAATTTCCCGCATCCAACATCGACTCCACCCTTTTCACCCATCTTTTCTGCGCATTTGCAGATGTAGATCCCACCACCTACCAAGTTACCGTTGCATCCCAAAACACAAATGCATTCTCCACCTTCACCACCACTGTCCAACAAAAAAACCCTTCTGTCAAAACCCTTCTTTCCATCGGGGGAGGAGGTTCGGCAGACATCAAGAACCACTTCTCTTCCATGGCTAGCCAGCCTAATTCACGGAAAACTTTCATTGATTCTGCAATAAACTTAGCAAGGTCTTATAACTTCCATGGCCTAGACCTCGACTGGGAGTACCCCGCCACTGACACCGACATGACCAACCTCGGTGTACTCCTCAAAGAGTGGCGTGATGCAGTGGTTGCCGAGTCTTCAAACTCCGGCAAGGCAACATTACTTCTAACTGCAGCATTTTACTACGCACCCAAAATTGAGTCACTGAGTTACCCTATCGACTCAATAACTACAAATTTGGACTGGATCAACGCTATGGCCTATGATTTTTATGACCCTGGTCCCAAGTGACGCGTGCTCCGGCTGCATTATACGACCCGGAGAGTCAATATAATGGGAATTATGGGGTTGTAGCTTGGATTCAAGCGGGCTTGCCTCCCAAGAAGTTAGTGCTGGGCTTTCCCTTTTATGGCTATGCATGGAGGTTGGTGAACGCTGATAACCATGGTCTGTTTGCACCGACCAACGGAGAGGGAACAGGGTCTGATGGGGTAATGCTGTATAAGCAGATAAAGCAGTTTATGGCGCAGAATGGAGCTGCAACGGTGTTCAATGCAAGCATTGTTGGGGGCTATTGCTATGCAGGAACAACCTGGATAGGTTATGATGATACTCAGAGTATTTCCACCAAGGTCTCGTACGCTAAGGGAAAAGGGTTGCTTGGTTACTTCGCATGGCATGTTGCAGCGGATGACAACTGGGTTCTGTCTCAACTTGGTTAGTACTCTTAAAAAATTAACTACAAATTTTTCCAGCTTTTAAGTAGTCTAAGTTTGCAATCTAGACATGGTCAGACCTTATACAGAGAAACACGTCTAGGAATATCATTCATATGTTCTGTACAATAAATCACATACCTAATATAGTGGTTTCTACTGTGTTTTTGCAGCTTCACAGACATGGGAAGCATGAAGAAAGAACATTGCACTCTATGAGATCTTAAAAAACGTACTATTATGAGATTGTTCCAGAACTATTACAACGGTTCATCAATATTTTGTTATCTATAATAAGAAAAATAAGGAATAAACTCTTTGGTTTTTGTTAATATTTGAATATTTTATGCTGCACTAATTTACTTCCCATCTGTTCATTATAAGAACAATATTCTGCAGAGCCTTTTTGTGATATTTGGATAAGGGAGAGAGTCCCTACCATTGTATAAGTATGCCCTCCTTTTAGTCATATAAACGCATTGTGTAAATGCATTTTAAAGTCATTGAGGACTCTTTGAATCTAAAGGGGACAATATTTACACCATTGGGTATAGGGTTGTCACAATTCTTTCATTGAAAATAAATTAACTTTTTCCCCCGCCATTATATCTAAAATGAAATTTTCTGAAAAAGCGGAATAGTTGCGAAATAGTTGTGAAATTTTAATTACATCCCATTGATTCTTCCTTTGAGAACCCAGCCCAAAATGCTCGTAGAGATCAAGAATTAATCCCATGTATATTAAATACAAAAGAAATTACCAAATTCTAGCAGCTTTTCATTTTCTCATTGTTCTTCATCTCTCTCAGATTTCTCCACAAGTACCTCCCACTGGCCATGTCCACAAAACCCCAAAACCCATCTCGAATCATCTGAAAATCAAACCATAAAAACTCAAACAGACTACCACACAATCCCCAGGAAATCAAATAAACTATGTAAGTTTTACATACCCTTTTGAAATTGAGTTCTTGCTTGTCCTTAGATGGTACATTTTCCAGATTGGAATCCTCCAAACTCAAGCCAGTTTCCTGAGAAGAGCGAACCGTCCTCCATGCAAAATACCCGGCTAAAACTGCTGAGAAGAACACCAAAATGAACCTCAGAGGACACATCTTTCTCTCCCAGAGATGGAAGGGCTCTCTTTGAGCTTGAAGGTCCTAGCCAAAATCTGGGTTGTTTTCTCTAACTGCCGGCAGACAGGATTTCTGAGAATGCAAGGGATGAATCAATGGAAACCAGAAGAATGGGGGGTTTGCTTGTTTTAGGGTGTTTAAAAATATAGAAAGCGCGTTTTGGTAATGGATGAAGGAGTTGTATAGTATGACTTCTGCTTTGTTTTGTTTACAAAGTCAATTCTCCTACATCTGTCTGTTTATGGTCAGGGAACAAAATAGAAGTTTATTGAAGGGCTGGGATCATCTCATAGGTCCAAAGTTGACCTGATTGGAAGATGATGACCGTCGGATTTGAGTACATGGCCTATCGGGCACCGACCCTTGCATGTGCTCCATGATTGGAGGCTAGATATACCTTGACTTAATTTATTTATCTATTATTTACATGACTCTAATTGATTGTAAGCACATGGTACAACCAATTTGAAATAAATATATCGATTAAAAGAATGTAAACAAACATTTTAGAAAGAGATGCACTGATTTATTTTTATGTTTTGTATTATTCTATTCGTTTTTTTTATATATATTTTTTCCCTTTCCTTAATATTTTTTTCTTTTCTTAATGCTTATGAAATATCTGATAAAACTTAATACTTATTACTTAATGATTTAAGTTGATTTTAAGTTAAGTTATATTTAAATTATTGACTTAAGACTTATTATTTAATTTTTATTTTAAGTATTAAAATTATTTGATAAAATTAACTTAAAACTTAATCTAAATTATAAAATTGACATATTTATTTTCATAAATTATAATTAGGGCAATGGAGATCAAGTAATAATAGAGGTCGTAGAATAGTCAAAGAAATCGTAGAAGTAATTAGGATAAATAAAAAGATAAAATGAAAATATAATTTAAAAATAAGTTAATTATTTTTATTTATTACTTAAAGTTGTTTTTGAGTCACACCATAAGTTATTTTATCAAACATACTTAATTTATTTAATAACTTAAATTAAGTTATTAAGTCATTTTAATTTATTAAATTGGTTCACCAAACACCCCATATGACTCAATGTTAAAAAGAAAACAAATCTCATCATGATAGAATTTATTTTTAGCCATAATGGCTTATAGTTTTTCATCTTATATGAAGTGGAAATGGTCACCTTATTGTGGTTTATTAGTTGCAATTAATGGGCTTTTTTAACTTTTACAACTAGTTTAAAAAATAATTCTTAAAAAAAATAGTAGTTTGGAAAAAAAATTCTTAAAATATGGTAGTTACAAAATTATTGATAAATCTACGATTTTTTTGCCACTTTGAAAGGTGTTTTTTGAAGAGACACCTTCATTTTTTTCATATCAATTATATTTGCTGAAAAAAAAAATTGAATTTACGCTAAATGTATCTTTTTAAGAGACACCTTTTATAATTTCATAAAATTGAATTTATGCTAAATATGTCTCTTCAAAAGACATTTTTTTCATAACCTTTTTTAATGGTCATACAAATTAAAAAAAAATTGAATTTATACTAAAAAATATCTTTTCCATAACACCATAAAATCAAATTTATACTAAATGTGTCTCTTGAATAAACGTCTTCTACAATTTTCATATTAATCACAAAAAAAAAAAATTGAATTTACATTGAAGACGTGTCTACAATTCCATAAAATTGAATTTATATTAAATGTGTATTTTCCATAATACCATAAAATCAAATTTATACTAAATGTGTCTCTTGAATAAACGTCTTCTACAATTTTCATATTAATCACCAAAAAAAAAAAAATTGAATTTACATTGAAGACGTGTCTACAATTCCACAAAATTGAATTTATATTAAATGTGTATTTTCAAAAAACACCTTCCATAATTTTTATATTAGTCACCTATGAAAAAATTAAATTTATTCTAAAAATGTCTCTTGAAGGGAAACCTTTCAATGTAAATTTAATTATGAAATGTGGAAGGTGTCTTTTGAAGGGACACCCTCGATATAAATTCAATTATTTTAATGGAGAACTAATACGAGGATTGTTGAAATAGACATCTTTAATATAATTTAATTTTATGAAATCGTAAAAGGTGTCTCTTAAAGAGACATCTTTAGTATAAATTTAATTTTTTCACTATATAACTAATATAAAAATGGTAAAAAAAAACGTTAATTTAAGAGACATTTTTAATATAAATTCGATTTTTTAGAATATAAGAAACCATGAATGATAAGATGGCGTTCATGTGTTAATGAGATATATGGCATCTTCGATATTCACAAAAGATTATCCACAAGATGGACGTGGAGACTAAGACGATGGGCCGGGCCTCATTCTTTAGGCCCATTTATCTCCAGATCGACCCCTTTATATCTGGCTCCGTCTCTAAATTTAGGGCACAACTTTGGGGAGAGCCTCTCTCAGTCTCTCACCCAATAGGGTTAGGAATAGGGTCTGTGAGCTTCTTTTGTGAAGACTTACGACGAAGATTTGTTACTTTTTGAGATTTTTTGGCGAAAATTTAGGGTTTCAGTTTTGTTGAATGGCTGCAAGGGCTGAATGCAAAAGGGCAGAGTCATTTCATTCTGTGGCTCTGAAAAACTTGTAGGTTCTCTACAGGGTGCCCTGCTATTCCAGCCCTATACAACAAATTTTTCCGTGTTTTCTCGGGAAAATGATGGCATCATAGTACGGGTTTTGTGCTTCTTGGGTTGTCTTCGGGATGTGTTTTTTCCTCCCCTAGCTCCCCATTTTACCTATCCACGAACCCGCCTCCAAACGCCATTACATCTTTTTTTCCCCCTTGGAGTAGGCTATTTCTACACGATCTGTTTGGTGTGCTGAGAAAAAGGTTGGTAAAAATGACACTTGAATTTCCTAGAGTTTTTGTATTTGATGAAGAATTTACTTATGAAAGATTTTTCAGAGAAGTTCCTGTCATCAATGGGATTGTCTCACAAATGGTCTAAGGTTTTGTTCTTTTGTGCTAGAAAAAGATCAAAGAGAGAGGCCTCTTGAGATCCTCATAGAAGATATTATTAATCTTGATAAATCGAGAGATTGAAAATCGTTAATATGGAATACTTTGACTCTTCAAAACCCAATCTTATACAAGGATTGAAATATCGGTTTTTACGGATATATCGGTACTTCAATTTTACGGATATATCGGAAATATCGGAGAAATATCGGTGGATATTTTTTCATAAATATCGGTGGAGTGAAAATTATTTAAAATTAATAGGAATTCTTGAAAAACTTCAAAAAATGATAACATAAGTAAGAATACACATTTTAAAGTTATCTTGTAAGTGTAATTGATATATATATATAATTAAGAAAAAAAATATCGTAAATAGAGATATATTGGTAGATTCGATATTTGAATTTTAAAAATAATATATATGAATTTTGAAAGCGTATAAAGTTAAAATTGAGTTAAGAAATATGATATTGCAATAGTCCTTATACTAAGAAAGATATCGATGTAGTTTCAATATATTATTAGATGAAGGGAGTTCATCTTGTTGAAGACAGTATTTATTTTCAAAATTTTAAAATATTTTTATTAAAACATATTTTATTATATTTTAAATGAAAAATTAAATTAATTTATATAAAATATCTTATTTGAGATTTAATTTTTAAAATTTTATTAAAAATATGTGATAATAACTTTTTCTATTAATATTAATTTATTTAATAATAAAAATAAAGGTTGATAATTAATAATTATTTATATAGAGAGTGGAAAATTGTTCTCATGATTTTTTTACATATTTTATTATATTTTAAATGATAAATTAAATTAATTTATATAAAATATCTTATTTGAGATTTAATTTTTAAAATTTATTAAAAAATGTGATAACAACTTTTTTTATTAATATAAATTTATTTAATAATCCAAATAAAAGTTGAAAATTAATAATTATTTATAGAAAATTGTTCTCATGTTTTTTTTATTTTTTATTTTTTATTTTTTTATCTCCCCTAAATCTAAAAATAAAAAAAAATAAAAAAGGCACCCACTTCTCTCTCGGGCATCAAGAACCCTTTTCTGAAGGTGTCTTCCAGCGAGAGAATCCCTAAAAAGCCCTATTTTCCTCTGCTACTCTCAAATCTCAATCCTCGCAGGTACTAATCTAATCATGTTATTATTATTTTTTTTTTTGCAACCCCCGTTTGATTCCCAAGAAAATCCATCCCCATTCGATTTCCGGGAAAATTCATCCTCGTTTGATTTCCGAGAAAATCCATTCAAAACTCCCAAAGAAAACCAAAAAAATTGCTTTTCTTTTGCTCCCTGTGTTTTCTGGATCTGTTTTAGGGGTCTCTTTGCTGTTGTGCCATTGGATTTAAATTTCACGAACCCTAAATCCACGATTTTTGAGTCAGGCTGAAAAACACAACTGCGCGGGCTGGACTGGTAGGAAATATCGCGATTTTTCTCCGATTTTTCGGTGCTTCACCGATATTTCGCCGATATATCGGCGATTTTGTCGATTTTTGGCCGATTTTTCCGTCGATCGATAATCGGTGCCGTTTATCGTTTCCATGCCGCACGATAACCGATATTTCGACGAAATATCGGCGACATTTTCCGATTTTTCAATCCATGATCTTATATCAGTCCCCGAGAGAGAAAGAGGGTTGAACCGTTGGAATATATTTGGTTGTTTACAGTCATGTGAAATGCAAAACGGGGTTTTTGAGAATGATGGAACGGTGTTTTTGAGTTTGACACGAGGAAAATGTCAGAATTGTAGGTGGGGTTGGAAGGGGGGGTCTCCGCCATCGGTGGCGGTGCCAGCAGGTTAGTTCAGGGGTAGCCTTGAAACAAATACGAGTTGTCATTGTCAGGGGCTTTAGCCCAATGGTGGGGCAATGACCGGCCCAAATTCGACGGTACTAGCTGGCTCTCTCCGCCCTCTCGCCTGCTGCCATGTGGCCCCTAACGAGAGAGGCAAATTGGAAAAAAAACAAAAATTGGCCTTTATTGACATCTTCAGCAAATTTGAAAAAAAAAAAAAACGTATTCCAACCTTATAATTTTCCCATATGAAATGAAAAAACCTTTTACGATATTCCAAAAGGAATTGGAAAATTCTGATGGTTAAAATTAATCACTAAGAACATGGTAGGAGATGAAAATTTTCACTGAATTTACATTGTGAAACAAGGTTACGTCTCTGGGTCACACTCCAAATCGCTACCCCAGACTCCAGTCTCCACGTGGCAGATCGGCTTCCAATATTCCAAGGGCCAACGCAATTAGGGCGGTTGGTGGGCCAATGCAACGTCATACAGCCGAGTATGACTCATATTTTCCATCAATTCTCCCATGAAAAATATAGGATTTTTGGTCTCTCCTCTTAGTCTATCAATCCCAGCGTCACTCCTACAGGGCGTCCGTACCTACAGGGTTCCCTAAAAGTCTTCAACGACTAACAGTAGTACGCTACAGTCCACAGCCAACAAATTTTGTAAGACCTGTGTTTTGGTTCAGATGGTGCTATTTAATGTCTATGAAGTTTCATAGTTAAGGTTGCTTTCTTCCATGGCAGCCAGAATTGTCAGCTTCCTTCTTTTCTTTCTTGCTTTCGGATTGCCCTATTCACATGGAGAAACTTGGATTAAAGCTGGTTACTGGTATGCCGGTAGTGAATCTCCAATTCCTGATATCAAATCTGGGTTGTTCACTCATCTTCTTTGTGCTTTTGCTGATATTAACCCTACCACCTACCAGCTTTCTATATCTTCTTCTGAAGAACACTACTTCTCTACCTTTACCGACATAGTCAAGCGTAGGAACCCTTCTGTTGTAACACTTCTGTCCATCTGGGGAGGACAAGGGCCCACGGGTTTGTCCATCTTGGGTGAAAGGGTGAACTCTTCCATGGTGTCTTTGATGGTTAGGCAGCCCTCTTACAGAAAATCTTTCATTGAATCCGCCATGAAAACAGCTAGACTTTACGGGTTTCATGGCCTGGACCTGTTTTGGCTTTGGCCTAACACCGAGTCTGATATGAAGAATATGGGAGCCCTCCTGGATGAGCTGCGAGCAGCTGTGAAATTGGAGTCTAGAAATTCTGGTAAGGCACCACTGATATTGACTATGGCTGTTCATTATGTGCCAACTCTCTACTCAGTGAGCTACCACATTGAGGCAATACAGAGGAACTTGGATTGGGCACATATTCCAGCATATGACTATTATTTGCCTTCAAGGGTGAACTTTACACACGCCCATGCTGCTTTGTATGATCCATTGAGCAATGTTAGCACTGATTTTGGTATTAGGGAATGGATCAGTAAAGGGTTCCCTGCTAGTAAGCTGGTTTTGGGGTTGCCTTACCATGGATATGCATGGACACTTGTGAACCCTAACCACAATGGCATTGGCGCACCCACTTCAGGTATAGCCATGACAGCAGATGGATCCATGAGCTATAAATACATCAAGTGGTTCCTTCGAAGTTATGGGGCTACTTCAATGTACAATGCTACTTATGTAGTGAATTACGTCACTATTGGAACAACTTGGATTGGTTTTGATGATGTGCAGGCTATCAGAGCTAAAATTTCTTATGCCAAGGAGAAGAAGCTACTTGGTTACAATGTGTTCCAGGTTAGCAACGACGACAATTGGGCGCTTTCTCAGGCAGGTTAGTAATGGTTTCTGATTTATTCGTCATTTTCATCTCTTTCTATCAATGGGTCAAGAAGGTATTAAGGGACTAGCCTGAAACTTGAACCAGAGTCTGTGTTGGTTTGGTGGGTGGCAAAATTGATCTTCATGGTTTGCTCATAAGATGCTTCTCTTAATGCAGTAACCTTTTGAGTAAAGAGAACAACAATAAGACATCCTTGTATTTTTCCCATTACGATTATCTTGGAAACTATAAGAGCAGATGGTAAAGATCTCTTCATGGTTCATTCCCATTAATGTGATCAATTCTGTTACAGCTCAAGATGATGACAAAGTTCATCACAAGAAGCAGGAATTATTGATAAAAATTCTGGTTCCAATTGCTGTACTTATTCTTGTAGCAGGCTCCATAATGTGTTGTTACTCACGAAGCAGAGTACTCAAAGCAATAGGTAACTTTAGTTAACCGTAAGAGTTCACTATGAGAACATTTTTCCCATTTTATATGATATGCAGAGACTAATGTTTTGTCAAAATTTTCCCATTCTGGTTACAGGGACCAGGAATTTAGGCAAAATATCACTACATGAAGTAGGAAGCAAATCATCAGGTGTTGAAAATTTTAACAGTAATGCTCCTAATCTGCGAGTGTTCAGTTTTGCTGAGATCAAAGAGGCTACAAATAACTTTTCCTTTGAAAATAAGCTTGGAGAGGGTGGATTTGGGCCTGTTTACAAGGTACTATCTGTAAGTATTTCTTTATGTTTTCTCTTAAGATATTTGGAATGGTCTTGATAGGGGGAGAACAGGAAATGTAGGAAAAGGAATTAGGGAGCTCCTCGCTCGATTACTGATTTGACTAAGTATGCTCTTTTTTCAGTTAGATAACCTAGTTATGATACATTAGAACTAGAAACAGGAGCGAAATTCCACGCACATCTTCAACTTCTGCTATAGCTTTGTCCATGTAGAAAAATGGTTTGAACCAGTCAAACAGAGTGAGCCACAGAGCAAGTCATCACCCTAGGCCATGACCTGCACTATTACCCCTCTGCCAACTCTTTCAAGGATAACGGAAAGAAAAGAAGAAAACGCGGAAAATTGAGGTGCTGATTGAGAACATATTAGCCCAAGCTGACTGCATCGCAAAGTGAAAGTAGATTAAGCATGTCCATTCATGCTCCCATGTATGCATACTAGCACTACTAACCATGGGTGCTGATTTTGTTAGGGTAAATCACAGAAGGGAGAGGAAATGGCAGTGAAGAGGCTTTCGAAAACTTCTAATCAGGGAGCAGAGGAGTTCAAAAATGAGGTTACACTTACAGCCAAACTGCAACATGTAAATCTAGTTAGGCTTCAGGGATTTTGCACGGAAGGAGAAGAAAAGATGTTGATCTATGAGTACATGCCCAACAAAAGCCTGGATTTCTATCTGTTTGGTCTGCAACCTTTTCTGCTCCAACTATAGTTAACAAGATTTTCCTTAATTTCCACATGTCCATTGTGCTTCTTTTTTTCTATGCATTATAGTTGAAGTATTCTGAACTAATCCTTCATTTGTTTTAGATCCTACTAGGCGCTATTTTTTAGATTGGACAAAGCGCATCGCCATCATTGAAGGGATTACTCAAGGACTTCTCTACCTCCAAGAATACTCCAACTTCACTATAATTCACCGGGATTTGAAAGCTAGCAACATTTTACTGGACAGCGAGATGAAGCCCAAGATTTCAGATTTTGGCATAGCTAGAGCTTTCCAAAAGGATGAACATGAGGCAAGTACAGGCCGGATTGTAGGAACGTAGTAAGTCACTAAGCCCTCTCACCCTCAACTTTCAGTGGTATAACATGATTCATCTTAATTTCTTAAGTACTTGTATTTTTGGATGATCCATGCAGTGGCTACGTTCCTCCTGAATACGTTCGAAGAGGGATATACTCCATGAAATATGATGTTTATAGCTTCGGAGTTCTACTTCTGCAGATAATTAGTAGCAGGAGGAATTCATGCACATATGGCTTGAGCCAAAACCTAAACCTTCTAGAATATGTAAGTCACTTTACTGAGCATTTCCACCATTGTTGTACGAGATTTAAATCATTATAACAGATGATGAAACCAAACTGTTGCAGGCATACGAGTTGTGGAAAGAGGGAGAAGGCATGAGGTTTATGGACCCATCACTAGATGACTCATCTTCGTCTTGTAAACTCATGGCATGCATGCAAGTAGCCCTGTTATGCATCCAAGAAAATCCGGACCATAGACCAACAATGTTGGAAGTGTCTTCAATGCTCAAAAGCGAAACTGCAGCCATGCCTGCCCCTTTAAGGCCTGCTTTTTCAATCAAAAGTAATGAAGATAAATTATCAGTCAATGATGCCACCACTTCTTCGCAGCAAAATATATTATCAGTCAATGATGCCACCATTTCTGATTTGGTACCACGGTGATGGTGCAGACTGTCCTAATATGAAGAAATGATAACTTGTGATTTTGGGTATCATCTGTTGTTATTAGCCTCCCGATAAGATTGTAAATGTTTATTACTTATTTATTGTCACTTGTCAGTAATATATGATTTTCCGGGAAACCCGAGGTGGAATTGGGAATTCAAAAGGCGTAAGGATAGGGTTGGACTAATTCTCATGAACTTCTCATCTATTGTGGGACCTTAGAAAATGCTGGACTTGCATTGAACACGGCCACCTGCTCATGTTAATTAGCTCATGATGTCGCAAGGGAGTAGACGTACACAACCCAACTGCATGCTCTCTGGTGGAGGTTCTGGGACCTTTCACTTGATTGAAAAATAAAGAAATAAATTCATTATGCTCCATTAATTTTTAGTTGCGAAAGATTCAAGGAGACTATAGCTTGTGATTTTTTCCTTCGCATTGATGTCTTGACATTGCCAACTTTACGTCACATTTCATGTGCTTTTTTGAAGTCACATTAGTCATCCATTGTTATCACAAATTCTCTCTCTACGTCCCTTTTTTTAATCATGCATGTTCTAATAGACAATTATTGGCAACATACACAAAATATAAATGTACAAAAAAAAGAAATAAAAATACTATCTTATAGAAATGATACATTTAATAATTCAAAATATTAATAATAAATACAAATATTTTATAGTTTAGATTAAGAAATTATGTTTTACTATTTATAGTTTAGAGGGTATGTGATATTTAGAGATTTTGTAAACGGAGGAAAGAAAATATAAAAGAAAAATAGAAGAAAAAAAAAGTAAAAAAAATAATAAATATATTAAAAATTGATCAATTATTTATATATGTTACTCAAAACAAAAAAAAAGTAAAAAAAATAATAAATACATTAAAAATCGATCAATTATTTATATATATTACTCAAAACTTATTTTATTTATTTTAATTTATCGATATAAAGATTAAATAATTAATCATATATAAAATTTTAATTATATTTTATTTTATTTTATATTTTTTGTAGGAGAATCAAATATGAAAAAATTATTTTTCTTTATATTTTTTTTTTTTTCCTTAGTATTTTTTAGGAACCAAACACAATTAGAGATTTTGTATATTAATATTGAATAAAATATCTATTTATTTTTTGAATATTATTATATGTAAATGAAATAAAAATATTTTGTCATATAATATTTATGAAATAACAAGGAAAAATAGCATAAATCAAGGGAAAAGCGGACTACGTTGTTTTGATTTTGTTTGTATTGAATAAAAACGACAGATGTTATTAACTACTTTTCAAATATATAGGAGGTAAGATTAGATTCATTCTTTTGTAGGTTCCGGGAAATGAGAGGAAGGAAGAAAAAGCAGATGGGAGGGTTTATAGGTTTATGTGCTTGAAAAAAAATGAATGAGATGGAATGGGCATGAATTAGACTTTGTGGGTTTTATGAATTTATTTATTTATTTATTTATTTTTTCATGTGATAGACTGAGTTGGCAAGAAGAAGGGTAAAATGGGAACTCAAACACACATACGGTCCCATTTTCCTGATATTTTAATTAATAAAAAGATTCTTTTGAGAGAGAGAGAGAGAGCAAGCATCTGAAAGGATCGGAATGCAAGACTTTGTCTTATGTTAGGCTATGAAATTTCAAACCTAGAAAATGAGGTTAGGTAGGAACGAGTTTAGATATCTCTTCTGTTTGGTTGGTGAAGTTTCCAGCCTGCCAAACCATCAGCCAAGAAATTAAGGAACCTGCGTCCCATTAAGTGGGGTAGTTCTTTGAAATTTAAGATCACAATTGTTAGTTTTGAAGGCCATCAATGTAATAAGTACATGCCTCCAATTGCCAATTAAACTGACTATGGGGAAAAATGATCAAATTATGGTCGACCGAAGAATTTGAAATCCTCGAAGTGGTGGATCCAGTTTACTGTTCTAAATATGAGAAGTTAAAAAATCAGCTTGGACTAATGGGATTGAAACCATCCAATTTCAACATTCCTGCTTGATTCTTAGAATCGTTTTACACCACCACAAAGTTCACCACATTGAATAAGTACCAGGGAAGAACCTGACAAAGATCAAAACTTGAAATTGTGATCACATTAATTGGACTTTTGCCCAGGTTATTTAAAGATCTGCTAACAAGCATGAGGGTAGCTAGCTTTCCTCAATGGCTTCCAAAAATATTGCCCTCCTCTTGTTTATTGCTTTCCATTTCCGCCTTTCGAACTCACAGACCTGGGTCAAAGCAGGTTATTGGTACTCCGGTAATGAATCTCCAGTTCCTGATATAAACTCTGCTTTGTTTACTCACCTTCTCTGTGCTTTTGCTTGGCTCGACTCTTCTACCTACCAGATCTATATCTCCCCCTCTGATGAACAATACTTCGCGACCTTCACCAACATAGTCAAAAAGAGGAATCCATCGATCACAACACTTCTATCCATCTGGGCAGGAAAAAATGACTCCACAAACTTTTCTTCAATGATCAGCCAGCCTTCACACAGGAAGTCCTTCATTGAATCTTCAATAAAAACAGCTAGGCTCTATGGGTTCCAGGGTCTAGACCTTAGTGGTTATTGGCCAAGAACAGTATCCAACACGATCAACATGGGAATCCTCTTTGATGAATGGCGAGCAGCAGTAAATTCTGAGTCAAGAGACCCTAGTCAGTCACCACTGATTCTGACACTGAAAGTTCATTGCTTGCCAACTCTTGAGTCAGTGAGTTATGAGGTTGATTCGATACGAAGGAACTTGGATTGGGTTCATGTTGCGGCTTATGACTTTTATCTGCCTTCAAGTGTGAACTTCACACATGCCCATGCTGCTCTATACGACCCAGTGAGTCGGGTTAATACTGATTTCTGTATAGGGGAATGGATCGGCAGAGGGTTACCGGCTGGGAAGCTGGTTTTGGGTTTGGCGTACCATGGGTATGCATGGACACTCTTGAACCCCAAGGAAAATGGTATTGGAGCACCTGCATCAGGTTTGGCCATGACACCAGACGGATCTGTGAGCTATAAATACATCAAATTGTTCATTCGAAGTTATGAATGTGCTTCTGTGTATAATGCTACATATGTAGTGAATTACTGCAGCTTTGGAGCAACATGGATTGGTTATGATGATGTTGAGGCTATAAGAACTAAGGTTTCTTATGCAAAGGAGAAGGGGCTGCTTGGTTACTTTGTGTGGGAAGTCTCTCATGATGAGAATTGGGTGCTGTCTCTGGCAGGTGGGTAATAGTTTGCCATTTGTATTCCAAATAGTCATCCCTTTGTCTTCTTTGTGCTAGAAGTAGGTGGAGAAGGTCTTAAAGACTTGAACCCAGCTCTGTGCCATCATGCTACCTGTGTAACCCAGGTCCTATTGATTTATGCTCTGGTCTTATTCTTTATACTCGGGTCTTATTCATCTATACCGAGGTCCATTACTTTTTATCTTGATCTTATCTCATTGTACTTCAATTTTATTCCTTTATAGCTTGGTATCATATAATTGTACCTTTATTCAACTATCTATATTTCACCATATATTTCTAGCCGCCCATGTGCAAAGAATAGCTTAGTGTTTTCCTATACTCCATGATGAGAGTTTAGTGGCAACATTTAGGCATTCACTAGCCTCCCCTGTCAGTTCTTCAGGGTCGACATTTAGAAAAATAGAGAGTTAGGATACAATGCGGGTCCACACCAGGTTAACTCCATGCAGTCTTCATTTGCTCTAAACTGTTCTCCGAGAAATGAATTTTCATGGAATTTGGGTTTGCTGATTTTTCAGCAATTTCCTTTCATTGGCCATCAAGAAATTAAGAAGAGATTGAGACTGCAGGCTGCTGCATTAATTTGAATTACAGACTGAAGATTGGTGAACCTAACTGGTTGACACACAACATCACTCTCTTTCATCCATCTTTCATTGAGAAAATTGAAGGAAAGCTACCTTCCAATTACTATTTTTTAGTGCTTACTGTATCAACCCTGTCACTCTTTTTCCGAAGACATTTCTAATGACTCCACACGGTTGAAGGTTATCTCATATTGTTCTATTCAATCCCTGAAAACCCTTTGGTTGCTCAAGTGTATAGCATATTAATTAGCATTTCTACAACAGAGAATTATAAGGACATCTAATGAAGTGTTGAGAGGTTCAACAAACTGAAAGCAAAAAAAGTTTTGATGTAGCCTCCTACTTTTGCAGCTCAAGATGAAGATCAAGATGAAGGAAACAAGCAGCGATTGTTGGTAATTATTTTGCTTCCAATTGCTATAGTTGTTCTCCTAGTAAGTTCCATAATGTGTCATCGATGGAAAAGGAGACTAATATTCAATATAAAAGGTAAGTTTTCCAACTATTTCTTCCCAAGATTAACAAATCTTTTTACGAGTATCATTTTTTCTATTTTCTTTTGCTCTTTTTGCTTAGTCATGATGCAGACCAGACCAAAGTCACTGCCTACTAAACTGGGAAGCAATACATTATCTGCCAACAGTGATGATCCTAATCTGCAAGTGTTCAGCTTCACTACCATTAAAGTGGCTACAAATAACTTTTCAAGTGAAAATAAGCTTGGGGAGGGTGGATTTGGACCTGTTTACAAGGTAATGTCTGGTAATATACCCTATTTGTTTTTGTCATTTTTTTTTTGTTTCAATTGTAACAACCCTCTCTCGGCTTTAGGTTAAAAACGTGGTTAAGAGAAACTTATATATATGAAATCATGGAACAATAGGATAGCAGGGGGCATGGAAGGTCTAAAATCTTTAGTTGCCTACAGATTCACCCTGCCCATGTATAATCAACCTCATTAAAAATTCTTTGGGTTCTTTTACTATATAGACATTTTTTAGCTTTCCAGAAAATTATGAATAATCTAATTTTAGTTGCCTAACCTTTTTGTAGTAGCTCCTTTACTAAGACATTTTTGAAGGTTAGTAGCAGCTGGTTTACCTGATGTCCAGAACCAAATTCAGAGCCAGTTGAGATCTAATCATGGCCGAGTTCTGTTGAGTAGTAACACATTTGTTACTTGTATAGGAATTGAAACCTAAAATGAGTTGAAGTGTAGCTTAATTTTTAGCAGAAAATAGTGACCATGGATGTGGTTTTGTAGGGTAAATTACCGAAAGGGCAGGAAATAGCAGTGAAGAGACTTTCAAAAACTTCTCATCAAGGGCTTGAGGAGTTCAAGAATGAGGTTACACTCACTGCAACACTACAGCATGTGAATCTTGTTAAACTTTTGGGTTTTTGCACCCAAAGGGAAGAGAAGATGCTCATCTACGAATGCATGCCAAACAAAAGCTTGGATTTCTATCTCTTTGGTACGTGTATTCTTTTAATCTTCCAGTTGTAGTTAGTGAGAACATGTTGAGGGGCCTAAAGTTTTGTAGTTTCTCGGTATCTTAAAGGGCGATGGCATAAGAAGGAACTTCCTAGTAGTTGTGGTCACCATGCCCTTAGAATCAGGGACCTGAAAAAGAATGGCAAATCAACTTCCCTTCCATAATCCTCAGCGGTAGAAACCCAAGTCCTCTTTGTGGGCTTTTTCATTTGGAATGCTTGAAGTCCAGTAATCTGTTTGGGAAGTAATACCCTGTTTGTCTGGTGTCTAAATTTGAAAACCTTTATGAAAAACAGTTTTTATAATAAATTGAACAACTTTTCTTTGATATTTTTATGGAATAAATTTTTGTTTGGAAACTTAAAATATTTTTAATTTATTTTTTAGACTTTTAAATATATTTTAAAAATAATTTTTAGATGTAATGTTTTATGTTTATTTATTCTTTATGTTATTATAATTATTTTTTAAAACAATTTTCAAAAAATAAATGAAAATGCAAATAGAAAAGTACTATTTTAAAAAATAATTACCAAACATGGCCTAATTTTTTTATTCATAAAACAAGTTTGAGAAACTTCTCATAGAAAACAATATTTTTGATAAGTTTATCTAAAAGTGTGATGTTTTCAAAAACAAATTTCAAGTGTTTTAAGGTTGGTTTTTTTTTTTTTAATAATGTTTTTGAGTAATAATTAAAAATATGAAAATTAATCCTTCAAGAGAAAAAGTCCAGAAATTAACTGCTTTTATATTTGAGTTTTTAAACAAAATTTTATTCCTCAAATTAATTAACAGGTGTTTTTAACAATTACTCCCAAAAATCACTTTTGAGTCTGCTTTTGAAAACATTTCCCCAAAGACCAACTCATCCTATGCATCCTGGCAGCTTTGCTTACTGCAGAGCTGGTTACTGCAGGGGTTGCCTTCCCCCAAACAGCATGAGACTTTCCTACCATTTTGATGATCACTCTCTGCTCCATGCACAAATTCGTCCCATTGGCAAACCAAAGCATCCAAGGAATAAGGTGAATTCAGGAACACCCATCTGTTTCTCATTTTAGAAATTGGATGGAAGTTCTCAGCCTATAAAGACAAGTTCTGATATGAGGGGCTAAACTCCATGCAGAATGGTGTCCAAAGGGTTCCCCTATGCAGCCACACCCTTAAGCCTGAAAGAAGCCAATGTTGATTCATTTTATTGTTTAGATAAGAAATATAACTACTTGCTCATAAATCCATCTGATGTAGACCCAGAGGGACAGGTACTCTTAGATTGGGGAAAACGCATACACATCATTGAAGGGATCACTCAAGGGCTTCTATATCTACAGGAGTACTCAAGACTAAGGATAATTCACAGGGATTTGAAGGCTAGCAACATTTTATTAGACGGTGAAATGAAGCCAAAGATTGCAGATTTTGGGATAGCTAGAATTTTCCAAAAAGATGAGAATGAAGCAAACACCGGCCGAATTGTTGGGACATAGTAAGTAAAACTTCCTTTCAAAATCGATTTTACCCATAATTTTTCCCCTCAAATTCTGGGAAAAATTCACGCAATCCCATTTGTTCATTCAATACAGTGGCTATGTCTCCCCTGAATACGTGCAAAAGGGTACCTATTCTGTGAAGTCTGATGTTTATAGCTTTGGAGTTCTCTTATTACAAATTATCAGTGGCAAGAAGAATACATGTTTCTATGGTTTGGATCAAAATTTACACCTTCTTGAATATGCAAGTTACTTTGAGACTTCCCTCACTTCATTTTGATTTCAAATTCTGTATATGCTCTACAACATGGCTTGCTAATTAGCATTAAATTATTTCAGGCATATGAGCTATGGAAGGATGGAAGGATGGTAAGAGCATGGAGTTCATGGATCCATCACTGGATGATGCATGTTCTTCGTGTAAACTGACACGATGCATGCAAGTAGCACTGCTATGCGTCCAGGAAAATCCAGCCGATAGACCGTCCATGTTAGAAGTCGATTCGATGATCAAAAATGAAACTGCAGCCATTGCTATTCCTAGAAGGCCTGCTTTTGCAGCAAAAAGAGATGAAGTTGAGGCAGACGGTAAATCTGCATCAGGCCATGAAATTGGTTCGGTCAATGTTACAACAATCTCCCAAGTCTTGCCTCGCTGAGAACTTCAGTACTGAGGCAGAAAGGTTCTGAGTTTGAGTGGCTCAGTGAACCCCAATAGAGGCATTTATGTTAATCATGTACAGATTACAACAATTATGAACACTAAATTTTAACACATGGGAAAACTCACAAATGAATGAAGAGAGCTTCGTCCACATACGCATTTCAAGTAATTGGAGTAAAACCCGACTTATCGCCCCTTTTGCTTTTCCCGTGATATGAACATAGTTAAGTAATCGGTGTTTTATAAGATCATAATGAAAATACAATTTTTGTTTTTCTCCTAGACAAATACGATATTGAGATGTTTTCCGGGAATGCAATTGGTTTTTAAGATCACATTCGGCTCTAGGCCTTTTATTAGCTAATCCCATTTGAAAAAGAGTGGCATATTTAATCTCACGGTCAATGCCTAAAGCACAAAGTCAATGCTTGTCTTAGCCTCATGGGGAAGTCAAAATCGAAAATTCCACAAAATTGTTCCAGCTCATTTTTCAACGACAATAAAAGTCAATTCGGTGGCAAAGTTTTAAAAACAAACTTACTCATTCCGTTGATTCCGTTTTCAAACATATAACAGTCAAATCAAATCTATATTTTAAGACTTCCATTTTTTATAATTTAAAATCGTTGGATATTTGATGAGTTTATTCATTGTCATTAGCCAATAATCAAATTAATTTTTAAACTCATTTTCAACTTCAAACTCAAAATAATTTTAACCGCTTTTAAAAATAAATTATGGGGAATGCTTAAAAGAAAATAAAAACCAACGTATATAATATATTTGTGAGATCTCATTTATTATTGAATATATGAATTGATACTGTTAAAATAAAATACCTCTAAAAATGGTAAGGTGACGTTTGTTTTTTTACTTAATTTTAACCAAATAAGCATAATATTTAATAATGTTAAATATTAGGTTATTTGTTTGTATAGTATTTTATTTCTATTAAGTATTAAAAAGTAAAAAAAAATCAATGTTATTTTTTTATTTTAAAAAAATTTACTTTTTCTATTCGGTAAACAAAATAAAAAATAAAAAAAAACAATATTAGATACCCTAAAAAAGAGTCGGTCCGCTATCTGTTGATAAGGGATATCAATGATTCACTACCTTCAGGTCAATCCTAACACAGGACCTGGTCGGTGTCGCCCAAACAAACTGCATCACCATTTTGACATTTATAGCAAAAAAACCTGCATCGATGAGTAGACCAATCCAAAATGGAAATTCTAGAAGTTGGCTCCAATAACAAATTGAAAAACAAAATGTAGACTGCCATGTTTCATGATGTATCAGAAGACATTCATTGTGCAGAGTCGTATGGATTGAAAACTCCTCTCTCTTTTTCAGCGGTTGACAAAGTTCATAACATTTAACCATCATTGAATTTGGAAAAGTACCACCCTCTGTGTCTAGGGTCAGACCACCCATAAAGATAGAATTTTTCTGATGCCACATCCCCAACCATTCTGACCATATCAGCCAATGAGGATTGTGGGTCAACGTTGTGCTGCTGGACAAGTATTTCCCTTGAAATCCATGTGATGAACGGGTACTACCATGTAATGTAGAAGGTATATGATCATCGTTGCCCTTTTGCTAGTGTCGTTTCTCCTTGTCCTTTCACCATCTGAACGCTCTCCACTAACTTACACAAAGGCAGGACACTCAACATAGGCCATACAATGAGGCAGACACACCTTGAACTTATGCAATTGTCACTGTCCTCGCATTGAACCATCTACATTTTTAATCCACACAATCATGAAGAAGAGACAGTACTCACATGCACCACTTATTTTTATAATCCAACAATGGTTCACGCACTCCTAAATTTTCACTTTAAATTAGGTTCATAACCCTAAAACTCGACCACCAAATCATGAATCCTGATTTGAGTCCATTTTTTGCATATTAAAACATTATGGGAACAGGTCTTCCGGGCGGCCATCTAGAAATCCAGAGAAGAAGAAACACTACTTGCTCAATAGCTCGGTACTGGTCAAGACAATTTTTTAGTCGCACCCTATCACCTTACTTTCCTCCCCGCACCCCACTCCCTTTAATAATGTCCTCATCTCCCATGGATATATATCAACATCCACAACTATACACTAAAGGGATATGTCAAAGCCGTCTGTTGAATACAAGGCTGATATTTTATATATATAGATAGATAGATACACACATACATAGCATAGTCCCAAAACAATGACAGGCCTCAACTCTATGCGCTTCCTCTCCGTTTTTGTCCTTTACGCCATCGCCATGACTTGTGTCACTGCTTCGCCGCCGGTAAAGGGTGCCTACTGGCCTTCATGGGATGAGAGTTTTCCGCCATCCGCCATCGACACGTCGCTGTTCACCCACGTCTACTATGCATTTGCCTCGCCAAACAATGTGACATTCAAGTTCGATATCTCGAATTCTACCGGGATCTCCCTCTTGGACTTCACCTCGACGCTGCACAGGAAAAAGCCGTCGCTGAAGGCTCTCCTCTCCATCGGTGGTGGAGGCGGTGATCAACAACTCTTTGCCCGCATGGCCTCAAAGGCTTCCACAAGGGCGAGCTTCATCAAGTCAACCGTAGAAGTTGCACGCAAATATGGGTTTGATGGGCTGGACCTTGATTGGGAGTTCCCTGAAAGTCCAAAAGAGATGGAGGACTGGGGCCTCTTGCTGCAAGAGTGGAGGGCTGAGGTCAAGAAGGAGGCCAAGCTAAAGGGCCGGGCCCCTCTCTTAATTACAGCTGCCACGTATTTCTCAGTGGACTTCTTTGCATATGGGGACTATCGCAAGTATCAGGTGGGCTCGGCTGGAAAAAACTTGGACCTGATCAACTTGATGTGCTACGATTATCGTGGGTCGTGGGACACTTCTGCAACGGGGGCCCAAGCAGCATTGTTCGACCCAAATAGTAATATAAGCACGAGTTATGGGGTGAAGTCATGGATCAAAGCCGGGGTGCCTAGGAGCAAGTTGGTTATGGGGCTGCCACTGTATGGCCGGACATGGAAGCTCAAGGATCCTACACAACATGGGATCGGAGCACCGGCCGTCGATGTGGGTCCGGGTGATGAAGGGGTACTGTCGTTTTCACAGGTGGAGGCTTTTAATAAAGAGAACAAAGCCACTGTGGTGTATGATGCGCGTACGGTATCAACTTATTCTTATGCAGGGACTTCTTGGATTGGATATGATGATACCAGATCAACTACGGTGAAAATAGGGTTTGCTCGGGCGCTTGGACTTCGTGGCTACTTCTTTTGGGCTGTCAATGATGACAGCAAATGGAAGATCTCAAGACAAGGTAGTTTTCAATGGCTATTGCTATCTTTTCTTGAATGATTTCTTTTATAAAGTATAACACATGCATGACCCTAGTTTCACTCATTTTACTGAAAACCCATAATTATTTGCATACTATTAAGTCATTAACTGCCCCTGCAATTCATATATGGTCATCTCTTAAACTGGTCCAATGCTGAAGCATTTCTTCCTGGACTTGATTGTGTGCAGCTTCCAAGGCGTGGAGTCTTTAAGGATGGAGTGACAAAAGGGGAGGATTCATCTGCATTTGCCTGCTTATACCACTTTGGGAGATTCCATCTCTCTTTGAGCATCAATTTTGTCATGGGCAGAACAATGTACTAAACCCATCCAAAACCCCTCTATTAAATCATTGAATTGGGGAAAATAAAGAGGATGTTTATGTATGTGTATGTGTGCATTGAGGTGGGGGGGGTGGTGGTGTTGTGGGGTAGGGGTGGGGAGAGAGAGAGAGAGAGAATAGGTTATGATTTTCATGGTAATGATCTGTTTTACACCCTCTATCATGTTAATTGTTACATTTCAAGCACAACTTCATTAAAGAACAGAGAAGAAAACCACTAAGAATTAATCACTGTGAGGCATCTCAACTGGTTTCATGAGGCATAAACAAATCAAGTTACAGACAACATTACATTACATTATTCACAAACACACCAATCTCGTCAATTTTAGCAAATCAATCGGTGCCATCCCATGCCTTTGAAGCTGCCATATATCAAATATACCTTCGGGTTAGTCTCATTGTTCCAATTTATAAATGAATTACCACTTAATGATCAAACTACAACTAATATCAGAGGAATTATAGCACAAGCCTCACATTTTTTTCTATTCTCCCATTGATTAGAAAACAAAGGCCATCAACTGATGACCTTTGATTTTCTGTGTTGCAGAAAGCATAATCAGAAGAAAAAAGATCGATTTTGGGGGGAATACTAGGTCAAACTCAAATGAGGCTTATCCTATAACAAGTTAACTAAATTTTTTAAGTTTATTGAATAATATTAGAACTGACAAAAACCTACCTGCTTTTGAGAGGGTCCAGTTCTTGTCGTCTCCAAGGGCCCAGAGGAAATACCCACCAAGACCTTGCTCCCAGGCAAACTTAACCTTATTCTCAGTTGAAATTGGCCCGTCATACCCAATCCAATTGGTTCCAGCATACGAGTACGTCGACACCGTCTCCTCATCATATACCACAGTTGCACCTTTTTCTGAATTGAAGTCCACAATGTTCGTGTAAGCCATGATACCATCGCCAGGTCCAGTCCCAACTGCAGGATCTCCAATACCATGCTTATTTTGGTCCTTTAGCTCCCAAGTTCTCCCGTATAGTGGGAGGCCCATGACTAGTTTCTCTGGGGGCACCCCAGCTTCAATCCAGGATGAAATGCCATAGCTGGTACTAATATTGCTGGCTTTGTCATAAAGAAGTGCATGTGCACCGGTAACTGAAGTGTCCCAGCTGCCATGATAATCAAAACACATAGGGCTTACAAAATCAACATATTTTTTTATGGCATCAGCTGGGTAGGATCGAGGCACATCAGATAAGAAAAAGTCAGAAGCAAAGTAGACTGCAGAAGATAACAGGAGTTTGTATTGGCCAGAGTAATGAGCCTCCTTCTTAACAGCAGCATGCCACTCTGAATAAAGGATAGCCAGGTTTGACATGTCTTGAGGATTAGTAGGAAACTCCCAATCAAGATCAAGGCCATCAAAACCATATTTCCGAGCTACATCAATGGTGGAATTGATGAAGGCAGCGCGATTATCAGGGTCACCTGCCATCTTGGAGAAGGTGTAAGGGCTTGATGCTCCTCCTCCTATAGAGAGGAAGGCCTTCGCTAGTGGATTTTTGGCATGAAGGGTGGCGGTGAAATTACCCATCCATTGTTCATCAGGTTGAGTGATGGATAGTTGGTAAGCAGAGGCATCAAGCTGGACAAATGCATAAAAGAGGTGAGTGAAGTATGAGGTGGGAATTCCCACAGGAGGTAAACTTTCGGCCAACCATGAAGGCCAATAAGCACCTTTGATTCCACTAGAGGAAGGTGTGGGAACTGGCATGGGTGCATAAGGAGATGGTGAGGGAGGAAATGGAGGTGGAGATGTGGAAGGTGTTGGCACGGATGGTGTAGGAACTGGAGCTGGCATTGGTGCATAAGGAGACGGTGAGGAAGGAACTAGAGGTGGAGATGCGATAGGTACTGGCACTGGTGGTATAGGAAACAGAGCTGACATTGGTACATATGCTGGAACTGGAGGCTCAGATGGGGATAGTCCTGGGGATGGCAATGGCACATATGCTGAACCTGGAGGCTCAAATGGGGATATTCCTGGGGTTGATGGTATATGACCTGAGGTTGGGGGAGATGGCAATGGTACATATGCTGAAACTGGAGGCTCAAATGGGGATATTCCTGGGGTTGATGGTATATGACCTGGGGTTGGGGGAGATGGCAATGGTACATATGCTGAAACTGGAGGCTCAAATGGGGATATTCCTGGGGTGGATGGTATATGACCTGGGGTTGGAGGAGATGGCAATGGTACATATGCTGAAACTGGAGGCTCAAATGGCGATATTCCTGGGGTTAATGGTATATGACCTTGGGTCGGGGGAGATGGCAATGGTACATATGCTGAAAATGGAGGCTCAAATGGAGATACTCCTGGAGTTGATGGTATATGACCTGGGGTTGGGGGAGATGAAACTGGGCCTGGCGTTGATGGTGTAGACCATGGCATGGGGGAAGCTGTAGGAGATGTTACCAGCTCTGACATTGACGGTATAGGGGGACTGAAGGAAGCCATAGGAGATGGAACCGGCTCTGGCATGATCGGACTCATGGGAGGCGCAGGAGATTGACTCGGCTCTGGCGTTGATGGGAAAGTCCATGAAATGGGGGAAAGCAGAGGAGAAGGGATCTTTCCCTCCAGTGGCTCAGGTGGATAAGAGAAGCCATCAGCGGGCAATGCAGAAGCAATCCCAATTATTGCACTGCCAATGACAACAAAGGCTGGTAGAATCAACACAAGTTTCCAGCCAACCATCATGAGAATTCTGACCATCAACACCTTGAGGTATTCTGGTTTTCTTAGGTGTTCATAGATTGCATATTTATACAAACAAGGATGTTGAAGGCATAAAAAAACTCCGGTTATATCGAAAACATTCTATGCAGTCCAGGCATATTCTTGGAGGATTGTGCTTAGATTTTGGTACAGAATAATTAAACTATTGTTGGTTTATGAATATGAAACAGTAATGAAACTACATACGTCTCTACATGCTTAGTGTTTTTTACTCCCTTCCCTCGGCCAGCTTTCTTCTCCACAAGAGGGTTTTGTCAGTTTGGGTAAGACATGCTTAACAAATTGATCTTAATCCCCTTCAATTAAAAAACAATAATAATAATCACAAAAGTTTCTTCCATGGATCTTATTTGCCATACTGCATCGAAGAAAATGAACAGATTCGCCAGCAAATTGCTTTGTCATGTTGCTAATTTCCAGATAACACCACTCAAAAGGGGAGAAAAAAAAAAAAAAAAGATCCTCAAAATATAATTGAAAAAAAAAATGAACAACTTCTTTCAATCCAGTTATGAAGCCTTCTCGGAGTCTGACTTGTTACACATTTTTTTTTAAGTTTGAACTGAAATCCCTAAAAGGGGCAAAAAAAATCTGAAAACCCTAATTGATTCAGAGTCACAATTTATAGGGTAGATTCATAGTTTAAGCCAACACTTTAAGAATATGAAATCTTCGGTGTTTCATTCAAAATTCAGTTTTATTTTCCCCCGAGAAAACAAAATGAAAAGGTTAGAGCGCGAAATCACTAAACCCAAATTCTAGGTTTCATGATTTAAGAATCTTAAACTGCAAATCCTGAATTTTGCCTTCTTGTCGCAGTGGAGCTCAGAGAAACGGAAGCATACCTTGATCATTTGGAGAGAAGAAAACGATGGGCTGATGTGCTTCACAGTCTACACTGGAAAAAAGTTGCCGTTTTTTTTCTTCCACATACTTACAAAGATTAATGTGCCCATATCAATAGATTGATCGCGCTAAGTTCTCCCCTCTCACGGAGTTTTGACAGAAAATTATTCCTTTAAATAGAAGATAATTGATAAAAGGATAAGTGGGATGAAGAAGTATCAGAAGGATGTGAAGAACGAATAAATCTATGAACAAGAAGAAGCCTAGAGCTCTGGGTTCAAGCATCACCAAGAAGCATAGGTTTTCTAAAAAAAAAGTGGCTTAATTCACAATTTCAAAATTCTCAAGTTTGGCGAAGTGACAATATTAAATTCATTAATAGTATTAAATTTATTTATGTGTATATAAAAATAAAAATATAAAAAAAATAAAAAAATTGCTTTAATCCAAAGTTTTTTCAAGCCAAAAGTTGTAAGTTTTTTTAATGTGGAAAGCTCTTTTCAAAAAGTCATAATAGAAATAGAGAAATTCTGTTAAATTTAATTTCATATTTGTAGACCCCAAATTGGGATATATCTAAAGCATTTTTTGCAATTAGTTTTTGGCCAGGTGTCGCGCTCTTAGGCAGCCACGTGTCACTCCCGGATTGGCTGTTGAAGATTCAGATGGGCTTTTGAGGAACCAATAGAAGCTTGACAGAAAAAAAAAAAAAAAAAAAAAGGGGGCTGATGAGAAGGAGCCGTTTCTCGGGCAGCCAAAGAAGGCTGGCAGCCAAAGAGGATGATGGGTGAGCTGTTCTTAAGCAACCCAAAGAGCTTGAGGTGACGGTCTAAGGGAACAGAGGAGCTGGGGCTGCAGGGATGACAGAGGAGATATTTCAGTGGCTTGCTGAGGAAGACAGGAAGAGGGGAGGTTTAAAAAGCAAGAAGAGAGGTTGAAGGGAGGTCCAGGGGGGGGTTTTTTTTTAGGCTGCTGTGGAAGGGGTCCAGAAAGGTTCTCTGAGTTAAAGGAAGAAGCTTGGCCGAAAGCACGGTAGCAGACGGATTTTCTGGAGAAAAAGCTTGGAGTCCTGTTGGTTTTTTTTGCTGGAGAAAAACTTCCCCAGGTATGGTTACTGCAAGCTTATTGATGTTTTGGTTGTTACCTCCCTTCCATATCTCTTGTTGATGTTTGAATATTTGTTGGTTTGCTTGGGGTGGATAATGAAGGCCACCTGTTGTTTGTTGAGATATGATCCTAAACTCATGTTTGAGGTTGTTAATCTTAATATGCCATGCTTCTACTGTGAAATATTCCACAATCATGCCAATAGTTGTATTTGTTGTGTTTATTCTCACCTGATCGGAGGGCTCACTGGTGGCTCATGAGTGAAGCCTTAGTTGAGGATATCTTCATCTGCTGTTCCTCATGCTCTGTTTCCATTATTGCTTGCTTGTTGTGGCTGCTCCTTGTTCCTGGACCATGTTAAACGCATGGACTGTGAGAGAGGAAATCTGGCCGTGACCCCTTGCGAAGATACAGATCCTCAAGGTTTTGATGTCATCAGAGAATAAAGTTGCTCTGAAGAGATTTCGGCTATTTCAACCACTCCAAGCCTTATTTATATTATTTTGGAAGGTGACTTGAACAACGATGGAAAGGAGAAGTTAAACAAATTAATACCCATTTGTCCTCATGCATGCGTGCCTACCCATTTAACCCTCTTTTGATACCTATTCCAGCGCATGCATGGCTGTCCCAAAGCTCCTTCCAAAACTCTTGTTAATATCCCAGATTTATCCACCCATGTGCAGGAGGATCATGCTAACCTGGTTATTCTTCATATGCCCATTTCTCATTTTCCATACATGACACTTTCACCTTTCATGCTCATACCCCACCATACCCACAGCCGTATTCACCACCATGCCCGCATTTCCTTCTTCGAAACCCGCTGTTGGCAACCCAACCTTCCAACCTCGTGCATACGTGCCCATACCCACTACCCAAATACCCCACCTATCCATCTCTTACCCGTTTCTCTCTCTATATTATCACCATACCCATACCATGCTCGTCCTCATTAGCTAAGACCACCTTGCATACCCACAAAGTTCATCACCTATTGCTCTTCATACCAAACATCTTCCATTTCATCAATCACCGAAAACCCTTTTTCTCACTGTTTTAATGTTCCTTTCTTACCAATCCTCTTGCCATCTCACCCACGTCTACGTTACCCATGCACGCATAGCTGCCCAGGTTGTTGTGAGTCTCCTCTAAGGTCCTGAATCTACCTAGCCTTCATAGTGGTAGCAGGAGCATAATAAAAAATAAAAAAAAAAGGAAAGAGGAATGTATTGCATGGCAGGCATGAAACTATTTGAATAATTGGTGAATTAAAAGTCAAAGACATGAGTTTTTTATACTATTTTTTATTCTTCATTAGTGGCATGGTTCCAGCAGGCTTCAATGTGGTTTGTTATTATTTTTTTCTCCTTTCTCCCACGTGCCATCTTCTTAATTCCACTTTACATGTTAAAATTTTCATTTTTTAAAGTTCTGTTATCAAATAATTCTTTTAAAATCCCAACGTTTCAAATTCATTCATTTATTTTATCTATTTTATTCATTTATTTTTTTTATTTGTCTATTTATTTATTTATTTATTATTTTATTTAAGAATATATATATACACGTATCCTTTTCAAAATAATATCGTAAAATGTGATTTTTAAATTTATTTCACGAAACTTCCAATCTAATATTCAATTTTCCAAAACTCCAATATTTTAAATTTAATTTTTCAAAATTCAATTCTCGAAATAATTTTTTAGAACTCTACCTTTAAATTTAATTTTCCCAAAATTCAAATTTTCAGTTCCAATATTCCAAAAATTCCATTATTCACGTTCATTCGTTTAAACATTATTTTTGTTAGTATTATTATTATTCCATATTTATTTATTTATTTCTTTTAAAAATTTCAATCATCAAAGTTTAATTATTCAAAAATCTGACTTTCGAATTTAATTTTCAATCTAAAAAAATTCCACTATTCATGTTCGTTCGTTTAAACATTATTCTCATTATTATTATTATTATTATTATTATCCCATTCATTTATTTTACAAATTCCAATAATTAAAGTTCAATTATTCAAAGGTTCGACTTTCAAACTTAATTTTCAAAATCTCACTATTCACTAATTCATCCGTCCAAATATCGTTTTGATTAATTAACAACATTATTCCATATTTACCCATTTATTTCTCTTAAAAATCTCAATTATTAAGGTCTAATTCTTCAAAATTCCAATTTCTAAATTTAGCTATTTGAAACTCCAATTGTCCAATCTCCAAACTTAATTTTCAGTTTCTCATGCTCCAATTCCCGTATATATCCCGCTACTTATTATTATCATTATCATCTTATTCATTATTTCCATAAATTCCGCCTTCGAATGACTTCTAAGATTTCCAATTTTTACACATCAACTTTCATAATTTCTATTTCTCAAATAACTTACGATTCTGATCTCTTTCAAAATTCAACTCCCAAAGTCTCAATTTTTGCAACTTAATCTTTCTTTAAAATCCCGAGCCCTCAAATCGTTTTCAAAATTCCAACCTCTTTCAAATTCAGTTTCTGAAAATTCCCATTCCCACATTCAACCTCTAAAAGTCTAATATCCAAATAAACTCTAAAACTCCAATTTTCTAGTGTTCTTCGATATTCCAATTTTTCAATTAAATTTCAAAAATCCGATTTTCTCTCAAATAGCTTAATTCCATTCTGGTCTTCAAAACAATCTTCTGCTCCTATGTTTTAAAAATGTTTTGAAATAAGCAAAGAATCAAATTTTGTAATTCTGAATAATGGAATTTACGGATTTGGTCCATGCAAAATAAATGGGTATTGGTGGGAGCCCGACATATGCGACTTTATAACTGATTGATTTAGTTGTCATGCATGATTGTTTCTATTCTGCCCTATGACATGTTTGAAATTATTCTTTAATTGTGCACTAACCTCACTTTTTGATAAGCGCATTGTGGCTCGTCACCCAGGTACGTATCTATTCCCATTCCGGTATTTCCATATACATGTTTTGATTCTCCTATGTGCATGATAGTTCCGGGTATTCATTGTTTTCCTCATCAATTGCCATGATTGCTTCATTTTATTAGTAGAGACCCGACTTTAAGGGCTTAGAGGGGTGTTACGGTCTTTACCGTACCTTCTCGATGAGTAACCTGACCTCCGAACCCGATCCGGTTTTTCACAGATCACCTTTTCCAAAATAAGGAGTCACACTTAGGGTTTTTCTTTCTTATTTTGTTTACCCTTTAAAAATAAAACAAAAATGAGTGGCGACTCCAAGTCATTTTCTTAATTAATAAATCATTTTTTTAAAGTAAAAATCGAGCTCGCCATCGAGTGGGAAACGCCATGAGCCGAAATGCGGGGTCCACAAAATGCGACTCCACTGGGGATCTTTTAGAGGGTCAAGCTTGAACTTAAAGTGAAGCAAATGTGGCGTTTGGTGAGTCGATCAGTGGGTACTTACTTCTTGATTGCATAATGAGAGTTCCCGAGTTTTCACTTTGGGACATTGACATGTTGATCATGTTGGTTGATTATTTTGATTGGGGATTCTGATATAGCAAGTTTTTTTTTTTTTATGCTTCATTGATATATTTGTATGAGATATTTGACATGCTGATTATGAGATTGATTATCTTGATTGAGGATTTTGTTTTTTTTGTGTGCTTCATTTCCATGTTTGTTGAGTAACACTGACATGCTGATTATATTGATTGATCATCTTGCCTTGCTTAGCATAGTGATTCTGTTCTTTGCCATGATTATTTTGATCGCCTTGCATGTATAGATTTATTGTTATATCGATTGATTTGAGACGTTAATTCACTTGCTTGTATATTCTCTCGGTCGCTTCTGAGCATGATGTATATTTGTATCACTTTTTCATCCGATTGTCATAGCTTGTATGTGTGCATGAGTGATATATCTTGTACTCTACCTGGCTGCATGTCGCATGACAACTCTTTTTTTGTGTGACTGCATGTCGTTTGTCTCTATGGGCTGCACATCTATCCCCCTGCCTCCAACTCTCTTGGTTTCGGTCATTTCTTTCATCCCGGTTCTCACTATTGCAAGTGTGAGACCTTCTATGTGCTTGTTCTCTAACCGAGCGAGAGATTAGGAGTAGGGTCTAGCGACGGGCTATATCGATGTACGGGAGCATTCTGGAGGAGACCGACATATCGATGTCAATTAGAGTCCGATCATTGAAGACCTATATAGCCCGGAGCTAGGTTTCATGGATATTTGCGCGACCAGTGTGTTTGCTCTTTCTGCTTTAGATTCTTAGGGTTTCGGATGCACCCACACCGCTCACTGTGCACTTTAGTTGACTATTGAGTGTTGAGAGTGTGAGAGCTTTCATTATAGGAGCCCCTTAGGATGCGAGGTAGTGCATGTGTGGAGGTGATGACCACCTTGCATGGAAGCGCCCCGTCTCTTCGGAGGCGTGCAGAGGGTTGCGTACCGCCGGAGGGTATGATCGCTTCTGATAGGGATCTTTAAAGTCCACCCATATCCATTTAGAGCCACCTTCACCTCGTAGGTTGAGCCGTAGATCCTTCGATTAGGACTCCCTTCCTACACGTGGGTGCATCTGAGGGCTTTCAGAGCCTCTGTGGTTACACTTTGGATTTGGCATTCCCTCTTTTTAGTCTCCAGTTGAGAGTGCTTGGAGATCGGTATGAGTTTGAGTACGGTTGGATCACCTTTCGTCTTGTCGCTTTAGTTTGTTCTTTTCACTCGATGAGTTTGTCATGCTTTCCCCCTAGGGCTTTCGTCTTTCTTTCTTGGCTCGACACATCCTTTCACTTTGTTGTCACTCACTCGATACTTTGGGATACGTTCATTGATCACCTTTTTACACTGTCCACCTATCACGGGCTCAGTACCTCATTCTTTGTTTGATCCTTGGTTTGATTTTCAACTCGATGCTCATATTTTCATTACAGAAAGGTGAAAGGCACATTTTCATATTCACACATTTTTCGAGAAATTCGCCTTGATCACCTTATCGTTTTCTCTCTTATGGAGCTCGAGTTGAAGGTTGAATCAAGGATATTTTGGTATAGATTGAGTATCGATCTCGTGTTAGTGTCGTCGTTCACACCCCATTTATTTTCTTCACATCTCGATCATTTTCTGGATCATCGATAGAAATTCTTTAGTCATATTTGTGGTTATTTCACACTGGACACTCATGTGACCCTAGAGATTCTATCGTATATCCAAATTTTGATTGTCATCATACGATTGTGTAGTCATGTATTGGGTTGTATTGTATCATGCATTGGTCATTGTTCGTTCCATCCCGTGTCGTTGCATGAGTCGTGTTTGAGTCGTTTTGCTCGAGTTCTTTTGTAGGGGTCTATTTGTAGTCCCAGTCTTGGTTCAGTGCCCTGGGTTGAGTGGGAGAGAGGTTTTTGCATCTCTGAGCTGCTATAAACGGATTCACAGTCAGTTTCGATTGGTTAGCTTATCGCTTCTGTGGTTTCGATTCAGGAGGCATTGACCAGTTTGAGTTAGAGGATGGATACTCAGCAGAGTAGGCATATAGTGCTTGAGGACACGCCATCTGATTTAGTGGCACCACCTGTTCTACCTGTTCAGATGCCAGCTACACGGACTTTGTATGATCAGGCTGCCGTCATTCCACCCATTATCACACCAGTTACCATTGTTGAGGATCCTCGTTCTCGTATGGACAGACTCGAGCGGAGAATTGGACAGATGAGAGATCCTAACGAGATGATTTCATGGGATGACCCTGACGATGTGCCAGTGGCCACTTTGCCAGTCGGTTTCAGGATGCCTGATATGGAGAGATATACTGGTGTTAGATGTCCTCGTATTCACCTCAGACTTTATAGCACAGTTATGAGGGCCCTTGGTCTAGATGAGGCATAGTTGCTCACTTTGTTCCCATTGTCATTGAGCGGCATGACACGGAGATGGTACGCTTCATTAGAGTCATCTCGTCGGAGAACTTGGGAGGACTTAGCACAAGAGTTTCTGAGACAGTATTCCTTCAGTGGTGATACGAGCGTTACGCGCAGAGAGCTTGAGTTTCTTCGACAGGGATCAGATGAGTCTGTTTCTTATTTTATCTCCCGCTGGAGGGAGAAGGCTGCGAAGATGATTAAGCGACCTACCGAGAGAGATCAGATGAGCATGTTTTTGAGGAGTTTGCATCCTAGGTTTGCTCAGCATCTGACAGGAGTCCCATTCCAGGATTTCAGATCATTGGTTCAGGCTTTATTCGATGTAGATGATGGCATCTCTAGAGGATTATGGTCAGATATTACTCATTCCCTAGATACTGAGGGGAAGGGAGTTGGTGGATCATCTAAGAGCTATGGAGGCGTATGTTCTGCGGAATTTCAGCATCGACGACCTGGTTATCATCCCTGTGCGGGATCATTGCAGATACATAGGAGTGATTTCCCACCCTTACAGCATCGTCATCCTCATTCAGTTCGACAGTACCCTTCTGTGCATCCTCATACTGCCACGGTGCGACCTTCATTTCATTTTCAGCGTCCATAGACTAGTATCCCATGGCGTGAGCAGTCTCATCCCCATCAGCGACATCAGAGGACTTATACTGATTTGGGGATGCCTTTGGATAGAGCTTTCGAGCGACTTAGAGCTACTGGTTTTTTAGCACCATTGGCCCCTAGGCCACCCCCGAGTATCTTACCTCCACGTTTTCGTACTCACGAGTTCTGTGCATTTCACCAGATGGTAGGCCACCGTACTGATTATTGTGCTTCTCTACGTCACACCATACAGGATCTTATTGACAGTGGTGCGGTTAGCTTTCCCGTATCGACCACAGATACTGATCTCGATTCAGATATGACTGTTGATTCCTTTCCAGCCTATTCCACACATGCAGTTCCTCCTCCTTCGGGTTTATACCATCATGTTTGAGACACCCAGGGCACTGATATTCACCAGACGCTATGATATGGCAGACCTTGTTGGTGTACTTTGGGACTACATTATTAGTTGGTCGTTTTGAGTTTTTGTTCTCTTTTACTTTTTATTTGAGTCTTGTTTTATAGTTAGTGATTCGTGTTTGTACCTTGTGTTTCGAGAGTGGACCTTAGTGTCTTATTTTGCATGATGTACTCTCATTTCGCTTAGTGGTATTGTTGTTTTCTTAGGTATGTGTTTCTATCTTCTTTTTATTATTATCATTGTTTCTTATCATGCATTTTATGTGTTGTTATTTTGGGTAGCGTCGTGTGTTGCTTTGTTTTTGTCTCTTGTATGTGTTTGTTTTAGAGTCTTGGACGATTTTAGTATCGTGACTGGTCCCCGAGCAGAGATTGATGGTATGATGATTATGATACAGAGCACCTTGAGACTAGACTTCTTCAGCTGAGGTTCACCATGTCGGACGAGATCACACCCATTACTCTTACTGCTCTTTATGAGATGATGGTGGATTTGACGCGGAGGGTTGAGAGGATTGAGCTTATTTTGTCAGAGCATCCATCGTCATCGAGAGGAGCTCCAAGAGTAACGATGCCTTCATTGCCACGTTTGACTCCATCGATGTTTGCTGCTTTGGGTGCCTCACATCCACGGCCTCGCCCATATTCAATGTTCCAGCAGCATTCCTCATCCATTTCATTGGCTACGCCGACACGACTTCCATCCCGGCTTCAGGGCCCTCCAGTTATTACAGTTCCTCAAGAGCGATTTCACCCTCGTCGACGATGTCAGAGACGCTTTTCAGATTTGAGCACACCCCTGAGCAGAGTTTTTGAGACGTTCCAGGCCATGGGATTCTTGGCTCCTCTGGCTCCCAGGGCACTTCCAGATCCTGTGCCTTCACAGTTTCGGCTTGACTTGTATTGTGCGTACCATCAGTCAGCAGGACATCACACTGATCGTTGCACTGCTCTACGACATGCCATACAGGACATTATTGATTCTGGGACGTTTGGGCATCCTCAGTCCGATATATTTCCTATTCCTACCTCAGCTCAGGCCATGCATGTAGACTCCCCTCCACCAGCAGTCCCTGATCTTATTGATTTGGGCGATTGACTCATGATTGGCTTACCTCGGTACAGTGGTGCTCAGTTTTTGTTCCTTCTGTGGCTAGAGATGTGATGACTGGACCAGTCACTGTTTTTGTTTTGTTTTGTTTGGTCTTGTTTTACTTTTGACATTTAGAGACTATAACTCGATTCTTGAGTATTGTCTTTGTTATCCTTATTTTGCATGATGTACTCATCGGATTATCCCATTGGATGCATTTTCCTTTATGGACATGTGTTTGTGTTTTGTGATATGATGTGTTGTATTTTTTTACTTGAGGCATCTCTTCACTTGCACATTGTGGTCTTGAGGCTTGACCTATCATGGAGGATATTGAGCCTATTAGCCTAGAATCAGAGATTTGACTTAGGGAGTTCGAGACTGTGACACATCTTCTTATGATCAGAGCAGTACCTCGCTCACTTCCCACACCTTGCTTTTGTTTTGACCTGCATCCATCCATTATGAGCTTTGCACAGCATCACCCTTGAGACCATTATATGACTTTTCCATCCTCGGTTTCTCTAGTTTTGCACATCCCTTCTCTGATTCGACCAGGTAGAGTGTGAGGAGTTTGAGCCTAGGGTTGATTTGGCATGGCGAGAGTTGGCTTATGATCTTTGGGTAGTTTACGATGTGAGGATTGATCGATTGCTTGATGAGACTGTCACTTATTTCATTGTGAGTATAGAGATTGATCTTGTATGATGAGAGTTGGCTCGTGATGGGTAGTCGTACTTGATGGGATCACCGTTTACTTTGCTTTGAGAGGATCATCTTTGAGATTATTATGGAGCATTTGGAGTACAGTTGGTGCATGATTCTAGAGGGTTGACATGGTTATATCACATGGACATCGATCTTTAGTATTGATCATTTGAGGGCTTGATAGCACTGATTACTACTCAAAAAGTTCTATTTGATAACCTATAATTAATCTTTTTAAACACTTTTGAGTAATAGTTTAGGCCTTTTAACTCAATTGGCATGTTAAGGATCCTTTAAAGCAATTTTAATCACTTTGTGTAAGTTTTGGTGTTTTTGTTAGTATTTTGATCACCAAAGCAAGTCAAGAATGAGGAGAGCTATGAGGAATCTTGGGCAAAGCTTGGAAGTCATTTGCCAAGAGTAAATCCGGATTGCAAGGAGAAAAAGCAAAGAGAATCTGCCATAAAGCATATTCTTGATGACAGTCGTAGCAGCCACTTTTGGAGCACTTTCTGAAGTCCAAATGATGCATGCTATATACCATTTCAAAGATCAGGAAGTCAACAATCCAATGCTTCAAACGGTGTGCAATTCGGAGTTGAAACGAAGAAGTTGCAGCCATTACAAGCCAATCACTCCGAGCTGAAGGAAGCATTTTGCAAAGTGCTGCGAAATCACCCTTTTGTTGCGAAGTGATTTCGCAGCATTTTTGTACAGTAAGGTGTTTCTCCTTCTGACGATGCACGATTTATGCCGCGAGAAGGAAGCTAGGAACCTCAAGGTGGAAGCCAACTTTGCAGCCTGGTGAAGATAGCTTGGTGTTGCGAAATTATTTCGCAGCCCTCTTAAGTGTCTGCGAAATCTCGCAGACACCATTTTTCTTCTGCGAAATGGTTCCTGAAGCCTCCCGATTTTTTGCTACCGACATTGGGAGATATTTTACATCAGATTTTTGTTGTCTAAATCCCAAAATACTCCTTGTAAACCACCAACTACAAGATTCCTTAGCTTTTAAGTTAGTAAAAAGACTAAATATCTTTGTAACAATTAGTTTTATATTATGTTCATATATATACCTCTCGGGAGCCTGTTCTCGGAGAGGAGTTCCTTCTGAAAAAGTTTGGGTAAGCAAGTAAAGTCTATTTTCTTTCTACTGCCTTACCTTCTCACTTTGTATTTTCATTTTATTTCTAAATTATGAATTCTCTGAGGAGTTTTCCCCAGAGAATGAGTAACTAAACCTCTAATTCCTTGGAGATAAGGTTGCCGGGGAAGGTTCCAAGTGCAAGAATGCAGAGCTTTGTGGTTTTAGCTTTTAATGAAGAGGAAGTGAAATCCTTTAATGATTTCTATGTTTTTAGTTAACTTAAAACACCTTAGAGTCACCTGGGCCAACACTTGGTAAGGCAAGTGATTTCCAACCATGGAAATGCACTAGTTTACCTCTTGCGAGCCTCTGGGAGGTGACTTCAAGGTAGGATTTTCTGGAATTACCAACACTTGGTAAGCTTTTGGACTCCTAGGAGACATCCATTAGTTATCTCTTGCGAGTTTGTGAAGGGAAGTCCAAGGTTAAAGATCATTTTGAATGGTAAGTGCTCGTGAGAGGCATGAACCATTGCAAGTTGCATCAGTGAGAGAATTAAAGTGAAATCTAATTGAAGGAGTCTCTGTACAACACTGGTTAGAGAATTGACTATATGTTGAATCTCTAACGCGAGGAAATGAACCATCTGACCGGAGCTATGTCTTTTGCATGAGGAACCACCCCAATGAACCTAACTCTCCAGGGAATGCTTTTCTTCCTAAATTATTCCAAACTTCTGTTATGTTAGTTAGTTTAAGTATAAACCTTTACCAATCAAAGTTTGTGTTTTACTTCTTAAGCTAACCGTGAAATGAAACAAGACCAATTCACTTGGAATTGGTATCATTGATTGCTTGTTAATCATTCCCAGTGAACGATCCTAGAGCCACTATACTATAGTAGCTTTTTATTTGCTACCCTAGTGTATGGTGTTATAGGTATAAATTTTGTTGATCACTCCCTCATCCAAGGAGCACCAGCTGGACATGGATCAGCTGAGACACCAATTGGGCACGAATCAAGCACGATGTTTGAGATCGTGGTCGCAGGATGGGTGGTCTTCATTTCGGTTAGCTCATACCTTATTACCTTTATTGACATCATAGTCCGTTGCTAGCCCATTGAGCCTCGCATGCGCACTATAGCCTTTCTTTCTTATCACCTTGCTCACATTTTCACACCGGGATAGGGGCCCTTTAATGTATGCATGCATTGTTTGGGAGTTTCATGAGCGTTGGACCTGGAGGGCACATTTTTCTCATTATCTTTTCCTATCACTGCACCTCTGCATTTTCATCTCATCTCGTTGGTTGTGTTCCTCATCTCTTCTTCCTTATCCCATCTACTACTTGTTTGTTTCATATTTCTCTTCACCCTAAGTGGTGATCCTCCTCAGTTCACCACATGGAGGATAGTCACATCATTTCCACCATCTATCTCGCGGACACTGGTTTAGAGATCCTTAGTTTGAGAAGGTCGTCTTGTCAGAGAGAGTTTGTTTGTTACCTTAGCACTTGGGAGTGTGTCCATTTGTTATTGATATCATCTTTGGGGTTCATTTGTTCATGTTCAGGGTACGCGTATTTGTATGTATGTAAAAAAAATAATAATAATAAAAATAAATAAATTATTATTATTAGCACATGTGTGTATGTGCATAGTGTTCTCGATCATTGAGTATGTATATTGATGTTTGGGGGGTCATTTTCATCGAGTATGTTCGTTATTGGGAGTTCGTATGTGAGCTCTTCGAGATCCCATGTTATTTGTATTACTTCATCATATCTATTTTGTGAGAGAGATGAGTGACCTTCTCCTAAGGACTCTGAGTCATTGTCCTTTCCATCATCACGTTCATTATTGATGTGACTTCACTTCATGTTTGATCTGAGTCGATCACCACCTTTCTTCATATATTCATTGTTTCGCTGTCATTTTTATCGTCGCTTGTGTTTCACCTCATTCACTTCACGTCTTATTATCTTCTTACAGCAACCCATCTCGGGTTTGATACTCATTTCGCATCATTCATTCCACATATCACTATCAGTTCATTTTGCTTCATTTGTCTCCTTATCGACATCGTATTCACGTTAGGCATCCTCAGGTCCATGGCTCACGGGATTCACTATACATGTTGCATTTCATACATGAGGGCATGGGTTTTGATCATTGGGTATTTGAGCCTAGTTTCCCTTCATTTCTATCACCCTATCACCCTAGCCTACGTTACGTCCCGAGTCTTAAGACCACCCTGAGGCCATGACATCACACGTTGTGTTTGATAGCTCTTATGTGAGCGATACTTGGGATTGATTCGGGAGCATTCTGTTTGTGATGGACCAGGAGTTATGGTATGACCCTACACTAAGGCATAGCCATCTCAGAGAGTTTTTTTCTATCGGATGACCATTATGTCGAGGCATATTCTTCTCAGTCGATGACGGATTTTTGAGCCATGTCCATTCCTCGGGGGATATCAGATGTCATTTTTCACATTGGAGCATGAGACATGATTGGCGCATTTCGTCTGGTGTACTTTACACAGGGGCATACCCCTTTCGATCGATGATGGTTTTTTGGCATGGCTGTTCCTTGGAGGTGTTCAGATTCATTTCACATTGGAGTACGAGATATGATTGGGTGATATATTTGATGTGATCACAGGAGCATAGCCTTCTCATCATTGTTGACATATTTTTGAGATGATTGGATCAGAACACGGACACTTATGAGAGCATGCAGTGGAGCTTAGTCATTTCAGGGTTTGCCCTATACTGGGGCATAACCCTTTCATTGGCGGTTGATCTTAGAGATATCAGTTCACATTGGGACATGCTCTTTCTTTGGGGGAGGTCAGATACTCTCTTCACATTACCACGAAGGCTTTGATGAGCAGATGTTCATTTTGATCAGATGATGTATGATTGGTTGTACTCTTCTCATAAATGTTTGATTTGGAGATGCTTACACTAGGGCATAGCCCACTCGTCTTGGCGATGATTTTGTGAGATGACAGTTTATACCAGACACTTACTTTCCAGAGATCATTCTGCATTGAGAGCTTACCCATTCTGAGGTGATGCATTCATACTAGGGCATAGCCACCTTGCTGATTTTGACATTGAGCCTCCACTTCTTGTTTATGATCGCTGCTCTCGATGAATTATAGAGTTGTTGGCACCCTGGGTTCAGTCTTCTCAGCATACCTAGTTGGATTTGGGTACCCACTTTCCTTTGTTACACACCTATCCATCCTACATTGGACATTGTTATACCTGCGCCCTTCTTATCAGAGCCTTACATCTTTTGAGCCCACATATTTCATAGTCTTACACGACCTTATCCATTTCTCTTGTGATCAGAGGAGGATGCAGACCAGTCTCGGGCTTTCTGGTTGGGTTTTCACATGCCTTTGGACATTAGGTTCAACATCTCCCATGATAATAGGGCCTATTAGATTGTTGATGCACTTGTGATGATGTACTCATATTGCCAGTCGACATGTTGTGTTTTGATTTGCTTACATTTCAGACCTAGGGTCTCTGTCAGCATTTGTTTGATCCATTATTTTAGTTTTGCTTGGTCAGCATAGTTTCAGTGATGTTTGGACTCGTTTTAGCGTTTGTTCATTGAGGCTATGTATATCATTTTCATTGCATCATCATTGAGCATATCCCAGAGTATCTTGTTCGGTGACATTATATGTCCCATGTTGACTACTATCTTACACTAGGGCATACCCTCGTCCTTGAGTTCATCGATTCTCTTTTGCAGACTTTCTCGCTGCTCATTCTATCTCTTGACCTTTGTGAGTTGTCATACTGGGGCATACCCCCATCCTTGAGTTCATTAACGTTTTGCAGACTTCTCTCATTACTCTATCTATTTCTTGATCTTTGCGAGTCATCATACCGGGGCATACCCCCTTTAGCGCTTTTCTACTGGGGCATACCCCCCCTCTCTTTGGGTTTACCATGTCTCATGTTGATTTCATGGTTGTCAGACCCATTTGTCGATCTTTATGAGTTATCGCCTAGGGCATACCCCCCTTTAGCGCTTTTCTACTGGGGCATACCCCCTCTCTTTGGGTTTACTGTGTCTCATGTTGATTTCATGGTTGTCAGACTCATTTGTCGATCTTTATGAGTTATCGCCTAGGGCATCCCCCTACCATCGTCTTGTTTAGGGCATCCCCCTATTGTCATCTTATTTAGGGCATCCCCCTTCTTTCAGTTATATCATCACCATGGATTTTCATCCTTGGGCTTTCAGATTTATCACCACCATGGATTTTCATCCTTGGGCTTTCAGGATTTTCACCACCATAGGTTTTCATTTATGGGCATTTCAGATTTATCACCACCATGGATCAGCTATCTATGAGCATTTCAGTTATTTCACCACCATAAATTTTCATCTATGGGCATTTCATTTATTTCACCATCATAGATTTTCATCTATGAGCCTTTGTTTTAGTTTTCACCACCATAGATTTTCATCTATGGGCATTTCAGTTATTTCACCATCATAGATTTTCATCTATGAGTCATTGTTTCAGTCATATCACCACCATAGATTTTCATCTATGGGCATTTCAGATTCACCACCATAGATCTTCATCTATGGGCATTTTAGGTTTATCACCACCATGGATCAGCTATCTATGGTCATTTCAGTTATTTCACCACCATGGATCCTCATCCTTGGGCTTTCGAGATTATCGCCACCATGGATTGGCATCTATGGGCCTTTTTTTATTGTATCACCACCATAGGTCTTCACCTATGGGCCTCCTAGTTTAGCTTTTAGAGTTAGCCTTTTGGTTTGGCTTCTAGAGCTATTATTTTCTAGTTTAGCGTTTAGAGTTAGCTTTTTGGTTTGGCTTCCAAAGCCGTTGTTTTTCTTAGTTTAGCATTTAGAGTCAGTCTTGTCATTCAGAGTCACAGCTCTTGGCATTTATATTCACTGGCATTGCACATCTTACCTTCAGGGTTTTGCATTCGTCCTCGGCTTTCCTCACTTCGTTACCCGGTGCTTATCGCATATTCATCTCGTACTCCAGGGTGGTTCGACCGTTACTCATCTTTGACATTGATCTCTTGAGTCACCTGTAGAGACGTCTTAGAGGGAGCCTAGGTCCTCAGTGTGACTTCAGGGTCATTTTGTGACATCCTTTTCTTTTACGATTAGAGCTTCTATGTTTGTCTGTTAGTCTAAGTGAGTTCGTGTCTCACTGGTGTCCCTATGGGGGTCTCCTTGGTTCTTCGGTAGAGTTCATTTCATTACATTCACTATTAACACTTGTTTTTCACTCCAGTGTTCATGTTTTTTACACTCATGAACTCTACCGAAGAGGGACATATTTGTAGACCCCAAATTGGGATATATCTAAGGCATTTTTTGCAATTAGTTTTTGGCCAGGTGTCGCGCTCTTAGGCAGCCACGTGTCACTCCCGGATTGGCTGTTGAAGATTCAAATGGGCTTTTGAGGAACCAATAGAAGCTTGACAAAAAAAAAGAAAAAAAGAAAAAGGGGGCTGATGAGAAGGAGCCGTTTCTCGGGCAGCCAAAGAAGGCTGGCAGCCAAAGAGGATGATGGGTGAGCTGTTCTTGAGCAACCCAAAGAGCTTGAGGTGACAGTCTAAGGGAATAGAGGAGCTGGGGCTGCAGGGGTGACAGAGGAGATATTTCAGTGGCTTGCTGAGGAAGACAGGAAGAGGGGAGGTTTAAAAAGCAAGAAGAGAGGTTGAAGGGAGGTCCGGGGGGGGTTTTTTTTTAGGCTGCTGTGGAAGGGGTCCAGAGAGGTTCTCTGAGTTAAAGGAAGAAGCTTGGCCGAAAGCACGGTAGCAGACAGATTTTCTAGAGAAAAAGCTTGGAGTCCTGTTGGTTTTTTTTGCTGGAGAAAAACTTCCCCAGGTATGGTTACTGCAAGCTTATTGATGTTTTGGTTGTTACCTCCCTTCCATATCTCTTGTTGATGTTTGAATATTTGTTGGTTTGCTTAGGGTAGATAATGAAGGCCACCTGTTGTTTGTTGAGATATGATCCTAAACTCATGTTTGAGGTTGTTAATCTTAATATGCCATGCTTCTACTGTGAAATATTCCACAATCATGCCAATAGTTGTATTTGTTGTGTTTATTCTCACCTGATCGGAGGGCTCACTGGTGGCTCATGAGTGAAGCCTTAGTTGAGGATATCTTCATCTGCTGTTCCTCATGCTCTGTTTCCATTATTGCTTGCTTGTTGTGGCTGCTCCTTGTTCCTGGACCATGTTAAACGCATGGACTGTGAGAGAGGAAATCTGGCTGTGACCCCTTGCGAAGATACAGATCCTCAAGGTTTTGATGTCATCAGAGAATAAAGTTGCTCTGAAGATATTTCGGCTATTTCAACCACTCCAAGCCTTATTTATATTATTTTGGAAGGTGACTTGAACAACGATGGAAAGGAGAAGTTAAACAAATTAATACCCATTTGTCCTCATGCATGCGTGCCTACCCATTTAACCCTCTCTTGATACCTATTCCAGCGCATGCATGGCTGTCCCAAAGCTCCTTCCAAAACTCTTGTTAATATCCCAGATTTATCCACCCATGTGCAGGAGGATCATGCTAACCTGGTTATTCTTCATATGCCCATTTCTCATTTTCCATACATGACACTTTCACCTTTCATGCTCATACCCCACCATACCCACTGTATTCACCACCATGCCCGCATTTCCTTCTTCGAAACCCGCTGTTGGCAACCCAACCTTCCAACCTCGTGCATACGTGCCCATACCCACTACCCAAATACCCCACCTATCCATCTCTTACCCGTTTCTTTCTCTATATTATCACCATACCCATACCATGCTCGTCCTCATTAGCCAAGACCACCTTGCATACCCACAAAGTTCATCACCTATTGCTCTTCATACCAAACATCTTCCATTTCATCAATCACCGAAAACCCTTTTTCTCACTGTTTTAATGTTCCTTTCTTACCAATCCTCTTGCCATCTCACCCACGTCTACGTTACCCATGCACGCATGGCTGCCCAGGTTGTTGTGAGTCTCCTCTAAGGTCCCGAATCTACCTAGCCTTCATAGTGGCAGCATGAGCATAATAAAAAAATAAAAAAAAAAAAGGAAAGAGGAATGTATTGCATGGCAGGCATGAAACTATTTGAATAATTGGTGAATTAAAAGTCAAAGACATGAGTTTTTTATACTATTTTTTATTCTTCATTAGTGGCATGGTTCCAGCAGGCTTCAATGTGGTTTGTTATTATTTTTTTCTCCTTTCTCCCACGTGCCATCTTCTTAATTCCACTTTACATGTTAAAATTTTCATTTTTTAAAGTTCTGTTATCCAATAATTCTTTTAAAATCCCAACGTTTCAAATTCATTTATTTATTTTATCTATTTTATTCATTTATTTTTTTATTTGTCTATTTATTTATTTATTTATTATTTTATTTAAGAATATATATATACACGTATCCTTTTCAAAATAATATCGTAAAATGTGATTTTTAAATTTATTTCACGAAACTTCCGATCTAATATTCAATTTTCCAAAACTCCAATATTTTAAATTTAATTTTTCAAAATTCAATTCTCGAAATAATTTTTTAGAACTCTAGCTTTAAATTTAATTTTCCCAAAATTCAAATTTTCAGTTCCAATACTCCAAAAATTCCATTATTCACGTTCATTCGTTTAAACATTATTTTTGTTAGTATTATTATTATTCCATATTTATTTATTTATTTCTTTTAAAAATTTCAATCATCAAAGTTTAATTATTCAAAAATCTGACTTTCGAATTTAATTTTCAATCTAAAAAAATTCCACTATTCATGTTCGTTCGTTTAAACATTATTCTCATTATTATTATTATTATCATTATCCCATTCATTTATTTTACAAATTCCAATAATTAAAGTTCAATTATTCAAAGGTTCGACTTTCAAACTTAATTTTCAAAATCTCACTATTCACTAATTCATCCGTCCAAATATCGTTTTAATTAATTAACAACATTATTTCATATTTACCTATTTATTTCTCTTAAAAATCTCAATCATTAAGGTCTAATTCTTCAAAATTCCAATTTCTAAATTTAGCTATTTGAAACTCTAATTGTCCAATCTCCAAACTTAATTTTCAGTTTCCCATGCTCCAATTCCCGTATTTATCCCGCTACTTATTATTATCATTATCATTATCATCTTATTCATTATTTCCATAAATTCCGCCTTCGAATGACTTCTAAGATTTCCAATTTTTACACATCAACTTTCATAATTTCTATTTCTCAAATAACTTACGATTCTGATCTCTTTCAAAATTCAACTTCCAAAGTCTCAATTTTCGCAACTTAATCTTTCTTTAAAATCCCGAGCCCTCAAATCGTTTTCAAAATTCCAACCTCTTTCAAATTCAGTTTCTGAAAATTCTCATTCCCACATTCAACCTCTAAAAGTCTAATATCCAAATAAACTCTAAAACTCCAATTTTCTAGTGTTCTTCGAGATTCCAATTTTTCAATTAAATTTCAAAAATCCGATTTTCTCTCAATAGCTTAATTCCATTCTGGTCTTCAAAACAATCTTCTACTCCTATGTTTTAAAAATGTTTTGAAATAAGCAAAGAATCAAATTTTGTAATTCTGAATAATGGAATTTACGGATTTGGTCCATGCAAAATAAATGGGTATTGGTAGGAGCCCGACATATGCGACTTTATAACTGATTGATTTAGTTGCCATGCATGATTGTTTCTATTCTGCCTTATGACATGTTTGAAATTATTCTTTAATTGTGCACTAACCTCACTTTTTGATAAGCGCATTGTGGCTCGTCACCCAGGTACGTACGTATCTATTCCCATTCCAGTATTTCCATATACATGTTTTGATTCTCCTATGTGCATGATAGTTCCAGGTATTCATTGTTTTCTTCATCAATTGCCATGATTGCTTCATTTTATTAGTAGAGACCCGACTTTAGGGCTAGAGGGGTGCTATGGTCTTTACCGTACCTTCCCGATGAGTAACCTGACCCCCAAACCCGATCCGATTTTTCACAAACCACCTTTTCCAAAATAAGGAGTCACACTTAGGGTTTTTCTTTCTTATTTTGTTTACCCTTTAAAAATAAAACAAAAATGAGTGGCGACTCCAAGTCATTTTCTTAATTAATAAATCATTTTTTTTAAAGTAAAAATCGAGCTCGCCATCGAGTAGGAAACGCCATGAGCCGAAATGCGGGGTCCACAATATTATATTTACATATTTCAAAATTATATTATTTATAAAATTCCTTTAATTTATTTTTAAAATCAAATAACCTGACTATGTCTGCTCCTGAAAATATAATGGAAAATACGAAGAAAATAAAATAGAATGAAAGAAAAAATTAAAAAAAAATTTAAAAAATAAAATAAAATTAACAAATTATTTTTATATGCTACTTCAAACTCATTTTACTTATTTTCACTTTTCAATATAAAGATTAAATAATTTACAAATATGTAAATTTTTAATTAATCTTACTTTATATTTATATATTATTTTTTATAAGATAATTAAATATGAAAAAATTATTTTTCTTAACATTTTTTTCTTATATTTGTAGTTTCTGAGAATCAAACATAACTTTTATTTATATTTTTCTCATCAAATTTTTCAACATGCATGTTTTATACTTTACTTGGATGAACTTTTTTTTTGGACTTACAAAATTTGAAATTTCATTTTAACGAAAGAAGTTACTATTGATATATATTCCAACATTGACCCCCTTTAGCCTTATATCACTTTCCTAAAGGAAAGTCAATGGTGTCACCATATTTAAAATTTTTAATGTCTTATAAAGTGGCTTTATTAATAATGACATCATCAATCTAAAAATAACATCACCTAAGTTCCTCATATGAAAATATTTTATCCAATGTGTTAGTTATTACTTTGACAGTGACTCCATCATTAGTGACATAATAGCTTGTTTTCATACTAATAACAAAAGCTTGCTCGAATTTGTGTAATATATGGGATCTTATGAAACAAATCACAAGAAAAAAAAAACTAGGAAACTATTTCGGACTGTTTTTAAAAATACAAAATTATTTTCTAAACTTGAAAACATGTTTATTAATTCTTTTCACAAAAAAATGATTTTTTGAAAATTTGTTCTAACAATAGTGTGTTTTCAAAAAAGATATATCAATTATTTTCATTCACTTGTTTTTGGGGTTGTTTTAGAAAATAATTGTTTATATACAAAATAATTGAATATAATAGATTATCATAGATAAAACTTATTTTAAAAACATTTGAAAACATGGAAAATAGATTGAAAATATTTAAAGTTTTTGCAAAGGCTTTTCTATTAGAAAAGATAAAAGATAAAAAAAAATATATATATATATATATATATATATACCTTTTATAATTGTTTAAAAAAAAAAATTATGGGTCTATTTGGAAACTATTTTTTAGAATAATTTTATATTCTCTAAAATAAAAAAACATAGGAAGTATGTTTTACAACTAAAAACTGTTTTCTTTTTTCTGTTGTTAAGAATAGAAAATAGAATGTTATCAGAAAACATATTTTAGTTATGTTATGTTATTTTTACTTTTTTTTTATGATTGTTTTAAGAAATAATTATATGAACATGTAGAATGATTAAAAATAAATCACTATATATATAAAATAAAATAAAATAAGGAATATTTAAAAATATTAAAATTAAATTAAAAATATTTTAGGTTTCTAAATAGGCTTTTGTTTTACAAAAATCAAAAATCAATTTTCAAAAATTGTCATAAAAAACTAATTTTCAGAATTGTTTTAAAAAACAATTACCAAATTAACAAATCCTATAATTTCAAAATTGTTTTTGAAAAGATAGTCAAACAAGCACCAGTTGTTTCTTCTTGGATTGTACCCTATATCTTTTTAAATTAACGGATATAAATCTTCATGTTTATCTAAAATAACATTTGACATTCTAGATTTCAAAATTAACATATAAAAAATTAAGGTGATATAACTATGCAATAACATACATAATAAAAATGGAAAAAAAATGAAAAGACATATTTGAGATTTTATGACAATGAAACATATTTGTAGACACTAAGCAATTTATTGATAAATTTCATTATTAATAATTATTTAAAATTCAAAAAAAAAAATAAAAAATCAATTAGTTTAAATTATCTAATTAAATGTTACTGGACAATGATGAAAAACAAAAATTTACTTCTTGAGTCGGTAAGTTTGATGTTGAATGAGACCAAATTAGAACACTCAGCTTACCTATAATTACATATAGCTAACATAAATTCGTTGTTGTTGTTACTTTAAAGTTATATAGACAACCTTTACCCAATCGATTAAAAATCATAAAGTATTATTTATTTTTTAATAATAATATAACAAAGCATTGAAATTAAAATTATTGGAAGTAATATTACATATCATTAATTATTTATAGTTATATTTATAAAAAACCATATAAATAACATGTTACACTATATATCTTAATTGCCCAAATAATATATATTTATCATATTTTCATACCAATACTACTAATATAAAGCAAAACATTTATATTTAAATAAACTTAGACTATAGGACTTAATCTCACATATTTTTAAATACTTTTTTATGATTTATATAAAGTAATAAAAATAAAATAGTATAGTATAAATATTAATATGTCAAATAAAAATTAAGAACATGCTATTTAATAATTAAATAAATCATTTAGCTATTTAATAACATCACAATTTAATAACACTAGTGACAAAATTATTAAATTCATCAACAAATAATAAAATCTTTGAGGAAAAAAAATTCATTAGCAAATATAGACAAAAAGCTATAACTTTCAGTGATGAAGTTACTTTCATCCTGTAGACCCCCCCCTCCTCGGTTTTTGTTTTCTGAGAGCGTCCGGAGGAGGGCATATGAAGTGGGGGACCGGCTCCTTGAAACAGCAGCTGCACAAGACACATGGCTATGGAGTTGACAGTAGCCATGCCAGTTGGGTGAATGGTGACACCATCCTCCGAGGACTCACAGTGGAGTGGGAGGGTGGCAGAGCAAGTTACAGGGTAAGATATTTTGAGTAGAGGTGGGGCCGAAGAGGAAGGGAAAGGAAGGAAAAAGGAGGAAGGAAGGAGATTTTTGGTTTGGAGAGCGAGTTTTCTGGGAGAGGGTGAAGCTACTAGAGAGATTTTGGAGAGAATCCTCAGAGAGAAGGGGAAGACACCTGCTACAAGGAGACGAAGGACTTCCTGGAAGAATCTTCTTTTCTGTTTGCTTGTAAATAAGCTTTTCAGGTATGGATTCTGCTTATTATTTTCACCATCTTGTTATGGGATATCTTTGTTTGTTTTATGCATGAATTTCAGGCCATAAGATTAGCTTTTATTGATCTTTAGGATGATTACGGTTTTGTTGTCATTGTTATATCATGACTTTCTTCTTGAAAAGACCTTGGCTTTGTTTTATCTCCAGTGTGAGATATCTCAATGCTTAATCCCCTGTTTTTTGTGTAAACCCCTGGATCTCTCCACCCTCTTGCGAGCTCACAGAAGAAACGAGGAAATGGGTCTCCAATCATTGTTTTTCTTATCTTTGAACTCTGTAGGGACCCCTCCCCTTGGGAAACACGTGGCACGCAGCTCATAGTGACGCGTGGCACGTGTTATCAACCGGACCATCATCATCCGGATTCCCCTAAGGATATGCATGGTGCAGTTATCCTATCCGGACCGCCTCAAGGAAAGGCAAACGGCGTTTCATCTTCTCCTATCCAAGGAAGAGCAAACGACGCTGGCAGAGCGTACACATCCGGATAGTCTCCACAACACATCCGGATAATCAGCATGAGCCATCCGGATATAAATCTTCTGGATGGTCAATTAAAGTAAAGCAAGTCCTACACGCAATCACAACAAGCAGCCATGGCCCACATCCCATCACCTGCAGAATGAGAAGACAAGAGGAAGTGACAGCAAGTCACTTCCCACGATCATTCTGCATAATCGCTTCCCACGATCTCTGACAGCCGCATCACCTACCATGGTCTCTGACAGCCATTCGTAGGATGATAGTGCTCCTACTAACACCTATTGTCATCATCACAACAGAAAAGATCTCCTCACCATTAATGAGAGGAACAGTACCCCTGAAGCTGGATATATACCTTCGCACGAAGAAGAAGGGGGGATCCCCTGGTAACCTCTTGATACCTAGTAAAAGGCCAACTGATTTATATATTTCTCTTTCACCATGGCTAACAAAACCATCGGAGGGTGCGTCCGGACACCCTGTCCGGATGCCTTTTGCAGGTGTAATCGCTGAATCAAGAACCCCTTGTGTGTTGAGAATCACGTGTCCATCCCTCTAGCAGCAACGTGGATCACCGGATACGCGAGGCGACAACATTGGCGCCGTCTGTGGGAAACTTTTACTTTTTATTTTGATTCAGTCACTAGCAAAGATGGCCACACCTTCCCAAAGTCGATCATCTGATATAGAGGAAGAAGATAATCACGAATGGCGTCAAGCCATCGAAAAAAGACAGTTGGCGAGCGAAAAACAGCTAAGAGCTCTCCTCCAGGAGACGGAGAGGTTAAGGGAAGAAAACGCTGTGTTACGCATTCAAGCCTCAACATCAGGACCTCCTCGTCGTCAGCGCTCAAAAGGCCAGGTGGCAAATTCAAGGCCAGAGCCAGAATCAATATATCCTGGGTCAACAGGAGCTGTCCCAGGAACATACAACGCAAGGCCCCATGAGCCACGCACACCCATGCCTCGAGCTCCCCGTGAGGAAAGCTCAGATTCCACTCATTTCTCAGCAAAAAGACAACGTGATAGAAAATCACAGTTGTCAAGTTCTATGCGCGCAAGACTAGGCCCACAAGAGCCTGGGAGATCAAGGCCACCAGCAGCCACAACCCGGGCGCCACGCCCCGATCCTATGATCGCTCCCATGGTGCAGAACGTACCTCCGCATCGTGACCCCATGGTCACCCCAGCGATGCGGAACGTTCACTCACACCTAGCGGAACGACCAGCTGGGAGAAACCTCCCAAACGAGCCACCCATTGGCTCCATCAGCAAAAGGCTGGATGACATGCTCTCCACGCCCTTTTGCTCTCATATCACTCATTACGAACCCCCAAGGGGATTCCTCGTACCAAAGTTTTCCACATATGATGGGACCAACGACCCCTTCGATCACATCATGCACTATCGACAGCTTATGACGCTCGATATTGGCAACGATGCATTGTTATGCAAAGTATTCCCCGCCAGCCTTCAAGGGCAGGCCCTCTCATGGTTTCATCACCTACCTCCTAACTCTATTGACAATTTCAGGGACCTCTCTGAAGCATTCGTGGGACAGTACTTGTGCTCTGCTCGACACAAGCAGAATATCAGCACCCTCCAGAACATAAAAATGAGAGACAACGAATCCTTGAGGGAATTTGTGAAACGATTTGGCCAAGCCGTACTCCAAATAGAGGTTTGCAGCATGGATGCTGTCCTACAAATCTTCAAGAGAAGCATTTGTCCAGGCACTCCATTTTTTGAATCACTGGCAAAAAAGCCTCCTACAACGATGGACGATTTGTTCAGACGTGCTAACAAATATTCAATGCTCGAAAATGACGTGCGTGCAGCCACTCAGCAAGTTTTGGTTGCCGGACGAGCTTCTAGAGATAACGCGGACAGACATGCCAAACCTCCGGCCCGTCCAAAACCAGTTGACCGGAGACAGGACGGGCCGAGTCGTCCGAATAGGCCGCCCGTCACACCCCTATCCGTATCATACGAAAAACTTCTCCCAATGATCCAAGGGTTGTCCGACTTCAGGTGGCCTAGACCCCTCGAAACGGACCCATCCATAAGAGACCGCAGCAAGAAATGCGCCTTCCACAAAGACCATGGTCATACAACAGAGACATGTCGATCCCTCCAGTATCTAGTTGAAAGGCTCATCAAAGCAGGACATTTAAAACAGTACCTCCGCTCAGATACTGGAGGAAGGGACGTATCTCAACATCATAACTCTGAGGCCCCGAGGGCCCCAGTCGCCCCCAAGGCTGTCATAAACTATATCAATGGGGGCCCGTCTGACGAGGAATACGATTCCAGGCGTAAAAGGCAGAAATTGCTGCGGGCCACGTCAATACGCGAGCGCATTAATTCCATCCGGCCGGGTCTTACTGGAGAGGGTCCTCGCCCTATAGATGGGACAATCATTTTCCCACCAGTAGATCCCACCCGGACGCTACAGCCACATCGCGACGCCCTCATCCTCTCTCTAGAAATAGGAAATTTTGATGTAAGACGTATCTTGGTTGACCCAGGCAGTTCAGCCGATCTGGTGCAAGCATCAGTCGTAGGCCACATGGGACATAGCCTCACGGGTCTCGAAAACCCCGGACGAATCTTATCCGGATTCAACGGGTCATCAACAACATCCTTAGGAGACATTATACTGCCGGTTCGAGCTGGCCCAGTCACTCTCAACGTGCAATTCTCGGTGGTACAAGAGTTGTCACCCTTCAATGTCATCTTGGGACGCACATGGCTTCACTACATGAAAGCCATCCCTTCCACATATCATCAAATGGTGAGTTTCCTCACCAATGAAGGGCAAACTGACTTGTATGGCAGCCAGTTAGCCGCTCGCCAGTGCTACCAAATAGCACGTGAAGCAGTCGCTAACCAGGATGATGCATCTCCCCCTGAACCTAGCATTGCGCGCGACCAATAGCAATTATTGGGTCCGGTGGACAAGGATCCCCCGGTAGCAGATCCCTTACAAACAATCCAAATCTCAGAAGAGAATGATCACCTCACAAACATCAGTTCCCTCATGACACAAGAAGAAACCCAGAGCATACAAAATATCCTTCGAAGCAACCATGACATCTTCGCATGGACACATTCGGATATGAAGGGAATTCATCCCTCTATCGCCTCTCACAAGCTTAACGTCTTTCCAGCAGCCAGACCCATTCGACAGAAGATTAGACGCTTTCACCCGGATAGACAAAGAGTTATCCAAGATGAAATTAACAAATTGTTGGAAGCCGGATTCATCAGAGAGGTATCTTATCCGGATTGGTTGGCAAATGTAGTAGTGGTACCAAAGAAAGAGGGCAAATGGCGAGTCTGTGTTGATTACACCAATCTCAATAATGCATGTCCAAAAGACAGTTTTCCCTTACCATGGATAGATCAAATTGTGGATTCCACTTCCGGGCAAGGGATGCTCTCTTTCTTGGATGCCTTCTCCGGATATCACCAAATTCCCATGTCTCCGGATGACGAAGAAAAAACAGCATTCATAACGCCACACGACCTCTATTGCTACAAAGTCATGCCATTCGGACTCAAAAACGCTGGCGCCACGTATCAAAGATTGATGACTAAAATCTTCAAACCTCTGATAGGCCGCTCGGTCGAGGTATACATTGACGATATCGTGGTTAAAAGCAAAACTCGAGAGCAGCATATCCTCCATTTACAAGAAGTATTTTACCTCTTGCGAAAGTATGACATGAAGCTAAATCCTTCCAAATGTGCCTTTGGCGTGAGTGCTGGCAAGTTTCTGGGATTTATGGTCAGCCAAAGAGGCATAGAAGTCAACCCGGATCAAGTCAAATCAGTCATGGAGACACCTCCTCCCAGGAACAAAAAGGAGTTACAACGCCTCACAGGCAAGCTCGTTGCGTTAGGACGTTTTATAGCCCGCTTCACTGATGAGTTGCGACCCTTCTTCTTAGCAATACGAAAAGTTGGAACGCAGGGATGGACGAACAATTGCCAAAACGCGTTGGAAAGAATTAAACATTGTCTTATGCATCCACCCATCTTGTGCAGCCCCATCCCAAAGGAGAAGCTATACATGTATCTGGCTGTCTCAGAATGGGCAATCAGCGCCGTTCTATTCCGCTGCCCTTCGCCAAAGGAGCAGAAACCTGTCTACTATGTCAGCAGAGCTTTGGCAGATGTAGAAACCAGGTATTCAAAAATGGAGCTAACAGCCTTAGCTCTTCGAAGTGCTGCTCAAAAGCTCCGCCCCTATTTTCAAGCCCACCCAGTGATTGTACTGACCGACCAGCCCCTTCGTAGCATTCTGCACAAACCAGATTTAACTGGGCGAATGCTACAATGGGCCATCGAATTGAGCGAATTTGGAATGGAATTCCAACCCAGATTATCCAAAAAAGACCAAGTAATGGCCGACTCCGTGCTCGAATATTCACGAAGACCCGACCAGCGCCACGAATCAGGTGAACAGGAGTGGTGGACTCTACGAGTTGACGGAGCCTCACGCTCATCAGGCTTTGGAGTTGGGCTCTTATTGCAGTCCCCAACTGGGGAACATCTGGAGCAGGCCATCCGGCTGGGATTCTCCGCGTCTAACAATGAAGCAGAATACGAGGCCATCCTGTCCGGATTGGACCTCGCTCTTGCGCTATCCGTCTCCAAACTCCGAATCTACAGCGACTCGCAACTAGTGGTAAGGCATGTCCAGAAAGAATATGAGGCTAAGGACTCACGCATGGCGCGATACTTGGCCAAAGTAAGAAGCACCTTACAGCAATTCACCGAGTGGACAATTGAAAAAATTAAGCGAGCTGACAACGGGCGCGCTGACGCCTTGGCCGGTATAGCTGCTTCCCTCCCCATCAGAGAAGCCATTCTATTGTCTATCCATGTACAAGCCAATCCCTCTGTCGCAGAAAATTCCACTTGCAACACCATTGAGGCAGACCAAGCGGATGATCAAGAATGGACGCATGATATTGCAGAATATCTCCGGACAGGAACTTTACCCGAAGATCCTAAACGAGCGCACAAAATCCGGGTGCAAGCTGCCCGTTTCACCCTGATTGGGGGGCACCTGTACAAGCGATCCTTCACAGGGCCTTATCTTCGCTGTCTTGGGCATTCAGAGGCCCAGTATGTGCTAGCTGAGTTACATGAAGGAATATGCGGAAATCATACGGGAGGACGATCCCTAGCACATAGAGCTCATTCACAAGGATACTATTGGCCAACAATGAAGAAAGACGCGGCAGCATATGTCCAAAAATGTGATAAATGTCAAAGATACGCTCCCATTCCACATATGCCATCAGCCGCATTAAAATCGGTCTCAAGCCCATGGCCTTTCGCGCAATGGGGCATGGACATTGTGGGACCCCTCCCAGCAGCACTGCCCAGAAGAAATTCCTCCTTGTCGCCACTGATTACTTCAGTAAATGGGTAGAAGCTGAAGCATATGCAAGCATCAAAGATAAAGATGTTACCAAGTTCGTATGGAAGAACATTGTTTGCCGCTTTGGGATTCCCCAAATCATCATAGCTGACAATGGTCCACAATTTGACAGCATTGCATTCAGGAATTTCTGTTCGGAATTGAATATCCGGAATTCATACTCCACGCCACGTTATCCTCAAAGCAATGGCCAGGCGGAAGCCACAAACAAAACTCTAGTCAATGCCTTAAAGAAAAGGCTGGAGCAAGCCAAAGGGAAGTGGGTGGAGGAACTACCCGGCGTCCTGTGGGCCTATCGAACCACACCCGGACGACCAACAGGAAATACTCCTTTTGCCCTCACATATGGAATGGATGCAGTCATTCCCACTGAAATAGGTCTTCCTACTATCCGGACTGATGCAGCAAAGCAAAAAGACGCCAACACGGAACTAGGAAGAAATTTGGACTGGGCAGATGAAGTCAGAGAAAGCGCGTCTATCCGGATGGCAGATTATCAACAAAGGGCATCAGCGCATTACAATCGAAAAGTCAGGCCCAGAAACTTCAAAAATGGTACGCTAGTACTTAGAAAAGTTTTTGAAAATACTGCTGAAGTAGGCACGGGAAAGTTCCAAGCCAATTGGGAAGGACCTTACATAGTGTCTAAGGCAAACGAAAATGGATCCTATCATTTACAAAAGCTAGATGGCACTTCGTTACTCAGACCATGGAATGTGTCCAATTTAAAGCAGTACTATCAGTAAAAAGTATACACAAGTGCAAATGAGAAAGAAGTATGTTTTATTGATATGAATAAATGTAATTACAAAGAGATCTCCGGACCACAAAAAAATACAGAAGGAAAAATTACAGCAGAAAAGTTGCAAAAAGGGATAAACTATCAGGGAGCGGGCTTCTCATGGAGCTTCTTTTCTTCACCCGGAGGAATTGAAGGGGTATCTCGCTTAATGCCGTTCTTCTTCATGCAGCAGCGATACCCAAAGATAAACGTATCATCCACTTGTTGCTGGTAATCCGCTGCAAGTTCCTCTCTTTCCACAGCAAACTCCCGTTCAAGTTCCTCTTTTTGCACTTCCAGACGCAGCTGCAAGTCTTCCTTCTGTTTCTTTTCATTCGAAACCTCGGTCCGGAGTTGACTCACTTCGTCCCTCAGCCGGGCTGCCTCACCCTCCGCCTCATGTAGGCGACCCGCAGTCGATTCTTCGCGATTCTTCGCCTCAGCCAGCTCCGCTCGGAGGGCTTCATTTTCCTCTCGCATGGTGGATAAATTGGCCTCAGCCTCCTCCATTCTCAGACGCAGCTGATTTTCAATCTCTTGGCGCCGAGAGGAGAAGGTCCTCATATAGTCTGCAGTCTGCAGCAGCTGAGTAAAAAGATCGTGTTGTTGAGACATGCTGCGGAGGCCCCTCACCAGCTGACACACAAACAAGAAAAGCAAAAACATAAATCATACTACAACAAACACATCAATGCAACAAAAAGTCAAAAAGCAAAAACACAAGACAACGGTGTACCGTTTCTATCATATCAAACATCTTAGCAGAGGGCTTGATGGCTTTCCAGTCAGGAGTAATCTGCTTTAACTTAACTTCCAACTCCGCGTAGCTGAAAGGGCTAGCGGGAGCGGCATCGTCAGCAGATTCCTCCTCGGATGAGGAAGGAGAGGGTAGTTCGTGTCCCGGAATCGGAACCCCCATATTTTCGTCCGGGCACATAGGTCCGGATGCATCCTCAGCCGGAATTATTGCCGGAGCGGCTGAGGTCTCAGTAGCCATCTCCACCTCGCCTTCATCCGGATGAGCGTCATGGGCAGAAGCGCAGCTAATTTCAATCTCTTGCTGCCGCTCTTGAAGCCGCTCAAAGAGTCCAGACTGTAGATCGCGCGTCAAACGCGGCTTCTTGAGGAGAGGCCCTTTCACCAGGACTATGGCCAATCGATCCGGGTCGTCGGAAGGCTGACTTTGGCTTTCTGCCCCCGCTTCCTCCAACGGGGCCGTTTCAGCTGCATCATCATCCGGATTAAGGTTGCCCGGATGGTTGATAGATGCAGCTTCCTCAGCCACGTTGGCCAGACGCGCAGCCATGACTAAGGAGGGACCTGAGTGATTCAACCCCGACATGCGTCCGGAGCCGCTTGAGATAGAGTGCGGAGCAGCATTTACTGGCTCCTCTATCATTACTTCCCCCTCATAGGTAGTTTGTGGAGGAGGAAACTCCTTGGGAGGAGTGGGTTCCTTCGCATCCTTCCCATGCTTCTTCACCAGCTTCCCCCTTTTTCCTGAAGTTTTCTTCGGAGGAGAGTCCGGACCCCGCTTCTGTCCGGGAGCCTTCCGGATAGTGCCTTCAGTCTTTTTCTGATCTCTATCCTCCAGGAGCTTTCGCCGCCTTTCAGCGTCAGCCTCTTTAGCTTCCTGATAGAGGGGGAGCTCCTTCACAGTATAATGCTCCCCAGGCACTATCTCATCCTTTGCCAGTTTCCTAGGAAGAATATTGATAACATATTCCTGGGGCTCCCGGACGACCTCTGTCAAGTTCCGCGCGGAAAGCAATGTTTTGTAGGCCCTCTCCTTGGGATCTATTTCAAATAATTTGCAGACACAGGCAAAGGACGCCTTTTCCACCCAATCCACAAGGTGGCCCCTCAATTCCAAACCTGCATTGTCAGCAACAAAAGGTGAGAATTCCGTCCGGAAAAATCAGAAAAAATCAGCAAAGCAAAATCCGGATAAAAAAATCGCAAAACAAGATTACCCGGAATTTTTAAGGTATAATTCGGAGAAAAAGGCCTCGACGGATGCTGCGATAGCCCCACCCATCCACCCCAGACTGCCACCAACCCCTTCGCCCCTCCCTTTGTCGAATCTGGCAGTTCTGTCACCATTTGAAGGGAGGGCAGGTGAGCGGACACACTGAAGATATCATTCTTTGCTTTCTTCAGGGAATAGACAAAGAACAATTCCAGTAGCGTAAGGTCGAGGCTGTACAGCATGTTGATAATGCTGCATCCCATCAGCACCCGGACAAGGTTGGGATGAATGAAGATGGGTGGAATCTGAGAGAAGTGGAGGAATTCCTTGAACAAGGCTGGTAGAGGGAACCGGAGCCCCGCGTTGAATTGTTCCTTTGTGAAGAGGATAGCGTTTTTTCCACCTTTCTCAGTAGGCATAGCCGCCTCCTCGTTCACCAGGTCTATCAATACGTCATGGGGGATGCGGAATCGCTCCCGGAACTCCTTCGCATTTAATTTGTCTATCGCCTTTTCGCTAGCTTCGCTAACCCGGACAGATGAAACAGCCTTTTTTGGAGCCATTTTTCACCACAAAGCTAAATCAAAATCTACATACAAAAGCAATACAACGAATCAAACCAAGCAGTCAGAAAATACACAAACCCTAACCCAAAACAGTCAGAAAAACCCCCTCAAAAACCCCTCCAAACAACAACAAAGTACCAACATTCAACAACAATTGGAAACGACTCGTCCAAAACAACGCCCAAGCAAGCCAGAAAACAAATTTAAAGAGCCAGCAAATGCAACCAAAGGAATGTCAGTAGCAAAGAGGTACGTACCAAATAGAGCTCTGAAGAAGAAGAACGGTTACTCTCTCGGTATAAAATCACCGGCAACAAACAAGCGAGGTCGTTCGAAGTTTTTCTCAAAAAAGCAAAGGACGCAGGAAAAAGTAAGAAGAAGGAAAGCTCTCAAGAGAATGCAGTAGAAAAAAATACAAAAAGAGGTACAGTGCCCTATTTATAGCAGGACAGCCCCTCGGAAAGCCAAACCAACAGCCATGTTATCATTGAAACGACATATTGTCTGGGGATACGCAGGGTCGGCGGCTCGTCATAAATGCCTTTTTGGCTTCCGCACCCCCACTCGCCACGTGGCCCAGTCAGACGAAGGGACTTCTTCAGTTTTCAAAAGCCAGTTATTTTTAACCCGCCCATTTTTGGGGCAAAATAGGCAAGTTAAAAAGGGGGCAATGTAGGGACCCCTCCCCTTGGGAAACACGTGGCACGCAGCTCATAGTGACGCGTGGCACGTGTTATCAGCCGGACCATCATCATCCGGATTCCCCTAAGGATATGCATGGTGCAGTTATCCTATCCGGACCGCCTCAAGGAAAGGCAAACGACGTTTCATCTTCTCCTATCCAAGGAAGAGCAAACGACGCTGGCAGAGCGTACACATCCGGATAGTCTCCACAACACATCCGGATAATCAGCATGAGCCATCCGGATATAAATCTTCTGGATGGTCAATTAAAGTAAAGCGAGTCTTACACGCAATCACAACAAGCAGCCATGGCCCACATCCCATCACCTGCAGAATGAGAAGACAAGAGGAAGTGACAGCAAGTCACTTCCCACAATCATTCTGCATAATCGCTTCCCACGATCTCTGACAGCCGCATCACCTACCATGGTCTCTGACAGCCATTCGTAGGATGATAGTGCTCCTACTAACACCTATTGTCATCATCACAACAGAAAAGATCTCCTCACCATTAATGAGAGGAACAGTACCCCTGAAGCTAGATATATACCTTCGCACGAAGAAGAAGGGGGGATCCCCTGGTAACCTCTTGATACCTAGTAAAAGGTCAACTGATTTATATATTTCTCTTTCACCATGGCTAACAAAACCATCGGAGGGTGCGTCCGGACACCCTGTCCGGATGCCTTTTGCAGGTGTAATCGCTGAATCAAGAACCCCTTGTGTGTTGAGAATCACGTGTCCATCCCTCTAGCAGCAACGTGGATCACCGGATACGCGAGGCGACAACAAACTCTGTTTTGTAAATGCTCTTTTTCACATTTTTCTCTGTTTTTAACGGAATGAATAGTGAAAATGGTGAGTTATGGTTTGAGTTGATGAGCATGGTTGCAATATGTGGTTTCTGGTGAAGAATTTTGCGTAGGTACAGGGTTAGTAGACTCCTACTTCGTCACTTGGTGTGCTGTGAGGTATTTTGAAGTTGGCGACGCTAGCATGCCGATGGTCCACCTTTCCTATCCCCATATTTCTTCATACATACCCACTGCCCACAGCTCATTGCATTATCGTGCCCCTTCCACCTTTAATCCCATGCATGTAGCTCATCCCATATCAACCAAACCCGCGATGCATGTGCCCATGGCTAACCCTTACACTGTCACCACCTTTTCTCTCTCCTCCTCCCGCTATCCCCATGCTTGCATTTTTCTCTCATCACCATTTCGCACCCATCTCCATGCATAAACTCATCACCATTCATGCTCATGCTTCTACCTCTTCATACCCATATCATTTTCTCTCTCCACCATGCCACCAATCTCATGCAAATCACCACTCACACATACCCGCCCATATCTTCCTCCTTACACCACCATGCATATACCCATTCTCACCCCGTCACCTTTGCTCTCTCTAATTTCCTACACCCGTTTCTCACCAACCCTCACCACTTAACTCTCCAATTCCCTTTTTTTATACCCACCTATGCAATCATACCCGTTTTCTAACTCCATTATCTGCCATACCCATGTCACACACCTCCCCTGCATGTATTCATTTAACTATAGCTTCCAAACCCATTTCTCTCTCTAGATTTCTACACTATTCTCACCACCACATCCATCCTAACTTTTGTGTAACTCAGTTGCTTCATACCCACTAACCCATTCATACCCGTATGCGCTTTGCTGTTGGCCTTGTTGCTAAGGATGAAGTCTCTTGAGCCAATGCCGGACAATAGACCCCTAAGCTATGGCCCATCTTCATTTGCATCCAGTCACAGCACGCATCTTGGCATTCTCTCTACAGCTTGACGGATCCCGAGCTCTTCCGAGCCACCCATAAAGATGATCCAGAGACGCTTTTGAAGGGTGTCGCCATGGCTGGCCTCATTGAGGTTTTGCGCTAGCTTGGCGACTTGCTGAGTTTGTTGCCGAGATGTCCCATGGCTTGCACGAAAGAATGACGGTGACTGCTGCATGGGGTCATGGTTTGATGGTGTTGGCCGACATTCCAATTCGCATGATCAGAATCTGATCACAAGAGGAGATTACCCTTTTCAGGCAATATGCTCAAGCTGGGCACGTGCATGGAGTGCTCAACCCCTTACATGCACGGGTTGATTAAAAAGGTCCATGATCATTCAGATTTTGTAACGGGAAAATGAAGGATTTGAACAATCCGTGCACCACCAAGATGCCCAAGGCCCACTGGCTTTTTTTTTTTTGAGATTCAATCTTCCCACCCTAGGCCCATTTTGTGGCTCAATTTGCAGCCATAGCCTTGAGCCCATTTTGTCCTAAGCCCATCTCTATTATTATTACTTAAATCTTCAAATTCAATTTATTATTATTATTATTATTATTATTATTATTATTAACGGATATTATTATTATTACTATTATCATTAACGGATTATTATTATTAACGGATATTATTATCATTATTATTATTATTATTAACAGATTTTTATTATTATTCTTATTAATTCAACTTTTAAAATATTATTATTATTATTAATTTAACTTTTAATATTATTATTATTATTATTATTATTATTATTATTATTAATTCAACTTTCAAAACCTTATTATTATTATTATTATTTCAAAAATCTTATTATTATTATTATTATTATTATTATTATTATTATTATTATTAATTCAACTTTTAAAATATTATTCTTATTATTATTATTAATTCAACTTTCAAAATTTTGTTATCATTATTATTATTATTATTATTATTATTTCAAAACCTCATTGTTATTATTATTATTATTATTATTATTATTATCATTATTATTATCACCCTAGGCCCTTCTAATTCCAAGGCCCAATTCGTTTCTAATGTCTCAAGCCCATTTCCAAAGCCCTTCTAATTCCAAAACCAAATTCGTTTCTAATATCCCAAGCCCATTTCCAAAGCCCTTCTCACCCTAGCCCTTCTAATTCCAAAACCCTTTTAATCCCTTTTGTTTATCCATATTATTATTATCATTTATTGTTATTATTATTATTATTATTATTATTATCATTATTATTAGTATTATTATTAAAAATCTATACTCTCTCTCAGTTCAATTTCCTAATATTATTATTATCATTATTATTATTGTTATTATAAAAAATTTGTATCCTCGTAATTTAATTTCCTAAAGTTCATTTCTTATTATTATTAAAAATCTATATTCTAGCAGTTCAATTTCCTGAAGTTCATTTATTATATCCTCGCAATTTAATTTCCTAAAGTTCATTTCTTATTATTATTAAAAATCTATATTCTAACAGTTCAATTTCCTGAAGTTCATTTCTTATTATTGTTATTATTATTATTATTATTATTATTATTATTATTATTATTATTATTATTATTATTATTATTATTATTAAAAATATATATCTTCGCAATTTAATTTCCTAAAGTTCATTTCTTATTATTATTATTATGATTAAAAATTTATATTCTTGCAGTTCAATTTCCTAAAGTTCATTCCTTATTATTATTATTATTACAAATTCAACTTTCAAAACCCATATTCTCACAGATCAATTTCCTAAAGTTCATTTCTCATCTTCCTTGGCAAATTTCATTTTAATTACCGAAGCTCTAATCTTTTAAATTTAATTCCCAATACTCCAATTTTCAAGTAAATTCCAAAAATCCAGTTTTCAATCGAATAGTTTTAATTCCATTCCAGTTCTTAAATAATCTTCGGATCTTCTTGATTCTACATAAGCAATAATGAATTCTTCATAATTTTAAAACACGGAATTTGTGAAACTAGTTCATGAGTAATAAATTGGCCTTTGGTGGGGGCCTTATGCTTGATCTCTTTTGATTGTCAACTGTTGTGCTTAATGTATTTTGCTTGATCTTCGTTTTGCACTATGATATGCATGAACTATATTTTGTATTCATTAATTGTGTATTAATCCCGTTTCTTGATAGCGCATTATGGCTAGAGGCCCAGGTATGCACCCACTCTCGTTTTGATCATTCCATATGCATATTCCGATTCACCTGTTGTGCATGATTAAGGTGAGTATCCATTGACTTTCTCATTGATTGTCACGTCAGCTTTATTTTTATCAATAAAGACCCGACTTTAGGGACTTAGAAGGGTGTTACCATCCGTATTGTACCTTCCCGATAAGTAACCTGACCCCCGAACCCGATCAGGTTTTTCATAGACCACCTTTTCCAAAATGATGAGTCACACTTAGGGTTTTTCTTTCTTATTTTATTTATCATTTAAAAATAAAACAAAAATAAGTGGCGACTCCAAGTCAATTTTTAATGAATAAAAATCATTTTTTAAGTAAAAATCAAGTTCGCCATCGAGTGGAAAACGCATGAGCCGAAATGCGGGGTCCACACATCCCTAAAAATTATACTTAGTAATGCACAATTTTCTGTACATATGGTTTATTTTCGTCAAAAAAGTGTTTGGAACAAAAAAAATGATACTACATTTTCCACGCCGATATTTTAGTGACAAAAATTTAAAATTTAGCAGGAAAAAAAAAGTTATTTTCAAGATGAAATTTAATTCATCCCTAAATTTTTTGTATGAAATTATGTTTTCTTGTAATGATCTCGTTACTTAACACATGGGATAGGAAAATAAAAGAAATGAAATGAAGAAAATTTCTCTTTATGTAAAAGCTAGCTAGGGTTGTTATCTATGTTTCATTTCTTGAAAATACTTTTATATATGCTAATTGGCGAACATGTTTTAGCAATACGATAAAAATTTGATCCGTTCAAAGTTTATACGATAAAGAGTAAGATGAAGTATTCTCAAAATAAAAGTGATCTTAAAATTTTATCAAATATCTAACTAGTGTAAGTTAAGCATTTCCTAACAACTAAAAAAAAAAAAAAGGCACTTCTAATCCTCCTAGATCCGTTCAGAGTTTATACTCCATACGCCCATATGAATAAGGGGCTTCCTTGGCCGGTCAACCGGACAGTAGCAGATGTTTGTAAAACAAAGACATGCATCATAGATATTTTAAGGATCTTCATAACCCGCAGCTGTTGTTGCTTGGCTTAGTTCCCACTGAAAAGGTCTAGTGCACAAGCTCAACGACTCGGATTTTCCTAGTCATAGAAGCAGATGAATAGGGACGAAGTCATGAATAGTAGTTGAAGTTTTATTAATTATCATAGGTTGTTCATATTTTAGGTCTCAAAATGCATGAAACGATACAAATTAAGATGGAGCAACATGGTAGTGCGAAGTTTAAGGCGTATCCATCTAGTTGTTCTTTTGTCTGATCCATTCCACGAAAGAGTCTAGGACCAACGGCCAAGCAAGCTGATCATCATAGTTGTTAAGGTCCGGAAAGCTTATCTGCCAACAAAAGAGTTGAACTTCACAATTAGGTGATTGATAAATGCAAGATCCTCCACAGTCCACACCCACCAAAAATAAAAATTACCTCATTGCAGAATTGATAAAACCCCATCCATTGATCAAATGTCAGTACCTTGTATTCTTTTTGCATCTGCCACAGATTCATTCTCAAGATTATGGGATGAATTCACTTATTAAGCAACAAGTAAGATTTTTTTAGTATCCTAACATACCTAGAGAAGCTGTGACATAGATGCTATCTAAGCATGACAAATCTTGAACTATACGGCTAGTTGTATACAATACAACCATAAGATGTATAAAGTATCGTAATATGTATATTTTAATATATTATATGTCAATAGAATGATATCCCATGAATTATAGTCAACGAGATTATAATATGTTTATATTTGGTCTTTTTAAAGATAAAAAATTTATTGAATTTTAATATTTGATATTTGTGATGTTTGTTTTTAAAATATATATGAAATAATATAAAAAGTATCATTTGAAAATTTAGTACTTTATTAATAATATTATAGTTAAAATATTTAAAATTTATAAATTAAAATATCATATTACGTTGTTAAGTATAGAAAATAATTTGTATATATTAAATAATACATGTATCATTGCTACATTATGGTATATTTTATACATTTTTATTTTTTTGATTACATACAATTTTAACCTTTTTAAATCAAAATTATTTGTTTTATAAAATGAGTAATATAGAGAATTAAAAGAAATATAAAATTTTTGATAAGAAGTAAATTTATAATCCATGAGATCGGTACAACTTAGGATTATAAGATTATATTTGGTTTTCGAAAAATTTGAAAGAAAATGTAAAATAAATAAATAAATAAGACATAAAGAAACAATAAAAGAAAATAAATTCAAAATCAATATATTATTTTTATTTACTTCTTCAAACTTATTTCACTTACCTTAATTCACCGATATAAAAATTTAACAATTTTAAAATATATAATTTTTCAAATAGTTTTATTTATATTGGATTTTTTTATAAAATAGTTGAATATAAAAAATCATTTTTTTAATTTTTTTTTTTTTTAGTATTTCCGATATTATAGAGAGAAAAAAAAGGTAGGATATATCCCTCCACCATAATTCTATTATATCTACTAAACCGTGAGATAGGATATACTACTGCACATGGATAGGAATCATAGGATATTGTTCCATGGATCGGGCAAACCAAACACGGCCCTAATGTGTTTTTAATATTGAGTGGATTAAAAATACTAATTCCACCAAGAAAGACGAGAGAGGAAGAGAGCACACACACCTGTAGATACTGGGTGAAGGAATCCACCTGAGGGCGGAACTGGGAACCTAGAACTATCTTCAGCAATAGACAGATGCTGCCAATGTCCAGCGTCTTCTGCCGCTCTTCTGAAACATGCACATGAAATAACCAAATAAATGCATGAAATTAAAAGCTTAATTATTCCCGTTATTCATTTGAAAGTATGCAAACTTACCTGTGAGGCTGTACCGGAACGCAAAAGCATAGAAATCCTTGAAATTCGAAGGCCTCATTACCTAATTTTATACACACAAATACAACACAGCTACAATTTTCACCCAATCTCCCGGCCGGACTACTCCTCTAAATGTAAAACAAAATAAAATGCTTACCTCTCTCTCCAACGCTGGGAGTGCTCTCTGTAACTTCTCCAGGGAGTTAGCTTCCAGAGCTTTCAGGCCCCTCCGCCACTCATCCTGACCACCAGAGCTACTGATTTTAGTTGACCTACTCTTTAATTCTTTCTCACTCACATCTCATGAGGGTGCATGGGGCTAATTACCTGAGTTATAAATCCCTGCTTTTTCGCTTTCATTTTCCTGCAGACATACATCCAGGCCCATCATCAGTCATCTACGAACAGTCATTGGATTAATGAAACAAAGACTACTCCAACGACATACCATGCAAGCATCAGCATTCTCACATCATCCGCACCCACCTTTAAATCTGAACAAAGTTCCTCTATGCCCGATGCCCTATTTGTTCAAATTTTGATGGAAAATGTGAGGTAATAGCATGAAGAAGATGACTGAGATCAAATAGTGTATACTTACTCGATCAAGTTTGTCATTTCATTTGCGTATGTATCGAATAGTATATCTATCTGCTCCAACAGCTGCATTAAGGCTATGTTTGAAGCTGAACAACATATCATATCGTTATACAATATGCATCACATCAACTCCCATGCAAATAAACTGATTCATTATACAAACTAACGTTAAACGCACTTAAAAATAACTTGTTTTAGAGCAATCAGTTTTAAACTTTATGATTAAAAGTGAGTCAGTTTCTCAGCAGCCAAACGCAAGGATTAAACAAGAATTTAGTCGTGAATACTAGAAAGAATATTCCTCATGTAACCTTCAGCCACCAACTCTATAGAATCCGCGAATTGAATGGCAGGTAGAATGTTCTTCCTATCAACCTGAAAAGCTGCTTTTTATCCTCGAAGTCCTATGTTTGCGGACTTCCTATCTTATATCCCACGTGCGTATTAATCGAAATTCAAATTTGTTGCATCTCTTCCAGATTCCTAGTATTTTTCTTTTTTTCTTTTTTCTTTTTTCTAAGCAGCCATAAATTGGCTCGAAATAAGACCCGAAATTTTGAAAATCAAAATATAAAATTAAGAAATTAAAATAAAAAAATAGAAAGCAAAAACAAAAACAGCCTAGCCATGAAATCCATTCAACTTGCATTCCTCAAGCCGTAATGGAAGTCACATCATTCTCCATAAAATAATAATTATTATTATTTTAATAATAATCTTTTATTTAAGAGAGAGACACGTAAACTCCTTGCAATCTAACCCAGATTGGAGAGAGAAAAGTTAAAAGCTACGGAAAAGAGAGGGAAAAAAAAATATCAATGACGCAATCCAAAGCAACTTAACAGTTAACACTAAGAAATAGAATAGAAGCCGAAGAGGAGGATCCTAAGACTCTGTTTGGTTGACTAGAAAATGGAGGGAAGAAATACAAAGGTTGTGTACACTTCATTGTTGATATTTAAAATGGACCAGAAAGATAAGTAGTTCTTTTTGCTTTTCTATCATTTTCATCCAGTTTCCCAGCATCCAAACGCACCTAAAGCAACCGCATTACGAAAAACGTGAACAGAAACAATACTGACCCTGCGTTTGGTTGCTGAAAAAAACAAAAAACAAAAGAAAAAGGTTTAAAACCACTTTTTTTGGAATTTTCCCACCAAACAAACAACACCAAATTATGAAAAAAAAATTCTTTCTTCTTTTCCCACTTTCCTCCGGTTTCTGAGCAACCAAACAGACCATACCCATAAGCGATCAAACAATGATACAATGATGGGGTTACCGGAATGAAAGAGATCAACGTCATTCGCTTTGATCGACATTGGATTGGGTGATCCCGTCTTTCTTGGGAAAGACATCGCTGTTGGGAATGGGGAACGTCGGATTTGATGACCGGAACCAAATCAAAAACCCAAATCGAAATCAGAAGTGTAGGTTAAAGTGAGTGCAGGGAGTGAAAATTCCGAAGCAGTATGGGATGAAGAGAGAGTATGAGTGTGAGTGTTCGTTTCGGGGGAAGAAGCTTCGGTTACGTTACGTCATTTGGCACCTTACTTCTTTCTGACACGCCGCAAATTTAGTACTTGTGGACTTTCATTTTGAGTTTCCATCTTTATGAAATAATTTGTTCTGAATTTTTTTAATGCTTATGCATCCTATTTTTCTAAATAAATAATTAATACCCATTTTAAAATGGTTAAAAAATAAATTAAAGTGGGATTAATTAATGAGATTTCTTTTGTAAAATTTTGATATTACTACCGCCACTCCAAACAAAAACAACTTATTAAGTAAAACTTAATGCTTAGGTGATGTTTATTTATTTTTTGTTTTTTTATTGAAAGGAATTTGCTTTTAAAATTTAGATCATTTGTTTTTCTAGTTTTTGATGACTTATTATTGAATTTTTAAAATTTTTAGCTAAACAAAAAAAAACAAGTTTTTTAAACCTCCCCAAATCACGATTGTAACTCAATGTCCGACGCCCAACCTTAGCCCATCCCTTATAGCTCTCTAGTCTCAATTGCAACCAGCAATCCCCAACCCTCACCTCAGCCATGTGTAACTCATTGATTCCATGACTATCACTAAGCTTTCTCAAGGTAATTTCTTCCCTTTTGAAGCCAAGTCAATTGGGAACAATGTTTCTCCCTTTTTCCCTATAAAAGATGTTCAGATAGGTTGTCCAGACACACCCTCTGAAGCTCAAGTCAAATGATTAAAGTCAACCTTCGAGGTTTCCCCATTTGTAGAAGCTTAAGAAGGAGTTTCTGTTAGGTGTGCACGTATCTTGATCTTGAACCGTAGGAGGGTTTTTATAGTATTTGGAACGGTGTCACATCTGTACTGAGATGACTCCTTGACTTTCGTAGTCATGATAACAATACAGTTAATGATAAAACAATCATCACCCTTTAGGCGGCTGATAGGGATTGCTAGTGAGGTGACTTGATGGTTCACTTGTCACCTCAGTCTATAGGCGATGGTGCAGCGTAGCAGGTTACCTACGGAGACAAGGTGACGTCCCATCGAGCGTGTTTCTGGCATAAGGAAAATGATTGCTTGTGGGAGTGAGTCGGGAAACCCATTCGAAATGCATTGTGTAGTTTTAGAGGAACATCGCGTGACCAGCTACTGATATTTCTAATTCGGATTGGATATTCGGATCTGATTACGTTTGTCCAAATAGAGATAGAAGGATGTCATGTGGAGCAAAGGTGACATGCCATGTGGTCATATGGGGAAGCCCCCTGCATTCCCCATTTTTTCTCTTTATTTAGGTTTCAACTTTCGTTCGTGTTCTTTCTCAACAATGAGGTTAAACTATAGGTAGAATGATTGTTTTATGTTCGAAAATAGTTTATTAATATCTTATCTAGTACGATTCTTTATGATTTTTATGTCAATGGTTTATTTTGGGGTTTTGTGGGAAATTTTGATTTCGTGGGAGTGGGTTTGATGGGTTTACAAGTTCAATGAATTTTGTGGTAGGAGGAAGGTTGATGGTGGGGGCACGGATGGGGCGATAGTGGGGTGGGAGAGAGATGTCGGACCATGCCGGTGGAGATGGGCATGTGGTGGGGCCGCGGCAGTAGTGTCATGAAGTGGCAGCGGTGTTGGAGGAAGAAGGTGAGGTTTCGTCTACTTGTCCAATGGGTTGGTGTTGATGGGGATCCATGAGATCTGGCTGTGGATGGCGGAAACTGGAAACTAAGAGGAGATCACCGTTTTCTGCCTTAAAAAGCCTTGTTTCTTTTTTCTTTTCTGCGACAGCTTGGTCATATGTGTTTTTCTGCTTTAAACTGAGAGAACCGCGTTGTGCTCTAGGATCCCAGTGTCACAGGTCAGGCTGCTCGACCAGACCCATTGCTCAAACATCTAGAAATGATAGCGAGGTGGATTGGATGAGTTATTCCATCCCAATCCCATTCCATTGTTTAAACATATTTTCCTCTACCCTAAAAAGATTCAAATGAAACAAATACGAGAATTTCTGATATCGGTTTCCTCCTAACTCTTTAATTGTTTTAATTTAATTATATTGTAAATAAATATAATTTATAAATAAATTTTGTAATTTATTTTAATAATAAATAATTTCTTTCCTTTTTACTTTATATGTGTTAGAAAAAAGAAAAAAGAAAAAATTATTATTATTTCATAAAAATAATTTTTCAGATTATTAAGTTTAAATATTTTATTTCAATTATATAAAAAATAAATATATTAATTATTTTTTGTAAGGATGATAATGATAAATTATTTATTATAACAATTTTATTATTTTGAACTTTTTAGAAATGCGTTAAATTATATTTTTTTAATACATTAAAATATTAAGATATTGGTTTTTAGTGTATAAAAAACAAACAGGTTAATACTTAATAGAAATAAAATATTAAAAAAACAAATAACTTAACACTTAATACTATTAAACATTATTTAGTATTAAGTTAAATATAAGTTCTATTTATAACTAAGTCAAAAAAAAAAAAACAAACGTCATCTTATTATTTAATGATTTAAGTTGATTTTAAATTAAATTATATTTAACTTATTGACTTAAAACTTATTATTTAATTCCTACTTTAAGTATTAAAATTGTTTGATAAAATTTATTATAAATTATCAAATTGATATATTTATTCGCATAAATTATAATTAGGATAAAGAAAATCCAATAACAACCTAGAATAACAAAAGAGATTGTTGAAGTAATTAAGACAAATGAGGATAAAAATGTAAAACGAAAATATAGAATCAAGGAATAAGTTAATTATTTTTATTTAATACTTAAAATTGTTTTTAATTTTAAGTTATACTATTAAATTATTTTACCAAACATATTTAATTTACTTAATGGTTTAAATTAAGGTATTAAGTTATCAAGTTGTTTACCAAATACAAGCCACTAAATGATCTATTAAATAAATAAATTTTAAATTTTTTAAAATTTAAATATATAAAAAAATTCCAAATAAATTTTTTTATATTTTCCATTATTATTTAAAATATTTTATAAAAAACAATTAAAAAAATACTCTAAATATGTTGTAAAAAAATTATTTTCTTTTCAAATTTTATAAAAAGAATTTGAAAACAAATTTGTGGAGAAAAATGTATTTTAAAAAAAGGGGCTAATTAGTGGATGTTGGTTTAAAAAATGTTTTTATGATTTGCGCATAAGAGATGAGGAAATTAAGGAAACCCAACAAGAAAGTTAGTTAAAGAACGGTTTATAGTTTAACTGTAATAAACGGTCATGCCCATGGTATATCCGTTAAAATAGCCGGAAGATAAAAATTTTTAAAATAAAATAAAATAAAAGAATAAAAATGTGGTTGAATGGCTATGAGTGTTAATAGTAAATTGGAGCCTTTTGCATGTAGAAAAAGGGCGAGGTGGTCATGAAATCATTTGAAATAATAAAAGAAGAGAAGAGGAAAATAAATAATAAATTTAAAATTAATAAATTATTTTTATATTTTTTTGAAAATATATTTCAATTATTTTTTAAAAGTTAAAATTAATAAATTATTTTTACATTTTATTTGTAACTCATTTCAATTATTTCAATATTTTTATATGAGAGTTAAATAATTTGAAAATACATGAGTTTCTAACTAATTTTTATTATATTTATTTGATTTTTTTTATATTTATCATTTTCTTTAGTATTTTTTTTTTCATTTCTTATACTTTTTTTAGAAATGGTTTTATTATATTTGTTTTTACAAAAGAACATAAATAAATAGTCAAATAAATATAATTAAAATTAATTAAATATCTATATATTTTCAAATTATTTAATCTTTTTATAGAGTAGTTAAAATAAGTGAAAAAAGTTTTCAAAAAATAAATTATTGGGTTTAAATTTTTTTTCATTCTATTTTTCATTTCTGTCTTCATCCTTTAACATTTTCTCTTAAATTTTTTGGGAACCAAATATAATCTAAACATTTTTTTTCCATTTTCTTAGTACTTTTCTCAAACCAAATATAGCTTTAAATTTAAAATTTTTTTTTTATAATTTAATAAAAAATTAAAACTATGGTACGAAAGAATGTAATTAAGGCATGTAAAATGTACTATCCTACAAAAAAAAATGTAATCATCATATAAAACTCTTATCAATATATAAAAAATGTTGTCAAAATTATAAGTGTTAGATATAATATATTTAATTAATATTTTATCCTTTACATTGTCTTATTAATCAAATTAACAAATTATATTAATACATGTAATTAATTTTTTGTCCTCTATAAATTGCCTTATTAATGAAATTAAAAGAATTACATTAAAAGTATTTTCAAAATAATAATTAACTAACTAAAAAAATAATTATAAATTATATTAAATTATATGCTATTTAATTTGTGATAAATTTAATCTTATTTAATTGTATGTGATTTTAACCATAGAAAATACTACGATCACTTTGACAGAGCCTTTATCATGTCACATTTTGTCCTTTTGGATGCATTTAAGCAATCTTTGAAAATTTTTAGAGAAAATATAAGGGAAATAAAATATAAAGGAAAAGTAGAAAGAAAAAAAAAAGTGAAGGAAAATAAAAAAGAGATTAAAAGTTAATAAATTGTTTTTATTTATTGCTTCAAATTCGTTTTATTTATTTTAATTCATTGATATAATGATTGTTGGAAAGTATCTCAAATTCCTAATTAATATATATTTCTTTTTATAAAGAATATTGTATAGAATATTTTGTAAGTTGATATATTATTGTAATATTATATTTCATTATAGAATAAGGAAAGTTGTTGAAAATACTTCTCTAAATATTTTAGGTTATGAGGGGAGTCATGGAGATAAGTCTGTAAAAACACGATAGTTAGAGATGTAAGGAAAAATGGGAGATACCCATTAATTGTATTTGATTACATTATTTATAACATTCTATATTGTATAGTGAAATAATTCTCTCTCGTTCGTGAATGTAAGTATGGTCGGCTGAATCACTTTAAAACATCATTCACCTTTGTGTCAATTATTTTATTTTTTTATTTTTAAATTAATATTATTTGCATCAAAGCTTTCTCCGACACAACAAACTAGTATTAGAGCTTAAGTTGAAGATTTCTAAAAAAAACAAAATATTATAGAACACACAAGATAAAGACAAAATAGATTTAAATTCAAGGTCTGAGTCAATTGTTCTCGTCAAGATGTGATACAAAAATAGTCCATCATAAAGATAGAAGATTGATTTAATGAAATTTGTTTTAAGGTAGAGATTGTTGAAAAGTGTACCAAATTCCTAATTAATACAAATTCTTTTTGTAAAGAATATTTCTTGATATATTATTGTAATATTACATTTTCTTATAAAATAAAAAAGTTGATGGAAATATCCTTATAAAGTGAAGTAATGGACTCATGGTTCACAGTGTAGATACAAGAATAAAAAAACATAAAATATTTCAAAAACCCAATAATTGGATCTGATTTTGTTTTTTTTGTAATATTCTATATTGTATAGTAAAATGATTTTTTTTCATCTATTGACGTAGACATGATTGGTTGAACTATGTTAAAACCTCTTGTAACTTTGTGTTAATTATATTATCTTTTTGTCATTGAATTAATATTATTTACATGAAAGTTTCCGTTTACATAACAAAGATGAAATAATTTTAAAATACATAAGTTTTTAATTAATTTTAATTATATTTGATTTTTTTTTTAATAGGACAACCAAATATGAAAAAATTATTTTCTTTTCCATTTTTTTTAGTTCCTTAGTATTTTGCATAATCAAATACATCCTTATTGTTTTTTATTTTGAAATTAGAAATTTTCAAATAAAATTATATCATTTTATATAAAGACTATGGATTTACATTATGGATTTAAAATTTTGAAGTAGTAAAAATCTCAAAATTGTTTGTAAAATTTTTAAAATCGTGACCATTTTTAATGTAAACTTTTAAAAATTATTATATATAAAATTTATTACTATTTTTATTTTAAAAATTGAAAATAGGGAGCGTATACAGACGGACATTTTATTATATTTTTATTTTATTTATTTATTAAAAAAAAAAAAAAACTCTTTTTACACACCAAAGAGGCCATTAATGGATTTTCTCTTACCATCTCATTCTGGGCTTTCATCTCGTGGCCCAAACTAGTATTAACCCTATAAATCCAATCCATTTTTCACCGTCAACGTCGCTATATAAGGGCCCGCGATTTCATATTCTAGGGTTTCTATTGTAAAGGGTTTCTGTCTGCAACTCTGCCTTAGCGTCGGCGAGCTCGGAAGATCTCAAAAATGGTGATTTCTCTCTCTAAATCTCTCACATTGAAACTGAGTTTTCCTCCCTGCAAAACTGTTGTTTTCTCTCGCTAGAAATCTGATTATTGGTGGGTTGTTTACTGTTCGATTCGAGCTTATTCTCATTTTTTCCGACCCTTTTTCTATGAGCAGCCGTCGCACAAGACCTTCATGATCAAGAAGAAGCTGGCGAAGAAGATGAGGCAGAACAGGCCGATTCCTCACTGGATCCGTATGCGTACGGACAACACCATCAGGTTTAGTTCTGCTGAGTCTTTATTTAGATCTCTTTAACCTTCATGGATGGAAGCACCGAATTCAAACTAATGTGGCGTCATGTCGTTCAGGTACAACGCGAAGCGCAGGCACTGGCGCCGCACGAAGCTAGGGTTTTGAAGTGGATCAGTTGTTTTGGATTCTAATTAGTATTTTGTGTTTTTGCAATACTTGAAATATGGGTATGATCAGTTGGGAACTCTATAGAGTCGGTTAGTTGAGAGGTTTTGAAGAGATTTCTGTTTTGATTCATAGTATTTCTTATTTAATGGATGAAACCTACTTTTTCCTTAATATTATCCTGTGATGGTTTCTAATGCAGTTGTAGTTATATTATGAAATTGAACTTTGCCATCAGTTTTAGCATAGCTATCCATACCTCCATTTCTACTTGAATCTGCCAATTCAAGGGTTTTTGTTGCATATTTTTCTTAATTTTAAGTCTGTTAATAGCTTAATGTTACCTAGTGTATTTTTTTTTTCTGTTAATAGCTTAATGTTACCTAGTGTATTCTTTTCTTGATCATATTTTCAAATCAAAATTAATGCCTAAAGAGTTGTGGAAAGAAATAATACGTGGAATGGAGACCTTTGGTCGTTTTACTGCTGTGAGGGCAGTAGTTTAGATCAAGTTTGTTTCCCCAAGATCATCTGTTTTCCCAAATACTAAAGACATTTTGGAATTTTGGATGTAGTGGAAGTTGGTCCTTTATCCACTGCAAGGGCACCAGTTTAGATTGAGTCTGTTTCCCCACATAGTGTTCTTAAGAAATTCTGTAATTTTGGATGTAGTGGAAGTTGTGTAGTTGTCCTATAATGTGGCAAACTCCAAAAAACAGGTGATTTTAACTTTTACAGTAAAGAGAAGGGCAAGTGACTGCAAGTATTTTCCATAATGCATTGGTTGTCTTCGAACAGAACAATGGTATTCTTTGGCACCGAGTTAATGAAGAAGGTAAGATGAAATCTAGAATTAGAAACTGAGAAATTTTGGATTGAGATGCCCTATGACATAAATGACAGAATAAAGGGTTTTGGGGTGTTTGAGTTGACTCATAAGTAGATATGCTTTTAGGGTTTTTGAGCACCCTTAGTCATAAATGATTTCTATATAGGATTTTCCAATGAGCTAGGATGATTTGAAATGTAGGAGATGGGTAAATCGGTTGGAAAGATAGTGATACAAGCACTCATGTTGAAAGGTTTGCTGGGTGTTTTAAATGAGAAAGATTTGGAATGCTACAGGAGAGTCAATGTAAGGGCAAGTAGAAATGTATTCTAACCACAAACTCATGACTTCATGCAAAATCCTTGCAACTATTCTCTGTATGAAAGGGAAAATTCTAATTTGGATTGTTGTACTTCATACACTAGATTAATTTCTCATCAGAGTGCATTAACATAGCTATAGCTAAATTGAACCCATGTTTTGCTTGACTGCGTTGGGAAGTTGTATTAATTACAACCCATTGGCTAGGCTCCATATTTGTGGACATTAATATGATCCAAGGATGAGGGTAGCAAGGGGATTTCTAATATCAACGTGGTCCAAGGATTAGGGTAGCATAGGGATTTTTAACATTAGTGTGATTCAACAATAAGGGTAACAAGGGGATTTTTAAATTTATAACAGTATTGGTGGAGAGCTGCAGTATTAGAAATAGTGAATGTTTTGAATTTTCTGATTTGATACTCTTCTAAAGATGATACTTCTAATTTTAGTAGATTTCTGGGAATGCTAGTTGATGGGTTTGAAGAAGAAATTTGGTTGATGCTAAGAAAGCCAAGGAAGAAGGTTGGAGGCGGGAACCCTAATAGAGAGAGGAAGAAGAATCTTGTGTCCTCTTCTCGTTTCGAGAGGGAACTCAAGAGATTGGACTATTCAATAAGTTATGGAGGTTCTTCCTCGGGGTCCAGAAGGAGAGGTAAGAACAATTGGCAGCTGATTCCAGTTGATTGATGAAAATCAAAATTTTCTCTTGGAATGTTAGAGGCCTCAATGGCGGGGAGAAAAGGAAGTTGATTAAATCGGTGATTAGGTCTCAAAAGGTTGACTTGGTCTGTTTTCTTGAGACAAAGATGCAAGAGATGTTGGAGAAGGTAGTGAAAAGTTTGGGTGTTGGAAGGTTTTTGAATTGGGATACAGTCGATGCTAGAGAAGTGTCAGGTGGCATCTTGCTTTTTTGGGACAACAGGGTTTTGGATCTTTTGGAGTTGGAGCAAGGAGGGTTCTCCATCTTTGGTTGTTTTAAAAGCCTTGAGGATGGCTTTGTTTGGGTGTTCACAAGTGTTTATGGTCTTTTATTGGGGAGTGAAAAGAAGGATTTTTGGGATGAATTGGGTGCAATTAGAGGTCTGTGGGATGATCCCTGGTGTGTTGGTGGGGATTTCAACTCTGTTAGGTTTCCCGAGGAAAGAAGAATGTTTTCAATTTCATAGTAGATATGAGGACGTTTACAAAAGTCATTGAGGAGAAGGACCTTCCTCTATTTGGTAGTCGGTTCACATGGTGTAGAGGCATCAATTCTCAAGCAGCTTCAAGGTTGGATCGATTCTTAGTCACTGATGAGCGGGAAGACCATTTCTCGGGGATTTTGCAATATGCCCTTACTAGGACAGTTTTAGACCACTGCTGTCCTATTGTTTTTGAGGGTGGAGGGGTTAAAAAGGGCAAGACTCCTTTTAGGTTCGAAAATATGTGGCTCTTGTTGAACGGTTTCAAGGAGTTAGTGAGAAAGTGGTGGTGGACTGAATATATAGTTACAGGAACTAGTAGTCATTGCCTTGCTGAGAAGTTGAAGGCTCTTAAAAAGGATCTAGGAGAGTGGAACAAAAAAGTTTTTGGCAATGTCTCTATTAGCAAATTAGAAGCCTTTGCTCATGTTCAGTTATGGGATTTGAAGGAGATGGACAACCCTCTTTCTCTTATGGCTAATGCCCATGCGAGGAGGAATTTATTAACTAAGGTGAAAATCAATGGGGTTACTCTTATTGATGAGGATGAGATTAAGGCTAGGGTGTGTAGGGCTTACCAAGCTCTGTTGTCAAATTCAGGGGATTGGAGATCTAGAGTAAGGGGTTTACAGTTTGGGGTGTCGGGGGAAGACAAATCTAGAAAGTTTGAGCTGCCTTTTACGGAAGAGGAGGTTTTTGAAGCCCTCTACAGTCTCTTAGGTGACAAAGCGCTAGGCCTTGATAGTTTTACTTTGGCCTTTTGGTAGTTGTGCTCGGAGTTCACCAAATCTAAGATTATGGCTTTTTTTGGGGAGTTCTGTAGTCGAGGCACTTTCTAGAGAAGCCTAAATTCTACTTTCTTGGTTTTGATTCCAAAAGAGGGGGAGCTGTGGAGCTAAAAGATTTCAAACCAATTAGTTTGATTAGGGGATTGTACAAGTTGTTAGCCAAAGTGTTGGCAAATAGGTTGAAGATGGTTGTGGGAAAGGTGGTTTTGGAGTTTCAGCATGCCTTTATCCATGGTAGGCAAATCTTAGACGTAGTCCTGATTGCTAGTGAGGCTGTTGACTCAAGATTAAAGAGTGATATCCTTGGTTTCCTCTTAAAAATGGACATTGAAAAGGCGTATGACCATGTCAACTGAGATTTTCCTTTCTGTTATGTCTAAAGTGGGGTTTGGGGAAAAGTGGATTAGTTGGATCAAGGGGTGCATTTCCACAACTAGTTTTTCAGTTCTAATCAATGGGACTGCTTCGTAGCCTTGTGGAATGTAGTGGAACAAAGATTTGGAAGATTTGTTGTGCTGATGAGGAGGGTGGCCTAGGAATTCGTAGCCTTGTGGCCCTTAACAAGGCTTTGCTTGGGAAGTGGAGTTGGAAATTTGCAAAAGAATGGGAGTCCCTTTGGAAACAAGTCATCTTCGACAAGTTTGGTTTGGAGGGAGGGGGTTGGTGTTCGAGAGTAGGGAGAGGAGGTTTCGGTGTGGGGGTGTGGAAAGCCATTAGAAGAGAATGGGAGGGCATTCGAGATAGATCTTGTTTCGCAGTAGGGAATGGGAAAAGGGTTAAGTTTTGGAAAGACTTGTGGTGTGAGGATCAAATGTTGAAAGATGTTTTTCCTACTTTATTTCTCTTGGTTGTAGACAAAGAGGGGTGGGTGTCAGATGCTTGGGAGGAGAGTGGGGAGTTGGGTTGTTGGAGTCCTTGCTTTTCAAGACACCTTAATGATTGGGAGATTGGAGAGGTGGAGTCTTTGTTTCGGAAACTTCATTCTTTGGCTGTTAGAAGAGATGTGGAGGATGCTTTGAGCTGGAGAGAAAGTAGGACTTGTTGTTTTTTTTGTTAGTTCTCTCTACCCTTCCTACACAAGGGCTTCTAATGATCCTTTCCCTTGGTGCATCATTTGGAGGTCTTGGGCTCCGATGAGAGTGGTTTTTTTTTTGCTTGGGAAGCGTCTTGGAATAGAGTTTTGACTATCGACTAGTTGAAAAGAAGGGGATGGAACATGCCTAATAGATGTTTCTTGTGTAAAGATGAAGAAGAAACTAACAACCATCTTTTTTTGCTTTGTAACAAAGCTAGTTTGTTGTGGAATATGATTTTCTCCCTTTTTGATGTGCAATGGGTTATGCATTTCACCGTGAGGGGTAACTTGCTTGGATGGAATGACACTTTTGTGGGTAAAAGAAGGGTGAAGGCGTGGAGGGCTGCTCCTTTATGCCTTCTATGGACCTTATGGAAGGAAAGGAATGGAAGAGCGTTCAATGGTGTCGAACAGGTTGACCAAACCATCAAATTTTCTTTTTTGTATAATTTTGTGAATTGGGCTAGGGTATATATAGAGGATCATACTTTGTCAATGCTTGATTTTGTAAATTGGTTATCCGTTAAGTAAGGGGTGGGCTCGCTTGTCTTTGGGTTGTCTAGTTTATCGGGCATTTAGCGTATACTTAGTGTGTATTGTTTTCGCCGTTTTTTGGCTTTTTTAATACATGCTCTTATAAAATAAAAAAAATTACGGTATAGTATGGTTGGTAGATATTTTGTTTGTGTTTCATATGGAAAGGTGAAAATGTTATCAAAGAATTAGTCAGTTTGAGTAGCAAAGTTGAGAGGAGTGATCATCATAGAAACAGTAAGTGATAGAGAGATTAATTGAAAGAATCCTTCTTCCTGCATAAACAACTGATAGAGAAGCTCCTGGAACAGAGATGTTATGTGGTATTCCAGATTAGATATGTGGAGAGCTTAAAGAGTGTGTAGAAAACCAAGTCTCAATTCATGTTTGACATCATCTAGAGCTGAGGAGCTACAAATTGTGGTGTTAGAAGTTTTGACCTGCCCTTCATATCTTTTTTGGTACCAAAACTTAAATCTAATGCAAGGTGAAGTGTTTAGGTAAAGAACCTTCTACTGCACTACCATTCCTGGATCGCAAAATTAAAATTTCGGAGGTTTCACTTTAAATCCAGATATTTCATGCTTAGATCTTGTAGCAATGCAGAACATATTTGTAAGAACTACTAACCAAAAAGTATACTGTGCTGGGGATGGTGGGTTTCTGAAAGGGATCATTGTGCTTTTCAATATAGCATATCCTAATTTTTTTTCCCTTGTAGTGTTGTAGGGGAGTGCGGTGTTGGGTTGTGGGTTTGATTCTAATGCTGATTTCCCTGGGATAACTAGCAATACCCCTTTTTTCCTGCTGGTTAAAATATTTACTCATCAAATCCGAAAGAAGTGGAAAATTGTTAGTAAGGGGCTGGAATCCTGGGCCGGGAAATGTATTGATGAGCTACTGTGGCCATCGTTGAAAAGATAGAACTAGTACTTATGGGAGAGAGGCCATTAGTTATTGTCCTCACAGGTCTTTTGGTTTTAAAACACATCCAAGTGCGACTAAAAATTCTATTGTGAAACGTTGAAACCTGTCTCCTTGGTGTGTTTGGTGCCACGTCTTTTCATTTGTTGTATGATGATAGGTTTTACATGATTTGGCTCTTCTCCTCGCACCAACAACCTCATGAGCCTGGGAATGTGCATTGGCATGTACGATGGACATAAAAGCTTGATTCATAGCAAAATACGCATGGCCTCCTGATTTAGCAGCTTCTCATGAACTCTTTTGGGCAACCGGGGAGTGGGAAAACACTCTTCCAACGCCCTTCTAAGTGCATTAAAGGTTCTGGCTAATTGGGATAAAAATGCTTTAAAATTAGAACTTCAAACAAAGCTCTCTACAGTTTTAACTCTTTTGGTAATTTTTAGTGAATGGTGATTATTCAAGTCTCATCTAATAGTAACTTTTGCTTTTGCTTTTATTTTTATCGGGTTGAAATTATTTATTTGAATTATGAAACAAATTTTGGCTTATTAACAAGTTTTATTAAAATTAAGAAATTGTTTTGATTAAAATCAGCTTTGCTTTGGCCATGAAAGCTCAGCCCATGAAGACACTGAAGGTCATGCTCAGCATGCGGTGTACGCTGGCCTACCACAATTTGACAGGTTTTCATTTATGAATTAAGCATATTATAAATGGAGTCGATCTGAGAATTTTAATGCATTCTAAAAAATGAACTCAGTTGTGATGATTTCCATACTTTGATCAAATTAGCGGGGAAGGAGGAAACATTTTTAAAATATTGGATCCTTGTGCTCAAATTGAACTACTTTTCATATCAATTGTGTCCAGTTTCTTTTGGTTTTAACATGACGTAGTCATATCAAATATTATCAAGTTATGAACCCCCTGAGGTGCTGTCCAAGCAGAAAAACTATTGTAGAAATCAACATTTACTTCTCTTTTCATCTTTCCATATTTTCTTTCCATCAGTTGATGACAAAGCTTTAATCAAAGCTGATAAATTAATTGAATAACCAATTTTTTTCAATTAAATTTGAAGATAAAAATGTAACTTCAAAAAGATTTGTATACTCAAGAACTAATAAATTTGAATATAATATTTTTACAAAAATAAAATAAAAATAAAATTGCATTTCAAAATTCAAATTTCAATTCAAGTGTTACTAGATTTTACTGCCAAAACAAAAGACAACTCAGAAATGGGCCGTGGTGGCGGCTTGTCCACCCACAAAGAGCCGGGGCGTTTGCACAGCCACAAAACCCACAACAGACATCGTCCCGACCGTTATAGTTAGTTATGTGTTGTGGGGACACCCGCAAATTCAATTGTTTTTCCTCTTTCTTGGGAGTTGGGAGTTGGGAGTAGATTATATAAGAAAATGGAGCTCTCAATGCCTAAGGCTTAGGTTTTTCTATTGGAAAGACCCAGCTCTGTGCTTGATTGCCTCATATGGAGGAGGAAGAGGGAGTCTGCTAAAAGAGACTGCCCTTCCTGAGAAGCAAATTATCAGAAGAAGGAGGAGAAGAAGCTCCTCTTTTGGGAGACTTGATCTCTCTAATCTAGGCTTCTTCTTCTTCTTCTTCTTCTTCTTCTTCTTCTTCTTCTTCTTCTTCTTCTTCTTCTTCACTCACCATGGCTTCTACAATGTCCTTGGAAGAGATCAAGAATGAATCTGTCGACCTTGTGAGTCCAAAGCTCCCGCCTGCTTTCTCTTTTGGTTGTTAAGATAACTGATGAGGGGTATAAATAAAATGTTGATGGGGTTTTGATCTTCCTGGGAAACCTATTGAAAATTGCACTCACCCCCAACAAGGCCAGCCAAAAGTGTTGTTCTATTTGCTTTCTGTTTGGTTGTTGAGAAAATGTGGTCTATATGCATTGATATTTTGCGGTAGTAATGAAAACTTGGTTGCCCTATGTGCAGGAACGAATTCCCATCGAGGAAGTGTTCGAGCAGCTGAAATGTACCAAAGACGGTTTGACATCAGAGGAAGGGGAGCACAGGCTCCAAATCTTTGGCCACAACAAGCTTGAAGAAAAGAAGGCAAACTTCTTTTATTTTATCACTACTTTACAGTACAGCTGGAAGAAAATCTGATGTTTGAATAAAACCATGAAACAGGAGAGCAAGATTCTCAAGTTCTTGGGCTTTATGTGGAATCCTCTGTCGTGGGTTATGGAGTGCGCTGCTATTATGGCCATTGTTTTGGCAAATGGAGGGGTAATCACCATTATCAAATTCTCTTTTCTCAAACTCCCTCTATATATTTATATGTCTCTCAATGACCAGTAAGGTTTCTTACTATGCAGGGAAAGCCTCCGGATTGGCAAGATTTTGTGGGTATCACTGTGTTGCTCATTATCAACTCAACCATCAGTTTCATTGAAGAAAACAATGCAGGCAATGCTGCAGCCGCTCTAATGGCGGGTCTCGCTCCTAAAACCAAGGTATTGTTGTTCTTCCTTGTTGTTTATATTAAAAGTAGATATAATCCAATTTTGATTCATTAGAAAGAAATGCAATGAGATGTATGTTTATGGACTCACTGAAGGTCTTGAGAGATGGAAAGTGGAGTGAGCAAGAGGCAGCTATCCTTGTACCAGGAGATGTGATTAGCATTAAATTGGGAGATATTGTCCCAGCCGATGCCCGTCTCCTGGAAGGAGATCCTCTCAAGATCGACCAGTCTGCCCTCACTGGTGAGTCCCTTCCCGTGACGAAGAACCCAGGTGATGAGGTTTTCTCTGGTTCCACCTGCAAGCAAGGTGAAATTGAGGCTGTGGTTATTGCCACCGGTGTCCACACCTTCTTTGGCAAGGCCGCCCACCTTGTTGACAGCACCAACCAAGTTGGCCACTTCCAAAAGGTACTCTCTTCCACTGTGACTTGATTTTCCAGCAACAGATGCTAAATTTGTTTGTCTGTGGTTGATTGTTTGTTCAGGTGTTGACCGCCATTGGTAACTTCTGTATCTGCTCCATTGCTGTGGGTATGCTTGTGGAGATTGTGGTGATGTACCCTATCCAGCAACGGAAGTACAGAGAGGGGATTGACAATCTTCTGGTGCTTCTCATTGGAGGAATTCCAATTGCCATGCCAACAGTTTTATCCGTGACAATGGCTATTGGATCCCACCGGCTATCAGAACAAGGCGCCATCACCAAGAGGATGACTGCTATTGAAGAGATGGCTGGCATGGATGTACTCTGCAGTGACAAGACCGGAACCCTCACCCTCAACAAGCTTACCGTGGACAAGACCCTCATTGAGGTTGGAAGCTTACGCCCAGTTATATAATTTCCAAAATGAAGGTGTAGAATATAAACAAGTGTGTGATCACAAGTATGGAACTTATTATGGGCACAATTATAATTGCAGGTATTCCCAAAGGACATGGACAAGGACAGTGTTGTCTTGCTGGCCGCTAGGGCTTCTAGGGTTGAAAACCAGGACGCCATTGATGCTTCCATTGTTGGAATGTTGGGAGATCCAAAGGAGGTAAGCAACTGGATTCATGTTAATCTACTCTGTGTCATGAATTGAGGGACTCAAGTCAGGTGTCTCTTGTTGCTTTCTTGTGAGCTTTGCAGGCAAGGGCAGGGATCACAGAGGTCCATTTCCTTCCCTTCAACCCAGTGGACAAGCGCACTGCTATAACCTATATTGATGCCAATGGTGATTGGCACAGATGTAGCAAGGGTGCGCCTGAACAGGTAGAAGATACTCCTCTCCACTTATACTGGCAGGGTGTTGTGTTTCTGGTGTCTAAATGTTTCCATAACTTCTTTACCAGATAATTGACCTTTGTGAGCTCAAAGGAGACGTAAAGGACAAGGCTCACTCCATCATTGACAATTATGCTGACCGCGGTCTACGTTCTTTGGCAGTTGCTCGACAGGTGAATCAGTTAAGGTTGCTATTTGTTCATGATTACCTACAGGGTAAATTTTCTAACTGAATTGGTTTGGATTGGTGCTCTCTCAATTTATAGACCATACCAGAGAAAACCAAGGAGAGTGCCGGCAAGCCATGGGAGTTCGTTGGTCTTTTGCCTCTCTTTGATCCTCCCAGGCATGATAGTGCAGAAACCATCCGCAGGGCCCTCAACCTTGGTGTCAATGTTAAAATGATCACTGGTGACCAGCTTGCCATTGGTAAGGAGACTGGTCGTAGGCTTGGCATGGGCACCAACATGTATCCCTCATCCTCCCTCCTCGGCCAGAGCAAGGACGAGTCCATTGCTACCATCCCTGTTGATGAGCTCATTGAAAAGGCCGATGGCTTTGCTGGAGTCTTCCCTGGTAATTGGCTTCACCTGAATTAAAAGAAAACACTGAATCACTATATATTTATGATAAGAAATATGGTTAACAAACTAAATATTTGACTCTAACTCCATCCATAAATCCTATTCTTAGCTGGTTTTATTTCCTAGGAGATAGAAGGACTCAAAATTTGGGATATACCAATCTTTTGGGGTTGGCAGGGTTGTAATATTTTGTGGTCATTCCAATTATTAGTAGTGTTTGCCAAATTTACAGCTATTAGGACTAATAGAAAAATGGGGCTTGCAGAGCACAAGTACGAAATTGTTAAGAAGCTCCAAGAGAGAAAGCACATTTGTGGAATGACGGGAGATGGTGTGAATGATGCCCCAGCACTGAAGAAGGCAGACATTGGCATTGCTGTGGCAGATGCCACTGATGCAGCCCGGAGCGCATCAGATATAGTCCTGACAGAGCCAGGGCTGAGTGTGATTGTTAGCGCTGTGTTGACAAGCAGAGCCATCTTCCAGAGGATGAAGAACTATACCATCTATGCGGTTTCAATCACAATCCGTATTGTGCTTGGTTTCATGCTCATCGCTCTTATCTGGAAGTTTGACTTCTCACCTTTCATGGTTCTGATCATCGCCATTCTCAATGATGGAACCATCATGACCATCTCTAAGGACAGGGTGAAGCCATCACCTATGCCCGACTCATGGAAACTCAAGGAAATCTTTGCCACTGGCATTGTCCTTGGCACCTACCTTGCCCTTATAACCGTCCTCTTCTTCTGGCTTATTCATGACACTGACTTCTTTTCGGTAAGGGATAGGCAATAAACTGGTAAACTCAAATCCAAACCAGATTCTAACAATTTTTCTATTTGCAGGACAAATTTGGTGTTAGATCAATCAGGCATAATAGAGATGAGGTGACCGCTGCTCTCTATCTTCAAGTGAGTATTGTGAGTCAAGCACTCATCTTTGTTACCAGGTCGCAGAGCTGGTCCTTTGTTGAACGCCCTGGACTCTTGCTGGTCGGTGCCTTCATTGCGGCCCAGCTGGTAAGTATGGATTCTGATAGGGTGCCTTCAATTACACATGACCATAATATTTTGTTCTAACATTGGTGGCTGTTCAACAAAGGTTGCCACATGCATAGCCGTGTATCCAAGCTGGGGCTTTGCTCGGATTGAAGGCATTGGGTGGGGATGGGCAGGAGCCATATGGCTCTTCAGCATCATCACCTACTTCCCTCTTGATATCCTCAAGTTCATCATTCGATACGGATTGAGTGGGAAGGCCTGGGATAATCTGCTCCAAAACAAGGTTCCTAAACAAACTCCACAACATCATCAAACTTTGTAGATATCTATTCCTTTTGCTCACTGTATTTCTTTGTGTGCTTCTGAATCATAATCTAGACTGCATTCACCACAAAGAAGGATTATGGAAGGGGAGAGAGGGAGGCACAATGGGCCTTGGCTCAACGTACACTGCATGGTCTCCAGCCACCAGAGACTTCAAACTTGTTCAATGACAACAGCAGCTACCGGGAGTTGTCTGAGATTGCAGAGCAAGCTAAGAGACGGGCAGAAGTCGCAAGGTAATCCTTCAATTGCTGATTACAGTTCTCCTGAGGCTGAAAACAGGACCTAGAAACTCTTTCCTGAAGTTCAGTTAGAAGGCATTTTCCTCATATTATTGCAAATGTTGCAGGCTCAGGGAGCTCCATACACTCAAGGGCCATGTTGAATCAGTGGTGAAGCTGAAGGGACTGGACATTGAAACCATCCAACAACACTACACAGTTTAAAAATGATCAAGTTTGGAGTGTAGGTGAGGAAGATAGAGGATCAAGAGCAAAAAACAGAAACAAAACATACATAAATGGGGCCCTGCGGATGGGAAAAAAATTAATAAAAAAACTAGACTATATTTATTTATTTTGTGTTTGTTATCTTTGCATTTGAAGATGAATTAGCTTCCGAGTTGGAAGGGTTTTGGAGTTCCTACTTCATACACACTCAAAACTTTTCCTGCAGTTCTGTCAATCTTCCACTTCCTAAGTTCCATGCAGGTTCTTCAAGGCATGTCAGTAATCTCCCTGCTCGAAGTTGATCGTTAACTGTAACACTTTCATCAGTAGTATTTCTATCAAAAACTTAAGAACCCTTTAAAACCACAAAAGAAAAAACTAGTGTAACAATCATTTTAGGAGTCCGTTTGGCTGTATTTTTTAAAAATTACTCTAAATCTTTTTTTTTTTTTTTTGATAAAAAGATAGATGTTTGATAAAATTTAATACATGCTTTTAAAATTTTGAAAACTCACTTTTACTGTTTTTTAGAGAAATATTTGATGAATGATTATCCTAAAAACACTTCTTAGAAGCACTATCGAACTCAACCTTAATAATCTCCCTACTTAAAATTTGTTGATCGCTTCATAAAACGCTTTTATTAAAAATATTTCTATTAGAAACTTTGGTGGGGTTTGTTTTTTATAATTTTTTTTTATTGAAAGTAATTTGATTTCAGATTTTAAATTGTTTGTATTTTTGCTTTTTATTGACTTATTACTTATTTATCAAAATTTTTAATTAAATAGAAAAAAATCAAAATATTTAAATCATAATGTTAAAAACCAACCTATTGTTTTTATTTTTTTATTTTTTAATACTTAAGATAAATAAAATATTTAAAAAATAAACAACTTAATACTTAACATTATTAAACATTATTTAGTTTTAAATTCTATTTAAGAATCACTTTTTATTTTTAGACTTTTAAAAGTTCTTCCAAAATCATTCTCTAACTCTAAATAGTTATTGATTATATAATTGGTAAATAGTGGGTATTAATATGTTGCAAAGCTTTCTTAATTAGCCTTGAAAAAGTAATGATATCAAGTTTTCAATTTGAGATTTTGGTATTCGTTTTGACTTTAAGGTTGGTTTTTTAAGAAGGTGTGGACCCGCATTTCTCACGTGCGCCCCCCACTCGATCGGCGAGACTCGCTTTTTATTTTAGAAAAGTGAAAATTTTAGTTTTGAAAAAAACTGGAGTCGCCACTTATTTTTATTTTTATTTTAAAGGGAAAATAAAATAAGAAAGAAAAACCCTAAAAAATGACTCCATAATTTTTGGAAAAAGGCATGTCTTTTGAAAAACCCGAGTCTAGGTACGGGGATCAGGTTACCTATCAGGAAGGTACCTTTAAAAGGTAGCACCCTTCTAAGCCCTATAGAGGTCTCTACTAACTAAGTTGAGGGAAATGTGGCAATTAATCGATTAATTATAGATACTTAAGTAAACTTGGTGATTTTAAAATAACATGTTAACAAGAAAATCAATTACAATCATATAGAAGATTCAGGGTGCATACTTGAACCACTTCTTAAGCGCTATCATAAAACATCAATTGTTAGTTTAGATAATATATCACTCAACATGCATTTTATCATGAATGATCAAACAACGTAACAAATATCAAGACATCCCAAACATTCTCAAACATAGGTGTAATTTACAATGATAATTATATTTACAGAATTTAGAAGGTAGATGACAGGGGACGTACCTGGATAACATAGATAACTTATAACATGTTTCCTCAAGTCTTAATGGGTTAGATAATAAATAATAAACAACATAAATCTTATCATTCTTATTATCTAATTAGCAAAGCAAAAATAATCAAAGTATACGAAATCATCAGTTATCGCACACATCTTGTATATAATTCCTAAAAAAAATAGATATGATTTCAATAAATGGCAAGGGTGACAGTAAAGATGAGTTTTAAAAAGATGATTTTATGTAGGGGTTTCACCAATTCCCAAATTGATATACATAAATATAGCTTGGAATTAAATGTTATTACTTTCATAAAAATTAAAAATAAAAAAAATAAAAAATTCATGAGTATTAAAAAAAACATTTATTCGATAGTTTTAATGAATTGTATTTATAAAAGGAAGTTTTGATTTACTTAAATAAGAAGGCTTTAATTTCATGCAAAGAAAATATTTTTTTTTAAAAGTTTGTTCACAAGAAAATAAATGTTATCACTTTTATAAAGGAAATATTTCATAAGTATTAAAAATAATAATAATAATAACAATAATTGATTCCATAGTTTTAATGAATTTTATTTATAAAAAGAAGCTTTAATTTATTTAAATAAAAAGACTTTAATTCCGTGCAAAGAAAATGTTTTTAAAAAGTTCATTCACAAGAAAATAAATGTAATTGTCACTTTTATAAAGGAAATATTTCATGAGTATAATAATAATAATAGTAATAATTGAGTCCATAGTTTTAATTAATCTTATAAAAGAAAGTTTTAATTTATTTTTTTTTTAAAAAAAGACTTTAATTCCATGTAAAGAAAATATTTTTTTAAAAGAAAGTTTATTCACAAGAAAATAAATGTTATCACTTTTATAAAGGAAATATTTTATGAGTATTAATAATAACAATAATAATAATAATAATTGATCCCATAGTTTTAATGAATTTTATAAAAGGAAGTTTTAATTTATTTAAAAAAAAGACTTTAATTCCATGTAAAGAAAATATTTTTCAAAAAATTCATTTACAAAAAAGAGAAAGAAAAAAAAAAAAAAATAATTAATTAATAATGGTAATAATAATAAAACCTCATAAAAAATATATTTGACAGTTTAAAAATATTTTTTCTTTAATGTAAGAATATCTTTTATAATTTAAATTTTTCCTTAATAATTTATTTTATTTTATTTTATTTACAAGAGGATGATTTTCACAACTCTTTATTTTAGAAAGCACATGAATTTTTATTATTATTTTTTAAAACATAATAAATTTTATAAATAAGATAAACAATTATTTTATATTTTACTCCAAGAGAACAAAAAATGTTTAAAATAATTTAAATATTACGATTTTTTATTTTTTATTTTTGAACAAAGCTATCATAAAAATTATCAAAACACTTAAAAATTCAAACTTTTTCATCATCATCAGGAATTATCCCAAAACTAAAAATTAAGCACAATATAAATTTTCATTAATATCCAAATTATTGAAAACTAAAAAAAACTTGCAAAATATTTCAACTTTTCATTAGCATCACAAAATTATCCAAAACGAATAAAACATCTCATTTTTAAACTATCATCCCGAATCATCCAAGACAAATGCCTACAAAAAGTAACATGAGATTAGCGATAATAATAATAATGATAACTAAAATAAAATAAACAAAATAAATTCAAAAACAAAAAAAAAACTAAAAATCCTAACTTGATTTATATTTTATTCAAACAATCATCAGGAATTATCCCAAAGCTAAAAAAAAAAAAAATAAGCACAATATAACTTTTCATTAATATCCAAATTATTGAAAACTAAAAAAACTTGCAAAATATTTCAACTTTTCATTAACATCACAAAATTATCCAAAACGAATAAAACATCTAATTTTTAAACTATCATCCCGAATCATCCAAGACAAATGCCTACAAAAAGTAACATGAGATTAGCAATAATAATAATGATAACTAAAATAAAATAAATAAAATAAATTCAAAAAACCAAAAAAAAAACTAAAAATCCTAACTTAATTTATATTTTGTTCAAACAATCATTAACACATCTCATATAAATACATTAAATCCAACAAAACACTCACCGGAAGACATTAAATCCTATTATAACCGTCCATGATTTCATTCCCTTTCCTTTAACAAATAAATAAAAACATGCCAATAGCATCATTCGCATCAAGACTGACCATATATTCACATTCGTTTGCATTTTAAATCCAACAAAACGAAGTCAAAGAACACTAACCTTGCTTGCAGCTACCCTCTTTCACGGTTGTGTCACTTTTTCTTCTCAGTCTAGTTGTGCCTGCTTCTTCGATTTGGCTCGCGTGTTCCTTCACCACAAAGAGTCCCCGAATCAGCCTATGCGTCCTTTAGAAGTTCCACCCGGAAACGTGATCTCCATGTCTACAATTTTCTTCTGATTCTCGTTCAAAAAATCAACCAAAATTCTTCCAGAACTCTTTTTTCTCTCTCCCTAAGCCGTCCCCCCCTATCTTCAAGCTCTCCCCTAAAAAAAAAAAACCTCCTCCTCCCTCCTCAATTGTCTTTCTCATATTCCCAAAAAAAAAAAACCTAAATCCCCTTCATCACGCCTCTCCTTCATTTTTTGCATGTGAGTTGACTTTTCTTTCTTTCTCTGAATTCCCCCATGTTCTCTTTCTTGCAAAATACAGTCTGTCTATTCAATATGCTACCTCAATTCTTCCTAAACTATATCATCTCTTTTCCTTTTCTGTTTAAAATATGCTTTAACCCAAAACACTACTGAATCCTCCTTCCATCATCACGTGATTCTTTTTCCAAAAGACAAATTACATTACCTTCTTTACTGCTCATCATTTCTTTTTTCATACATAAGCTGAATCTTCCCCATAACATGGCTCCATTCATTTTTTCCATATGTCTACTCTTGGAACCAATATGGTAGCTACCCACTCCAAGCTTCACATCATAGGCACTTTCTTATCTTTCTATTGGTGGACTTCCTACAAAATTTCAAAGTTAATAAAGTAATAGTAATAATAATAATAATAATAATGAAAACTTTTAAACAAAATTATTAAATTAAACTAAATAAGTAAAGACAAGTATTAGGGAAAAGTGATAAAATAATAGGAAAATAAAATAAATGAAGAAATATACAAAATAATAAATAAAATAAAATAAACAAAAATATAAGAGTAAAAAAAAAAATTCAAGCAATGTGATTTTACAAAAACGAGTCTTGCAAGTCATACAAGCCATGCAACCATGCAAACCATGCCCATGCAAAAAATGATCTAAATGGGCCTAAGGTGCCTAAATGGGCCTAGAATGCCTAAATTGGCATAAGGTGCCTAAATGGGCCTAGGGTGCCTAAATGGGCCTAAGGTGCCTAAAAGGGCCTATGGTGCCTAAATTGACTTAAGGTGCCTAAGTGGGCCTAAAGTGCCTAAATCAACCTAAAGTGCCTAAGTGGGCTTAGGGTGACGCCAAATGGGCTAGGTGCGTCTAATGGGCTTAGGGTGTACTAAGTGGGCCTAGGGTGCCTAAATGGGCCTAGGGTGCCTAAATGGGCCTAAAGTGATCTAAGTGGGCCTAAAGTGTCTAAATGGGCCTAAAGTGATGCCTAATGGGCCAAGTGTACCTAAATGGGCCTAAAGTAATCTAAGTGGGCCTAGGGTGACTAAGTGAGCCTAAAGTGTCTAAATGGGCCTAAAGTGATGCCTAATGGGCCAAGTGTATCTAAATGGGCCTAGGGTACCTAAATGGGCCTAAAGTAATCTAAATGGGCCTAGGGTGACTAAGTGAGCATAAAATGGCTAAATGGGCCTAAAGTGATCTAAGTGGGCCTAGGGTAACTAAGTGGGCCTAAAGTGTCTAAATGGGCCTAAAGTGATCTAAGTGGGCCTAGGGTAACTAAGTGGGCCTAAGGTAACTAAGTGGGCCTAAAGTGTCTAAATGGGCCTAAGGTAACTAAGTGGGCCTAAAGTGTCTAAATGGGCCTAAAGTGATGCCTAATGGGCCAAGTGTACCTAAATGGGCCTAGGGTGCCTAAAAGCTATCCTAAAAAAAAAAAAGCAAGAAAAGCCTAAGTCTAAGTTAGGGCTGCCAAGGGTCACAATAAGGGGTCAGATAATCCCTCAACCAAAGTCTCCGAAGTGGCTTAGAAAAGATAGGTTACACGAGTATTTATGGGCCACCAGGGAATTGCTATAAACGACATGTGCGAGGAAGACAAAATAGAGGGTCTACAGAAGGTGCCTTGATTTTGGATTGCCATGTCATCGGATTCTGTCTTTGTTCTTACATTCAATCTTTGATCATTATTATTATTAATTTGATTATTTGAATGTAGAACAAGATTATGTTTAAAAAAGATTTTGACTAGTGATGATTTCTGAAGATGAAAAAAATTTCTATAAAGCCAATTGACATGATGTGATATGTATTTTGTTCTATCAACCTAAATTTTAAAACTAATTTATATTGATCTTTTTTCTATTTTTTTTTTCAAATTAGTGAGTCAAAACTCATTTTTCCTTTCGATCTTTGAATCATAATTATCATTAATATGATTATTTGAATTTAAAATAAGATTACTTCTAAATAAAAATTTGATTAGTGATGATTTATGATGACGAATAAAATTTTTAAAGTTAGTATGATATAATATGTATTTTGTTCAATCAAATATGAGATAAGATAAAAAGTAAAATATATTATTATGTTGTAAAACAAGGATAAATGGAACACAAATAAATTAGTAGAGATAAATTATATATTATTTTGATAATAATATATAATAGGGAAGAAGAAATCATAAAAAAGAATTGAAAAAGTTGAGAGAATGAAAGACAATGAGAATGAGAGAAATAAATTTTTTTCTTGCTTAGGGGATGCATATTACAAGGGATAGGAAACCTTTTTATAAGCTTTCCAAATTATTTCCATTAATATTCCCATTAGTGGATATTAATGGAACTCAGAAATAACATTAATGGTTTCCATTAATGAGTATTAATGGAAATCATAAATAATATTTAATTAACATTTATTATAATTAATGTGGTGACATTCATTACTTCACTTATAACACTCCCCTTTGGATGTCCACCACATTGAAGAATATGCCCCATTAAAACCTTGCAAGTAAAAAACCCTATGGGAAAAACCTAGCGAAGAAAAAAGAGTACAATATTCTTATAATTCTTTAAGTTGTCCTTGGTATGTTAAGATTGCCTCGTTAAAAACCTTGCTAGTAAAACCTAGTAGGACAAAACCTGGATGAAGGGAAAAAGAGTACAGTACACTAACACCCTTTTACAAGCATACTTCCCCTCATGTCAATATCGTTGAGTTGATGCATTCCAATATTGTGTATTAACTTTTTGAATGTTGAGGTTGACAATGATTTTGTGAATAAATTTGCTAGATTATCGCTTGAACGTATTTGTTGCACATCAATTTCACCACTCTTATGGAGTTCATGTGTATAAAAGAATTTTGGTGAAATGTGTTTAGTTCTATCTTCTTTAATATAACCCCCTGTTATTTGTGAAATGCATACAACATTATCTTCAAATAATATTGTCGAGTCATCTTTGATAGAAAACAGTCCACATGATTCTCGAATATGTTGAATCATAGATCTTAGTCATATACATTCACGACTTGCTTCATGAATTGCCAGTATTTTTGAATGATTTAATGATGCGACCACCATTGTTTGTTTGACGTATCTCCGTGAAATAGCAATACCATTACAATTAAACACATACCTTGTTTGTGACCTACCTTTATGTGGATCTGAAAGATATCTTGCATTTGCATATCCAAGCAATTGTTGTTTTGATTTCATTGAGTAAAATAGACTCATATCAATAGTTCCGCGAAAATAACGCAATATATATTTGATATCATTCCAATGTCTTTGAGTTGGAGCGGAATTGTATCTTGCTAATAAATTGACAGAAAAACAATGTCTGGACGTGTACAATTGGCAAGATACATAGTGCACAAATAACATTAAGATATGGTACTTCAGGACCAAGTAATTCTTCATTTTTTTTTGTAAGGACGAAATGAGTCATTTTTCACATCAAGTGATCAGACAACCATTGGAAAACTTTAAGGATGTGCTTTATTCATATAAAAACGCTTCAAAACTTTCTTAATGTATGTTGATTGATGTACTAAAACTCCATTTGGAAAATGTTTGATCTGTGGGCCGAGACAAAATTTTGTTTTTCCAAGATCTTTCATCTCAAATTCTTTTTCCAAGTAATTTATTGTTCTTGTGATCTCTTTAGGAGTTCCAACAAGATTTAAGTCATCAACATACACTATAATAATTGCAAATCCGGTTTCTGATTTCTTAATGAAGATGCATGGGCATATAGGATTATTCACAAACCCTTTTTTTAGCAAGTATTCGTTAAGGCGATTGTACCACATACGTCCATATTGCTTTAATTCATATAAGGATCATTGTAACTTGATTGAGTACATGCTACAAGGCTTTGTACAATTTGCTTCAAGCAATTTAAATCCTTCAAGGATTTTCATGTATATATCTTTTTCCATGGATCCGTATAAATATGTTGTAATAACATCCATGAGACGCATATCCAATTTTTCTAAGACTGCCAAACTAATTAAGAAACGAAATGTGATTGCGTCCATGACAGGAGAGTATGTTTCCTCGTAGTAAATACTAGGTCTCTGCGATAAACCTTATGCTACTAATTGCACTTTATATCTTATGATCTTATTATTCTCATTGCATTTTCATACAAATACCCATTTATACCCAACAAGCTTTACATCTTCAAGTGTTTAGACTACATATCCAAAAACTTCTCATTTTGTTAATGGGTTTAAACTCTGCCTGCATAGGATTTTTTCATTTTGGTCAATCATTTTTATGTCGGCATTCTTCCAAATTTCGTGGTTCAAGATCTTCATCATTTCTTATGATATCGGAGGTCACTTGGAAAACAAAAATATTGTTAATAACAATATTATTTCGATCCCATTTTTCTCTCGTGTGTACAATACTTACTGAGATATCACAATTTCATGTACATGTGCCTTTTTAGGGGCTTCTCGTTCAATATGTGCCTTTTTAGGGGCTTCTTTTTCAATATGTGCCTTTTCAAGGGCTTTCTGCATTATTTGTGCCTTTTCTAAGGCTATAGATTTATCAATTTTAAACTAATCAGTCATTTTAATGGCCTTTTTTAGAGTGTTAAGTTTTTCTTAGGTTCTCATTTTCCGGGGAGTTACATCATTTGAGCTGATAGATCTACCACGCTTTAGGCGTATCTTAGATTCATTTGTTAACTGTCTTATAGGGGCATCAATCCGTGTTGGAGTATTTGCAGTCGGAATATATGACTTTGTCACTTTCTTTATATCAATGAATGCATCTGGTAATTAATTTGCAAGATTTTTCAAATGAATGATCATTTGAACTTCTAGTTCACATTGATTTGTACGAGGATCAAGATGGGTCATAGTAAATGTCTTCCAACTAATTTCTCGTCGTTTTTCAGGAATTGACTTTCCTCCCTCCCTTTAATGACGGGAAAACACTCTCATTAATATGACAATCCGCAAAACGGGTTGTAAAAACATCGCATGTCAAAGGTTCAAGATATCTTATAATAGAAGGAGAATAAAAACCTACATAAATCCCAAGTCTTCATTGGGGACCCATTTTGGTGCATTGTGTAGGTGTAATTGGTACATATACTGCACAACCAAAAATTTGTAAGTGATAGATCTTTGGTTGTTTTCCAAGCACAAGTTGTGAAGGGGAGTATTCATGGTAAGTTGTAGGTCGAATACGAACTAAACCTGCAACATGCATAATAGCATGTCCCCAAGCGGAAGTAGGTAATTTGGTTTTCATTAATAAAGGTCGAGTTATTAATTGGAGACATTTGATTAAGGATTTTGCTAAACCATTTTAGGTATGAGTATAAGCAACAAGATGCTCAATATTTATCCCTACTGACATGCAATAGCCAATGAATATTTGAAAAGTAAATTCGTCAGCATTATCAAGATGTATTGTCTTAATTGGATAATCTGAAAATTGTACTCGTAATCTGATTATTTGTGCAATAAGTCTAGCAAAGGCAACGTTACGTGTAGAAAGGAGACAAACATGTGACCACCTAGTAGAAGCATCTATTAAGATCATAAAATAACGGAATGGTCCACATGGTGGATGGATATGCCCACATATGTCCCCATGTATTCTTTCTAAAAATACTGATGACTCATATATGACTTTAGTAAAAGATGGTCTGACTATCAATTTACCTTATGAGCAGGCAACACATGAGTATTCATTGGGCAAAAGAATCTTTTGGTTCTTTAGTGGATGCCCATGTGAGTGTTCAATTATTTGACGCATCATTGAAGACCCTGGGTGACCTAGTTTGTCTTGCCAAATGACAAAAACTTTTGGGTCATTGAACTTCTGGTTTACGACAACATATGATTCAATAGGCTTTAAAGTTGTATGATACAACCCAGAGGAGAAAGCTGAGAGTTTTTCCATTATAAGCTTCTGGTAAGATATAATGGAAGTAATGGAAAGATATTCTACATTACCTTCATTCATAGTTTCAATATGATATCCATTTTTGCGGATATATTTAAAACTGATCAAATTTCTCCTGGATTTGCTAGAATATAAAGCATCATTTATGTGGAATCTAGTTCCATTTGGTAGCGTTATATTTGCTCTTCCAGAGCCTTCAACTAAGTTTGTAGTACTAGATATGATACTTACATTAGCTTTTATTAATGTCAATTCGAGGAAATATCTTTTATCTCGAAGAATTGTGTATGTGGTTGCACAATTTGCGAGACATACATCATCTTCATTCATCTTGAGACCAAATAACACATGGATATTATATATAACTAATATTAAAAAAAAACAAGGCATAATGTAAATAACAAAAGAAAATCAAATGTAAATATAAGATATAATACTATATTATTTGATATGTAAAGTAACATTAATCAATGTTAATCTTCTCATCATTTATTAAATGGTCTATTTTTTCACTGGGACCTCCAAAGAAATTAATGTCATAGTAGGTTAGGTCCAATCCATCATTATCAGTAAAGTTCATCTCTATCTCTTTTCCTTTTTCTTTTATTGATGTTTGGTAAAGGTTGACCAAATGTTTGGACATACGATAGGTACGCGACCAATGCCCTTTCATGCCACATCTATAACAATTATTCTCATGGTTCTTAGGAGGTTTATCTTGTAAACACTTCCCATTTTCTTGTTTTGCCTCAGTATTATTCTACTTCTGGTGGTGCAATGAGACTTTCCTTTTCTGAGAATTTGATGAATTATTACTATAAAGAACCATGGTATCGGGGATTTCTTCCACGACCATGACCACGTCATTGTCATCATCAAAAGCTCATTATTTTGTTCAGTAACAAGAAGACATGATATTAATTCACAATATTTTGTAAATCTACACTCTCGATATTGCTGTTGTAGGAGCACATTCGAGGCATAAAACATAGTAAAAGTTTTCTCTAACATGTTTTCTTCTGTGATTTTTTCTTCACATAGTTTTAATTGAAAGCCGATTTTGAAAAGTGCGGAGTTATATTCACTAATAATTTTAAAATCCTACAACCTCAAGTGCATCCAATCATATCGAGCTTTTGGAAGAATCACAAATTTCTAGTGGTCATATCTTTCCTCCAAATTACTCCATAGAGTAAAAAGGTCATTTACCGTAAGATACTTATTTTTAAAACCTTCATGGAGGTGATGGTGAAGGAAAATAAGTGTTTTTACATGGTCTTCCAAGAATGCTTGATTTCCTTTTTTGATCGTAGCTCCAAGATTCATTGCATCAAGATGTATTTTAACATCAAGGATCCAAGATGGATAGTTCTTTCCCAAAATGTCAAGTGCCACAAATTCGATTTTGTGAGATTCAACATTGTCAAATAACTTCAAATATATGACAAAACAATATTATTAGAATTATGTATAATAAATTGATAGCATTGGTATAACTTTGATTATAAACAAAATCAAATAATTTGTTTATAACTTTTAACAATATGTAACAAAACAAATCAACAATAATATAAATATGTAAAATTTTATTCTATATAAATAACTTCAAGTTTAAGATATGAGAATTACCTTTAGAGCAATTTGTGCTGATAACGTGTTGTAAAACAATGATAAATGGAACACAAATAAAGTAGTAGAGATAAATTGTATATTATTTTGATAATAATATATGATAGAGAAGAAGAAATCACAAAAGAGAATTAAGAAAGTTGAGAGAATGAAAGACAGAGATAATGAGAGAAAGAAATTTTTTTCTTGCTTAAGAAATGCATATTACAGGGGATAAAAAACTTTTTTATAGGCTTTCCAAATTACTTCCATTAATATTCTAATTAATGGATATTAATGGAACTCATAAATAACATTAATGGAAGTCATAAATAATATTCAATTAATATTTATTATAATTAATATAATGACATTCATTACTTCAGTTATAACATATTATTATTATTATTATTTTTATCCGATTACATGATATTAGGATAACCTTGAAATATCCCATGGATTATAAATTTATTATTTTCACAAATTTATAAAAATTTGTATTTTCATAAATTTAAATTTTTTATTACAAAAGTAAAATTGCATTTTCAAAAATAAAAGTAAAAAATATTTATTATTTAATATATACAAAATGTTTTTATATATTTACCAACATGTTATCATATATTTTTTATTTATAAACTTTAAATATTTTAATTATGGATATTATTAAAAAATGCATAACAATTACTTATTAAATGATAAATTATAAAACAATTTCTAATTAATACAAACATGATAAAGATTTTATAAATTTTTAATAACAAAATATTGGAAATGCAATATAATTTTTATTTTAAACAAATATTAGACACTAAATTATAAATGTTGTTAGTTACATTTTTTTTTATACAAATTTAATATGGGCAGGTATGACATATCTATTAGATGTAATATGAGCACGTTTAGTAAAATAAATGTATATTTTATTATAAATAATAAATTTGATTTATTTGATAATTTTTATTAAATAATTTCCAAAATAACCTAAAAATGAAATGAGGGCAATATTGCTTCTTGTTATTTATTTATTTTTAAAATTTTATACTTATAGGATTCCTTTAATTTTGATTCCTGAAAATTTTGAGAAAAAATATTAGAGAAATGAAAAAAAAATGTAAAAGAAAAAAAAAAGAGCAAGAAAATAAAAAAAATAGATTTAAAATTAATAAATTATTTTTATATGTTAATTCACTTTGTTTAAAGTTAAATATTTAGATAATTAATAAAATTTTAATTAATTTTAATTTAATTTTCTTTTATACTTTTATGTCAAAAGAAAATACCATATTTTTCCTTAATATTTTTTCTTCCTTTTTAAACATTTACTTTATTCACGGTAAAAAAAAGTAACTCATTTTTACTCTAAAATTTTCATTTTTTTTAGTCTAAAATTTTCATTTCCCTGTGTCCAAATCTTTCTTTATTTTGCAAAATAGAAATGATTTTCTCATATTTAATTTTACCTTAAAAATGTGCAAAAAGTTAAATATAATTAAAAAAATTATATATATTTAAATTATTTAATATTTTTAGTAGAGTTATAAATAAATAAAATGAAGTAAAAAATTAAATTACTGAATTAAGTTTCAGGATATAAAAATCATTTATTAATTAAACTTACTTTTTATTTTTCTGCATTTTCCTACTAATTCATGGAAACCAAACATGGCAAAAATAGTGAGCCACAAGGGAGAGTAATTATTAAGCATCCAGCAACTTTGTCCATTCGGACAGTAAGAGTGGTTAGTGAAACAGCATTTTGATTATAGTATCCCACCCGTTAGGTATCAAAGATTCAAAAGCATTGAAATGGAAAAGAATTTGGAACTGTTGGTATGAAGGAAGAGAATGGATATCTATAAAAATGATGGGATGATTTTCAATAATTATATTCCTCGTCATATTTTAGAAAATGATGTTGAAAACCTGTAGTTGTGATTCACAGAGATCATATATTGATTGGATGAAATCTGCAATGGTGGGAGGCGCATTGGGTTGGCAAGTGCATCAAAGGCGCAACAGGGCGCTCTTGTTGAGCGGGGCGATTCTTTTCTTCTTCATCTTCGTCCTACGCCTCCACCTCACCATCCCGTACTTCCCCTCCTCCCTATCCGACGGCGTTTCTTCTCCTTCTTCTTCCTTCAACCGCGACTCATCATGCGTCTCCTTCCTCAACGACGTCGCTTGGGACCCCCATAACAGCAGCAGCTACTATTGGGCTCGGTCCCCTCAAGTGGTCGCCTGCCAGTTCCAGCGCCTCGCCCGCGCTAATGCTTCCGATTTATTGAGTGGGTCGTGGGTCGTGGTCGCCGGGGACTCCCAGGCGCGGCTGTTTGTGGTGTCGCTCCTTGGTTTGGTTTTAGATTCGGAGGAGATGGAGGCTATTAGAGGCGATTTGTTTAAGCGGCACAGTGATTATCGGCACGTTGTGGGTGAAATCGGATTGAAATTGGATTTTGTTTGGGCCCCTTATGAGGCGAATTTAACTGGGTTGGTGATGGAATTCAAGCGGAACCTCAATTACCCGGATGTTTTGGTGATGGGTTCGGGGCTGTGGCACATGCTTCATCTCACCAACTCCTCCGATTATGGGGTTTGGTTGACGTCACTGAGGAATGAATTGGTTGGTTCGGGGTTTTCCGCTCACTTGTTTTGGCTAGGGATGCCAAGGCTAATAAACTCGATGCTGAATACAGAAGAGAAGAGGGTGAAGATGAGTGATGCTGTGGTGGCTGCTTATGATAGAGAGATTTACCAAAGTAAGCTCTTGCGCCAATTCGGTGGAGGCCCCCTTTTATTGCTTGATGTTGAGTCACTGAGTCGAAAATGCGGGGTCTCTTGTACTGTAGATGGAATGCATTATGATGGGGTTGTTTATGAAGCTGCTGTCCATGTTATGCTAAATACATTGCGTATCTGATCTCATCACAAGCTTTGAAGGTATATAAGGCCAGCTTTGTTGGGATGCTTCTTTGGGTCTGCATTTGTAGGAGAGAGTTTATTCTTTGATTTGGATTTTTGTTGTTCCAATGTGAATTTTAAGGGAAGTGAGTTGAAAGTTCTCTGGAACCATTTGAATAATTCAGGAAATGGGTGAGTGCTTAGGATGTAAGTTTAGCTTGCATTCTAGAATCTTGAGTGTTCTGTTTGCTTGGTTCATTTGATGGTTTGATGGATGCAATTTGAGCTGTTTAATCCAGATCAAGATGCTAAGTATGTACTGATTGATGCTGAAGGATCAATTTTCTTTTGTGGCTCTGATGGTTTCTGTTTTGTTGTGGCTTCTATCAGTTTGTGGCTTCTATTTTGTGTTAGGAAGCTGATGGTGAATCTTGTTAAGTTAGTGTATTTAAATATCCAAATTGAGGTTGCATTCAAACAATGATGAGTGTGAAGGGGCTTCTAAATCAGGTTTTTTCATTCTAATTTGATACTTCTGGAAATAGCTCAGGCTCCAACAGGGTTGGTTGCTAATGAAATTTCAAATTTTTCCAAATCCTTCTATATATAGTAGCTTCCTTTGGAGCTTTTGTTCTTGGATGGTGATTGTCGCTGGGAAAGTTCTCTTGGCAGGGAAGGTTTATGAAGGGTGTTCTTCCTGAATGGATTTATGGCAACAGAGTAATGGCATAGCCGTGGGCTTTGTGATACTCAACATAGATCTTTCTTCCACATGTCTTAGCCAGTGTTTTGGTGGATGTAGCACTGTTTCTGTTGATTTCCCTTGGGAAGCTTGAATAACAGCAATTGTGCATAGTGACCTATCAAAAAAAAAACAGAGATTGTGCATAGTGGGATCTTGTAAAAAAGTGAGAAACCTACAATGAATCTGGATTTCAACTTAAAATGATTTTATATACCCTCAGGTAATCAGGAACATAAATTTGCTGAGAAATTTAATTGAAACTTGACTATGTGGCTTTATTGCTACATGCCTGATTTCAGACATGAAAAGGCCTTGTGGGTCTTTGACAAAAGGAATCTTTTTTTGTAGACTTCCATGATCATATATTCAAAGTTAAAGGCTTGTGGGTTCAGATGACCTTCTTCTACAGTTTCTGATGTTTTTAAAGACGTGCTTTCCAATAAACATACCTGAAGTTGCTTGGAGGAGAACATCAGCATGGTTAAGATTTAAGTTATTGTGGATACAGAAGCCACTCTTGGAATTCTTAGTTGTTCCAGACCCACCCTAGTTTCTTCCTTTTTTCTTCTTGAGAAAGGTTTAATGCTATCAGAATATGTGGTTGCTCACAGTTCAGCTTAGTGATGCTCTTGTGGATCCAGTAGTTCCTCTTCCTTGGCTATCTATGCTTCATGCTGTTCATGATAATAGCTCAGTATGCAATGAAGTGGATTTTTGCAGAAGTGGATTTTCATTTGTGGTGGAATTTACCCCAGTATGCAATGAAGTCATAAATGTGGCTAGTGAAATAAGTGTGGACTCTGGTTCCGAACTTCACAAGGACAATGCTGTTGTCCTTGTCAATGGCATAGAATAGACGTGAGTTGACTCTCAAGATCTGAAGCTTTCTTCTAATTTGATAGGGTAGTATTTTCAGAAGTCTGGATCCCGAATGGGACAATTCTGTTTATAAGGACAAGAGCTTTGCCACATTAATTTCTAAAATGATTGAGGGAGCTTCTTCCTTGCAGTGGATGGAAACAAGGTAGAGACTAAACTGTTTGATGACTTATTGCCAGTAGAGTTGAATTTTGATGCTTGTGCTGCCAACTTTGTGCCCAAGGAATTCAAAGCCCGAAGTAATTCGAAGTCCTCTACTCAATGTGAATATCAAAACCAAAATCCATGGTTTGGGGGGATTTACTCTAATTTTAGTGAGTATGTAATCCCCCTATCTTATTAGAGATGGGTAGAAAGATGGAAAAACAGTCTGCTTACATGATTACATTGAGGAAAAAAGGTTCAAGTCCATTGATATCAAGGAGGATATGATCCAATTTTTTTATTTCTCAAGAACCAGGAAATAAAGTATGATCAGATCTTTACCACAAATTTCTTGCATTTATAATTGCTTTTATCAGTAAGACCTCAACTATGCACATATTATTCTTTTTGTTTTTTGTTTTTTTTTTTCCTGAATTATAATATTTCTTGAGAGACTGAGCTTGGTTTTATAACAATTTATGTTAGTTTGGTTTGAATGCCACTGTGTAAGAATATCCCCTTAAAAAATTACTTAAAGACCTCATTTCATAATATTTGAATTGCCAATCTTAATGTTATTAAGCCTAGTTTGTGCTTTAGATGGTAACCTTACTCTATCCAGTCAAGATTCATAACTAGATATATATCTTAAACCAAAATGCAGCATGCTTATACCTATGATTGGATGCTTTAAACCCAGTCTGATATTTTTCTAATCGATAATTGGTTCCTTATCTTCTATTTTGAACAAACTTTTGTGATATATTTGTAATGTCTCTCTCTAACTCAGATGCTTCTGCTATGTGTATAATTTATATGCCATTGAAAAGATTCTTTATATTTCCAGTTAGTGCTTTGACATGTCATTCTTGTGAAAAAACAACAGCACCTATTGCTGGTTCTATATCAACAAATGAGTGTAAAAACATGACACACTCTTTTTGAAAATTTTTAGTACTAGAAAACGTAGCTTCTGCTTTAGATTATTTGTTATTTTGAACAAGATTTTCTGGTATTATATTATATGATCTAGTCTGTGCTTCTATGCTCTATATGAGTTTATATTGTTACAGAACAAATAATATATTCTTTCTCAGGGTTATGTTATGGACTTAAGGCATCTCATAACAATGGAGTCCTCATACATTAAATCCTCATATTCTTTAGTATTGGTATCTAAAAGGATTCTGTTAAGTATTTGGATTTCCTTTTAGGAAAATTTGGAAAGGATGGGCCAAAGCAAGACAATATGTCAACCTGTAATCAACTTTGGTCTGCCATCTTCTTGTTGATTGTAATTTATCATCAACTGTGAGGGGAATTTTAAAACATAATCATGATTAGGAAAAAAATGCTGCAATCTTAAATATTGGGGATGTAGGTGTGTATCTTTGTTATCTTGATATAAGGTTTTCTTATAGGTGTTTGCTTTTTTCAAAATCAAATTACAAAAGAACAAATTTAAGTTTTCCAATTCATGTATGTGGAGATTGTTATTTGATTCCCAAAGTTGTAGGACTCAAATATCCCCAAGTGCAGGGTGTCAGACTGCAAGTATAAGACTTGATGAGCCAGGTATGATCCTTAAGGAGCAGGGCCCCATAGACAGGTTGGAAATGAGGGGATTAAGAGGTCAACATGAGGGGTTCATGATGGACTTTGTTGTGGGGTTGTGCAGTGAATTTGTAGAAAAATAATGAGGATTGCCAAACTGAATTAATTAAAACTGATTTCAGGTACAAATACTAGGAATTGGGAACATCCCTTTATGGGACTCCCATGCAAATGAATAATGTACCCAAATTAAAACACATCTGGGGCACTAATAAGTGGTTTCAGCTGGAGGATTTTTCCTTGAAATGCTTTGATGCATTTTCACAACACTGGGTTCAGATGATTAACCTAACTCCTAGCACTAGAGAACCACCTATTTTCTACCAACTACCAGCCTCAGAATTACATGATCAAGATGGAAAAATATCAGGTGAAGGTGTCTAAACCTTAAGCAGCTGTCATATCCATTACTAGTTGAGAGAAAATAGAGAGCAAAACAATAATAAATACATGGTAATCCATTTGAACTACACTGCACCAAATCGATGAGTAAAACATGTACAAATCCATAGGAGTTCAGCCCAAAAGGGTCCCTCTCCTAGTTAATGAAAATAGCTAACAGAAAGAAACATTGGAGTCTCCATTAATGTAACTGTTGAAACTTGAAATTAGTGAAGAAGACAAGCTTACTAAAAATTGAATCAAGATAAAGACTTGAAGTACTGTAGCATTAACATACAAAATTGTGCTGAAAGATTAAACTTAATGGTGCAATAGAAGAAAACAGTGATCTGAAAGCAAAGATGGTTGAAACATTGGCCAGAGGCTATCTCGTCTTTTACTCCATTCAAAATGGGCTTTTATACCTTCTTAAGTTAAGCCTTAAGTTGCCTTCCACATGGAGACATTGAGCTATAAAGGAATGAGAATTGCATGAGAATGCTTCAAAAGGCATTGAAAAGCCTAACTGGGGAGGAATTCTTGGTGTTCTTTACCCCACCTCCACCCCGACTCAACCCATTGCTAGCCCCTAGCAATGCTGGTGCAAAGAAAAATGAGGAGACACCCAAAGGTTCACTAAACTAAAGGGGATGAATTGATGGTCATGTATCAGATACAAGCAATCTTGTCCAGACTAGGTCATACCATTGGCCTTAGACAAAATCATCAAGATAAGAGTCCATGCTCCTAGTTACTTCTCAAAACCCATTTCTTATCTTTCTACAAAAAGAGTTCTCAGTTTTTCTTTAGGTGTTTCATTGGAATAATACTCGAGAATAAGTCTCTTTGCCTTTTCGACCTTGACTGTCAACAGCTTGAAACTCTTAAGGGTTTAATTTACATAGAGCAAATCTTGGATATACCTCAAATATTTGTTCCTTTTTTTTTTCTACATTCTGTTTGAGTGCACTGTTTTTTATCTTGGCTTTATAACTGGTCGTGTTGCTAAGGGTATAAGTGGAAACCAAAAAATCAATAGAAACAATCCAACCCAACCAAAACAGAACATACCGGATTAGGTTTCAACAACCATGAAGCACAGTTCAGTTAGTGGGTTATGAAAATCAACTTGCTCAGTTTGATGTTTTATTTCCTTTTTTTCTAATTGATAGACTTGAATTGAATAGATACTCCAAATTTTGTATTTTTTATGATTCATAATTGTTTGTATTCAGTATTATGTATATGGTGTGGACTCTATTAAAGTAGTTCATTGTTATTAGGCTATTACCCAAAGTGATTTATATTCTAGGCTTGAATGAGTTTCAAACGTCATTTAAAATCTAAAAGTTAACTTGTCTCAAAAAAAACCTAGTGTAAAAGAACATGAAAGCAATCTTGTCTCAAAAAAAACCTAGTGTAAAAGAATTAAATTTCTACATCTTGGCTTCAATAAATATATAAAAGTTAACTTTGCATCTTGCTCAAAATTTTTTGAAACCATGAGATTTTTGCAACATATTCCCAATTTATTTCTTGGAATATTTTTTTGTCTATTTTCAAAAACATGAAAACAATCTTGTCTCAAAAAAAAGACAAAAAAAAAAAATGAAAACAATCTTTATTTTCAAAACCAGCTACAGCTGACATGTTTTAAGCTTGGTAACCTCATTTTTTAGTGAAGTTTCGGTTGTGATAGCATCTGTTTTCAAGTTCTGAGGTTGTGGAATGTAGGATGCATGTCTGTGATCAATACTATGAGATGCATAGGGCTAAATAGTTCAAGTTTTACTGCTCGATTAATGGACCTGAAAAGGTTCTAGCCCAACTAACATGAGGTATACTCGCTTAAATGCGACCTGCTTACTTCTTAAGTGACTGTCCAACTTGGTCAGAATCATGTCTACTTTGAATTATTTTTTATGGCTTACTCAACTAGATCTAATATAATGCCAAAATCTAATGAAACAAATAATAAAAATGGAAAAAGAAAATGAACTAACTGATTACCTAATAGACTGGAAGTTAAAAAGTAGATAAAGTTAACTAGGACTTAAAAGTAAGTTGTATTAATGCCACTACTATGGAAAATGAAGTTCGACGCAAAAAAATTAGACCTAAAAACTTCTCAATCAAACTTCCTAAAAGTATCTGTAGAATAAACACAAAATGAATGGTAAGTTGTATTCAGAAAAAAGGAAAAAAAAAAAAAAAAAAGTTGTTGAAATAGCAATGAAACTGATTATTACTAAAAGGTAAAGGAAAGACACATCTAAGAAATAAACCACAGGATCACTGAGCTTTGAACGACATCCAAGTTGCCAGGAGTTAGCAAATAAAAAGGATAAAATGCTAGGTAAACTTCACTTTTGAATTAATTAAGGAGTCGTAATTGTTGATTGTTGGAGGCAGCCTTCAATATGCATTAGAGGGCCCTATTATAGTGTTGGTGGAAAGGTGGTTATACTACGTGCCTACTTGCTCATAGGACTCAATGAAGTTGACTGTACATACTCCCTTGTTTTGTGTTGAAACTCCTTGTTTCAAGCTTTCACTTTTTCATGTCCTTGATCTAAGGTAGTTGGCATCTATCTTAATCCGGTTTTATTACTTGGAGTTCAGAAATGTGTTCCCTTAATGTTAAATCATTTGTCAAGGTTGTTTGAATTAGACAAGTGGAGATTAAAAGCCAATACATGTATAAGGCTAGGCATTCTCAATGGGTTCATCTTGATGGGTAGTAATTTCAATGTGGCCAATATTTAGGATTGTTCCCTTAGGTGGTTGTTAAAATGTCAATAGTTGAGGTAAGTAAAAGTTATGAGCTAGTAAGTTTCCTATTTTGTTTTGAGTGCCTTTATGATTGGTTGCAAGTTTGTCATATTTATTGTCTAATATCTTGATTTACTAATGTCTTTAACTAATTTGATCCGGTGGTGCTTCATCCTTGTTTATAGTGTAATACCGGAACCAAAGTTAGGAGTACTCTTTCATTTGAAGTTCAGTATAATAATCTAAGTCTACTAGGTAATAATTTAGTTGGGCCTTTCAAGTGTTAATTTGGTTATGGATCTTTAGGTTTAAGCTTAAGTTATTTTTTGGCCTTTTCTAATTCCCATTCAATTTTTGGACTTAGTTATTAAGTCATATTCGGCCTTGTACTTTTATTGAAAACTTTTGTAAGTGGAAGGCACATGGGTCTTTTCAACCAAGTCGAATCCTTAAATTGACTTAAGGCATCCATCTCATTTTATATGAAGGCTCTACTTCTTAAGAGTATACAGAGAGAACGAGGTGTTTTAGATCTTCCAAATCTAGGAAATTCAAGGGGTTCATCGGTGTTTCCATCCTGATTTTCATCATAGTCTTCAGGTAGGCTCTTCATTTAGAGATTTACTTTCCCATTTTTCTCCTTTTTACCCCAAATCACACAAGTAAATATATTTTCAACCCTAAGTTGATTCCCTAAGCTTTTCTAGCTAAAGATCTATTAGTTAATTGTAGAGTTAGAAAATGACCTTTAAGACTATAGTTTAATTAGAACCCTCGATCTATTTGTTTTGGTTGATTTGGAGTTTTGGAGACAATACCTAATTTTAAATTGTTACTCATGTTTCAAAAGGAAAAAAAAAATTAAAAAATTAAAAAGCCAAAAATGTGACTTCTTGGCCTTAAGAAGCAATTTTTTAACTAATTGTTAATAGGTTGATTTATCCACATGAAGGACCGATCTATTAGTTGCCCTTCCTAATCCATCAGGCATATTGAGACACATGACTAGTCAATCGAGCTTGTTTTTCTCTGCCTAGTTTAACATCTAGCATTTTAACTTTAGACTTGAATAGAGTATTGTCTTTGTTCCAACATAAAATAGATTTCATATATAGAGTTGTAGAGTTCAAGAGTAAATTGTAAATGATTTTTTATTTATTCTTGATAGGAGTTGACTCAGCTAGTGGAACGCTTTAGTCTTAGCTTTCCTCTTTTGTTCCATTGTCAGGTAAAGGATCACATTATGATGTGCTATTTATAAAATTATTTGTTTTACCACTATATGTGTATTTGTGTTATTTTCCAAAAATGGAGCATTTGTATGTTTCCTAATCTATCACAAGCATATTTAACCATCTATTGAATTATTGAATTAGGAGCATTATATTTGATGGCTAGTGCATACATCGCCTTCTTATTAAGACTATATTTATCACGGTATGATGCACTTGCATTAGTGCATACATCATATTATGATTTCTTATGAGGCTATTTAAGTTCATTTTTCAGTTGACACCTTTCCCCTCTTTAAATAATTTTGACCAAATACTCTATTATTTACATATCAATTCATAAATGACATGATCACATCCTATATATTTCTATACTTGCATTGATCCATGAGGGTAGTTTTGAGCCATGTTAGGTGTTTTGACCTCTTATAGTTATTGATGGATATTATGATTCTATTTAGTACCTATTGTTTATTTGTTATTTTTCCATTGAAGAACATTTTGATAGTTTTTCTTGTTGGGTTTTAAACCTCATAAGTGAGATTACAATAATGCTCCTGGACCTACTTAAACTAGGTTCCAGATGTCATGTCCCACCTATTAGTTAAACTATGATTTAACTCAAGTTTGAGCTCCTATATGGTGGTGACATTTGGCCTAGGAGGACTACCTTGAGTTTCCTTTTTGTACTAAATTATTTGCTTTCCTTTTTGTTTACTTTTATCATATCTCCCAGTCCATGTAGTTTTTAATGGTTGTCAATTTATGGTCAAAGAAATTTATGCTTTTAGATATCTTTTTACTATTTGTATAGGAGTACAACTATATATCACTATCACATAGCTAGAGAGCGTTTCTAGTGAATAAAGTATGTTGGTTTATGCATGCATGCTTGGTTGATTCTATTGAAAGTGTGCTCAATCCTTTTACTATTTGTATAGGAGTACTACTATATATCACTATCACATAGCTAGAGAGCTTTTCTAGTGAATAAAGTATGTTGGTTTATGCATGCATGCTTGGTTGATTCTATTGAAAGTGTGCTCAATGGGTGATTGTATGATGAAAACATTGAGTCCCCAAGCGAAAGGACTACATTTATACAATTATACCTGACAAGATTTGGGGGTTGTTTTTCCTCTGGGATTTACAGTCATGGGTACTGGTGAAAATAGTATAGTGTGTGTTGAGAAGTCGATCTACCTACTCAAAGCATTGTTAACGTGTGTCTTCGATAAGCACCAACACTCCTCATTTTCTACTTCTCACTCTCTTTCCTAACTGTCTTCTACAACTACTGACCAACTTGAGTCGAGTTACAGGGAGACTCTACACCCAACTATTACTTCGCCATCACTTCTCATTCAAGGCTTTTCCAAGCAGTTGGGAAATAGTGATAATAGTAAACGGGGTGTTTGTTCATGGTCTCAACTAGCTCAAACTTGGCACTATAGTAATTAATCAAATCAGGAATTGAGACTCCCTTAAATGCTGAAAGCAGCAAGACTGAGACATCTCAACCTCTCTTCACCTTGACTCTTGGTTTAGCTATTCATGGTGAAAATGGAAAGAACAGAATGAATTTATATAGTAGAAAGCTTGATGGAACTACCCTATCTACTACTTGACTCTTTGTTGACTTGTTGTTCCTTTGTCCCCAGGTATCCTATTTATAGGATTTTTGGCAGCTCAAGTTGATAACAAAATGAGGTGGGTTTCCTAAGTTTTCTGGCTGTTATTCCTTGGCCACCAACTCTTGTTTGTCCTTTTCCTCATTAATAGTCGGCCACACTGCTTCCTTGTTTGTAGAGTTGTAGGGGTGTCATCTGTTATATTGTTGTTGAAGGTGTCAGAAAGAATGTGCTTGTTTCTAAGAATCAAAGCTAGGATGATTTAATAAGGAATGACCTTCAACATCTTCGCACGGGGTGACTAGCAAGCTTGTTGGAAAGCAGAACTAGTAGGTTCTGGTCTAATTGCTCTGGGGGTGACTGTTGATACCTTTGCCAGGGGGTCTTGTGAAATAAATGAGACAGGAGGGGGGTGGGGTAGCGAAGTGACTTTTCTTCAGTTTTGCACATTCATTCATTCCGTTTTTTGTCCCATTTTTTCCTGCACAGCTTGCATAAACATGTCAATGCACCTTTAAACAACGATGGTTTAAGGTTAACCAATTTTGCAATTTACAGCAAATAGGCAAGATAAATTAAGATTTTCCCACACCAATCAGTGCACCTAGTGAGGAACACTAGAAAATGATGAAGAGAATTCTAAGATACTTAAAAGTACTCTGTATCTTGAACTTCATATGCAGCCTGTAGCTCAGTCACAAAAACCTTGTTGTATTTTCTAATGCAGATTGGGCAAGTGATGCAAATGATTACTACTTAATTACAAGTTATTGTATTTGGCCTTTGCATGCCTTGTATATTTCCTGTGTACTTGGATTGTGGTCCACTGGCAATATATTCTTTTTTCTTGCTTGCCTATTGAAAAATAAATAAATAAATACAAGTTATTATATATGCATAGGTCCAAAATTAATTTTATGGTGCTCAAAGAAACAAAAGGTAGTATCTCGTTCCTGTAATAAAGGAGAGTATAGAAGTTTGGCCTATGTTGCAGTCTTCTCTCATGGATTCTAGCATTGTGCAAAGAATTGGGTATCAATTTAACCCATGCTCTTATATTATATTGTGATTATATGAGAGCCATTTCTTTTAACAACAAATCCATTTCCACTTGCATGAAGAGAGCACATAGAAATAGATTTTCGTTTTCTTCATGATAAAGTAATGCAAAAGAGTTGGGATATGTGGATCATTCCATCTAAAGGGACAGATAACCCCAATTCGGTCTTGTCTATCTCACATTCCTAGTTACTTCCTTTCTTTGTATAGGCTTCCACTAGCAATGACGACAAAGATTAAGAAAATGCAAAGGGATTTTCTCTGGTCAGGGGTTAAGGAAGGAAAGAGCAAGAACATTTATGCAAGCCTAAGTTGCAAAAGAGTATAGGCATAGGGAAGATTTCCTTGTGAAATAAAGTTCTACTAGGAAAATGACTTTGGAGGTACCCTAGGGAGAGTGATGCTCTTTGGCACAAAGCAATATTGAGTATCTATGGTATTCATTCCAATTGTTGGGATGCCAATATTGTATTTTCATGGTCACAATTATGCCCTTGGAAGGTCGTTGCATAGGATTTCCAAGTTTTCTCATGTCATACCCAGTTTGTGGTGGGGTTTGAGGTAAGGATTTGCTTTTAGGAAGACTTTGTGTGAGGTAATCAATCTCTTTGCTCTCAATTTCCAAATCTTTTAGAGTTGTGACAGTTAGAAATGCTCTAATTTCATCCATTCGTAGCTCCTTTCTTCCTTTTTCATGGAAGCTTAACTTTCACCATAACCTCACCACTATGGAGATAAAAGTCTTAGAAAGACTCATGTTCTTTGTTTTTTTTTTTCATATATCTCTAAGATCGTTGTCCCTGGTTTGAGAGCTTGATCTTTATCTTCTTTAGGCATATTCTCTATAAAATCGTTCCTCTCTGCCCTATACAATTTATCAGCTCTTGTTCCTTTCTCTCTCGCAAAACTCATTTAACAATCTGAAGCGCTATCTATGGTTAAGGCTTTTGTGTGACTAGTGGCCAACAAGAAGTTCAATACTAACGACATGCTATAGGTGAGAAGACTTCTCAAAGCTCTTAGCCTTGACTATTGCGTGATGTGTATGAGGAGTAGTGAATGGATTGATCATCTCCTTTTATATTGTTCGACAACTTTGCTGCATTGACATAGATTATTTAGCCTAGCCAAGCTTGATTGGGTCCCTCCTAGGAGCATTTCTGACATGATGACCATTTCCTTCTAAGTTTTTAAGAGTACAAATTAGAAGCATAAGTCTTTGGAAAATTGCATGCCTCACATCGATCTGGATAAAGGAATTGAAGGAAACGATATGAGACTTAATATGCTTTTATTTCTCTTTCTAGGCTTGAACTACTCTTGCTTTCAAGGGCACTCCTCTCACTGCTATTCAACTCAATTGGACTTTGGTGTGTAACTAAAGGGTTGAGAGAGCTAATCTTGGAGCAAAGATTCTGTCTTTTTTGTCGATGTGTTGTTCCCTAAATAAAGTAGGACCATGTTTCCTTTGTATGGTGTTGGGGGTATATAGGTAATAGCGTATTGATCTATTCTTTTGATCGGAGTTTGTATATCTGTGAAGGATTTCTCATCCTTCTCATGTATTTCAAATGACTATTCAATGAATTTCTGTAAGAGGAAAAAAAAAAAGTATCTGATAAATGTCTTTCCAATGTATAGCTTCAATTTGTTTGGAAGCAGGCTTACTAGGGACAAGTCCCAATGTGCTTGAGAGAGGGTAACTAGAATATTCTTTATCTATTATCTTCCTCCTTTGGATCTCCATCCTCCAACTTTGTGGCTATTGTAAAATTCGATTCTTCATGTTCTGATAAGGTTCATCGAGGATTTACAACTAAATCTCAGATAATTAATCTTGTCATTGTAATTTACATTTTGTTGTTATCATTATTATCATATATTGACCTAAAATATATATAATAAAGATTAGACCCCTAGAAAGGTTAATCTGGGCTTTTTTTTCCCTCCATCTTTGAGTGGTCTTTCTTTTCCTTTGCATATACATGCATACATCCATATATATGTGTGTGTGTGTGTGTGTGTGTGTGTGTGTATAAAGCATATGTTTTTGAAATATACTGAATTTCGTACCATATGTGTATTGCTTAAGTGTTAATCAACGATTGCCAACATAACAATACGTGTCAATTTTGTTGGCATTATTAAACAATTTAAAATATTCAGTTGTCAAAATAGGAAATGACAATAAAAGTTAACCTTTTATTGCTTTTATGTACTACCATAAACTAATGAGGTCTTTATGAACATATTTGAGAAAAAAAATCACAGAAATGATATTTCTATATAAAAGGACAAAGGTCAATTCACTTTATCCATATCAATTTCTTTGGCCATTTTAGGGTTAAGTATTTCTTTCTGAGATCCTTGTATACATCCAGCATCGTGAGACAAAGACTCATCAAAGAACAAAAAGGTTTTATTTACAGGTGCCTTTCTCTATCTTTCTTTCTGTATTCTCTTTCTTTTTGGTCTAGAAAGTTTTTGAAAGTATATTTTCTTTTTTATTTGTTAGCGATTTCTTGTGACATTGCTAATGAAGTATTGGTTCTTTGGATGCACTTTTCATACTTCTTGTGTTCTTGGGGTTAATGCCTCCTTCCCCACCCCCCTGGTTCCCATTGTTAAGCATTAATAAATTCCGACCTGCCCATCAACAAAGTAAATTTTGTTTCCTTCTTGCCTTCAAAGATCTAGGGAACAATTCTAACATATGTTGTGTTACCTTTTAGGATCAAACTAAAATTAATAGTTCTATAATTTAGGGTCGAGTTTTGTGGCTTGATTAGATCAGGAAAAGGTGGAAATTCTTGGAAAGAAAAAAGAAACCCCCTGGTTCTCATTGTTAACCATTAATAAATTCCAACTTGCCCATCGACAAAGTAAATTTTGTTTCCTTCTTGGCTTCAAAGATCAAAAGGACAATTCTCACATATGTTGAGTTACCTTTCAGGATCAAAGTAAAATTAATAGTTCTATAATTTAGGGTTGTGCTTTTTGGCTTGATTAGATCAAGAAAGGGTGGAAATTATTGGAAAGAAAAAGAAACCCCCTGGTTCCCATTGTTAAGCATTAATAAATTCCAACCTGCCCGTCAACAAAGTAAATTTTGTTTCCTTCTTGGCTTCAAAGATCTAAAGGACAATTCTCACATATGTTGTGTTACATTTTAGGATCAAAGTAAAATTAATAGTTCTATAATTTAGAGTTGTGCTTTGTGGCTTGATTAGATCAAGAAAATGTGGAAATTCTTGGAAAGAAAAAGGAAAAAAAAAATTGGATCCAAAGAATTGCTTATCCTTTTGATTTTCTATTAAAAAAAAAAGAGATAGAGAAGGTTGAGGATATTCATATCAATCACAGGTGAAGATTTGTATTATAAGTTAACAAGGGAGGTAATTTCATTTGAGACAGGACAAAGGCAGATGGGAGAGGATAATAAAACAGTAATGAGACATCCTCCATCCAATAGAGCACACTCAAGCACACATGTGCATGCTACACATGCCATGCACTCACACACACTGCACACAACCTAAAATTTTCCTTTACTATTTGCGTGCTACTTGTATCACCAAGTCCTCAATCAAAATATTTAATTAACACCTAAGTTTGAGTTTTCCTTTTTTTTTTAGTTGAAAGATTTACCAAGAAAATAATAAGTGTGTTTGGCCTTTCTTAAACAATAAATTTATGTTATTGTTGATTATTGATTGTCTTGTGATTCTTTTTAATTTTATTGGCAGTTCAAATCATGAAGAGGAAGCAGCTAACCATTACCGACTTACACTTTGATGTGCTAAAACTTATAATTGTTTTGGTGGCTAATTCATCAAATGGGGCAGCAGATCTAGCTCGAACAATATCTGTGTAAGATTTTACTTGAAAAGGCTTGTTGTAACTTCGAATGCAGAGAGTAACATAGTGCAAACTTGAAGAAAATATTCTTCTTTTTTCTGTGTCAAAACTGAATACAAAGTGACCTATATATATACAAGTGGGATTCCTATCTCTAAGGAAACAATAACTAATTAGGAGAGATTCTCTCATCCATAAAAATAGAAAATATCCTAACACAATCCCTCTAATCTTGGCACTTAATTACAAATCATAATCCCATATTTCCACACTCCCCCTCAAGTTGGGTAGTAGATGTCTAGCATTCCCAACTTGCTTTTCATGTTTTCGTAGGTGGCCCTTGGAAGTGCCTTTGTCAGAATGTCTGCTGTTTGATGACTTGAAGGAATATACATAAGTCTGATTGTTCCCCCTTCAAGTTTCTCCTTGATGAAGTGACGGTCTATCTCCACATGCTTGGTTCTGTCGTGTTGAACTGGATTCTTTGCAATACTTATGGTAGCCTTGTTATCACACAAAACTGTCATAGTGGAGTTTGATATAATTCCAAGTTCCTTGAGTATTCTTTGGAGCCACATTCCTTCACATATCCCATGAGTCATTGCCCTTAATTCTGCCTCTGCACTGTTTCTCGCCACTACGGACTGCTTCTTGCTTCTCCAAGTCACTAAGTTTCCTCACACATAGGAACAATACCCAGTAGTTGACCTCCGATCTATCAAGGACCCTGCCCAATCAGCATCTGTGAATACCTCAACTTCCCTACTTGAGGTTTTCTTGAAGTAGAGTCCTTTACCTGGGCTCTTTTTAAGGTATTGTAAAATTCTGTATACGGCTTTCATGTGTCTTTCAGTGGGATTGTTCATGTAGCGGCTTACCATGCTCACAGCGAAACCAATATCGGGCCTTGTGTGAGTTAATTAGATCAACTTTTCTACTAACCTCTGGTACCTGTCTCTGTCAGTTGGATGACTGTCATTATCTTTATCAATCTTACCAATAGGATCCATAGGCGTGTCCATTGGCCTACAACCTAGCATCCCAGTCTCCTGAAGTAGATCAAGGACATACTTCCTTTGCGTGACCACAATTCCCTCCTTAGTTCTGCCAACTTCCATGCCAAGAAAGTATCTGAGTTGTCCAAGATCTTTGATTTCAAATTCTCTTGCTAGCAGCTTCTTGAGATTCCCTATCCCTTCTTCATCGTCTCCGGTAATTATAATCTCATCAATATAGACAATGAACAGAGTCATTTCACCTTCCTTAGAGTGTTTCATAAATAGTGTGTGATCTGCTTGACATTGGATGAACCTATGTTTTTTCACAACTCTAGTCAGTCGATCAAACCAGGCCCTAGGTGACTGTTTTAGACTGTATAGGGACTTTCTCAGTTTACACACTTTTCCTGAATTTTTTGGAGTTTCCATACTAGGTGGAATCTTCATGTAGACTTCCTCTTCTAGTTCTCCGTTGAGAAATGCATTTTTGACATCAAGTTGGTGCAGATTCCAGTCCAAATTTACTGCAACTGACAATAACACTTTGATGGAGTTGAGCTTTGCTACTGGTGCAGATGTTTCTTCATAATCAATGCCATAGGATTGAGTAAATCCTTTAGCTACTAGTCGAGCCTTGAACCTGTTTATACTTCCATCCGGATTGTGCTTCACGGTAAATATCCACTTGCATCCAACAGGCCTCTTACCCTCTGGTAATTATGAGATTTCCCATGTCCCATTTTTCTCCAAGGCTTGTATTTCTTCCTGAACAGCAGTCTTCCATTCAGGTTGTTGAAGTGTTTCTTGGGTGTTGGATGGGATACGATCATCTTCAAGAGAAGTGATGAACGCTTGGAAATTCTGTGAAAGCTTTCCATAGGACACATGATTACTGATTGGATGCTGAGTGCAGGATCTTACACATTTCCTTAAAGCAATGGGTTGATCAAGATCATCAAGGTCATTACTAGAATCTAGATCATAAATTGTGTTACCTGGTTGTGAGTTTGGGTTGCTTGGATCCTGGTCCAATTCTTGGTTCTGCTTAGGTGAAGTGTTGTCCTCGGGCTCCTTTTGAGGAGGTTTCTTGGGCTTTTCCTTTAAATTTTTTCTAGAATAAACTATTACCTCTTTACTGCCTTGTGTAGTTGACTCAGGTGTGACAGAAGGGACATCCAAGGAATTGTTTTCGGGGACGGAAAGAGTACTATATGTTTGAGGAGGTAGTGATGAACTCAAAGGAGAAGTAGTGCTGATTTCAGTTTCATCTGTGGACCAGTTCTCCCCCTAAATTGCAGTTTTGGGGTAGAAGGGTTTATTTTCGAAGAAAGTGACATCCATGGAAGTGTAGAATTTCTTGGTTGTTGGAGAGTAGCACTTGTATCCTTTTTGGTTTGGTGAATACCCGAGAAAGATGCATTTAGTGGCTATTGGATCAAGTTTACTACGTTGGGACTTATGGATGTGAACGAAAGAAGTACAACCAAAGACTTTGACTAGGATAGACGAGATTATTCAAGTGGATGAATATGCAGCGAGGAGGATTTGACACGAGGTTTTAAATTGAAGAATCCTAGAAGGCATTCGGTTGATCAAGTAGGTTGTTGTGAGTACAGCTTCACCTCATAATTGTTTAGGCACGTTTGAAGCTATCATGAGGGATCGTGCAACCTCCATCAAATGTCTATTTTTCCTTTCTGCAACTCCATTTTGCTGTGGAGTATCAATGCACGAGCTTTGATGTATGATGCCATTCTCCAAAAGATATGACCCAAGAATGTTGTGATAGTATTCTCGAGCATTATCTGTCCGAAGGACTTGAATTTTTTCCTGAAATTGCGTCTGAACCATGTTGTTGAAGTTTTCAAATATTTCTCTCACTTCTGATTTCTTCTTCATAAGGAATACCCAAGTCACTCGAGTGTGGTCATCAACAAAGGTGACAAACCATCTAGAACTTGTAATGTTGTTGATTCTAGAGGCCCCCCAAACATCACTGTGAATTAAGGAAAAAGGATGAGATGGTTTGTATGGTTGAATGGAATAGGAGTTGCGAGTATGTTTGGACAATTGACATATTTCGCATTGAAAATTTTTGGAATTTTTTATTGAATAATGATGGATATAGTTTTTCAAGATAGGAAAAATTTGGGTGACCTAATCGGTAGTGCCATAACATAACAACACTATCCGTCTTGGAACTAGGGTTGGAAACTACACAAGCAGTCTTCATTGGTAGCCTTCGAATTTCCTCAGCTCTCAGAAGGTAAAGTCCAACACGCACCTTAGCATTGCCAATCCTCTTCCCAAAGTTCAAGGCCTGAAATTCACACATGTGAGGAAGGAATTTAGAAACACAATTAAGATCCTGTGTTAGTCTACTTATGGACAATAGGTTGCAATCCAATTTCGGAACATAGAGCACGGAGTGAAGAGTAATATCCTTGGAAATAATAACTGAACCTGTGCCAAATACCCTAGAAAGGGTTCCATCGGCAATTCGAACAGAGGAATTGTTATGGCAAGGAGTATATTCATGAAAAACCATGAGATTCCCAATCATGTGATCTGAAGCTCCTGAGTCCACTATCCATGTAGTGTGATTTTCCTGTCTAACATTTAGGGCATGGGAAAAAATACCTTTCTGGGCTACAGATGCGGAACCAATAGTTGTTCCAGTTGATTGAAGAGTCTGTTGGAACATTTTCTGTAGTGCCTCCAATTGCTCTTTGCTAAACGGACCAGGATTTGAGATAGTGCCAGATGTGTCTTCTTCGGCTGCAACGGTGTAACCCCGGCTTTCTCTGTTTTGCTGTGGCCGAGAAGGTTTCCAATCAGCAGGTTTACCGTGTAGATGCCAGCAAGTCTCTTTCGTGTGTCCAGGTTTTCTACAACGGTCGCACCATGGACGATTCTTCTTCGTTTGGTGGTTGTTGTTGTTGGATTGGGTTCCTCGTGTAACTAGGGCTGAGTTCTCAAGATTTTTGGAGGAATTTTGGGTTCCCAACATCACTTTTTGTCTGCTTTCCTCTCTGCGAATTTCAGAAAAAAACTTCCCTAACACTAGGTAATGGCTTAATACTTAGAACTCTTCCACGTACCTCATCTAAATTCTTATTAAGGCCAAGTAAAAATTTGTAGATGCGTTCCTTTTCAATGACCTTCTTGTATAGGAGTCCATTTTCGGGACACTTCCAAACCAATTCTTCATAAATATCGAGTTGTTGCCAATACCGTGTAAGGATATTAAAATATTCGGTAACAGTTGAATCTCCTTGTCAAAGATCTTGGAGAATACTCTTGATTTCGAAAATCGCCGAGGTATTATCGATGTTGGAGTAGGTCTCTCTAGCTGCATCCCATATCTCCTTTGCTGTGCCATAATACATGAAGTTTTCTCCTATGTCATTGGTCATAGAGTTAATTAACCAAGACATCACCATACTATTTTCCAACTTCCAGGTTCGGTATCCTGGATCATCTTCCTTCGGCTGAACAATGGCTCCTGTAAGGTATTCTTCCTTACCTTTCCCACAGATGAAGATCCGAACAGACTGAGCCCATTGAATAAAATTCTGCCCATTGAGTTTATGACCTGTTATGGGAAGAATGATGCCGTCTGTAGTGCTGGCACTGCCGGAGTGAACTGCTTCAGGTCTGGACGTCACCTCCGAGTTTGATCCTTCCGTTCTGCTCTCCATGGAAAAAGATGATTTTTTTTTAATTTTTTTTTTGTACGTGGTTCAGATCTGAATGCTCTAATACCATGAAGAAAATATTCTTCTTTTTTCTGTGTCAAAACTGAATACAAAGTGACCTATATATATACAAGTGGGATTCCTATCTCTAAGGAAACAATAACTAATTATGAGAGATTCTCTCATCCATAAAAATAGAAAATATCCTAACACAATCCCTCTAATCTTGGCAATTAATTACAAATCATAATCCCATATTTCCACACTGATCCGCAAAACTCCTTGAAATTTTCAGAATATTCAAAAGCACTGTTTTGGAACCTGAGTCAAATATATCCTTGGATTTGGGCAGAGTTTGGTTAGGTTAGGTTATTTTGTTATTGGATATGTTCTATGATTGACGCCGGAGTAGACCAACTTGATGAGTTTCACTGTGATTACAGCATGCACTTTAAACATTTTAAGTTATTATGAATTGTTCCGTAATTTCAATGAAGAGAGATTTTAGTAACCTTCTCATTGCAGTTCTAGAGTGTTTATGGAATTTGCGGGCGATAGGGATATCTTACGAGTGGTGGTGTTTGATAATCTGAAACTATCAAGGAGATTTCAGTCTCTCCAGAATGTAAAAGGATTGATATATAGTTGTGCACATGCTGGAAATATTTCTGCTCAGTATTTGCTTGCAAAGGTAAGGGTTTCTGGCACCAATTAATTTCTTGTTTACTGTTACATGGTTGGAATTTGGAAGCAATGGCCTACCTCGTTTAATTGATTGTCATTCTCTAATGATATAATCAACATATTGCTTGTTAAACATCTCTCTCTTTCTTCACTTTTCATTTGTTCCTTCTTATTTGTTTATCAACCTTAGTATAATAACATCTAGATCTTCTTCATTTTTTTCTTTGAGCAGACATTACTGTTGGCCACTTCCAAGCTGTTGATCAGGGAAAAGGAATATGCTTGGTTACAAGCTACTTCTACCTGTTTATGTGCTGAGTGTCGAGCATATAGCAGATGGGTTGCTGAAGAATATACTTCAGCATCTTCATCTATGGTTCCTTTCTTGCATAGTCGGGTTCTTCGCCCAGTTTCACGTCCAAGTCTACCTCACTTTATACTTGTGAGGTTGTTCCTGGAACGATGCAGCCATGATGACCTTCTCAAAATGCGTCTCTACTTGAATCACTATTTTGAGTACTTTCTTGGATCAGGGGGAGCTGGCTTTCTCGTGCTCTTCAATTGTATCAAGAAAATGTGTATATACGGTGATGCTGCACGATGTTTTGAAAGGATGGCAAAGGATTCCATAGAAATGAAAGTTAAAGCTGAAAGCAGTGCCAAATTATCAGACAAAGGAGCAAAAGGTATAATCGCGGTCCATAGTCGGATGATAGACTGGAGTCATCAATGTAGTGCCAGGCAGAGAGAGATGGAAGATATGTTAAGAGGAAGGAGAGAATATGATGGTGAGCCTCTTGATTTTGATAAGATATTTGCTACCTTAACTAAGGAGTTTGAAACAACTACTGCTGTTAAGGAAGAGTGCCCAAATGACATATGGTACAAATCACCACATGTGGTAGCTATAATCTTTGGCAGACTTGAGGCAATGTTCACAGAAAATAGCAGGGTAGCATTTGAAAATGTAGAAACCAACCGGGGTTTTGCAATTTCGTTGTTTGATCAATTATTCCCTTGAAAATATGTACCCTTTGTAGGATTTGAAACATGTTTTGAAACTGTCAAAAGTGATCAACTAGTTTCTTGCTTTTGTTATATAGATGATCATGTGATGTTCTTTACTCTTTCCTAGTAGGTTTAACTCAAAAGCTTGTTCTAATATTTGATACTTAAGATTCTCAGAGCATGGAAGAATCCATGGAGATGTGCGTTGGGAGTTGAGTTTGTGAGGTAATTTTTTAGAAATTTAGAGTGTTTTTAGTAGTGATTTTAAAAGTGTCTCTAACCTTTCTAACATCTAAAATTTTTTATTTTTCATATATTAAAAAGACTAAAAACACTTCTTAAAATCATATCTAAACACATTATTACTGGATGATTTTTTACAATATAGTCACCCTTATTTTTAATGAAATTTGTGTCTAATGATGGTCACCACTTTTCAAGTATCATGTTTTATGGGATTGAATTGGTTGATCATAAGCAAAATATAAGTTGCAACCGATTATGTATCACCAATGTGTTTTATGGGATTGAATTGTTTTATCGAAAATCTCAGTTAGCAACTGCGGTTTAAAAGTTATCAACTGCGGCTTAAAAGTGTACTATTATTTCGATAAAAACAAATTTATCATAGTACAAATAAGTTAATATCTTAAAAAATAACAAATTAAATATCTTAAATTAATAAATTATACAATTTTATATATTATTTATATGTTATATAAGTTTATTATTTTAAGATTATTAATTTATTAATAAATAAAATATTCATTTATAATATCTTCTATTTATCAATTTATGTTTGTTGAAGTAATACTAGATTCTTAAGTTTAAATATAAATAATTTAATATTTAAGTATATTTTTTAAATTTCAATCATAAATTATAATTTAATAATTTTTAATTAAATTTTAAATTAAAAAAAAATTTTAACTAAAATTTTAATTGACAACTACGGTTTTAGTTTAAAATTGAAGCCTCGGTTGCGAACTGGGGCTTTAACTTAAATGATGAATTTTTTTTTTTTTAAATAATATGGCGTTTATGTGACACGAGGCCAATTTGAATATAAATTTCAAAAAGTGGTTATATCTTTTTTTTTTTTTTTTTTTTTAATAAATGGGTCATTTTGACCCAAAACTCCACTAAAACAGCCCAGGTCCGTTTTTGTTTCCCGCCAGCTTCATTTCCCGCCAATATCTAACTATATAAGTGGATATACAGCATAGAAAAAGGAATACAAATGAACAGAAGAAGCGCAACAGTTAACAGTCTCAGAGCTCCAAACCCTAGCGCCAATGGACCTTCAAAACCTAACAGACTACGAGCGTCGGAGGCTCGAGAACATTCGCCGCAACAATGAAATGGTGGCTTCTCTCAAGCTCCACTCCAAAGCCGCCGCACTCTCTGAGGAAGCTAAGCGCCGGAGGTGTCTTTCTCTCTCTAGGTTCCTCTGTCTCGACTTGTTTTCTTCAAATGTCAGTCATTGATTTGTCTTTTTTGCCGCAGGGTTGAGTCGAAATCGAACAAAGTTAGCCCTAAAAAGAAGCCCAAAACGGAATCCCCAATTGTCATCCGGCGGTCCCTCCGAACCCGAGGGTTGCCGCCGGATTTCTCGTCTGGAAATGGGCTCAAAGATGAGTTTGTTGAGTCTATGATTAAGGGCCCCAAGTCGCCCTCTACGCCTGAGGGCTCCAAGTCGCCCTCTCTGCCTGAGGGCCCTCTTAGTATTAGAGATAGGGTATTTCTTGATAAGATTCTGGGTGTTTCAAAGGAATCTCAGTTGAGAAATTCAGATAAGTGTTCTGCTGATGACGAGGTTGATGAAAAAAAACCATTGGATTGCTTGATTAAGAGGGAAAGTCGCGGGGGAGTTGAGGGCTCGGTTGATTTGGGGTCAATGACTTTGAATGCAGAAAATATAGCAAGGATTATGCCTGGTAGAATAATGAATTTGAGGTTCTTTCCTTGTATTGACTCGACAATGATTGTTGCTGGTGACAAAAGCGGCCATATTGGATTTTGGGATGTTGATTGTGAAAAGGAAAGGGATGGGGTTTTCTTGTACCAGCCTCATAAGGATCCTGTTTCAGGGATTTTAATTCAAGAATTTTCCCAATCAAAGGTACTCTGAATTTTCATAATTTCTACTACTATTTTTTTTTTCACATATCTTGAATATTTACATTTAGGTTTCATTTTATTAGTCATAAAACCTTTTGGAGAAAGGATTGTTTATAGGCACTTTCTGGATTTATAGATAGAATACAAAACATTAAAGAAGGATGTTTGGGAATGAGAAGGCAACTGCTGTTTTGGCATTAGAATTTGAATATTAGAATGAATAACCCATAAGGAAGTGAAAAAAGTACCTGCAATATCTGATCTCCTAATCAAAATTTGTTTTCTTTAGTTATATATTTGTGCATTTGGCACTGAGAAGGCAACAACCTGATGGTTCCCTGCTTATTTGTTACATTAATAGTGGATATGCTGGCTGATTTCATGTATTGTTGATGACCTACAATTGTTGAGTTTGATTTCAGATCTTTACGAGCTGCTATGGGGGTTCTATTCAATTGATGGACGCAGAGAAGGAGGTATTTGATAAGATATATTCCAGTGAAAGTGCTATATTTTCTCTCTCTCAACGACCAAATTATGTGAACTGCTTATATTTTGGAGAGGGAAATGGAGGGTTGAATCTCTGGGATATGAGGGCTGGAAAAGAACCTTCAAGCTCATGGCCTTTGCATGAATACAGGATCAACACTATAGATTTTAACATAAACAACCCAAACATCATGGCTACAAGTTCCTCAGATGCGACTGCCTGCATTTGGGATTTGAGAAAAATTGATTCAGATAAACCAAAAACTTTGAAGACGGTTAGCCATGCAAGGGCTGTGCATTCTGCATACTTCTCACCCTCTGGAAGCAGTCTTGCAACAACAAGGTATGTGGAGCTGTTTGAACTTCACTACATTTTTTTTTCAGCACATAATGATTTAATTTTCAACAAAAGCTCATATTTTAAGGTTTGCGAGGAAGGTTTGATGGTTGATACTTATGAAATTAATTCATGCTAAGTTGAGTACTAAGGGACTCGATGGGACTTTTTACATAATGTCTTGCAATAAAAATTTTACTGCAAGAAGCAGTTCAGATGCAGATTATGTGTAAGCAGATCCTTCTAATTTATTATTTCTCTGTGCCATGTAACACTCAGCAACCACCACTGATTCTTCTTTCTACAAGTTGGTCTGCATTTTCTGTAGAATTCAGAGATTGTTTTTGGTGTTTTATCCCCTTATCCCCTAATGTAGCTATTACCTATCAAAAATAAAATAAAAAAATAATGTAGCTATAGATGTTAAAGGTTCAGAGTTATTAATCAGCTTCCTGTGCTTATATATATGTGTGTGTGTATATGTATATGATATATATACATATATATAAATTAAAATTCTTAATTTCCTTATAATATGCAGAATATTTCTTATATAACTGATTTTTTTTTTCTGAGTCCAATATTAATACACACATAAGTTGCCCAAGGAAATTTAACTTGTTGATTTATTTATTTGGTGGTTCTTGCTTACTGATGTTTAATGTTTCAAACTCTTCATGTAGTGTTGAAAACAAAGTAGGTCTGCTTGGTGGAGTTAATTTTGAGGACTTATCTATGATTTACCATGAAAATCATATGTGCAGATGGATTTCTTCTTTCAGGTATGGCCTTTGCTAGTATGTCAAACATTGCTGCGACTTGTTCTTGCTAAAGCAATCTGCTTGATGTTCTATTGCAGGTCTGAAAAGTTTTCTCGACTAGAGTTGTTCATTGTTTCTATATCTGTTTCAAGCATTTTCTTTGTGAAATTTATTGCCATTATGTGCATGTTGTCAGGATGTCAGCTATTAGAACTTATGTATCTGCATTATAACTTTCCTTCTATTTTTCCACTTTCTAGAAGAACAAGTAGCACTGTAGCAGCCATAAAATAAATAAATAATTAAGTAAATAAGTTTTGCTTTAGGGAAATGACCAATTGCAACTTCATTTAAAATTGCCCTTTGTCAATGTTAAGCATCCTGCCTGTTAGGTACTGATTTTTCCTTCTGATTTTAGAGCCATGAGTGTAAAAAAAGTCCTTCAATATAGGAAGTTATTGGTATTCTAAAAGCAGGGTAAAAAAATTCTTTCATGTATTTAAGTCAAATTCTTTTAAAAAGTGTACAATGGTTAACCCAAGTGTTTGACTTTTGAGTTGAGGCTAAAGAAAAATAACTCAGGTAACAGCCTTGAGAGTCAAACTGAGGAACAAGCTACCTTGTAAGGTTTGAGTTGTTGTGTACCCCAGACATCATGTTTAATCTCTTTGTGACAAAGTGGAACATTAAATTGCATAACACTTGTATATTAAAGTGTCTTCTTCCACTGGCCTTCCTAATTTCTTTGTAGAAAGATTTTATGTTCTTTATCATTGAATATCTGTTTACCTATTAAGTGTATCATTTGGGTGCCTTCTGCATATGCACAGAATTGCATGTCTTGCTCAAGTTGTAGGTTTTTCGGTGATTCTAAAGTTGTTATTTACTAGAAACCCAACAGGAAAATGTTATTATGTTTTATGTCTCTAAATAGAACCTTCCTGTTGGGTCTCATTATATTTTTAGTAGAAATGAGTTGAAGCTATTGCTCATGCCAAGAAATGGGACAGACTATTAGGTTTCTCTCTTTTCTAAGTTCTTGTCAGGTGATCTTCTCAACCTATTTATGTTTTCATGTTGAGCTACATGCTAGTAGCTCAGTTTGTAAATTTCTTAAAAGGGTTTTCCTGCTCTGGATCCAGGTATCTAGAACTTAAAACACTTTGACCACCTTGTCTGTCAAATAGTATGGTGAAATGTAGTTTGAATAAGTTGAATTTGCAGGAAACATGGTCTGAATTCATGATGTATATATATTACCAAAATTTCTTGTGAAAAAAAACTGATTATTGTAATCTTACAATAGGTATATAAATTAGGATCTTAATCTTGCAACTTTTGAAATTTGGATTGCGGTTTAACAGTATCTATTTTGTTTGTGGAAGCAGAGCCATATGGGGTTGGGATGATTCTTACCTTTTTATTGGCAATATGAAAAGAGGAGTTGATATTATCTCAACAGCTTGTAGAAAAACAGTTATGACTTTACAGAGCGCACACATGTCTGCAATTCCATGCCGGTTCAGTGCACACCCTTATAAGGTTGGAATGCTAGCAGGAGCCACAGGCGGGGGGCAGATCTATATGTGGAAATCATGCTAGGATATCAGTTTCTCTCAAAACCGGTGTATTTTATGATAGTGAGCCAAAAGATGCGTTTTCTACTTTCTAAAGTAAATCTTCTGGCAATTTGCTGTAAATTTTGCACATTGACAAGAAATTTCCTCACTGTATGTTGATCATTTTGTAGGATGCTCATTGGGTGTGATTCATAGTTGGGGACTTTAGGATCTGTTTAGGAATATTTTCAAAAACTATTCTCAAAAAATAGTATTTAAAAGTAGTTTTTTGATGTACTATAGAACAAAAATCTGTTTTGAAATTTGGAATATTTTTAACTTGTTTTCTATATTTTCAAATATTTTTTAAGTTTTAATTTTATATGTAGTACCTCGAAAATAAGGTATTATTTATATTTATCTTACTATTATTGTTACTATTTTTAAAAAAAAGGCCTTCAGAAAACATCTAAAAACAGTTGAAAACAATGAAGATGCATTTTTTTAAAAATATCATAATTTTTGTTTTTAAGAATAAAAAGTTGTTTTCTTTCTGCTTGTCAAATATTATTTCCTGTTTTTTTGTTTTCAAAAGTCGAAAATTGTTGTTGAGAACATATGCCCTTAGTTTTTGCAGTACTGTTTTGGCAGTTGAATGCTGGCTTGAGCAATGGAAAATAAATCTCGAGCTATTGTGGACTGGGCCTTGCTCCAGCAGAAGTGCAGTCCTCGATGCCCAGCTGAATTGAAGGTGTTGGAAGGGAGATTTGAGGCTTCATCTGCATATAGATTTGAGTTGGTGAATGGTTTCTTGATTTCTATTCCAATGTCTGCAATCATACAAGTTGTTAAGTATCCGTTTTGGATTTTGATTATGCCGGTTTTTTAGTTAATCTCTTATCAGTCACATACAGTGTACATATTCCGAGCAGTAGGGCAGAAGCACTTCATATTCTTCTCGGGGCCATGATGACCTATTATTCGAGGCTGATTGTGGATCTCTACAACCATTGAAAGAAAAAGGGTTAAAAGAAAATAGCATCTGGCTACTGCATTTAATAGTAGTAGTAGAAGTAAGATTAAATTTTATGTTTGTGAGTGCCTTCTTTGCCACTTCTCCTAACCGGACATTCTCTTATTTGGTCGAGCAAAAAGCCGAATCACGGGGCGGAATAAGCAGAGGAAAGAAAGATTCAAAAGCGAAGGGCCGTAATTGTGATTCACTTGTCCGTCTGCCTGGTTTACGCAAGGGATTCACCTTCGTTCCTTCCCCGTAAAGCCCTTCTAATATTTTACACTATCCTGGACTTTTTTTTATGACAAAATAAGCCTAGGGTTGGCAATGGCATGAACCTTTTTTTGCCCTTTCCGGGAAATTAGGTTCATTGACTGCAAAAAGAGTATTATAAGATGTTAATGGGACAAGCAACATTAGCAATAAAAGTGGTTATGATTGGTGAAATAGACAAGTGAATGAATGAGTTATAGCTGACTCACTCGAGTAACTGAGATAAAAAATTTAATTCAAGGGAGAATGAGATAACAGGTGTAATTCGTAGAGAATTTTTAAATTCTCTCATTTTAATTAAGGAGAAAATAAAGGAAATTAAATTGGGTTATGCTTGGTTCGTAGAAGTGTTGAGAAAAGAAAAAGCTTTAAAAAATAAACAGTTTTCTCAAATTTGATTTCCCTATAAAAATACATTAAAAAACATACATATAAAATTAAAATTTTATATATTTTTAAATTATTTAATCTTTTACGATTCAATTAAAATAAATTAAATGAATTTAAATTAACATATAAAAATAATTTACTAACTTTAAATTTATATATTTTTTTCTCTATTTTATTTCTCTCACATTTTCACTTATATGTTTTTGAGAATGAAACATAACTCACATCTAAAACTATTTGAAGTTATCTAAAAATTAGTAGAGATTTATAGAAGATTTAAGAAGAAAAAAAATTATCAACTTATCTTTACACAAAAATAAAAGATAATAAAAAAATGTATTTTAGAGAGTTCTAGATAACTTTTACTTATATAAGATTTCTAGATAATTCTAAAGTAAAATAAAACCTTTGTGAGTCACTTTAATTTAGAGAGCCCTAAATCAAAGATACTAAAACACAACTCCTCTTTTTTTCTCCCTTCATCACTTCCATTTCAACTTGAAATCCTTCCTCATTCAAGCTATTTAAAGTCGAGTATCATAATTATTCTATTTTAATTTTGAATTTTTGCAAAAGAAATAGCGTATGTAAAAAAGGCCTTGATTTTTTTTTTTTAAAAAAACTATTTTTTTAGTGCCTTGTGATTGTAAAATCCCTCATTTCTCTCTTTATTTTGGTTTGGAATCAACCCTGCAAATCCCGAACCTGAAGAGATCGAGACGAAATCACAAAAGAATAGAAATTATGTATTAATAATTTCTAAGTAAATATTTAACAGTTGAAACTAATTGAAATAAGAATTGTTGGTTGAATATAATTCTCAAAGAATTATCTTAAAAAATACGTTTGTTTCTAAAGCAATATATTGGAAAACTGGAAGCAGAACTGCTTACTTGGGGCCTGGAGGTTGTCTTCTCTCCGCCACTCTCCTCTCCTGAAAACCCTAGAATCCTTATTGTTATGCAGTGAGATGTTAATAAGAAGATTAGGTTTCCAACGACCGTACGGCCAGCCCTGGCGGCAGTGTGGTAATGGTGAATAACAATTAGATGGGTTTTTATTTGAGGTGAAAAGTGAAAACCTTGCCCAGCAATGCTATGCTATCTAAGTCATGAAGGTGACTGCTGATATACGTGTGTCAGACTCAGAAGAAGATATGTACAAGAGGCCTGGGTTGTTGTCTCTATCATTCTTAGCTGTCTCTTCTTCCCAAATTCTGGATGCAAACCAGGTAAGCAACTATGACTCCTTCATGTTTGTGCTGTCAAATTTGTTCCAAACGAGTGTTGGAGATGGTTTCATTTGACTTTTTTTACCCACTAAAAATTATAAAACCCTAGAAATTTTGGCAGAGTGTATGATGTTGTAAACCCCATCTGTTTCATATGACATGTGCAAAACTGTGCAACAATACATTGAGGAAAGAAATAGGTTCCAGTTTCATTGAGATCAAGGATGATGTTAGCCAGATTTTTATTAAGTATACATCATTATTTTCTCAAATCTTCCTATTTCTGCTTTGAGGAATGATTTTGTAAAATAAAACAGCATTTTCCACAGGTTCTATATAAAATTGGGATTTGCTTTAGATTATTTAAGCTGATTTTCTTGTTCTCGAAAACATTTTCTAGTGTTATTTTATAAACCCTTGTTTTGTGCTTCTACCATGTAGGGATTGTAAATTTGCCAATGAGGTTTACTGGTTCTGAATTCGTGTTGGTCTCAAACAGAAAAATAGATTCATCTTCCTGTCTGAGTTCATATATTGACTGGTGGGTACTGGAAGCTCATGGGACTGTGGTTCTATTTTCTAACGTGGGGCAAAGGGGTTGTGGATTCATTAGGAATACAGGTGGGAGCCTTTTTATTGTTATGCAAGTTCAGAAATGTGGGGATTTGTCTTGTCTGGGTGGTAAAATGGGTGTATCATGTATGGACCAGTAGATGGGTGGGAAAGAGGGTATTTCTGGGAGGACTAGGTGCAAGTCTGCATGAGGGGCTCAAGGGAGTATCTTTGATCTACTAGGTGGTGTTTTAACACAGTTGGGCCCTCTTTTGAGAAACATAATTGTGACAGAACTTCCAACTTCTGCAACTGTTAGGAGGTTTTCAGACTTTATTGCTACCTATGGGTTTGTTGATTTGCTTGTGGAAGGAGGAAAATCCATATAGGTCAGCTACCAACGAAGGCAGTGCATGTCCAAATTGATGGTAGTGATGGTGGGAGGAACATCATGGGGATGTGTTTGAGCTCATTCTTCCTGGACATTTGTTTCAATATCTGCTTTTGTTGCATATCAGTGGATTGGGAAGGGGAAAATGCCCCTTTAGATTTGAATTATGTGGAGAGTATGAGTTTGAAAGTGGAAGACTTTAGGAGAACATGAAGATTTAATATGGAAGTTTCATTGCTTAAATGGGCAAAGAGAATGTAACACTTAAAAATGTTCTTAGATATTGCAACTAGAAAGGCAAGACCATTGGAAAAAAATTAGGGAAGGGCCAGAGAGTGCATAAAAGAAAAGGATAAGGGGTTGTTGGAGGTGTACGCGGGGTTTGGAAATGAGCATGGTGAGGAATATTGTTGATTGATGGAGATGGAAGTAATCTGTTGGTGATAAAAATATGGGGTGATTTGGCTAAAGTATGGGAATGGAAACATGAGGTTTTTTTGCTAGCTAGCTAATGTGCTTTGAAGATTTAACCACATAGGTAGATTGAAGGGCGACACAATGTGAAGGAATATTGAAGAAGAGATTGGAACTGGTGGAGTCACACCATTCTTCCATACATTGTCCATTGACATTTGACATTGTATTATGGAGACCAAATCTAAATGGTTTGGAGGTTAGTTCTTTAGACACAATCAGTAGAGTGTAGGTTGTGAGAGCTATTTGACATGAAACATGGGATGAAAAATAATAAGTTCTGTCTATTAGATTGACTATACACATAGTTTATATAGGAGATTACAAGAGAAGAAATAGGAAACAAGAGACATAATAAGAAACTAACTTATTCTTAAATTATAAAACTATCTATTTATAGAAATAAGAAACTAATAAAACTATCTATTTACAGAAATAGAAAACTAACATAATAGGAAAATAATTCTCCTATTCTATTTACAGCTCAACACTCCCCCTCAAGTTGAGGAATAAATGTCTTCCATTCCCAACTTGAATACAAGATCGTGAAACATTGAATTGTTCAGCCCTTTTGTTAGGATATCAGCTAATTGATGTTCTAATGGAACATAGGACATACACACTACTCCTTCCTCAAACTTTTCGTTGATGAAATGCCTATCAATCTCAATATGTTTTGTCCTATCGTGTTGTATAGGGTTATGAGTAATATTGATAGCTGACTTGTTGTTACAATAGAGCTTCATAGGACCATCCCACTTGATTCTCCAATCATCTAGAATAATCTTCAGCCAAAGTAGTTCACATAACCCTTGAGTAATGACCCTAAACTCTGATTCTATAGACGACCTTGCTACCACATTCTGTTTTTTACTTCTCCATGTTACCAGATTACCTCCAAGAAAAGTACAATACCCTGTAGTTGATCTTCGATCCACTAGGGAACTTGCATAGTCAACGTCGGTGTATGCTTCGAAAGCAAAAGTATTGTTCTTCTTGAACAAAATTCCTTTCCCGGGGTTGCCTTTCAAGTAATGCAGCACCCTGTAAGCAGCTTGAAGATGAGGCTCTCTTAGATCATGCATGAATTGACTGATCACGCTCACCGAGTAGGCGATGTCTGGCCGAGTGTGAGCAAGGTATAAGAGCCTACCAACCAACATCTGGTACATTCTTTTATCCACCACTGGTTCTTCTTTAGCTTCTCCCAACTTGTGGTTTGGATCCATTGGGGTAGAGACTGGTTTACACCCGATCTTCCCTGTTTCTGCCAATAAATTAGTCACATACTTTTGTTGAGAGATGAAGATCCCTTGTGTGGAATATGTCACCTCAATACCGAGGAAGTACTTCAGTTTCCCTAGTTCCTTCATCTCAAACTCTGTTGCTAATCTCTGCTTCACTTCATGCTTTTCACTTTCATCATTTCCTGTCACTATGATATCGTCAACATAGACTAGAAGAGCAGTTACTCCCCTTGTAGCCGAGTGCTTAATGAAGAGAGTGTGGTCACCTTGGCTTTGTTTGTACCTAGACTCTTTTGTGACTTTTGCAAATCTCCCAAACCAAGCCCTAGGAGATTGTTTTAGCCCATAAAAGGGCCTTTTTCAGTTTGCACACCTTGTTACCTGTGTTTCCCTCAAATCTCGGTGGGATGTTCATGTAAATCTCTTCATCTAAATCACCATGAAGAAATGCATTCTTAACATCATACTGTAGGAGTTGCCAATTGTAGTGGGCAACCAGTGATAGCAGGATTCTTATAGTATTCATTTTTTGCAATTGGAGTAAAAGTCTCCTGATAATCAACTCCATAAGTTTGAGTGTACCATTTGGCTACCAATCTTGCTTTATGTCTCTCAAGAGATCCATCAGCCTTATATTTCAGTGTGAAAATCCACTTGCAATCAACAATGTTTTTCCCTTTCGGTCTTTCAACAATCTCCCATGTTTTATTCTTTTCTAATGCACTCATCTCCTCTCTCATAGCATCCTTCCATTCCCTTTTTGTCAATGCCTCAGAAACAGTGTTAGGGATGATAGTGGTGTTTAGACTCACAATAAAATTGTTGTGGGTTGGTGATAGATGCTTAAGAGACACATAGTGTGATAGTGGATAGAGTGGTCAGTTTTTGCATTCTCTTGTGCCTTTTCTGACAGCAATGGGAAGGTCTAGGTCTAGGTCTAGGTTGTCTGTTGAGTTAGTGGAAGTTTCACCAGGTTGTGTATGTAAAGGTGGTCTGATCTTACCGTGATTTCATTCCCAGGGTCTAAGTTGGATTCTTGGACCTGCTTTTGTTCTGGAATGACCTTTTCCCTTGAATACAACTTAGGAAATTGTGGAAAATTGCCAGTGACACTGGCTGGAATAGGGGATGACTCAGGTTCTTTATCACTATGGGTTGAGACATGAGGAAAGTCAAGAGGTTCAAAAGACTCACAAGGACTATCTTCCATCATTGAAATCTCCTCCTAAAGAGAGGACTTGGGGAAAAAATGTTTATTTTCTGTGAATGTGACATCTGTAGAGATGTAAAATTTTCTGGCTGAGGGATTGTAACACTTGTATCCTTTTTGAGTGGATGAGTAACCAAGGAAGACACATTTTATGACTCGGGGGTCTAGCTTGTCTCTATGTTGGCTGTGGACATGAACAAATGCAGTGCACCCAAATACCCTAGGAGTGAGCCTATTTGAGGTTCTGAAGTGTTGATAGAAACTCTTAAGTATCTCTACGGGGCTTTTGTTGTCTAACACTCGTGAGGGAATTCTATTTATCATGTATGTGGCAGTAAGAACAACTTCCCCCCAATAGGACTTAGGAACATTCCCTTGAAAGAGTAAGGCTCGGATTGTGTTGAGTAAATGCCCATTTTTCCTTTCGGCTACCCCATTTTGTTGGGGCGTGTTAACACATGATGAGTCATGGAGAATGCCCTGTGATTGAAAATAGGGTGACAAAATCTGGTTGAAGTAATCTCTAGCATTGTCTGTTCTAAAGCTTTTTATTTTAACCCCAAATTGGTTTTGAGCCATTGAGTGGAAATTAGGTATAACGATGCTAACATCAGATTTTTGTTTAAGAAGAAAGATCCATGTAACCCGAGTGCAGTCATCAATTAAGGATACAAACCAACGAGCCCCAAAAACATTAGGTATAGTTGAAGGACCCCATATGTCACTATGAATCAAATGAAAAGGATGAGAACTTCTTTTATTACTAATAGGAAAAGATACACAAGTATGTTTTGCCAATTCACAAGTTTCGCAATGAAACTCAGAAATATCTAATCCTTGGAACAAATGAGGAAACATGACCTTTAAAACCCTAAAAGATGGATGACCTAGACGTAGGTGATACAACCAAATGGTATCTTTATTTGAGGAACTGAGAAAAGATAACGACAAATTATTACTAGTTTTCTGAGATGATTTAAGGTGGTAAAGACCTCTCCTTTCCTTAGTAAGTCCAATCCTCCTCCCCGAGCCTTGTTCCTGAAAAACACAATAAGAAGGGAAAAAAATAGCATAACATTTAAGAGTATGGGTAAGCTTTTGAATGGAAACAAGGTTGATCGACAATTTTGGTACATGGAGGACATTTTTAAGAATAAGGATAGGTGTGATGTATATGTCTCCAAAACCTACAACGATAGCTAAAGAGCCATTGGCCACTGCAATTTTCTTGTTACTTAGGCTTCGGGTGGTACAAGTATAGAAAAGTTTAGATTTGGAGGTCATATGGTCTGTGGCACTAGAGTCTATTATCCAAGAGTCATCATAAACCCTGTGTGAGACATTTATGCAAAAAGAGAGTGAAGGTGTACTTGAAAGAGCCAAAGAAGAAGTTCCAGTAGGTTTGTAAAGAACACGTGAATAAAAAAAAAATTCAGCTATGAAGGCCAGAAAAATGGCGATGAAGGCCAAAATGATGCCTAGGTCTTAAAAACCTACAACTTTGATACCATGACACGAAATATGGGATAAAAAATAATAAGTTATGTCTATTAGATTGACTATACACAGTTTATATAGGAGATTACAAGAGAAGAAATAGGAAACAAGAGACATAATAGGAAACTAACTTATTCCTAAATCATAAAACTATCTATTTACAGAAATAGGAAACTAACATAATAGGAAAATAATTCTCTTATTCTATTTACAGCTCAACACTATTGATGTTAAGGAGGTGTAAGGAGCTCATAAAGATGTGAATGGGGATAAAGCTTGAGGATTAATTAGGTTGTGAATAACTTTTTGCTAGTATGATTCAGATTGGGAAGTAGTGAAAAGAGAGGTTATGGAGCTTTGAATGTCCCATGCAACTGGGACTTCAGAATTTTGAACACTTCATTCATTATGTTAGTGACAAAGAAACCGGGAGTGGAGAAGCTTAAGGACTTTAGGCCAATTTGGGGATATGTTCAAGCATAGTTTTAAAAAGCTTGCTTTACTAGCCATAACTTCATAGTCATCAGATAGTATAAAAAAAGGTGATCTATTCATTCTCTATTGCCCATACATAGAGTTTAACAATCTAGACTAAGGAATTTGAAAGGTCTTCTCATTTGAAACACGTCATTGGTATTAGCCTTCTTATTGGCCACTCACCAAGCAAAGACCTTGACCTTTGATAGGGCCTTTGATTTCCAAATAAAATTAGCAGGAGTGAAGAGAACTAAAGTTGATTGCTTTGATAAGGCCAGAATTTTATTTATTTTTTTAATCGAAAATAAGCTAGAAGATGAAAAAGACCAATGTCTCACATTTGAGGATGATGGTGATAGGTTAAAACTATTGAGAATGGATATGAATATTTCAAGATCCTCTATTTTTGAATTAGTGAGATTTCACTGAAAGTTAAAATTCCAAGAAAAAGAGGGAGAGAGTTTTAGGATAGATGAAATAGGGGAATTTCAAATTGATGAAACTCTATAAGACTCAGAAATTGCAAAGCCAAAGATTGAGTCCTCTTTTGTAAGTCTTCCTATAATAAGATTTTTGTCCCATTTTCCTTCAAAATATGGTATGATTAGAGAAGTCATGGAAGACCTGAGAAATGGCCTTCCAAGGGCAACAATCTGACCACCTAACTAAAATGTTTGTGTCCTAACCTTTTGGATGCTTTTCATAGTTTCTCAAGATAACCTTGTGCCAAAGAGTAGTGCACTCCACTGGAAACTGTCACAACCACTTCCTTAAAAAGACCCTATTTCTCAAAGAAATGCTCCCAAACCCAACCCTCCTTCCTCCTTAGGCTTGTACACTTGATCCAACTAATGAGATGATCTCTCTTTCCCCCATAAACCTTAACTAAAGAAAATTCCTTTGCATTTTCTCAAGCTTTGTTGCCACTGAAGAAGGAATCTTGTATAACGGGAGGAAATAGCTAGGGATGTGAGATAAGCAAGACTGAATTAGAGTTATTCTTCCACTTAAGGACAAAAAGGCATTTTTCCATCCATGTAGTCTCCTTGAAATTTTGTCTATGACTGGGTCCCAAAAGACTTGAGCCTTGGGATTCCTTCCTAGTGGAAGACTCAAATAGACTAAAGGCTAGTTGGAAACTTTGCATTCTAACATGGAAGCCAACGTAGCAACTCGATCGTGACTCATATTAATTCTTAACATAGTGCCCTCTTTGTGTACTTTGTGTGCCTTTTTCAAGCGCTTTTAATATATTTTCTTTGTTTACTTATAAAAAAAAAAAAATTCTTAACATAGTGCTCTTGTTTAGATTGATCTTACGTCTTGAAATATAGCCAAAAATCAACAAAATGATCTTAAAATTTTGCAACTCTTCATCTCTAGCATTAGAAAAGAAGATAGTGTTGTTTGCAAATTGCAAATGAGACACCCTAGTTCTGCTTCTCCTCACTAGAGAGCCTTCTAAGAATATCACAATCCTCTGCTCTAACTAGCATTCTGCTTAAAACATCTATTGCAATTGGTGAAAAGTAAAGGAGAAAGAGGATCTCCTTGCCTTAAGCCTATGGTTGCTTTAAAGCATCCCTTGGCATTTTCATTCACTAAAACTGAAAAACTTGTTGAGGACAAACATCCCCTCATTCATGATCTCTATCTAGTATTAAAACCCTTTCTATCAAGAGCATGGTTGAAAAAACCCAAATCCACATGGTCATAGATCTTTTCAACTTCCTGAGGAAAAGAAATCTGTGATACTTGTAGCACCAACAGCATATGGGAGATGATTTTAACCACTGGCCAGTTGGTAAGAACATCCCAAAATGGTGCTGTGTGTATAATGGGGATGGGGAGAGTGCTGATCAATTCCTTTTTCATTATAAAATGGCTAGCAATTTATGGGTTATGAGTTTAACCCTCCTTGAGGTGTGACTTTGGTGTGTTTGTACATGTGCCATGAGTCCGGCTCTATTTGGTTGGCTTGGAAAGTTTGTTGACAGAAGAAGGAAAGTGCAGAGGACGAAACCTTTATGTTGTCTTGGTGCACTTGGAAGGAACACAAATAATAGAAGTTTCACTGGAAAATTGGCGTGGAAACTGGAAGGAAAATATGTCGAGATTCTTATTTATCTGGGCGAAGGTCGATCAGTCAGTAGATGACCTTTCTTGGAGTTCAGTGACAGTTTGAGTGGAGATTAATATGTTTTTCCTTTTTTCTTTCTGTTTCTTGATGCCTAGACGTAAATTGTACTGCTCAGTTACTTGCCTTCGATGTTTACAATTTTCAATATATGTTCTATGCTAATATCTACAAAAAGAAAAAAAAAACATTGGTTGCATAGCTTGTTTGCTATTGCTACATAAGGCAGAGATGAAGATTTTATTGAAATTTATAACTAGTGCTTTTGGAGGTCATAAATTGTGAAATTCTAACTTTAGGAGCTGTACTTTCTATTTGTTGCATCTTTAAACATGTCATTATTCATTCTTTTCTATTTTGGTCTCATTTCCAATGCATGTGGAGTGACACTTTTTTTTCTGAGAAGTATAATTTTTATTACTTTAAAGAAACCTATTATTATGACCCTTGGAAAGGCAAAGGTACAGAGTTATAGTGTGAGCTACAAGGCATGGCCTTTTATCATATTTACTAGTATCACAGAGTTCTGTTGCTTAATCAAAAGCTCATATCCAAACTGAGGTTTATCATGTATGTATTGCAGGCAGTAAAGCAATATGAAGCAACAAAGAAAAAGTCCCAAGACCAGTAAAAATCTTTAAGCAAACACCTCTGCCTGTCATCTTTACTGCAGTACACCATAGTAAGTCAGCATTTTTTTATTGAACAACTGCAGTAACTGCAGAAATATTGTACTAGTATTCCATTGATGTTCCTTGAGCTTATTGTTTGAGTTGTCTGAGTGCTACAACTAGATGTTGAGACAGAGCTTTCTTGCATTTCCTTCATATGGGATTGGAAATAGGTTTTGAACTCTCCAAGTTAAGATAAACACAGCTTTTGTCAACCTTCCTAGTTTGTTTTGATTAAACATTTATTGTGTTGAATGCTTCTGCCTAAACCATCAATTTTTGTGGGGTTCATCAAGGGAGAGGAGAATCAAGTTTCACACCTTGTGTTTGCCGATGATACCCTTCTTTTTTGCAAGGATGATGTAGAGCTGCTGAAATATTGGAAATAGATTGTCATTTGTTTCAAATTGGTGTCAGGCTGAAATATTTGAAATATTGAAAATAAATTTAAAAAAAAGTGAAATTATTCCAATAGGGGAGACAGAGGATGTAAATAGAGCAACTTCTCTTTTTGGATGCAAAGTAGGAAAGCTTCCTACTTCTTACCTAGGTTTACCCCTTGGGGCCCTTAATAAGCATTGTGGTGTATGGGACTCAATTGAGGAGAGATTTAAAAGGAAATTGGCTGCTTGGAAAAACATTACCTTCCTAAAGGAGGAAGACTAGTTCTTATAAAGAGCACTCTTTCAATCTTGTCTCACCCAAATGCCTTGTTATTTTCTCTCCTTGTTTAAGATTCCCGCCTCTGTGGCAGCAAAAATTGAGAGAATGCAAAGAGATTTTTTATGGTCAGGCGTAGGGGAAGGCAAAAGAGACCATTTGGTTAATTGGGACGTGGTGTGTAAGCCGAAATCGAGAGGGGGATTGGGTTTTGGAAAGATATCTATAAGGAATGTCGCTCTTTTAGGGAAGTGGATGTGGAGATATCCTAGAGAGGGTTCTGCTCTATGGCATCAGGTGATTTTAAGCATTTATGGATCACACTCCAATGGTTGGGATGTCAACAACATAGTTAGATGGTCTCATCGTTGTCCTTGGAAGGCCATTGCTCTAGTCTACCAAGAGTTTTCCAAGTTTACTCGGTTTGTGGTAGGTAATGGGGATAGAATTCGGTTCTGGGATGACTTGTGGTGGGGGGAACAACCTTTGGGTGTCCAATATCCAAGATTACTTAGAGTAGTCACGGATAAAAATGCTCCTATTTCATCAATTCTTGGTTATACCCGCCCTTTCTCTTGGAATTTCACTTTTCGCCGAAATCTTTCTGATTCTGAGATAGAAGATCTAGAGGGCCTCATGCAGTCTTTTGATCGTCTACACATTTCATCTTCGGTTCCAGATAAGAGATCTTGGTCCTTATCTCCTTCAGGTCTTTTCACAGTCAAATCTTTCTTTCTGGCCTTATCCCAATATTCTAAGTCGCCTCCAATTTTCCCTACCAAGTTTGTCTGGAATGCTCAAGTCCCTTTTAAAGTCAAGTCCTTTGTCTGGTTGGTGGCTCACAAGAAGGTTAATACTAATGACTTGCTACAATTGAGAAGACCCTACAAAGCACTTAGCCCTGACATATGTAAGTTGTGCATGAAGCATGGAGAAACAGTAGATCACCTCTTCCTTCATTGCTCTTTGACGATAGGGTTGTGGCACAGATTATTTCAATCAGCAAAGATGGATTGGGTTTCCCCAAGGAGCATCTCTGACATGTTATCTAGTAATTTTAATGGTTTTGGATTTTCCAAGAGAGGGATTGTTTTATGGCAAAACGCGTGCATCGCTTTAATGTGGGTGGTGTGGCGGGAAAGAAATGCAAGGATTTTCGAGGACAAAGCAAGGAATTCTGAGTATCTTTGGGATTCTATTTGTTTTCTTACCTCTTTTTGGGCTTTTTGTTCTAAGGTTTTTAAGGGGATTCCTCTTAACATGCTACAACTTGATTGGTTAGCGGCGTGTAACTAGAGTGTCTTTTCTCTTTTTGTACTTTCTTATATTTGATTTCTTGTAGTCTTGTTTTTTCTTTGCTGGGAGGATTCCTCATCCTTCTTTTGTACCTTCTTTTTATCAATATATTCCTTTGTCGTTTCCTATCAAAAAAAAAAATTTTATGTCCCTCTTTGTAGTTCCTAGAAAAGTGAATATTAGATTAAAGAAAATTCAAAGAGACTTTTTGTGGGGAGATTTGGGAGATAGGAGAAAGATCCACTTGTAAAATGGCTAGATGTGTGTAAGGCTAAAAATTGTGGAGGATTGGGGCTAAGAAGACTGGACAGTCTCAATTGAGCTTTGCTAGGTAAATGGTTATGGAGGTTCTCTGTTGAGTATGAGCTTGTGGAGGAAGATCATTTGTGGAAAATTCTGGGAGTTGGAGGGGGGTTGGACTACTAGAGTATGGAGGGTTTCCTTTGGGATGAGCCTTTGGAAGGACATTAGAAAATGATGGGAAGAGTTTAGTGTTAGAACTTCTACCCGTTTAGGAAATGGTAGTTGTACAAGTTTCTAGTGAAACATTTGGGCGAGGGACTTTAAGCTGAAAGATGTTTGCCTTACCCTTTTTAAGATAGCATCCCTAAAAAATGCTACAATTGTAGAATTATGGAAAAGAGAAGGAGACGAAGAGGGGTGTTGGGAGGTACACTTTAGAAGACCCTTCCAAGATTGGGAGGTAGAGGAGCTGACCAGGGTTCAAAATCTCGGTCGATACCGGTACGACTCGGCCGAGTCGAATCTGCCTCGACCATGGCCGGTACCAGACCAATACCCGAGTTGGATATTTTGTCAGCTTGTGAACAAACTCGGTTGAATTGAAGATAAATGAACAGTCTCGGAGTAAATCCCATGGAAACGTTGAGACAACTCCAAAATCATGTTGAGACTAAGCTATTTGGGTAATTGGTAATTGAAAAAAAAGGTAATATTGGAATAGAAATGGTGGAGAAGATGAGAGGATCAAAAACCACGAAAATGAAAAATACAGAATATAGAGAGTTAGAACCCTTGCATCTTGGAGTCGTCGGCGAGGTCGAAGAAGCATGCTTGCTTGTTCGGATCCCCCAAGTTCCCGTCAGAGATGGAACTGAGCGACATGAGGAGGAGGCAGAGTCGCTGGACTCCGCCACCGCTGTTATCGACGGAGAACGACGGTGATGTGGCTGATGAAAGTGGGAGAAGAAAGAAAGTGGGTCTGCGGAGGAGCTGGTTGAGAGGAGAAATGGATATATTGAGAGAGAGATAGGTGTTTGACTAGTCAATGAGGGTTATGGGTATTTAAGAGAGATGAGGATTTGGGTTTTAAATAATATGTATTTGTTTTTTAAGTAGATAATGAGTATTTGGTGGGGATTTGGGTTTTAAATAATTTGATGAAAATTATAATGATAAAAAATGAATAATGAATATTAGACTTATATCAAATAAATAGGAAATGAGTATTTATATAAAAATTAAAATTAATGAATATATTTTATAAGAAAAATTATATTTATTTTTTTAAAGATGAATCATGGTTTTATTTTTTTAATAATTAAAAATATTTTTAAAAAAATTCAAAATATTTAATTTAAACAATTTTTTATAAAAAAAAATTTACTTTTTATTATTTTCATCTTCAATAAGAAACATTTATTATCAAGTGATTCAATTAAAATATTTTTAGAGATTTTTAATATTATTATAAATCATCCCAAAAGTATGCTTTTATTATAATTTGAATAATTTGAATATAATAGAAGTTTATTTTATTAATTTTTCACTCTACTTATTTGTATTTAATTTTTTTAATAATTTTCATAATTTTTTAAAATTATTTTGAGCTCTTAAATTAGAATTTTTTACGTATCACCCGATACCGATCCGAGATACCGAGACCGATGTGCCTTAGGACCTCCTGAGTCAATGACTGATACCACGACTTTGAACTGTGGAGGTGACCCATTTTTTGAGATTTCTTTACTCGTTAAAGGTGCAAGAAGGTGAAGACACTTTATATTGGAAAGAAGGTAGAAGGGGAATCTTCAATGTCAAGTCTTATTATTGTTCTCTAAGGATGGAGAATAATGTAGTCTTTCTTGGCAAGGAGATTTGGGGATCCCATGCTCCTCTTAGAACTTGCTTTTTTGTTTGGGAAGCTATTTGGGGGAAGATCTTAACTGTAGATATTTTAATGAAGAGGGGATGACAAATGGTTAACAGATGTATTTTGTGTAAAGATAGTGAAGAATTAGCTGATCACATTTTGATTCATTGTGCCAAGATAAGAAAGCTATGGACCTTTTTGTTTGTCCTTTTTGGATTGGTTTGGGTATTCCTAGACTAAGTGAGAAATCTCCTCCTACAATAGAAAGTTAAGGGGCTTCAAAAGAAGAAAAGAACAGTTTGGCATTTGGCTCTCATTTGTTTATTATGGTATATTTGGAAAGAGCACAATCTAAGGACTTTTGTAGATGAAGAGCTCTCTAACCAAAGTTTAAAGGATCTATTCTTTTGGACACTTTTTGAGTGGTCTAAGGATTCTTTGGAGTTGAAGTTCCCCTCTATGTTGAATTTCCTAGATAATCATTTTTGTGGTTAGCGTTGCTTTGTTTGTTAGTGTAGAACTTCTTTGTTTGAGGTGCGCTTTGGGCTGTTTCAATGTATATTGCCTGTATACGTAGGGCGCCCCCCCTCTTTTTTGGTGTTTCTTAATACATGCTCTTGTTGTCTATCAAAAAAGAAATAATACCCTGGGAACCATATGAAGCATGGACCTTCTATTAGTTTCTTTTTCAACTTTCCTTGCTTTTGCTCTTAATGAAATTCTCACTTGATAAAAATAGGTGAGCACCCCAGCTATCAACAACCACGTTATGCAGGATGACTTTCAAAGCCTTGAAGCCAAGGGAATTCTTTCAGAAGAAGATGGCAAAATATGTGTAGAAATAAGAAAAAGGAAATAAGGAAAATGGTTTTGAGAGAAAGTGCAAGAGGGAGATTGTTTGGAGGGGTTATCTTTTAAATTAAGGTGGCAAGCTGTATAGAAATAAGTACAAAAAGGTTTTAAGAAAGAGAGAGAGTTCCAAAAGGCAGGCCTCTTGATGAGCACAAGTCTTCTCCACTAAAGTGAGAGGCTGCCTCTTCCAGCAGAAAAGCCTTTTCATAATCATCCTTCCATAGGATCCCTTACAAATATGACTTCAAAAGAATTACCCAACAACTTTCCCAAGTAGGTGGACAGGAGCTGGCCTGCTCTGCACCAAGTGACCAAAACTTCCACTTGTGAACTGGGCATATAGGAATCTGCTTAGTCATCTTAAAGTTAACTCTTGGGCACTTTCAAAGTGCTATTAAGGTATAAAACGCTAATCCCCATTTGCTTCACAAACAAAAGCACACCATTAGTGAAAAGCTAACTGTTAAGTCACAATCCCTTGGCCCCTCCTTCCTCCCACCTTAAAACCATGGATAACCACCCTCCACCACTCAACCGATAAACAAACTCAACATTGCCATCACCAAAATAAAGTGGTAGGTAGAAAAAGAATTCCTTTACCTTAAATTCTCAAACTGTGCAAGTAATCAGTAGGTGTCCCATTAACCCATACAAGAAATAAAGTTATATAATTTGATCATTAGATAAAGTTAACAGAGTAACTTGCTTCCCAATTCAACCAGCCTAAGAAACTTCTAGAAGAGTTTATTTTGAGAGTCTTTTCAATGTGCAAAGGTCGGTAGGTGGTCCATTAATTGGTTTGACTTGAATAATAATGAGCCATACAATGAATATATGTTATACTTTATCCAAGAGGGGGATGGTGTTCTCGGGAAGTGAGAGAGGCGTATGGTGTGGGGCTTTGGAAAAGGATAAGGATGGATTGGGACTTTGTGGGTTCTAGGATTTCCTTCCTAGTAGGAATGGGAGGAGGGTGAGATTTTGGAGGGATAGGTGGTGCGGGGATTCTCCGTTGTGTGTGTCCTTCCCTTCCTTGTTTGCTTTAACTGATGATAAGGAAGCGTGGGTGGTGGATATTTGGGACCCCTTGGCTAAGGGGGGTTGGGGGGATGGAACCCTTGTTTCGCAAGAGCCTTTAATGATTGGGAGGTGGAGGAGGCAGAAAGCTTCTTGGAGCGGCTATATGGGAAGAGAGTGCAAGGAGATGTGGAAGACATGGTGTTTTGGACCAAAACAAAGAGTGGAAAATTCTCGATCAAATCCCTCTACTATGCTCTTAAGCCAGGCAGCCCTTCTCTTTTTCCTTCAAGTTGCATTTGGAACGTGTGGGTGCAACCCAAGATTAGCTTCTTTTCTTAGGAGGCTACATGGGGCAAAACTTTAACCTTGGATTTAATTCAAAAAAGAGGGTGGGCCTTGGCAAATAGATACTTTTTGTGTCATGAGAAGGAAGAGATTATAGACCATATTCTTCTTCATTGTACAAAAACAAGGGTCTTATGGACTTACCAAAAAAAAAAAAAAAAAACAAGGGTCTTATGGGATTTGCTTTTTACTTTGTTTGGGGTGTCATGGGTTCTGCCTTCCTCAGATAGAGAGACTCTCCTTAGTTAGCATTGTTCATTTGTGGGCAAAAAGCGTAAGAAGGTGTGGAGAGCAACTCCTCTTTACATATTTTGGACGGTTTGGAAGGCGAGAAATAGATTGACCTTCAATGATGATGTGTTGTTAATCCAGAAACTCAAATACTTTTTTGTTTTTTCCCTTTGGTAAGAGGTCAAGTTGTTTATTTTTTTTTTGATCAATAAGAGGTCAAGTTGTTTATAGTTGATTGCCCTCTAACTATAGTTAGTTTTTTTGATTGGTTGAGCTCTAGCTAAAGTTGTTTTTTGACCCAACTAGGTGCTTGTTTATTTGTACTTTTTTGGTTGGTTTGGCGGTGGGTATATAGATACTGTATACCTTGAGTCACCCTTTTGGCGCCTCTTCTTAATAGATCTTTTCTTACCTATCAAAAAAAAAAAAAATTGTTACACTATCCAAAATTTTTCTCTATGACTCAGAAGGTACACCAAAACATGTTTTTCTCAAAAGTGCATTTTATGTGCATTATGTGTGTGTTGCTTGCATACTATGGCAGCACAACTTGAAAGGTGTTTTGAGATTTTTTTTTTTTCATTATTAGATAATCTTGAGCATTGAGTGGTCAAAATATAGGTATAAAGAATTTTTTTTTATTAGTATTATAGAATTACATTTAAATTAGTGAGGGCCTTGGGGGCATATTTGGGAGAAAAAACTATAAAAATGATATCACCTATGAAAGAAGGGTCAGTTTGCCTTATTCATTTTTTTTTTTTTTATTAGAAACAAACATTTTATTACCATGAAATAAATAAATACAAAGAATGATGAGAAATCCTTCCCCCAAACATAGGCAGTACATAACTTTGATCAAAAGCGAGAGAACCTATCTATTCTAGATATCAATGAAAAAGCACAACTAAAAATGGTTACAACTGTGGAATCAAAACTTATGGGGTAGAACATTCTTATAGAAGAAATCAATTGACTGACTTTCTGTTTTGCTAACGTGTTCGAACATGGTTAGCTACCCAAGGAATCTAGTAGAAGGAGCTCCCCAATCTAAAGTAATACAAAAAAATTGAGTGTGGCCACCTAGCAAAGCTCCACAAGTTTCTCTCCATATTTACCCAAAATATGACTACTGCAAAATCTCTCTACTAGAAGGTCAAATAGACTTTTAGCTTTAGCTAACTTTAGGCCTTCCAACAAGGTTAATATCTTTGTCACAATGGCTAGACCCATTCCATCATTTGTAGAGAAGGCTCTTAATAATGTTCCATGATGATCCATGACTATTTCTCCAATTCCTGCTTGTCCTAAGTTACCAAGGGCACCCATCAAAATTCAACTTGATGCTGCCCACTTGAGGAGGTATCCATGTAGGAAGTATCTTCTTGACTAACCTAGTAGATTTGCATACTAGGTTCTAATCTAGTAGTATAATGCTCAAAGGGGTAGCCACAAATGTTGAGGAGAAATAGATTAAATCTTGTATTGCCTCCAAAGTACTCAATTTAAAAAATCTCCGCATTCATCTCCCACCATATAGTCCAAAGTAATGTGGGACTAGTAATGCACCATAGTGACTTCCCTATAGGAAGATCTCCCAAACCTTGGTAAGTAATAGTCTCAACAACTCCACCAGACTCCTAGGTGGAACCTAACAATCCCAACAAGTCCAAATGGCTTATGTCATAAAGTAGTGTTGTTGGGCAATGCAAAAAAAGATGATCCATTAATTGTCCACTCCTTTAACATATGATACACTATCATGCCCCAAGGGCTTTGTGAGTCTCCTTCTCTACAACATTCATTGGTATTAACCTTTGATTGCCACTAGCTATGCAAAGGCCTTGACTTTGAGTAGGGCCTTAGAATTCTAAATGAAATTCATAAGAGGAAAGGATCTCAGCTTGATAGATACACAGAGAGCTTTAAAGATAAACTAAATGATGTCAAAGACCAAGTGCTCATATTTGGGAAAGTGGATGATAAATACACATGGACTAAAGTCAACACAAGGAGAGTAAGTTCCTCAATTTCATGATCAGAAAGGTTGTGTCAAAATTGAATTCTAAGACAATGAGGACAAGGGAGAAATCAAAACTAAAGAAACACAATAATCTCTCAACCTTACCATTCTATGGAGGTTTGGGAATTGGACACAAAAAGGTTGACTGTTGCACTAAATATGTTTCCATAACTAATTTTAGTACCATCTCCCATTGAATAGCGAATGAGAGAGAAGGCAGAGAATACTTGGGTAATGACTTCCAAGGACACCAATGACACCACTTGACAACAATATCATCTCCTCATATATTAGAGTGTGGTCCCTAGATGCTCAAAATGATCCCATGCCATAAAGCGATGCTGTAGGGAACCACCATAGCCACTTTTCTAAGAAAGCTTTATTCCTCAAGGATGTTTTCCCTATACCTAAATCTTGTTCACTCTTTGGCTTACACGCTTGATCCCAACCTAGATCATCTTTCCATCGTGATCGCTTGATTACAATGAGTACCTCTCTAATCTCTTGATCCTATTAGCCACTTCAACTGAAATCTTAAAATAGATAGAAAATAAGAGAGGATATAGGACAAGCATGACTAGACTAGAGTTATTCTACCACCTAGGAGCAAGTAAGCTTTCTTCTAGCCATTTGACCTTAAGAAAATTCTATCCATAACCGGATCCTAGAAAGGGACAACTATATGGTTCCACCCTAAAGGAAGACCCAAATAAGAAATAGGCCTATAAAAAACCTTACATTTTATAGTAGTAGCCAAATCAAGAAGTAAGTCTTGACTCTCATTGATTTCCAGTGTGATACTCTTATCTAGATTTGTCTTCATTCTTTAAATGTGCCCAAACACCATAAAATTGGCTTAAGACTTTGCCACTCATCTAAACAGCCTCTTGAGAAGAATATGGTGTCATGAGTGAAGTATAGATGAGCCATCCTCATTCTACTTCTACTGCTAAGAAGCCTATACCACACTCCTCTGCTCTCAACATCAATCTACTCAACACGTTTGCCACAATTGTATTTGTTCTTTTGGCCACTCTTGGTCTTTCTTTCTCAAAGCCTTGTATACATCCAGGATTGCAAGAACCAGACTTGTTAGAGAACAAGAAGGTTTCATTTGCAGGTATAATTTTTTTACCCTTTCTCTTATCCAACACACATGCACACACACATTTTCAGTATGTGTTCTAATTTTAAAGTTCTTGAAAGAAAATTCAAATAATTATGGTTTTCTCCTAAAATCATCATCGTCCCTTCATGAAACAAATTCAGGAGATCCTTAAATGGAATTGGAATAGGTGTGAAGAAAAGACCATAAACTTGAGTTAGCTTTGGGGTTGATAAGATTTAGATTGTCTTTCCTGGATCTACCTAGTTGTTGCTCCAAATTGTAAAATGACTTAAACAGCCTTAATTGTCACTATGTGATGACCAGTCCACCTCTTTATAAAAGGCTGTGAATCAAGCTATTTTGTGGTTCCTCTTGCTACTCTCAAAGCATTATTGTGGTTGAAGCCCATGACTATTTGGTTATTGTGTGAATAAGTGTATCATTTAAATATGGTTGTATTTCTGTCTTTCTTTAAAATTGGAATTTTAGTATTAAATGCACATATTTGGTTTCCTTATTTTCTCTAATGCTCTTAAATAATTCCTAAGGTTAGTTCCAGTACCTTCGAAGTTCATACTGAAGAAATTTAGATTTCTTTGATATAGGCCTTTGAGTTTTGTGGTTTATATTAGCACATTGTTAGAAAATTTGGAAAGGAAAAAAAGAAGACTTTTTTCTCCTATAGGAAAATGCTGGTCTTGAAATAACTGCCCCATGTCTCTTATATTATTGTTGATCATCTTGTGATTGAAATAACATGTGCTTTTGGTCTTTATCAAACAATGGATTTATGTTGTGATACTTTATAATTATGTCATTTTATGGTGACATCTATAAACATCCATGAATTTTTGTAAATTTTCTTGGCAGTTAAAAGTTATGAAGCGCAAGCAGTTAATGATTACTGATATGCACTTTGATGTGCTAAAACTCATTATCATGTTGGTGGCTAAATCGTCACATGGGGCAGCAGATCTGGCAAGGCTATTATCTGTGTAAGACTTTACTCGAAAAGGCTTACTATTGTGTAAAATGTGCAAAGTAATATAGTGCAATGAGAACTGGCCTAAATGAAGCCCTGCATATCCAACCTGACATTGGGTTTGGGGTTGTCCATCTCTCATTGGTTTGGCTGTGGATCTGAGTTGATAATGAATTGATTCAGGCCAATGTTGAGACCTTAGCTAAACGGACTTCAATTCATCATTGGCCCATGTGTCTATACATATCCATGCATGGACATATGTGCATAAATGCTTTACTCATATCATATACATTTATGGATACTGAAATCCATTCCATCCAAAGTTGAAAGTAGAACCTTAAATGGGATGGGTTAATTATGGGGTTGAGAAGCTTTAGGCATTTTGATAGTCTTTTCAAAAAACCATTTTCCTTAAAAAAGTTTAAGTTTGGGAAATTTGCTACCAGTGGCGGAGCCAGGATTTCAGTTCAGGGGGAGCAACTTCTAAGAGATATGTAAATTTTTCCAATTATAAAAAATGTGGGCTCTAGCCCAATGACCCAGCTTGGACACTTTTCAGGGGGTCTGGGGTTCAATTCCCCCTGGGCCTTGGCTGGCTCCTCCCCTGTTTGCTGCTGCTAAAAATTTGCACAGATCTGCTCCAAGCAATTCAAAGAATTTGAACATTTTCATTTTCAAAATTTAGTTTGAGAAAGAAACAACTGGAAGAAAGCTATTTTCAGGACCCCGACATTTTAGAATATTAAAAAATACCATTTTGGAACCTGAACCAAACTCACTCGTCTTGGGGAGTTCAGCTGTCAATTTTTACAGTTATTAGCTATGTTTTAAGCTTGATGTCAATGCAGCAGTGCTTGATGAGATTTGGCACAATACATATATGCATCTAATAAGTTATACCACCTGAGCATTTTTTTTTTCTGACTATTGGCAATCTTCCATAATTCCAAGAAAAAAAAGGGAGGGAAGTGTCACTTCTGATTCTAGCTGCCTTCCCATTGCAGTTCCAGATTGTTTATGACACTTTCTGATGAAAAAGAGATTCTGCAAGCTGCAGTGTTCGACAATGTGAATCTATCTAGTGGGTTACAATATTTCCAGAATATAAAAGGGTTATTATATAGATGTGCAGATGCTGGGAATGCTGCTGCTCAATACATGCTTGGGAAGGTAAGGGTTTGTTATGTGGTTAGAACTTGGAAATGATAGGTATCTGCTTTGCTGTTTGTTGATTACCATCCTCCAATGATATAATCAACATGTTGCTTGTGAAACAAGCCTCTCTCTACTTTTCCTCTGTTCCTTCTTACTTATTTCCTGTCCTCAATTAGACATCTAAATATTCGTTTCTTTCTTCTCTTCGAGCAGATTCTTCTCTTGACCTCTTCCAAGTTGTTGATTGGGAAAAGAGAACATGCTTTCTTAGGTTCTTCTCCTATGTGTGGGTGCCCAGTGTGTCAAACACATACTGAACAATATGCTCCAGCATATTCTTTTATGGCTCATTTTATGCCCAATGAAGTACCCAGCAAAGATTCTAATTCAAGTCTGCCTCACTTCATATTTGTGAGGTTTTTCCTAGAACGATGTGGCCGGGATGACCTTCTTGAAATGCGTCTTTATTTGTATCACTATTTTGAATATTTCCTTGGATCGGAGGTACCTGGCTCTCTTGTTAGAATACGTAATTCTATCAAGAAGATGTGCATATATGGCGATGCTGCTCAATGTTATGAAAGGATGGCAAATAAATGCATGGAAATGAAAGGTAAAACTGATACTATGGTTGTGGTCCATGATCGAGCTGCACAACGGAGTCATCAGTATGGTGCCAAGCGCAGAGAAGTGGTAGACATGTTGAGTGGAAGGGAGGCATATGATGGTGAGCCTCTGAACTTGGATAAAATATTTGATGCCTTCACTGAGGAGTTCCAAAAAATGAGTGACGTTAGCGAAGACCTGCTGAAGGATATGAACTATAGAACTGTGCAGAATGCAGCAATAATGTTTGATAGACTTGAGAAAAGTTACATCAAGGGTGGCAGTGAAGCACTCAAGGAGTTGGCAACTAACCGATGCAATGCAATTTCTATGTTTGATGGGTTTTTCCTTCAAGATCATACTTGGTTGCAGGATTAGAGAAACATGTTTTCAGGTCTACTTTGTGTAATGCCTCTAGGTATATTGACAACCTTTTGAGTGATTTATTACATCTCTCTTCTGTTACAGATGGTGATGCCTGTTTTAAAACTTATAATGCCATGTCAGATAAAAAAATAAAAAATAAAAAATAAAAACAGGGGGAAAAAAATGGGTTGCATGGATTGAATCTAATCCACATTTGGGAATAAGCATAGGGGATTTCAAAAAAAAAAAAAAAAAATCAGTAAATATAATTAAGAGGAATTGAGGACCTTATCTCCAAGAATTGAGAAGATGAATGTTTCAGCCCTCATTATTTTAGATTCAGCAACTAATTGGTTTAACAATGTGTAGGATTAGATGTAAGAATGGAATTTTGGGAAACTTTTCATGAACAGAAATCAGACTTTCAAAACTAAACAAATGCTCAGTTGATTTAACAAAATTGCCAGTATCTGCAAGAAGTTTCTTTCTTAACTATTGCTTTTTCTTCTCCAAGAGGTTAGTTCAGATGGAATTAAATCTTCATTACCCAAGAGCACAGCTTGGGCAATCAGTTTCCCAAGCAAACCATGGTACAGCAGTCCTCTTGAACCAAGTCCTCCAAACAACCAATATTTACAAGTGTGATTTCCGCCCACAAGATCATTGATGCAGCCCAAAAGAGGAAGAGATCCATGGGGAGTTAGTGGTGGCATTGCCCTGAGACCTGCCCTTGCCCCAGCAAAAGTCCAGTCTTTTATACCTGGATAAATAGCAGATGCCTTTGGTAGAAGCTCTTGAAGGGCCTTTGTTGCTTCCTCCGCTGAGACATTAGGAAGATAATTTCTTGATTTCCATTCCCATGTTGAGCCCATGTACAGGCTGCGGGGACCTTGGATTGCAAGCCACGCATCTGATAAGATTGAAGGACTATGGTCTGAATAATCTTCCCTGAAACACATCATTACCGAAATTGAGTTCTGGGAGGATCAAATAAAATTCCCAGGAGTTTTAATATCATATTACAACAGGATCATTTCCTTTTTGGTTCATATCTAGTGCATGAGATAGATATATCACGTAATCGACACAAATAACACATACAGAGAAAGAGAGAGAGAGAGAGAGAGAGTTCTAAATGTAATCTTTGTCAAAATGAAACCGTTTCAGATCTGTAAGGCATTCAAGTATCCCTAGGCAGAAAGCTTGTCAGCCTGTTAGCTACAAAAGGCGCAAGTAAACAGTTTTTACCCAATATTGTCAGGCAGCTGCAGGTGAGCAATGACACCTCTACATGTCCTCAAAGGAAGCCTCCCAGAGAGTTCCGGAAGCATGTCAGCTTTGGCACCTAGACAAATTATCACTGCATCGTATTCCCCTGAGTATATAAAATGCAAAGAAACACCAAGTAATTAAGTATATAGAAAATAATCCCCTCTAAAACATTTTTTTTTTTTGTGGTTATTAATTCCACCAGCATTGACCTAAAGGAATCAGTTTCTAGGATAAGCATGCTGATCCTGAAGGAAGAAAAACAAGCTTTTGCCAGTGTGCCCCTAACAATTACAATCTTTCACCAGCACTTCCAAAGAGATGGGCACCTGGACTGGATTCCACCTATTTGAAAGATGTCCAGAAATCTCTCTCATGGATTCCATCATGTACTAGAGTGGATTGTAATTTATAAGTGGGCTGAATATTCTTTCCCCCTTCTGGGTCACCGTGAAGCTAACGAGAACTTTATTATAATTTTGAAGGTAAATGACAAAAACCACCCCTTTCACATGTGCCTCAACTTAGTCCCTAATTTTTTTTAAGCAATGTCAACCCTAAACTATACCCAAATGTCAAATAATTGTTTCTATTAAAAATATATGGAAAAACCCATGTGATTTAGGACTATGGATGTCACAATATCAGATGAAAATCATGTTAGTCAAAGGTGAGACCTAAAAGTACATTTGCCAGACATCACGAGATAAAAGTGATAATTGTTTGGGGCTGGATATGCACATAAATAGATCCTTAAAAATTAATATTTTTTCCTTTGAAGAAGGGCAATAGCTCACAAAAAAGATAGTTGACCTGTTCAACTAAACGTTCCAAGCTGTTGTCACTGCTTTGAATTCAGTGATCAATAAAGATGCCAAATTGTCAAGCAACAATCGGTTGCAGGTTCCTACAGGTTAGAAAGTTCACAGAGCAAATCCCAAGAACAGCTCAAGCACGAGAGAGTATTACCGGATACTAGCTACATGGAAACCGGAAAGAACCTAAATTCAAAAACTGAGCTCCCTTAAGCATGCTGCCACAACTTCTAAAGCACTGGTGTTAGGACATTGAGTCTTAGTTTATATTTGTTGGCAATTTTGTTCCTATTTATCTTGGCTTAGGAAACTTTTTATATAATGACTTACTCTCCATTGAAGATTCAAGGTTGCTATTGACTTAACCAGAAAGTCATAAGTCAGTCTAAAAAGGTTTGTTTAGTGACAAGTTAAGTGATTGAAGGGTTATAGTAGATCAGTATTTTTTTATATGAAATAAAATGCTTAAATTGATATTTTGAAAAAACGGGAATGCTTGAGCGGTGGAGCTAATGCTTGAGCAGTGGAGCCAACACTCAAGCGTTGGAACTACTTAAGTGCTTATCCAACACTCAAGTGCCCAAGGCGCTTGAGCAATTGTCTAGAATCTACTAGAATATGACAGAATTCATTTTTGAAATTTCAGGAGTATTCTTTTTTATAAATTCTAGATACCGATCTCCTAGGCCTTTAGGCCTAGATAAACCCTCTCTTAACCCATTTAGGGTTAAGCACTTTGAAAGAATCAACCAACTTACCCTATCATTCCCAATCTCTCAAGAAAGAATTTATAAGATTGAATTCTGAGTTGTTGGAAGGACCTCCTGCAGAGGCTGAGAGGAATCCATAGGAGCATTGGAGGTGTTGCATTGCAGACATGGATCAAGATATAGGTGTTGGAGAGTAAATTTTTAGGGTAAATTAAACAGGTAAAACTATGTATTTTGATCTCAAATAGTGGATTGTAGATTAGAGGACTTAGACATTGTGGTTTTCTATCTCCATAGTTAATGTGAGGGTTTTCCACATAAAATTTCTTGTGTCCCTTGCTTGATCTTTTTATTACTTCGATCTTTGATTGGTTTGATTATCCCTACTATTTCACAGGTTTAATTTGGGTTAATTTATTCATCACTTATATAAAATTTGAAAACACCCATTCACTCTCTTGGTGTTATCATATTGGACAAACGGTTTTTCAACTAGCTACAAATGAAAGAAAGTGAAACAATACAGCGAGAGGTTACCTTGTAGTTCAAGGAGTTTGTTAACAGATTTCTTGTGCAAGCACAACTTTGTCCCTCCAAAACCTGAAGTGGACAATTCTTTCACTAGATTTTCACATGCTAAGAAGAGTGCCTAGAAAAAGAAAGAGAAAAAGATATAAGAGAGAAAAATGCAAAAGGTAATCATATCATGAAAGAAATAAAAGCCAGTGGCTTGTTTCTTCAAACCTGGAGATAGCGTTGAGAATGAATATTTACAGCTTTGGGCATATAGAAGGCTGTGTTGAAAGGTACACATAACTTGGGAACTAGACTTTGGGCAGTATCCTTATCAATGGGCTCTATTCTGCAACTGGCAAGGCAGTTCTGAGCATTCTAATCACATAAATTGAGAAAGAATTCTATTACTACATAGTCAAACTTCAATAATTTAACCATGCTGGTATCAGTTGCAGAGGTCAAGGGAATTACGTCATTCAATACATTCAAATTCTTTATGTCCATTGCAGGTCTCAAGATGCCCCTGAAAATGAATATGATAGATCAAGGATAGGCCAATGCATATAACTGAAATGCAGAGAGAAGATAAAAACCTTCCTCTTAAGGAATTTAAGCTATTGGAAAAATAGAAAAAGTCATGAATGGAAGATCATCAAATATGTTGAATGACAATATGTTCACTGAAGCCTAGTTTTCCTCATTTTCTTTATTGTTATTGATGTCAGAAATCAAATTTTCTTGCAGTTTTTATGCAACTAAAACTGAAGCTGTGTTACCTAAGATGGTTAAATATCATAAAAACATCAGAGGTATTGAAGTCTATAGAGACTGTGTGTGTATTAGAGAGAGAGAGAGAGCAAACCCTCTCCGAACTATGAAGCCATTTAATTCTTGATCAAATTCTTGAGTTTCCGAGGTTGACTCCCTGGAATGCCAAGCTGCTTCTGCAATGCTTAAAAGATTTAAAGACTCTTTCCAGCACTCAGCACCCCGCCAGAGAAGCTTAGCTGCTAGAATTTGAACAGATTAGCCCATCAAAAGCAGGTGCTTAAAAATGAATACTTTTTGGACATCAATCACATGGGAAACAAGGAGGGGAAAAAGAGGAAAAGAAAGCTCATTATCCCTGTAAGACTGGACTAATTCAAGAAAATGTGATGCGAACCTTTAGGTGAATAAGGGTGAAGGAGTCCTCCAGAGACTCCAGATGCACCACCCCCAATGCCAACTTCATCATAGATGTCAATGCATACACGCAACTCCTTAGAACTGTGCTGCAAAAATAATTCCTCAACATTTAAAAAGGCATATAAGCACAGGATACCACCATTAGAAACTGCAAGCCAATAGGCCGATTGCATGTGCAGTCAGGGTTATTAACCTAAACACTCCAAACAGAGGATGCCACAGTGAAAAATTCAGTTTCCAAGCAGATTTTAAACCTGGGAAATAAATAGAAATTTTGCTACAAATTGCTACCCCAAAAAAAAAAAAAAAATCTAATATCCTAAATTTAATTAATTAATTTTTTTTTCTGGCTTTTCCCGCATTTCTGGGCATACATTGAAATAATAGAGAGGGGACGGGGATACCTGCAACAAGTGCCAAGCCACAGAGAGCCCAGCAAAACCAGCACCGAGCAGTGCGCATCTAATTTTGAGCACCGAGAGAACATCAGGGCCACATACAATTTTACATATCAAATTCAAAAACGAATGAGACACAACGTCTGAAAAAGACCTGACAGGACGCTGCGAGGGAGAAGACAGTAGCACTGATGAAGTGGTTCCTCTACTGCATCCGCCGCGACTCCCCGGAGATTTCCATTCCCATGGAAGAAACGTGGGGCTAGGGTTTCGGATGAAGCAGCTTGGCGGCAGCATCCGCTCTGCTGCTCACTGCGTGAGGCCGACCGGACGGAAAATTTTATGACACCACCCGGTTCACTTTAGACAAAGTTCCGATATGATAAATTAATACAGTAGCAATTTTAGTAATTTCTTTTATTATTCATTTAAAAATATTAAGGTGATGTTTGGTGGATAAGAAGAAATGCAAAGCACATAAAATATTGATGAAGAATAGAAGAAAAGAAAATAAAAAATAGATTAAAAATTAATAAATTATTTTTATTTATTACTTCAAACTTATTTTATATATTTGAACTTATCAAAATAAAGATTAAATAATTAAAAAATATATGAGTTTTTAACTAATTATAATTATAATTATATTTGATTTTATTTGATATTTTTTATAAGGCAACCAAATATAAAAAAAGTCATTTTCTTTTGTATTTTTTTTTCTTTCCTTAATTTTTTAGGGGAACCAAATATAAATTTGTTTCAAATAAACCGATTTGAAAGTATATATATATATATATATATATATATAGTATCATGAACTTATTCCTTTATTTGATGTGGAATAATACAATTACTCATTTCATACGATTGCAACGCTGAACAATTATATGTCTATATTTAGAGTCATGTTAATATTGTCCGCTTTAGGACTAAAGGATCTTTATGGTTTTAAAACATATTTATACGATTAATAAGAGTTCATACATATATAACACCAAAAATATATTAGTCTATATATATATATGAGTTCTTTTTAATTGTTTGAACGTGTTTTAAAATTATGAACTTTTATGTTTTTGAATAAACAATGTCTACACATTTGGGAACGGATTACTACAAAAAATCAAATCCCTAATTATAGTGTAAGAGTTTGTTTGGCTCTACAAACCTAATTATGGTGTGAGAGTTTGTTTAGCTTTGCAAACCTATGAAAGAGAACAAGGATATCCCACATGCGATAAAAGAAAAAGTTTTTATAACTATACATGTATAAACTATCTTTAATTATGTAGACGTGTTTTAAAATCGTAAAAAACTTTAGATGCTCAAAACATTGGTAGCAAGTTAATATCAGATTTATTTTAATTTTAGGAATATAAAATTTTAAAGTGCTTAAATTTTTTTAGAATAGAAATTTGAATGCATAAGGTTTTGCTTTCTTTTGAATACATATATTCATGGTTTTAAAAATGCAGTGTCTGAAATTGGCAAATTGGCAGTCGAAAAAGAGGATAATTTCAAGCCTTCCAACATTAAATTCTAATTCAAAACCTTTGATTTTGAATAATGAATAAAAGTAAAAGAAAATGAAAGAAAATAGTCCACACTCACCAATCAATAATTCAACACCATATGGAAGATATTTTTGAAAAAAACAATATCTTAATACAACCATTCTGTTGTTGTCAAACTAAGCCCATATTGGTGATCGTTAGCTTGTAGGAGTATAAATCACTCTACAAGGCTGCCATCCAAACCACAGCCTACTACTGCAGTTGATGCCTTACCATTACAAATCAAAATTCAGTGACTGTAAACCTTTGTTATATAATCAAATTAAGATTTTCGAACAATAATGCGCCTTTCTCTCTTGTATTCAACTTCATCTCTCTGGTGCATAATTAACAGAGCTCTTCTTACAATAGATTCATTCATTCCCATCCTGGTCATATCATCAATCAGCCGTCTCTCCGATATGTGGCTTCCAATTCCCATTCTTCTCTTTATCTGTGTTTCAGCTTGCTGTTCATGGGGAACCCAAGTGTTAGTAAAAATAAGAAACAAAGAAAAGAGAAAATGGAGGTGAGGGTGTCAATCACATGCCTTTATCTCATTTGCCATTTCTGCAGTAAGATTCATGTGTTCATTTATTCCAGACCTCGCTGCATCCATTGTGGAAACATTAAAAAGCCTTATTGCTTCCAAAACATTCTCCTCAGTTGCTACATGGGACCTGAAATTATGGTTCAAGAAAATGAAATGGGTCAACTCCAGGAGAACAATATTTCAAAATTCGAATTGGTAATGTGAATTCAAAATTTGTGAGATTTCCTGGACATGGATCTGACCTGCCATCCTCATTCACGTCAAGTCCCAATTTAAAACATCTTTCATGTATAATCTATGAAACTGTTCATCAATAGTGTTTATGCAGTTTTTTATACCCAGGTAAGGGGTAAGAATGAGAGCCACTAACTTGGAGTGGTTCAGAAGTTAATGGATGAATGAATTCTAACAGCAGCTAGAGTTCAGTTATCAATTTGCTTAGCTGCAATTAGATTCTATTGCTTCAACATCAGCACATGGCGCATAGCAACCATTCTGAGAAGGTCAATTTCAAAGGTTGACTATTACATAAAAATTACAACCCCCAGGGCGAACGTTGTCACCCCAATCATGGACACTCCTGAAATAGCATAAGATTCCATAATGCAAGAACTGAAAATTAAAAAGTCATTCCAAAGGAACTATTCCTAGAGAAATTAACACAGTAATTTTCCTTTAGTTGCTCCAGAAGTGAAGAAGTCTATCCAGCAAATTCACTCTCTATGGACTAAAGTTCCTGGGTGTTATCTCAACCCTTGCCATCAATCAATTTATCTTTTGATATTTTGAGTATTATTTTCATGAGCAATTAAGGACTATGCAAACTGTCAAATTCTACACCAGTACTTACAGTCTCATCTTTGCAAGTGCCTCACTTAACCTTACGATAGCTTCTAGTTGTCTTACAGTAATTGGTATGGCAGCTGCCTCCCCAGTTTCATTTGCTTGCTGTCTCATATCCTACAAAAACCAGCATATTTAAGAGAATATTCTTCTATGGGGATATGAGCCGACAACAAGGATACCTGTCTGATTTTGACATAATTATTCTGCAACATTGTGGATGCAGAATCTGACAGGCGAGGATGACATTCGGTTCGACAATACTGTATATACCTGCAAAAAGTTTCAATTCTCTCATCAATACTCTACAGGAAAAAAAGCATCATACAAAATGCATGATTGATAGCTTCACAATTTATACCTCTTCAGCCAGTTCTCTTCTTTAGAAGTTCTAGTGTCACCAGAGGTTGCATCAGCAGATGCATGAACTTTTATGATATGGCTAGCTATTATCTGTATCAAAGGAGCATTGAGTGAGGCACTCACATTAAAGAAGGGGCATGCAAACCGCTTCAAAATGAAAATATTTCCTTTGTTTCTACATTTGCATTCATATGGTCTACACAGAAAAACCATTGTAGGATTTCAAGAAAAGAAGTGGCTTTGAATCTTTTGATATTTGATCATCCAACTCCATTTTTTCAGTTACAGCATGTAGATTTGCATCTTCAAATGCACCAGGAAACAAAATGGAATGATTTAATTTCCCCAATGCAAAAAGCCATTGCCAAGCAAGAGAATTGAGTACCTTATCCTGACTGTACATCCTGATATCTTTCACAATGAAAATCAAGTCAAATCTTGAAAGAATTGTTGTCTGCAAGTCGATGTTATCTTGAGCAGTCTGGAATGTATGTAGTTTTATTAGTTGCCTGCTTAGTAAATCATAAGCATGAATATAAGAAGTAAAGAACAAATCTGAGGAAGAAAAGGGGCCATGGACCTTAAGATCATCATAACGTCCTGATGGTGGGTTAGCAGCTGCAAGCACAGAAGTTCTAGAATTAAGCACAGTTGTTATTCCCGCTTTGGCAATGGATATGGTTTGCTGTTCCATGGCTTCATGAATGGCAACCCTAAACCACATAAAGATGAACTTGTAAGAACGACATAAATATGACTGATGTACAAGGGATAGAGTGTTATCAGGATCCATAATAGTTTAAATTACCTGTCCTCTGCCCTCATTTTGTCAAACTCATCAATACAGACAACACCTCCATCTGCCAAAACCATTGCTCCTCCTTCTAGATAAAATTCACGCTGAATCATGTAGAGTTTGAATTTGAAGTCAGATAACCTAATTATTTTGAGGGAATTTAAATAAACTCATCGGCTCCATTGACAAAGCTTATCTGGAGAAAGAAAGAGCTAGAGAATTGACATTAGGATCAGCACACATGATAGAGAATCTCAAAAACTTACAGTGCTATTATCTCGAATCACCGAAGCTGTAAGACCAGCAGCTGATGAGCCTTTCCCTGATGTATAAACAGCTACTGGAGCAGTCTTCTCAACAAACTTCAAAAACTTCAGAAAGTAATCATCAAGTCAGTGCCTAGGCTTATGTAACAATGAAAGAGGAGCAAGATCTTAAATTTAAATTTTTTTGAGTTTCTTTTCTCCAAGTCTAGATGACATGGTCTGGATTAAAATTATCAACCCTTCCAACACAAATAGGATTAAAAATAGGTCATCTGACACATTAACAACTACAAGGCATATGACTGACCTGTGATTTAGCAGTGGATGGATCCCCCAAAAGCAGCACATTGATATCACCTCTTAATTTCACACCATCTGGTAAATTCTGCACTTACAGAGGAAGTGATTATGCTTTGATAAACTATATAAATATGTTAAAAAGGTACAAGTTCAAAGTATACCTTCCTTGACCCTCCAAATAAAAGGCAAGCCACTGCTTTCTTCACATCATCGTGACCATATATAGAGGGAGCAATCTTGGAGCATATTCTTTTGTAAGCATCTGCTTCTGAAGCAAACTTTTTGAATTCTTCCATCTGCAGGCAATACACAATTGTATTAGAAGATAGAAAAGGAACAAGAAAAGCATGCTAGTGGCAGAACACACTGAACAAGATAAACTAGCTGCAAAGAGCTTGGTTCTTTCTATGATATATATATATGGGAAACCCCTACTGAAGTTAAGAAGGAAAAAAAAACGACCACCAATTGAACCAACATCACTGATCTAATTTGAATAATGTTGCGAATTCAATTAAACTTTCTGGCCCATTTCTTCCATAAATACAATCTTTTGTTCCAAAAATATTGGACTCTCAATAGCTAATTTCATAGTCTCTTGATACTCACAACAAAGGCAGGGTTTGCAACTGTTAACAAGCAAATAGGAGATATAAATATGCATGTCAACAATGGAATTTTAAATTCATAAAATTATTTCGTAGGATTTGCAGAAGCATGTTAGTAAATAAGATGCTGCAAAGAGAAAGAATATCACTTTTCGAATTTACAACTTCTCTGATATTGTTAAACTCACATCTTCTGATGTAAAGGCAGCTGGACCTCGGGAGTTGGCCTCATTAGCTTCTTCTATTCCTACAACTCTGATATAAGGCTGTCTAACTGCAACTGCCCCTTTATGGCTGCATAAGAACCAATCAATCAACAAACCAACTGACCCATAAATAAACATGTAATTCCAACAATCAAAATTAGTGAAGATTAAATCACAAATTGTGTTATGCTTATCTCAGTGTCAAATGATCCTTACGAGGTGGAAGAATTGGCTGCCTGATAAATACTGTAAATTCCCATGATAGTCAATCTTGTGCCTGGTACAATGGTTTGGACAAGATGGCGATCCACTGATAGAAGCATGTTTCTAGGAAGCTCCCCAGTAGGTACATCCTATCATTTCCAAAATAACCTAGTCAAATAAAAATATTGACTCAATGTCAATTTCTATTCATTGATCAGTGTCCCTACCTCAGGATTCTCCTGCAATTTCAGGGTCTGTTGATCAACATATTTGCTTTTATCAGGAACCACTATCCAAGGATCGATAGGGCATGGCTCTTCTCCCGGCTAATAAAATCCCATTCACTTGCATCATTATCAAGACTTTACAAATAAAGCACTTGCAACAAATATCAAAAGGCACATTAAAGATGAACCTGAGGGATATGGTCACAAGAACGAGGGACTATTGCCCCTCCAAGACCTGGTCGACAAGGAACTATCTTCACATTTTTACAATTCTTGCACAATAGAGTCACATAAGTTGCCTTCGCCTTGGTCCTTGAAGCAGCAATGGTGATCCCAGCTATCTTTACAAGTTTCGAGATAAATTGAGCCTACCAGCCAGCAGAAAGAAAAAAAAAACAAATCAAAATCCAAAAACCCACCGTAACCCTAAAATACAAAACCAAAAAATCCCTAACCCTCCAATTCTAAAGCTGGGATAGTGAAGGAGATGAAAAGAAAATTCAACCATACCAAGCCAAATGTGCATCAAGCTAGTCTAAATTGATCATAACGATTCAAAATTCCAATTTAACACAAATAGAGATTTAACATTCCAAATTCTATCGTTTTCCAATATTTCACGAGTAACCAGACGAGCACAAAACCAAACCCACTAACCCCAAGTGAACGCATTGACACCGAATCCTCCTTAGAAGTCAACAGAATCTGCACTTCCCCGGTCATCGGCTCCTCCAACTCTCCCGTCTCTCCGGCTACCTTCGACTTCAAACTCACCAAAACCTCCGCCGCCGCAGTTTCAAACTACCAAAAAAAGAAAAAAAGAAAAAAGAAAAATCAAAACTCAAAACTTCTAGAAAATCAACAAATTTGTAACCAGAGCAAGGGTCCAGTGTACCAGAGGGAGGTAATCCGCAGGAGAAGATCGGAGCTTGGCAGGAAGGTCGGCATCGAAGGCGTGGAGATCTTCCATGTCGACGCGAAGGTAGGTAGGATTGTGAACCAGGCTTTCTCTGTAGGGGAACACATTTTTGTCGCTCTCGAATCCTCTGATGAACTCCTTGAATTTGCGAAGGGCGGAGTGGCGGGTTGCAGTGGTTTCGGGATCGCCGGCGCCAGCTCCGCCGCGGGGAAACTGCGCTTGGTCGCTGTAGTACACGGCTCCTTCGTCCCAACCTGACATCTCTGCTCTCTTTCTCTCTCTACACTCTACTTTCCCTCTCTACAACTCTCTCCATTGCTGTAACAAAAAAGATTGATTTTAGAGAGAGATTTTGGCGGGAAGGATTTGGCGGGAAATGATGAGGTTGGCGCGTGGGTTGGGATCCCCTGGGCGGTGTTTGGTGGCGAGTGGATTTGTGGACGGGATGTGGATAAATAAATGCACCTGGTAGAAATGTTTCCATCCTGCAAAATGGTTGTGGTTTTTTCTTTTCCTTTCTTTTCTTTTTTCCTTTTAATGTGAAAGCATGATATGGGGTTACATAGAAAAAAGATTTGAAGATACTAAAAAGATATGATGGAAACACCATGGCACTTTGTTTAGATCATTTCTATAATGATTACGGTTAAGGTTAATTATGGGTTGAAACTAATTTAATCCTAATCATATTTAATAATAAGTTAACGAGATAACGGATTAAAATGGATGAAATCTTTGGCACTTTGGAAAACTATCTGTTCACCTTTTTTCAACCTAAAAAATATCTATTTTGACAAAAATGTCCTCATTTTTTTTGTTGCAAAAATAATCATTTCTTTTAAAACACACGTGTAAATAATGAAAATGTTGAAGGGTATTTATGTAAAAAATGAGTTACTCTTTAAGTTTAAAAACGAGGAATGATAGTTTTATAAAATTGGGATATTTTTATCATTTTTTATCAATTAATCATAAGTTAATTATAATTTAATGCTAATTGTGATTAGTTATTGTAAACACGAGGTGGCTAAGTTGTAAAATTGTAAACATTGGTTGGTGACACCCTCCTTGAGTTTGCCACATCATGTTTACTCTACTCACTTATTTAAAGGATTGTTTGGCTTCATTTCAACCATTAAAGAGTTGTTATGCTTGGGTGAAGCTAGAGAAAGAACAAAGAAAGAAAAAAGGAAGAAAACAAATAGGAAATGAAGAGGAGGTTGGTATTTTTTTTATGAGTTGGGTTATAACCTATTCTTTGAGGCAAATAATCAGTACAATTTATTTCAAAATAGACTCAAGAAGATTAGTTAGGTTTTGTTAAGTTGGATTAGGTTGATAAATCTTTAAAGTATGTTTGAAATAAAGATTTTGGGTGGACAAATAATGATGAATTAGCTTGGAAATGTAAAGAAAGAGATGAAACTATGCTACTTAATTAGAATCATCCACAAGAAAAAAAAAAGTGATAAGCTCTAGGTTCTAAAAATTCAACTACATCATACTGACGTATGCATAAATTGATGAGATTCAGGCTAAGAGGTGGATGAATAGGCACATGAGTAGAATGAGCAAGCGAATTCATCTTAAACATATATATGAAAATATTATTCATATTGATAAGAATTTAGATGTTAATATAGGTTAGGAAATGAGGAAATATTTATAATGTCGAGTTACTACAATTCACAAAATAAAAAATATTCTAAACCTTTATGGTTATAGTTTGGAAAGTTATATCATGCATTTTTATTCCTCCTCGTGATAGCTAAGGGTAGACTTGTTGATTGATGTATGGATGTTTATGTCATTTGCATAACAACACATTTGCTTTCTTGGATCTTAAATGTGTATCATGACTTGATTTTGTATGTGTTGGAAAATATACATAACTTTATGCATATGAAGATTTGCTAGTTAAGAAATATTTGTAAATTAAGTTTTTTCCTTATTAATTTAGTTGATTGATTCTTTTTCGTAAATAAAAATATCTTAGGCTATAAATAACCTAGGCTATAAATAACCTTTTTTTTTTTTTTTTTTTTTTTACCTCCTAGAGATTTCTTATGCTAAGATGTTTTGATCGACAATTTCAAATCATCTAGTAAAAAAGATGGATATGAAAAAGCAATCCACCTAAAATGTTATGGGATTTGATTCCTCTGTAGAAATTCATTCCTAAAAGGAGTTGAGATCTTATTTTTCTTTATATACACACTAATGTCATACCACATTCGATGGCTAAACCGAAACCATAAAAAGTAGAGTGAATAACTTCACATCCAACTGCCAAGGTGCATGCCAAACTAAAGGAATAACCTTTTTCTTCATTACTAGGATCAATGGTAAAGGCAAAGATCCACTAAAAGGAGGGCATTGAACAAGAGCTTCTTTTATTTGAACATGAAGAATCATAATTAATAAAACAAAAGACTAAGCCATTCTTTGAGACCCATTTTCCCATCATTGAGCCTCATTTCTTAGTCATAGCTAGGCCTTCATTCTTCAGTCATAAGTCTTATCAATCTTCATTATAAACAAAAACTTCTTTAATCCCAAACTAAGCATTTTTGCTACTATTTGTTGCTTTTCCAAACTAGCCTTTTTGTTGTTATTTCTTGTTTTTCTAGATAAAACTTAATTGTCGGTAACTCAACTTTCTTTCATTCTAATAGGCTTTAAGAAATGATAATATAACTAGCTAGTTCACAACATAGAACACAACTCTAAGTCATGACTATCAAAATGTCTTTACTTCTTTCAAACTTAATGATGGCAATTATCAACAATGGTTACAATTGATGAAAATGTATATTAAAGGAAATGAGAAGCAAAGTCATCTTCTTGTTCCAATGATCAACATGAATTATCCAAAATTTGTCTCTTGAGATGAAGAAGATTCTCATATTTTGTCTTGGTTGTGGAACTCCATGTAACAAAAAATAAGTCATGTGAAATTAAGGCTAATCAATTAAGAAAATCACCCAAAAGGGGAGAGAGAAGGTGAATTGAGTTTTTGAAAATCTTTTCCAAACACATCAAAGTTAAACAAATTAAAGAGTAATAAATAAAGTGATAGAGATAGAGAAAGCAAATACAAGGTCTTATAATAGTTCAACACTTCTTGCCTTCGTCCATTCTTCTCAAGCTCTAATCGAATGAGGGTTTTACTATCTTTGAAGCCTCAACCAAGCTTCCAATGCTCTACACTTGGATTCCGACTTCAGTAAGCGTTATAAGATCCCTTCAAGTATACCTCAACATGAAGCTTTGAATACTCATAACCTTACTTTAATATAAAAGAAAAAAAACACTCTCATTCTAACTCAATATATGAACAAATACAAAGGAGGGTTAGGATGAATAAAGATGAACTAAGGTGGTTTGCAAGTGAAAAATCCATGCACCAAGTATGGAAAAGAGAGTTTTTAATGAGAAACAAGTAGTTGGGAAGATGATTGTAGGTGTTCTTTATATAATAAATGAACTGAGGCTCTCAATTTATAGGTTTCTAGTTTTAGGCACCCAAAAAATACACCAATAGGCTTTGTTTGGTCGAGCTTTGATATGACCGATTGACTAGTCGTTGGGCATTTAATATACCACAGGTGACCATTAAGCCTTAATCAGGAAGAGTTTCCCATCAAGTGAGAAAGGATGGTCAGTTTAGAATAGAAAAAGACGTTTCATCATGCATGTAACACTCAATGTAGATAATATATAGTATAACAATCAAGTAGGCATGCAACATCGGACAACCCGATGTATAATCAATCAAACACGTGCATAATCTATGACTATGGTGCCACTCCAACTCTCAAGTCATCCCAATATTATGTAATATAATTTCTATGTGCAGACACAATGCCCTTATATCACTCAGCATGCTTCTTATACAAATTGTTTCAGTGCCCCTTCATCTCTTGGCACAAAAGATTACCAGGTCAATTGGTTATAGTGTTCCCTTCCATCTTCATGGTACAATATAAGTTCAAGGTATATTACAATCACATCCATATCAATATTATAAAGCACAACGACGATAGCACTAGTGATTTTCATTGAATAATACGTATTAGGTAAGCTCCCAGGAAAGACTAAAAGGGTCATAGTGCTCTTGCTTAAAACCCAGTCTCCTTAGACAGAGCTTCCCTAAATCGTACCCATTCCTTCATGATCACAGGACCATCTTAACTATTTATATACATATATATCAAGGATACAAAGAACACATATTTATTATAAACAGAATATTTGACCAATACATTTTCAAAGCATATCCTATGATATTTTAAAAAATAATGAATACATATAACATTTTTAACATGAGATACATTATTCTAAAACTAAGTAAAATCATGCATTATAAGATCACTCACCTTTTAGATTGGACTTGTTACACTACCTTTGTTACGATGCCTTTGACCACCTCATCCTTGGTTGCATGCATCATGATACCTTAAGCTTGGTAAGGGATATACAAGAATGTGATGCTTTTGCATGGTTCATAAGAAGGTAATTAAAGGGAAACTTCAAAAGTATTACTATTAAAAATGAGGGATGTTACAATATATTTGTGTTCCAAAGTGACGAGTTAGTACCTAAAGGGTACCCAAATTCAGACTTTTAATCTAATTAGGATTCTCATCAGTCTATCATTGATTTTGTTTTTATTTTTATGATGCAATTGTTAGTTGGAAGAGTGTAAAGTAATCTTGCATTCCTGATTCTACTAAGGAAGTCAAATGCGTTGTAGTTTCTGAAACAACAAAGAGTCATTTGGCTTAGGAAGTTCCTCATGGAACTTGGGGTCGTTCCCTTGGTTGTGCAACCCATGATACTACTTTATGACACTAATGGGGTTATGGCATAGCCTAAAGAACTAAGAAATCATAAAAACAAAAAAAAACAAAAAAAAAAAAAATACATTGAGAGAAAGTACCACTTGATTCATGAGATAGTTTAGAGGGGTGATATAGTGGTTGAAAAGATACCTTCTATAAATAACCCTGCGGATCCCTTCACTAAGACATTGACATGAAGAGTATTTGGTGGTCACATGGATAACATAGGTGTCAAAATGTATACCTAGTATGCATTAAAAGCATGATGTTTTGAGGATTAGTGGGAGATTGCTAGAATAAAGCTTTTAAAAGCATGACATGATGTAATAAACTTTTATATTTTATTATTTATTAATAAAGTTCCAATTCACTTTTATCTATCATATTTCCATGCATTATACCTTGAAGCATTTTAACCTACATATTTTGTATTATACTTGACTTAGGTACGTTAGGAGTTGCATGAAATATCTAAATCATAAGTTTCTTGTAAATAAATGACTTATTTACAATCGATTTATGGGTTTAAACAACCTATTAGAGGTTGTAGTGCATTATCTCTTGTTTGGAGGGATGATTGATCTTAACTATTAGGTTGGATTTCTCTTGATGAGTTCACTATTATGTATGATTACACATTGGATAAGACTTATAGTGAGTCATGACTTCACCACGTTGTTTCATTGTGTTGCCTTTCAATCTTGAGAGAATATTGAGTTTGGGATAAAAGTAGTAGTGGCTTTAATCTACGGGTGAGATAATAAGTTGATTATATATTCCTTATGAATTGGGTCATTATTGGTGGAAGCTGATAGCAATAGGTATTCTTAATAAAAACACCATGATATCTCATAAGATTGAGACAAAATGTCACATTGGATGATCCTAAGGAGGGGTGTTCATGTAAACTATGACCATAGTAGTTCCTTAAGTGGAACTTGACATTAACTCTTTAAAAGCTAAGACATATTAGTTGAACACAAAATAAGAGGATTTGTAACTCAATGATTGTAGAGGTGGTCTTGAAATGCTAGTAGCTTTCATATTATTAGACTAAAGACTCCAATTCATAGGAAGACTTGAATGTAATGGATAACAAGTCATGAAATCGTTATTTACATAGAATACTGAAGTACAATTGTTTATCTGTAATAGGATGTTGAATAAACTTTAGAATTGGATTATGAGGGAGTTAGTACTCCTGTGGGTCCTAATGGTCCCACTCTAAGCTCATATACCATGTTGGCATAAGTTATGAGGGATAGATTAGCTTTAGGTTCACTTGTGTGCATAAAGGTGTATCGGTAATTATATAAGGTTGCATATTGGTAAGTGAACAAGGTCTTTGGATTGGGCTAATTAATTAATTAATAGGCTATGTTGGGTTAATTAATCAATTAGGATCATTTTAGGTTAGATTATGTGATCTAAGCCCTTAATGAACTCAAATTATTTAAGCTCAATGGGTAACCTTATAAATACCCCTTACGGGTTAAGGTTTCCATAGCTTTTCCATAGAGTTGTTTTCCATCTCCAGAGAGAAAAAAAGTCACAACCTCCACCATCTCTTTCTCCTAATCGAAAATGCATCAAAGTTGTGGTTTGAGTCATCAGACGGAAGACTTTGGGTTTATAAGACTTCTTACGACAACAATCTTTGTCTTCATTGTGTGGAGTTGATTCAAAAACATTTGAATCAGGTATTGATTTCATTAGCACTTTTTGAATCATGTTATTATTTAAAAATGATAATTTTTTTTTTCCATTGTGCATAGGATTTAGAAAACCCTAGGAAGTTTTTGCATGTTTCTAACATGATTTAAGCTTGGAAAATAGAGTGATTCAAATTTTCCCTATAAGTGCACTATTATGTATGACTATACATTGAACAAAACCTACGGTGAATCATGACATTAGCTATCGAGTAGTCATGATTTCACTAAGTTACCATGTTGTATGAACTCTCAACATTAAGAGAATATTGACTTGGTGTTGAGGTTTTCAATTGCTTTGACTTACAAGTGAGACCCTAAAGTGATTATTTATTTTCTACTAATCAAGTTACTATTTAGTAAGGTAGGTGACAACATATATTCCCAATAAAGATAACATAATATCTTATAAGATTGGTATAGTATATTCTCTTTGGTGATTCTAAGTACTTGTGATTATGAAATCTCTAGCACCTTAGTAATTCCTTAAGTGAGATTTGACATATGTTTTTTGTGAATTAGAGTATATCAATTGATTACAAAATAAGAAAATTTGAAACTCAAGGATGGTAAAGGTAATTTTGAGAGGTTGATGACTTTTACCTCGTTAGATTACGAACACAAGTTCATGAGAAGTTTGTATATAATGAATAATGGATCATAAATCTAAAAAATTGATTAAATTAGATTTAATTAATTTTCATCTTAATATAATTTTATAGAGTATTAAAGTGTGATTGACTCTCTTTAGTGAAGTGTTAAGTTAACTTCAAAATTAGGTTATAAGAGAGTTAGTATTTTTCTACAAGTCCTAATATTCCTTACTTAAGTTCATAGTCTTTGTTGGCATAAAGGTTTGAGGGAAATTGGAGATTTAATTATATGTGTGCATAAGGACATTTTGGTGAAAACACAAGGTTGCATAAGAACTTAGGATTGTTTTTTAGTTTTACGGAGAATAAATCATTTATGTATCTAAGGACATTTTGGTAAAAGTGCAATATTGAACATGAATTAATGATCAATTATTTTTGTTAAAAAATTTTGAATTCCAAATCCTGCTTCACTCTCTCTCCCATTGCACTCAACCCCCATTGTTTGGGCCCAGCGTACTCCACTCTTTCTCCCATTGCACTTTAAATACTGGTTTTGGATTTTGTTGCTCATCGATGTGGGACTGCATTTCAAGATGCAATGAAAAATAATTGAGCGTCGATGTAGTCTTGTAGAGGAGTGGGATTGATCCCATGTTCTTGGGTTCAAAATAAGCCCATTGTGCCAATAGGTTGATATTGTTACTTAGTAAATGTTTGATACACATTATATATATTTAAGTTATAAACAAACATTATATATAATATTCATAAAATAAATATCATTTATGTATTTATATTATAAATATTATCTATATATATATAAATAAATTATATATACATAAATTAATATATATTATAAATTAATTAAAATTTTGATTATAGTAAGTACATTAATTTTAATTATTATGTATCTTGTATAATAATTAAATATAAAATAATTAAAATTATCAATATTTTTCAATTAAAAATACTTATACATATATCATCATTTTTTTTAATATATCCAAATTAGTATAATGTTATCATCATTTATTTTATATCATTTAATATAATTGAATTAAAAGGATTATAATGTTAATATTAAATATATTTTAAAATTAAATATATTATTGAAAAATATCACAATATTATTGCTGAATAATATTTCATAATAATGTATACTTATAAAATTCATATTTTTTTATCAACACATACAATATTATTATCAAATATGATAAATTATATCATATACATATTTCATTTTTTTTATATAAAACTACTTTAAAATATCTATTATTGCTCATTATATCATTTTTAGGGTTTTTCTCAACATTTTTATGAGTTTTGATCAATTTTGAGTCTATCGATATTTTATATCAAAAAAACCGTTGACATATTTGTAAAAATCGAAGTACCGATATATTTATGATTATTGATATTTTCATCCTTGATCATACCTGATGTGTTTTGAAGTTTTTGCGTGACACTATGGTTTGGAGTTGAAATATAACTAATATTTTGTATCCTCATGGATGTAATTGTGGATTACCCATAATAGACCATGGGATTTGGTATATACAAAGAAATTTAAAACATGTTTTAATTATGATAAATGTAATATAATTTGTTGATCATCTGTTAAAAGGATTTATCCTAGAAAATGTATTTTTTTTACATGTCTCCACATCCTTATTCTATACATAAATTTATATGAAACTCTTTTATCTTCACCATTTTAGGTTTAGGAGCTCTAATTAGGTCTAATCTTTATAGTTTTAATTAGTGAGTCTAAAATCTAGGGCGTGACACATACACAAAGGTTAATAAATGAATGCTATATAGCATTAAAAAAAAAAAAGATAAGATAGAAAGCTCCATGTGTCATGTTTTTGTACATTTGGATTGGAAAATTGAGCCCATAAGACAATACAAATAAATTCAAAATGAAAATAATGAAGATTCTTAAATGTTCAAATTTTATTTACTAATGATATTATTAGGATAGAACCCTTAAAAGTAAGATATGATGTAACAGACTTGGAATTCATTATTCATTTAATGATATTCTAGTTTTACTTTTATTTATTCTTATTCCATGTATTATACTTTGTGAGCATTTTGACCTAACATTTCTTGTATTGTACATGATTTTGGTGCATTAAGAGTTACACGAAAGATCCAAGTCATTAGTTCCTTCCATGTGGATGATTTGCTTACAGTTTCATTTTATTAGACAATTCATTTGAGGTTGTAGTGCACCATCTCCTAAATGAAGGGATGGTTAGTCTTAACTATTGGGATGAGGTTCCCATGGTGAGTGCACTAGTGTGTATAGTTAGACATTGGATAGGACCTACAATGAGTTTTAACATAAGGCTATCAGGTGGTCATGACTTCATCAAGCTGCTACATTGTATAGTTTCTCAACCTTAAAAGAATATTGAGTTAGTGCAGAAGTTAGCAGTGACATTGACATACGAATGAGATTCTAAAGTGATCATATATTCTCTATGGATTTGATCACTATTAATGGAAGTTGGTAGCAATAAATATTCTCAATAAAGGTACCATGATATCTCATAAACTTTGAGATAGTATGCCCCCTTGGGTGATCTGAAAGATGTGTGATCATGAAAATTATAGGCCCTTAGTGATTTCTTTAGTGAAATTTGACATATGTTTTTAATGAATTAGAGTACGTTATTTGATCACATAATAAGAAGATTTGTAACTCAAGGATGATAGAGACAATCTTGAAAGGCTAATAATTTTCACTTTGTTAGATTACGGACAAACAATTTATGTGAAGACTACATATAATCGATAGTAGGTCATGGACCTGAACACTTGGTGTCTTGTTGCAATATATATAGGGTACTAGAATGCAGTTGACTCTTTATAATGGGATGTTGAGTCAACTTGAGAATTAGATTATAAATGAGCTAGTATTGTCCTATGGGTCCAGTGGTCTAATGTAACACCCCAAAATAAACTTTAAGGGCAAAATAGTAAATTAAAAATTAATTAAACTCATTAAAGGTAAAAGAGTCCTTTTACAATTAAAAATCATAGGTATAAATTAGATTTTCCTTTTATATTCTCTATTCAGAAAGCTTTATTAACCAAAAATCAGAAAATTGGAGAACGTAGGGCTAAAGGTTTGGAGGTCTAGAGTTTGAAGTTCATATTTTTTTCCAGGTAAGATTCTAATCCTAGTTAATATATTATATTCGTTAGTTAGTTTTGAACACATTAGATATTCTTTAGAAAATTTTAATTTAGATTAGGGTTAGTTTAGTTAATTTATTTTAAGATCAAAAGATTAAAATTATGAATATAGGTTGTTTCATTGATGAAAATAGGGAAATTCGAAATTATTTTTTTAGATGAATAGATCTAAACAATGAAATTTTAAAAATTAAATGAGTAAATAAATCTATGATTATATGTGGCTTAAAGGATTGGAAAATAATAATAAAAAAATTGCATGTTTCTAGATTTTGGATTTGAGGCACTAAAGAAAGAAAGAAAAATTTAATATGTAATTGTGAGAGACAAAGAGTGATAGTGGAATAAATTAAAATAATAATAATGAGTAGAATTGGTGGGGCTATTGGAGTTGTTAAAAGTACCTGAGGTATTTTGTTAAGTAAGAGGGGACATTGGGATTAATAAGAATAATGATAATAATAATAATAATAATAATAATAATAATAGTGGGGATTAATAAGAATAATGATAATAATGATATTAATAATAACAACAATAATAATAATAACAACAATAATAGTTTAATGCAAATAAATATTCTTAAAAGAATTAATTTAGATAAGTTAGAAACAAGAAATAAATTTAATAGTAATAATAGTTTACTGCAAATAAATATTCTTAAAAGATATAATTTAGATAAGTAAGAAAAAAAAAAAAATTAATTAGGATCCCTGATACTAAATAAAATATTTCTAAGATTGTCAAATTTATATATTTAGATAAATAATTAATAATCAATATTATATATGATATTATGTTAGGTGAAAAGTAAATTTGTCAAGCTAAATACTTCAAGTTTTTTAGTGTTTCTTCGAGGTAAGAGAAATTAATGCAGATTTTTATAAAAGAAAATAATTTCCTTTCTATATTGTATTTTTAAATGTGTAAAAATATTATTTTTATCTTTTCACATGGATCAAATATGTATTTTGTATGGAAGGTATACTTGATAATTTTCTTTGTTTATGAAAAATGAAAAATTTTGGAGATATAATATTTTGTTTTGCAAGTTTGAATTAATGAAATAAAGTGTTTGACTCTGGTTCCTATTGCCCTAGTCAACAGGTTATAATTGTTGACATTTGTATGACCCTAATCAACGGGTTATAGTAGTTGATATTATATGACCCCAATCAACGGGTTATAATAGTTGACTTTATGGCCCTAATCAACGGGTAATAATTGTTGATATTTGGTTTTGTTCACCTTAATTAGAACAAATTTGAAACTAGCCACTCATTTGTGAAGTCTCACCTAATTGGGCACCATTTGTTATTTGATAACTAGAGTAAAGATATTTTGAATGCATTTGATTTGGTTTTGATGAGAAATTGTTTTGAAATGGATATGAGAAAGTTTGTTGAAAGTTTGAATGTATTAGTATTTTGAACTCAAAAGTTTTTATGAAAATAAGTATATGTAATATTTCCTATTTGCAAGCATGATTGAAAAATGTTTGATCCATGAAACTGTATTAATGTTCCTTATTGGGCTTTGATCTCACCCCCCTTCGTTGATATTTTTTTCAGGTACTCTCAGTTCGGGTGAGGAATGATGGTTAGGCTAGGGAATTTTTCTTTGTTAAGCTTTTGGTTCAAATTTTATTTTGGACATTGTTTAGATGTTAAAATTTAATTCCCATTTAAATTATTTAAATTTAGAGTTATTTGGACAATAACACTCTGGTTGATGTGTTAGTTTTTTTTAAAGTTGATACTTGGAGATTTTAGAATTTTGTCCTACTACTCTGAACAAGAATTAGGTAATTGGTAAATTTCTAGTTACAATATGAATGTTTGTGTCGTTTCCACTTTGAGCCTTTGGGCTTGAGGTATGAAATGACCGTCATGCCCTTGGAGCGGGTTTTGGGACATGACATCTATGCTCTAGCTCATATTCCTTGAGACATGGTTTATAAGGGTTGGATGAGTTTTTAGTTTACTTATGTACATAATGGTGTTTTGGTAATTATGTAAGATTGCACAACGGTAAGTGAGTGATATATCTGAATTGGGCTAATTGATTAATTAGAATCTTATTGGGTTAATTAATCAATTAGCAATATTTTTGGGTTAAATTAAGTAATCAAAACCCATGGTGAACTCAAGTCACTTAAACCCAATAGGAAGACTATAAATACCCCTCTTAATAGTTAGAGTTTCAATCTTATTGTCTCTCCCTTTAGTTCATAGAGAGAAAACCTTAGCCTCCAACCCAAAGATCTCCACCATCTCTATGCCTAAACTTAAGAAGTCATCGGGTGGATGATTGTTGAGTTTACGAGATCACCTGTAGTATTAAAGTATTGTACATTGGCATGAATCAATTCAGAAACATTCGGATTGTAGGTATGTGAATAATATCTATATCTATACATATTATGGTTTTTGAATACCAAGTTTTCTACTATGCATAGTTTTAGAGAAGTCTAAAATAGGATTTCATGCACCCTAATGATTCAAGGTTTGGGAGTGGAGCAATCCAAGGTTTCCCAATAGGTATCACACAACTAACAAATCTCAAGACCATCTCTTGGTCCAATTTTTTTGGCACTGGCAGCTCAAAGCTATAAAGGCTCTGAATGATGGAAAATTTCATGTCACAGATAGAAAGAGAGAATTAATGAACACTAAAATTTTAGATTATCAGAGCAATTAGGAGGGCATATCAATTTCTATGAAAAATTTCCTAATTAAGTGCTGAATTTAAGTGCTCAAATTTAATGATGGAAACCTTCACTGAGTCCCAGCACAATTCAATCAATCAACTTCCCATATGCAGGAAGCTAGAAGTTTATGAAACTGATAAAACAGTGGAAGACTACTAAAGAGATGGTATGAGAGACGAAAATACATTCAATTGTCTTAATGCAATTGGCAAACAGAAAACATGAATGCTTCTCTTGCTCTTTATTTAAAATAAATTAACTGAGCCTCGAAATTTGGAGTAATGTTATGACAGTTTGATGGTGCCCAGGACTGTCATGGCACAGTCACTGGAGCAGTATGTGAGCATTGTTTACATACAGCTGATTTTTCGCATTTGTTCCTTGTATGCAATGATGATACATAAGACCAGTCCAGACTAGTTACAATGAGTATGGAACCATGTTTTAAGGGAAGCCTATAGCAGAGAAGGCTATAAATATATTACTCAGAATTAGGCAAGAAGTATCCTTCCTGCTTTAGGTAAGCAATAGCACCTTCTGCTGCAGAATCTGCTGCAGCTTTCTTGGTTGACTTAGGATATCCATAGCACTCCAAAAGTAAACCAGACCCGTCTTCTATTTTCATGGTCAGTTTGACAGTGAATCTGTGAAAATATTTAGATATAAAGAGATATCAGGAATTAATGTACGACTAACTAGTAAAATGCAACAGCAATAGGCCTGCATATGGTTTCAAGCAACCGAAGGTCTTCTCTGAGGCTATTTTGTCTTTGGGAATGTTTTTTTCTGATGGAAATAAAGAAAACAAAAACTATAATTTGAAAAATAAAATCTAAAATATCAGCCTGAGGTGGGAGATTAGTAAATAAAACCCATTTCCAAGCCATTGAGAAGTCACCTTAACCAGCAAAGACAGGTTCCAGTTTTATCTAACTGTTTGAAACATTTTTACAAACCATTGACTAACATCTAAGGCAAAGTGGCCACAAGTTTTCAACCTCCAATTTTATTTACAAGGGAGGTTAAGTTTCAATAAACATTTTTCCTAAAACAAACAGGATAACATTCACCAGGATGGTTCATGAACTTACAACTTTAAGTGGCTTGGCCCTTCCTCTTTGCAACATTCAAATGAAGGAGGTTTCCAATAGTTAGCAGCACAAATTTCATACATGCGTGCTTTTGTTGATACTTTTTGCACACCACCTAAAAAAAATTGTGTTCCAGTGAGAGAATGCAGTAATTGCTCCACATAATGCAAGTACAGTAACAAAAACAATACCTGTTGTCTGTGAGCCTGAGTCAAAGCTATTACCTTGCACTATCTCATGAGGTTGCTGTTCAGAAGCTTTAATTTGGAATTGGGGCAGATCACTGACAGGCTTGATGCAGGGGCTACAAACATTCTTGGGCTTCATCTTCATAGGCTGGATTTTGCGGTTGCAATCACTGTTAGAATGTTCCTGCATCTTCAACTTCTCAAATTCAAAGGAATCAAAAGCAACATCAATGGGTTTTTCATCATATCCAATCAGTTTGGCTTCCATCTTGCTGCTTGACTTTAAAACTTCCTCTAATGATTCAGAATGGAGCATATACCCTTGATCCTGCACATTTGAGTCGAACTCCAATGGATAAAGTTGGAAAGAAGAAGAAACTAAGGATATTGGTGCTCTTCTGTTATATTAGTGGTGAAGATTATTACAGCTGTGTATACAACTGTCGTATATAGGTGTGTGTGTGCATACAACTATGTGAATATCCAGTTGTATAGATTTGTGTATATAATCCCTGATTTGTAGGGATCTTTAATAGGATAATTTCCAATTCTTTCCTTATTCTTTCTTTTCTTCTACTGTATATATTTCTAGGGATGTATACTTTTAAAATATGAATGAGACATAATTTTTCTCCACATGGTATCAGAGACGAATTATGCCCCTTGGGATTTTTCCTTTTCAGCCTTCATTGTTGAGTTGTAGTACCATTTTTCCCCTGTTTTTTGAACCCAGTTTACAACCTTCATTGTCATTTCAAAGGCACTCTGCTATATTTTTCTCTAAAATTATTTCCGAATTCTACCCACCATGTTTGAGATTGTTGACGACACCAACACTGCCCAAACTCAAGTGACAGACAACGTGAATCCTCCATCAACGGCTGATTTGTCTAGAACAACAAATAAGGGCACTATTTGGTGTACTTACTGTAAGAAGCCGAGACACATAAGGGACTGATGCTAGAAACTCTATGGAAAGCCTCAAATTTTGAGTAAAGATTAGGGTTTCAAGGGTGCACAACAAGGTTTCAAAGCTGAACAATAGAGAACCCAGACACACTTCACCAACTTTTCTTTACAAGAAAGGGTGAATTCTGGTAATAGTGAATACACTGCGCTTAACAACGAAGAGATTGAGAAATTGAAGAATCTCCTAAGAACTCTTGAGAATCCTAGCAATGCTTGCTTTCTCACTCAGTCAAGTAAGTATTCCCCTTCTCTTGCTTTTAGTGTCTCGACTATGTCTTTCCTATGGTCTTGGTCATTGACTCAGGAGCTACCAATTATATGACTCATTCCTCACAAAATTTTAGTAGTTATAGTCCATGTCCTAGTAATAAGAAAATAGCCCAAGGGGAAGTTCACTTGAATAAATCCATAGTTTTGAAAAATGTGCTACATGTATCTAACCTTTCCACTAATCTTGTTTCCATTCATTGACTTACCAAAGAATTGAATTGTCCCTCTCATAGTGTATTTTAGGGTACGAGGAAGACAATTGGACATATTAGGGAAAATGATGGACTTTATTATTTTGAGTTGTCGTTTGGTTAAAATAGGACTGAGAATTAGGTACCCTTATCATTCCTTTCCAAAATCCCATCTACAATAAAAGATAAGATTTGACTTCATCATTGTCGTCTTGGACATTTGTTGTTTAGAGTTCTTAAAATCATGTTTCCTTTATTGTTCAAAGGAATTGATGTAGAAAAATTACATTGTGATATTTGTGAACTTGCAAAGCACCTTCGTGCTTCTTTTATAATAAGTAATAAAAGAGTTTCGATTCCTTTTGCGTTAGTTCATAGTGATATTTGGGGTCCTTCCACATTTCTTAATATTTCAAACTCTAGATGGTTTGTCTCATTTATAGATGATTGCGCTCAAGTATCTTGGATCTTTCTATTCAAACAAAAATAGGATGTAAGTACTACTATATTTCCCAATTTTCACAAAATGGTCAAACCTCAATTTGGAGAGGGAATCAAGAAGTTTAGGTATGATAATACAAAGGATTACTTCAATCAAGTCTTATCACCTTATTTTAAAAAAGAAGGTATTATCCATGAATCCTCTTGCATTAGTACTCCCCAACAAAATGGGGTTGGTGAAAGAAAAAATGGTTATCTTCTTGTTGTTACAAGAACTTTTTCGTTCCATAAAATGTTCTTAAATCATATTGGGGGAAGCAATTATTATTGTTGCTCATCTTGGGATTCACTCAAACTTATGGTATTGATTATCGAGAAACATTTGCCCCAGTTGCCAAACTTAATACTGTAAGAGTTCTTTTATCCCTTGCTGCAAATCTGGATTGACAACTTCAACAACTAGACATTAAAAATGCTTTTTTGAATGGAGCCCTAGAAGAAGAAGGGTACATGGAATTACCTCCTGGATTTGATCATGAAAGGAAGAAAGGAAGGGAAAGTCTACAAGCTTAGAAAATCTTTCTATGGTTTGAAACAGTTGCCCGTGAATGGTTCAAGAGATTTACCAAGACCATCATGATGCATGGATATATATAGGCTCAATCCGATCATACCTTGTTTTATCGTCACAATGATGGTAAGGTCACTATTCTCATTGTCTATGTGGATGACATTATAGTGACTGGAAATGATCTAATGGAAATGGAACGATTAAAAGAGAAGTTGGCTACTGAGTTGGAAACTAAAGATCTAGGACCTCTATGTTACTTTCTAAGAATGGAAGTAGCAAGGAACAAAAGTGGAATATCAGTTTCCCAAAGAAAATATATTCTAGATCTTTTGAAAGAAACCGGAATGCTAGGATGTAAACCTATGGATACTCCAATTGATCTAGTAAAAAAGATTGGAGAACAAAAAGAAAGCACACCTGTTGACACCGGAAGATATCAACTCCTAGTAGGAAAGCTAATTTATCTTTCCCACAGCAGGTCAGACATCGCTTTTGCAGTAAGCGTTGTGAGTCAATACATGCATGCTCCTTGCGAAGAGCATGTGAAAACTGTGTATAGAATTTTGAATTATCTTAAAGGATCTCTTGGGAAAGGATTATACTTCAGGAAAAATGAAACAAGAAGCATTGAAGGGTTCACGAACGCTAACTGGGCAAGATCCATAGATAATCGAAGATCAACTTCAGGCTATTGCACCTTTGTGTGGGGCAACTTGGTGACTTGGAGGAGCAAGAAGCAAACGGTTGTAGCTAGAAGTAGCACAGAGGCGGAATTTTGTGCTATTGCTCATGGTATGTGTGAACTATTATGGCTTAAACAACTTCTAAGGAGAAATTGGTGTGAAGGAGGAGATGCCAATGAAGGTGTATTGCGATAATAAGGCGGCCATCAACATATCACACAACCCAGTTCATCATGTCCGAACTAAACACGTAGAAGTTAACAAACACTTTATAAAAGAGAACGTTGAAGACGGTACAATTTGCATGGTTTATGTACCAACAAATAAACAAGTAGCAGATGTACTCACCAAAGCACTATCAAGAAGATCATTCAAGTAGCTAATAGACAAGCTGGGTATGTTCAATTTGTACAACCCAACTTGAGGGGGAGTGTTGGAAGATAATTTGAATAAAATCAAATCATTTTAATTATGGATAGATTCCGTTTTAAATCAGTAGCCAAATAATCAACAATTATTTGGTTGTTATTCGACTTTGTCTCTTTTGACTTTTTTGATTAGAAGATATGATTTAATTATTCCTAGAATTAAGGCTTATTTCACGTCCTGCTATGTATAAATTATAGTTTGTACCACTGTTTTATTTTTAATAAGAATTCGGTGAATGCTAGTTTTTTCTCCTGATCGGTGACATATACATTATTGACTTATTTCCTAAAAAGTTAAGCTTTTAAGGCAAGTGATAGTTTGACTAGTTATTAATGTGAAAACTATATTATGAAATACATAACAACTACATAGACAAAAAAGTTCCCAGAGCCTAGGTGCAAGGCAAGTCTGATCAAAGTAAGGCTCATTCCAAGACGCACGTGCAATTTTATGGAATATCGCAAATTTAGACACACTGACATATATTCATATGTTATCACAAATAATCCAAATTCCTAATTCAAACCAACACAAAAGGCCAAAAAATAAAAAATTCAAGATTAAAGCATTTAAAAGAAGCATCCAACAAAACAATTGAATAAGAAATAGCTCATAAAATTCATATTTTAGAACTAACTACATCTAGAATAACTCACATAATTCATAATTCAAGCTCTAAATAAATTCACGGTAGTTCTAGCTCACGTGATTTGTATTTAGCATTAATTTATATTTTAAATTAGAGAAACTATCATATTTAGCAAAACAGGCTATCTTTCCATAGAAATCAATTCCTGTATTTAGCCCTAATTTCTTAATTAATCCTGTTACATTCAGAAATCAATTCGTGCTAGAAAAGAAAAGCTATCTTCTACTTCTTTATCCTTTTTAAAATCAGTTAAAAAAAGAAATATCAGACACAAAGAAGGGTAAAAAAAAAGAATGAAACCTGTGTTGTAGTGAAGTGTCCATACATGATTTTGTTGTTATAGGCATCTTTCAATAAAAATTAATTCTCATATTTGGCCCTAATTTCTTAACTAATTCATGTTAAGTTCAGAAATCAATTCATGTTAGAAAAAAAAAGTTTTCTTCTTTTTCTTCTTTAAAAATCAATTATAAGAAAGAAATATCAGTTCAAAAAGCAGGGAAAAAGACTGGGACCATGTCACAGTGGAGCCCCAGTACCTGATCTATGTTGGCTTCATCACCTTCTTCTTGTCCTTCTCCTTCTCCTTGTGGTTTGCACTTTTGCCCTAGAGATTGGTTGGATTTATATATCAACAGGCAAAACAATGTTGTTTTGCTCATTTTTCGAAAGGAAATAGACAGCAAAACGATGCCCTTTTTTTCTGTTTTAAAAAAGGAAGGAAAGGGCTCAAAATGATGTTTTACCCTATTTGGCACCAAAATGACATCATTTGAGCTTGTTTTGCACTTTTTCTATAGGAAGACAAGGACCTATTTTAGAGAAAGAAGCATGGGTTGGGTTTATATACTAATCAGAAAAATGACATCATTTTGCTCATGTTTTTTTTTGACAAAAACAGACATAACATTGTTTTGTTGTGTTTATAAAAAAAAAAAAAAAGGGATCCAAACAATGTCATTTTGCCCTATTTTGTACCAAAATGACATTGTTTTCGGCCACCATAAAAAAGAAATAGTAATAATGATGATGATTCAAAGCCTAGTCACTAGCATTCGTGCCTAAGTTAGGCCTTAGCTTGTGGTGTGGTACCTCAACTAGGCGATGGGCATTCATGATCCAACACCTGCACCATATCACTTAGCGCCTTTGACAACATGGGGTATATTAGTATTACACGCACTCACAAACACAATAAAGGGTGTGGGCTATAAAAAATGGTCCAAAGATATTGTCTTCCTTTTCTTCTTTTCTTCTATTTTTTCATTGCCTTTTCCTTTACTATCAAAGAACTCTAACATGCATAAGTGACTTTGTCCTTCTTATTTTAACAAGTATTTAAATTATTTAGTTAAACTGTTGATTGGGTTATATTATAGCTGGTTTTATGTTGATAAGTTATTCATAAAGCTAGTAAAATATAAAAAGAATTATTGCTTTAAGAAGATTTTTGTTTTCAATAAATATATGATGAAACAAGTTTAACAAGTTATTTAAAAGCTAAATCCTCATGTCTCTCCAACCTAAATGTAGGAGAATTTGATGTTAACTTTTGGGTGTGGGAGAGAGGCTCATGGAAGTTTGATAGTCGGCTCTGCAGTATTCTAGGTGTTGCTAGTGAAAGGGGATGCTCTCTCTTGGGTTCCTCACTCAGCTAATCAAGTTGTGGACTAGTTAGATGAGCAAGGAGCAAAACAATGGTTTCCTTTTTTAGAGATATTTTTTCTCCTCGAGTTCGTAGAACTTTTGTAGTATATGTACATTGCTTTGTCTATGCAGATAATGGTAAGTTTTGTGATGCAGTATGCATTTATACCTTTTGACCAACATTTGTATATCTTTGGTAGGATTTTTCACCCTTCTTTGTATTTTTATTCAATGGAAGGAACATATTTTGTTTCTGATAAAAAAAGTTGTTTATAGTTGAATAGGGCTTGTGATTGGATAAACATTTACCTATGTATGGCTTTGTCAGATGTTTGGTGGAGTAGGTTTAACAGGTTATGTATGAATGCATGATAGATTGTACATAAATGAGCTTAAGGCTAGTCAGCATTGTTTCTTTTTCCTCCCTTCTAGCCCCACTCGTGTGTTGGTAGGGAGATCGGGTTGGAACCCTAATATAGTTATTTTTCTTAATGCTAATTGATAGGAATTAGCTTCATGTTTCAACACACAAGTATCCATTGGTAGCTAATATGGTTATCTACATACATATATATATATATATAGTTGTTAACAATTTCCAATATATGATACAATACAATAATATGATATATTTTTTTTTATGGAAATTGATATATATCACAATCTCTATTTTACTCTTAAATATATCATACGACATATATGATACACAATACTATACGTAATACAACAACACACATACCTTTACTATTCTTCATAATTTTTAAGAAAAATCAAATAATTTTTTTTTTCTCTTTAAGGAATTATTATATCAATTGTTTAAAATATACAACAAGGTTAAAAATTGATCATAAAAGGGGGAGAGGGGTAAAATAATTCTACATGAAAAGCTACATTTTTATTGTCAAAAGTCATATAAGAAAAGTAAATTTATTCTTACAATGACTATAAGAGAATTTTCACATTCAAAATGATGATGATTAGTGAATAAAAACTTTTACTTATACATTAGTTTTTTTTTTGGATTCCTTTTTTTTTTTTTGATTGGAAACGACAAATATGTATATTGATAGAAAAAAGAAGTACAAAAGAAGGACGAGGAATCCTCCCACCAAAGATAAAACTAAATAACACAATAAAAAAAACAAGAAACTACACTATGAAAACTACGAACAAGCTCTCTTAGCTAGACCATCCCATTGGAACTACACACTACTAGCCAATCTAGTTGTAACACGTTAAGGGGAATGCCCTTAAAAACCATGGAACAAAAAGCCCAAAGAGAAGCAGGGAAGTGAATGGAATCCCATAGATTCTTTGAGTTCCTAGCTTTGTCCTCAAATATCGTAGCATTTCTTTCCCGCCACACAACCCAAATTAAAGCAATGCACGTGTTTTGCCACAAAACTATCCCTCTCTTGGAAATGCCAAAACCTTTATTGATGGACATCATGTCGGAAATGCTTCTCAGAGGAACCCAATCCATCTTGGCTAGTTGAAATAATCTGTGCCACAACCCCATCGTCAAAGAACAATGTAGGAAAAGATGATCTGTTGATTCTCCTTGCCTCATACACAACTTACAAATGTCAAGACTAAGAACTTTGTATGGTATTCTCAATTGTAGCAAGTCATTAGTATTTACCTTCTTGTGTGCCACTAACCAGACAAAAGACTTGATTTTAAAAGGGACTTGAGAATTCTATACAAGTTTAGTAGGGAAAAGTGGAGATAAATCGGGTATTTGGGACAAGGCTATAAAGAAAGACTTGACAGTAAACAATCCTGAAGAAGATAAAGACCAGGATCTCGCATCTGAAGCCGAAGTGGATAAATGCATACAATCAAGAGATCACATGAGACATTCTAGATCTTCTATCTCAAAATTGGAAAGATTACGACGGAAATTAAAGTTCTAAGAGAAAGGGCGAGCAGAACCGAGAATTGAAGATATAAGAATATTTTTATCCGTGACTTCTCTAAATAGTCTTGGATATTGGGATCTCAAAGGCTGGTCTCCCCACCACAAATCTTCCCAAAAGCGAATTCTTTCCCCATCTCCTACCATAAACCGAGTATACTTGGAAAAATCCTGAAAGACTTGTGCAATAGCCTTCCAAGGACAACGATGTGACCATCTGACTAAAGTGTTGGCATCCCAACCATTGGAATGTGTCCCATAAATGCTTAGAATGACCTGATGCCATAGAGTTGTACTCTCCCTAGGATACCTCCACAACCACTTCCCTAAAAGAGCAAGATTCCTTAAAGAAATCTTCCCAAACCTCAATCCCCCTTTTACCCTCAGCTTACACATTACATCCCAACTAACAAGATAATCTCTTTTACCTTCCCTAACCAAAGGAAATCCCTTTGCAATCTCTCAATTTTTGCAGCCACTGAAGCGGGAATCTTAAACAGGGGATTCTTTTTTTTGGTATGGAAGAAATAACAATAAACATGAAAAGGTGAAACTTTGAAGATGACACATAAGGACATATATATCAACAACATGTACAAGTACATATGACATATATATCAACACGTACAAGTACATATACCCAATTAGAATTTAAACTAAGAATCATATCTCAATATTACAAATTTATTACTATGATGAATTTATATATTAAAATCATATGAAAACATTCAATGCTAAAGTTTTATGAACTTATATATATTAATTTTTTTTTTTTTTGATAAGTAACTTATATATATTGAAATATATTTTGTTAAATTGAACCATTCAAAGCTCTAATATTCAATGTTTTCATATAGTTTAACTCATTAAATTCTACTATCTTTCACAAAATTGGTCATACATTACTTCATACTTCATGCTTCCAATATATATAGATGCATATGTTTTCTATTTATTTGTCACTATATAAAAAAACTTACGATGCACGATTCATGTGTGTATGAGCTATAGGCAGCTTTTTAAAATATTGTTGACAATAGCCATTTCAAGCCATATTGGAAAAAAACTAAGTAGAAGTTGTAAGATGAAGCAGGAACTTCAAAGTAGGAACTTCTTAGCAAACAAGTGACTTGTGTTTTATGGGAAGCTAGATGTTTATCATGTAGTTTCGTATCAAACATTAAAGTCATAGTTTCATCCTACGACTTCTACTTAATTTTTATTTATTTATTTATAAATTATTGGCTTATGTGGACCTACATGGGAACAACAGGGCATTGTGAATAATATTTTAGAAAGATGCCTATAACTTATATTTTTTCTACCAAAATGGTCAATTGTGACCTTCAACTAGGCTAATATAGTTGTGTTTATTAATGGTAACTTGACAGGTATGGGCTCTCTCCCTCTCTCATCTTTGTGTGTGTATGTGTGGCTGCGTGTGTCTCCTCCTTCCTCCATGTGTTGTGTATATTTCTGTGTTGGTTCAGTACTAACACAATTGTTTTCCTAATGGTAACTTGATAGGTACTGGCTCTCTCTTTCTCTCTCTCTCTCTTTTGGCATGAGTGTATGTTTGTTAGTGAATAATTTAGTTTTTCTTAATGATAACTTGATAAGTACCCACTATCTCTCTTCCCTTCCACGTGTTATACGGTCATTCTCTGTTAGTTGGTGGCTAATCTAGTTGTTTTTCTTAATGGTAATTGATAGGTATTGGCTTTCTTCCTCTCTCTTTTCTGTGTCTGTGAGTGTATGTGTGTTTGTGGCTCATTAGGTTATTTTTCTTAATGATGACATGAAAGGTATTAGTGGCACAAGTCATGGTTAGTGAATACTGAATGGGGTAAAATGGAAGATATCACATTGAAATTCAAATAGTTTTGAATAACAAGATCTTGAACATTTCTCTTTTCATTGTCTTAGAATTTGCTGATCAGCCTGATGCTTAGTACCACATATGTTTTTCCAACTTTCTTACTAACTCTTCATTTCTATCACCAAATACATTTTTGGGTATAAAAATGGAAAGGAACTCTTCACTTGAAGAAATGAAAATATGAAATAAAGACTTGTCCTCATTTCTGTTATTAAATGGGCCCTAAAAGTTTCATCAGTTTTAACAAGAGATGTTAGTCCTCAAGAGTTGATTAGTGTTTATATGCTTGCAATTACTATCTCAGTCTGCATTTTCCTTTTTCTGCTTTTTCCCCTAGATTCTGAAGATTGCCCTCTATACAGTTGCAAAACAGGAAGGAAATATCAGCTCATCCTCCAACATGACAGTTTGTTGAGCAGGAAAGCTAACATTTGACATAAATTTACCAGAACAGGAAATGTGACTACTACCATACCAGATAAGTAAACCATTTTTGCAACTTCAAGTAAACAATGTGACAACAAACATGCTGGTTTTGCAGGGCAATAGCAATGGGAAACCAGAGAACATAATATAAGTGTATGAAATTTACCTTTAATTTTTTGAATAATTGATTTGAAGCTATTCTTCTAGCATCTTTTCTATTGGCATTTGTTGCAGAAGCAGTTGTACAAATATCATCTCCACTCACTTTTGCTTCAACTAAAAAGGTTCCACCCTGCTTTGAGGTTGGAAACTGCAGATCCCAGTTATGATGTTGACAAAGTTCCTGTAGCTCCCGAATAGGATTGAGTTGCAAATCGGAAAAGCTCATGATACGATCCAAAATGGAGAGCATTATGTTCCAAGCATGGTTCAAATCAAAACCCTTGTCCAAAAGAATGGCGCCCATACAAGATTCCACCAAATCACCAAGAGCCTGAATTAACAGAGAAATGATTTCAAAACTTTCTGAATTTGATAATGTTGGAATATGTTAACTTACATGGATATCTTTCAGAATTTAAATATGACTGGGGAAGACCTGTACCATTATTTAGTTTTTTCACATACACCTTGAACTTTTAGGATTACTAACAAGAATAAAGTTGGCAATGGTTTCTCATTGTCATCAATAACAATCAACCAAGAGCACAGAAAGCCATCATATCAGCATTCCAGAAAACCAGAGATCAATAAATCAAATGCTAATATGGAACAACAAGTTGAGAGTGTTGTAGATATCAGCAGCAAAACATACTCAGAGAATTGAGAAAGAAAAAGAAAAAAAGCACAGATAATAAGCATGTGATGTATGCCGACAAGCATACATGAAGTATGCATCAAAAGCAGTAGCTTTCATACATCAATGCAGTCTCTCAAGTTCTAGACTATGCTTGGTTACAACCTTTCACTCTAAGAGAAGTTTGCTGCCATATGTTCATTCCTACAGAGTTCCCAGGGGACTCAAACCTATTAACCTACTACAATAAACAAGAACTAGTTTTATTTATCTTTTATTATTATTATTTTTTTACTAAAGAAAAAACAAATAAATTTGTTAAAAGAAATTTATTTATAAGAATAAATGCAGTTTAACGTCTGATGGCATCTAATAAAATTACATCGAACTGAACACTCATTTAAACTACAATGAATCTACGATAAACTATTCCAATGACTGAAATGCTGAAATAAAATTAACATTAGTTTAAGATAACTAAGCCTATGCTAAATATTAAAAATACCACTCCTTTTCTATGTCAAATGCAGAAAATTAACTTGCAATAAAAGAGTTAGATCTTAAAAGATAAAAGGAGGTTAGAGACAAATGGCTGAGGGTGAGATCAATGGACATAAGGCTACCTCCAGCTTGAGATGGATCAGCTTAAACCACAAAATTGTCGCCTTTAGGAATTCAGTGAATTTAGAGACCAAGAAAGAAGCAGCAACAGAGAATCAAAAGGTGTAGCTGGAAACCAAGAAGTAACTAGGGCTTGACCTTCCAACTTGCAGAAACCAGAAAATTACAATAGCAATTGAAAGAGATTGATATAGGCCAGCAGAGAATCTAGAGAACAGGTTTAAAGACACCAACAGCTGCAAGTGACAATGGAACAATAAAGGTGTTCCAATTACACATCTTGCTGCATGTCTAAAATGTGGTTAAAAATGCCAGCTATCGGGTTGAAAATGTTAAATAAAGTTGGGTTTTTGATATCTCCATTCTGATAGTTGACACGCTGACATCTTAATACATAAAATGTAATTTTGAGATCACATAGATATAGAGATCTCATAGTCTATATCTATTGGGATTCATAAATTCCTGATGTATGACCCAAAATATTGAGAATAATATTGATATATTCTTCCATAGTTAACACAACATTGTGATCACCTTATTTTCTTCCCTTCCACACACCACACCCTCCCCCCCCCCCCCCCCACTAATTTCTTAATTCAACTTTCTCTCATCAGAAACAGAAATTAAATAAAAAACAAAGTGAACAAGAAATCCTTCCCAATACAAAATCTAGTCAAAAACCAGAAAAGGTAATAATAAACCACTCGAATGTGGAAACAAAACAAGATATACTAATCATGGATGTTTCATAAGTATTGGCCCAAAAAAGCTCCATAGAACTCGGGGGATGAGAAACATGGTTCAAAGTTGCTATATCAATCATTGACTCGGAAGGTATTTTTTTTTGATTGGAAACAACACAAAGATTTATTGATAGATAAAAAGTACAAAAGAAGGATGAGGAAGCCTCCTGCCAAAGACAGCTAAACTATAGTAAAATACACTGAAAAACAAGCAAACACTCTAAAAAAACCACTCCTTATGGAGTACACACAGCTATCCAATCAAGAAGTATCGCATTAAGGGGAGTCCCCTTAAAAACCTTGGAACAATAGGCCCAAAGAGAAGCAAGGAAAACAATAGAGTCCCAAAGAGACTCTGAATTCCTTGCTTTATCCTCAAAAATCCTCGCATTTCTTTCCCTCCACACAATCCGAATAAGAGCGATGTTTGCAGCTTGCCACAAGGCTATCCCCCTCTTAGACGAACCAAATCCATTGAATTTGATGTACATCATGTCAAGGATGCTTCTCGGGGGAACCCAATCCATCTTAGCTAACTGAAATAACCTGTGCCATAACCCAATTGTCAAGGAGCAATGAAGAAAAATATGATCAGCTGATTCCCCTTGCTTCATGCACAGAATACAAATATCTGGACTAAGGGCTTTGTAGGGTCTTCTCACTTGTAGCATGTCATTAGTATTCACCTTCTTGTGTGTCACTAACCAGATGAAGGACTGCACTTTGAAAGGAATTTGAGAATTCCAAACGAATTTAGAAGGAAAAACCTGAGGAGATCCAAAACATTGGGATAAAGCTAGAAAGAAAGATTTAACTGAAAAAAGCCCTGAAGAAGACAAGGGCCACAATCTGGCATCTGGAACCGAAGGTGATAAATGCACTCCATCAAGAGATCGCATGAGGCCTTCTAAGTCCTCAATCTCAGAATCTGACAAGTTACGACGGAAATTTAAATTCCAAGAGAAAGGACGAGTAGGACCGAGAACTGAAGAAATAGGTATGTTTTTATCCAAGACTACTCTAAATAGACTTGGATATTGGGATCCCAAAGGTTGGTCCCCCCACCACAAATCTACCCAGAAACGAATTCTTTCCCCATTTCCTACCACAAATCGAGTAAACGAGGAAAACTCCTGAAAGACTTGAGAAATAGCCTTCCAAGGACAGCGATGTGACCATCTGACTATTGTGTTGGCATCCCAACCATTGGAGTGTGAACCATAGATGCTTAGTATGACCTGATGCCAAAGAGCTGAACCCTCTCTAGGGTCCTCCACAACCATTTCCCTAAAAGAGCGAGATTTCTCAGAGAAATATTCCCAAAACCCAAACCCCCTATTTCCTTCGGTTTACACACGACATCCCACCTGACTAAATGATCCTTTTTGCCTTCCCCAATCCCTGACCATAAAAAATCCCTCTGCAACCTCTCGATTTTTGCAGCAACTGAAGCGGGTAACTTAAATAAAGACAGATAGTAACAGGGCATATGGGAAAGGCAAGATTGGATGAGAGTTATCCTTCCTCCTAAGGATAGGTATGCCTTTTGCCAACCATCTAATCTTCTTGAAATTCTCTCAATCACAGGATCCCAAAAACCACCTGCCCGGGGGTTCCCGCCCAAAGGAAGACCCAGATATAGTATAGGCCAGCCAGAAGCCTTGCATTCAAGTGTCTCAGCCAATCTTGAAATATGAGCTTGATCCAAATTGATGCCATAAATATTACTCTTGTCTAAATTGACCTTAAGTCCAGAAATATGCCCAAATGCTAACAAAAGACTCTTGAGAGTCTGCAAGTCTTCCTCCCTAGTGTTAGAAAAGAAGATGGTGTCATCGGCAAATTGCAAATGAGATACCCTAGTTTTGTTTCTACCCACCCTGAAACCCTCTAACATATTTCTCTCCTCTGCTCTCAAAAGCATCCTACTCAATACATCTGCTACTAAAGTAAACAAAAAGGGGGATAAAGGGTCTCCTTGCCTTAATCCTCTCGATGCCTTAACCCAACCTTTAGCGCTACCATTCACCAATACTGCATAAGATACCGAGGACAAGCATCCATTCATCCATTTCCTCCATTTAGGACTGAACCCCTTCTTCTCTAACACTTGATCTAAAAAGTCCCCCTTACGTGATCGTAAGCCTTTTCAAAATCAATTTTAAAGACGACACCTTCCTCCCCTGATCGTCTTCTCTCATCCACTATCTCATTTGCTATGAGGACTGCATCCATTATTTGTCTCCCTTGAACAAAAGCGCCTTGAGTAGTATGGATGGTTTCATGTAAGACCCCTCTTAGACGCCCTGAGAGCACTTTGGCTATTATCTTATAGAGACTAGTGATCAAACTAATGGGTCTAAAGTCTGAGATTTTCTTTGTCGTACTCTTTTTGGGCAAAAGAACAATGGAAGGTATAAAGGCACCTTGGTCTTGGTAATTAGGATTGGTAAGGGACGATAAGAAAAATATGGTAATTTAATAGCTCAAAAAATTTTAAAAATATAATTAATGAATATGATATAACTATTATATTTTTATTAGTTATTTATTAAAATGTATTAAATGATATTCTTTTATGTGAACTTTATCATTTTTTATTATTTTTCTAAATTTATATGTAAAATAAATTCAATTATATATCAATTAATTTATTAAGAGTTTATATTTATAACCATATAAATATTCATGTTCATACTTTATGCCCATAGCCATATTAATATCCCCATTTATCTTCCATATATATTTATGAAATCCCATCCTCAACCCATACATGTAATCCATGATGCTATATAATATGATACCATATATATTATTGATATGTGATAAAATACCCAATACCCAATCTTCTTCTCTGGCTACGAGTGAATCTTGTTCTCAAGCTTTCAAGATTGTCACCATGAAGTACAACCAGAGATGTCTATGCAAGAAAAGCCAAGGCACCACAAAAATGTTGTCACTAGTAAAAAATCCAGATCACCATCCAAGATGGTGTCGATAGCAAAAAGGATTAGAAGATGATGATTGGAGGAAGAGAGACCATCGACACCAAATCATCGCTTCTCAAGTTTCAATCACCGCAATAGCAATAGCAAGCAATGAAGCAGGGAGATTTTGTGGATGATGAAGAAAAAGAGGGACTTGTGACCTAACTCGGGGTATTAGGGTTGAATTTGAAACTCGGTCAAGTCGAAAAAGTTTTTTCAAAAAAACCGTCCAAGTCAAACGATTCAAGGCGAGTTAGCACCAAGTCAAAATTTAATGTTGTAAATTGTAACTTGGGTTTCAGAATTGTCTCGGACCTAGCCAAGGCATATACAACTTGGTCGAGTTGCACTGGACTCGGCCAATACTTCTAATCCTGGTAAGAAACCCCTTACAAACATATTGGTCCCTTATTATTTACTTAGCTAACTAGTCTACAAACTGGGAGTGCTAAACATGGAGCTGAAGGAAAAAACATCCTAAGTCACCAGTGATATCTATAGTTGGGCAAACCCACAAACATCTCCCACTTCATTGACACCCACAAAATAACGTGTGCCCCCTCCACATAAGAGCAATAGAGGTGTCCTGATCACACATCTTACAACTACAAACCTTAAAGGGATTTTAACATATGCTTCAGTCACAAAAGGCCAAAGATAAGAATTTCTTAACTCAACTTTCATATTAGATTTTTAGATCTTTAGGTGTACCAACAGTTTTCCCACCTTCTACTGAAAAGTTGCCTTCCATCCAACACTAGTGTACTTCATTTCTTCTTGTTCTTCATCCATTTTTTTTTTCTCCATAATTTTATCTGTTTACTTCTAGCATGGGCATCCCTCAATGTGCATTTGCTGTTAAGTTTTTAGCAGGATTTTGCCTTTGGACTTTCTTTTTCCTGTCTGGTTCCATCTGCTCAGGTGCCTCTTAAACCCTCTTCTAATATTTAGCAAAAACCTATGTAAAAGAAATTAAACAAATGATAATCTAAATGCAATTTGCAAATAACACCAAGAAGAAAGCTTGAGCTGCCTCAACAGAGTATGACATTGTTACATTCAAGGGCCTGGTTCAGCGGCAGTTGAAAAGATTTAGACTAGAGCTGCCTTGAACGCTGAGATTGCATGTTCTTTTTTTTCCCTCCTTTTTGGAAGAGGAAGAATCAAAGAACATGGTGAGCTCTCTGGTAATTCCCCTCATGATTAATGGATGTCTGGCACAATCATTTTAGCCATCATACCAGTCCTGAACTGCGAAAGTCGCTTTGTGTCACTCAACACAGATATTCATAGTTCCATGCCTAAATTTTAATTCACATGGACCCAAATAACTAACAGAATTTTATTAAATATTGCTCTATGTTTACCACAAAATGCAAAATTTTCAACATTGAAATCAGCACCAATAGTTTCATTTTGGGATCTCAACAAATTTCATCAGCACCAACTTTGCAAACTTGCAAGCTACTATAAAAGTGTACCAGTTAGATTAAGCCCAAAATTGTGTTTGAATAAAAAATAAAAAGATAAAAGTTCACAATGATACCTTTGGACACTTTGGCCCTTCATGCAGATCCTTATCTAAGGTAGGAGTTCTAATAAAGTCCACGTACTTCTTTATTGCCTCAGAGAGGCTACTGGCATCGCATATAAGAAATTCATGTAAGGATCGACTCACTGCAACATTCGCAAATGACTTATTGTTCACAGACAATGATCTCAAATCTGTCATCTGGCCAGGCTTCAGCTTTGGATAAACAGAATAAAGGTATGACGTGATTAAATAATCCAAGACAGCATCTCCAAGAAACTCCAGCCTCTGTTCAAAAGGTCAAATTATTATAAAATGTGGTATCCTGACATAAAATGCTGCAAGGACTCTGGCTTGAACTATTAATCAGGATGAATCATGCTCATCTAGCATCCAAAGTGGTACAGAACAACCAAGCACATACCTGATAGCAGCCCCCTCCATGCTTGTTATAAGAAGGATGTACAATTGCCTGTAGAAGTAGACCTTTATGGAGAAACTCATGACCTAACAATTTTTCAAGGGCAGGAACATCAGTAGAAGAGGCAAGCTGCATGTAGCTTGTGCTTGAAATGCAAGCATTAATAACTTGAAAGGCTTCAAAGTCCACTTGTATGCCAATCCATTTAAGGAAAACAGTTGCAGCTTTAAAGCCACTGTCAACAATGAATGCACCAACCAGAGCCTCAACGACATCTGCAATGGTTTTCTTGTGTAGCCAATGATGACATTTACTGCATCTGACTTCAGTAGTAGGAGTTTTACCACACCGAGAATGAATGGCCATTTCAGTTTCCTTCTCACATATTCTGGGACAGCGATGCCCAAGTGCAAAGAATTGGCCAGGATCAAATGACTGATCACGGATATAAACCTAAAATGCAAGGACAAATACAATGCAGTTAATATTTATCTATTTTTCACTTATTTATCCATTTTTTACTTGTCAAACATTCATTTACCACTTCGGTAACTGCTGTTTCTGTCAGCATGAAGGTATCCATAGATCACATTTCAGTTCCTTGGAGAAGGCCTTTCATACACTTCGGCATTTTATTTTCCCCAGATATTTTAACTAGGGGATGGGAACTTTATCATCAGATATAAATTTACCATGTTTTGGATATTCATAATTAGGAAATTGACTTTTCTTGAATATGAGATCCTCCCAAAATTTGGTGCAATCTCTTACCCATCTTAGCCCTGCTATTTCCAGTCTCATTCTTAGGGAATGGGGGAAAAAAAGGAGAGAGGATACCCCATTTTAATTCCCTTACGTATAAACAAATCTAATTTTTGTAAATATAATTTGAAGGATTCTTTTGCAAATCTGCATTACTTCCCATGCAAGTCCTAAAGTTATTAAATACTAGAATGAGAATAAAATTTGACAGGAATATCGAGTCCTGAACCTAACCAAACACTGGAATCAGAATCTTATATCCATTTCATTCCAACGATCTATTTCCTGAAATGGGATTCTTATTCTTGACCTCAGATTTCTGCAAATCAAGCACATCCTTTTTGTCCATGTTTGATACCAACACTCACCTTAGCACTTCATCATTAGTATGATGAGCTAATTTTACTTCTAGAGATTCATCACCAACCTGATACATAAATGTCTAAGGATTCATTGAGAATCTTGCTCTGTGGACAAAAGTTCCAAAAATTCCATGATATAAATCACAATGAAAGCAAAAGAATTTATTTTTGATCAATTTATTTGCCTATCAACGAAAAAGGAATATGTTCAATCAAGTGAAATACAACATTATGAGGCTAAGCTATAAAATAAAATAAAAAGTAAAAAATAAAAAACAAGGACAATGAATAAATTATTTTCCTAAAACAAAACCATATACCTGTAAATTCCTTCTAACTGCTAGCTTGAATAAATTGGAATTGTTTACAACATTAGAACGTCTCCGAGTTAGTTCTCCTTCATCAAGGGCATCATACAAAAGAAAAAGGCGCCTGCCAACTGCAAATTTGAGGAAAGCATCACCAAGTACTTCCAGCCTTTCAAGAGAAAAGCGCTCCAAGCACTTCTCTGTTGTGAGTGCTTCTAGAACCTAGTATAGAAGACCTCTGCTGTTGTTAGCAAATTGGTTTAGTGTATATACAGATTCCCACTAGAATTTGAATAATGCCAAAACCAACTTAATATAAACACATTGCTTATCAAATAAATATTATATCTGAAAAACAGTCTTACGCGATGAGCAGTAATTTCAGCTCCCTCTGGGAATGAAGCAGATAACATGTTTTTCAGTTCAATAGCCACAAGCAAGTTTTCCAAACGGTGCATAATTGATGGTAGCAAAGAGACTGAACTCCCAATATCTTTTGAAAAGCCAATAATCTTTAAATGACAAAGCTCCGGAGGTATATCCATAAAGTGCTCCTCCAATTCATGTGACTCTGTAGATTGACATTAAAGCTCATATACCAACAGCTAAAAGTGAATTTAAAGAAATAAAATAACAGCAGTGGAAGGTTATTATTACACTGACACTGAGATCATAAGTCCAGAATCAAGAGAGGGGCAAGTACTTGACACAATTGATAAAATGGGGAGAAAAAAGGAAAAATTAAAAACAAAATAAAATGCAAACCTCTCTACTCACATCTTTACTAAAGAAGAGTGGAGGGCAGCTAAGGTTCAGCTCACAATTTAAAGAGCTCAAGTCAGTTTTAAATCATCTATTGAGTTTGCCAATGAGCTCAACCTAGCTATACCACAAGTCAATCTCAAGCCTATGACAAGTGAGTCAGCTCATTTTCTATCCCCAACCAAATGCAGGGGATTTATTCATTGTCCCAGTTGGGTGATAAGTTGATTTGTAGGACTAAGGAAGTATTTATTCTATATGAACGTCAAGCTCTTCCCTGATACCAGTGACAATATTAAACGAGTATTTGCCTAACTAGGGAAAATAACATCTCAGAACACAGTAACACAAAACAACCTCTACAATATTCTATAATACAGATGATAGATAAAAATCCAATACATCCAACAAACCAAATAAACACAGTGATTGAAATTTTATTACTCTAAAATAAGATTTTTTATTTAAAAAAAAAAGAAAAAAAAAAAGAAAGAGAGAGAATGACTATAGCAGATGAAACAATAGAAAATATTTGCAAACTCTTCTCATACTAACAATAACAACCTGAAAGCAAAGACATAATAGACAAATACCTGAACTCCCATGCTTTCGGTTGTGTAACAAGTTGCGCAAAGAAAAGAGGCGTTTTGCTGACAGAAGAGGTTGTTTAGGAAATTCAAGATGGATACCAAACCTGATGTCAAAATTGACCTTAATTATAGAGCATCAAATCAAAATATATTGCAAAATATTCTGTTAGATAAGAATGCAGAAGCATAAACTGAGACATGCTTAATCAAAGCATGTGATCCAAAAATGAGCAGATGGGTAGTCTGCTTGGTATATAAAATAGGTCATATTAGCATTTCCACCAGATAATGTTCTTCCCTACAACCAAACTTATAATTATTGGGTTTGATGGACTTATTGCTTGCAAGCGCCACCTAAACCTGCATGGATCAACTATCCCAACCATACACATGATTTGGGTCTTTTTCTCTTTCTTAATTTGTTAAAAGATTGGATTTTTTCAAAAGATTTTCTAAAACTTTACAAAGATCCTAATGTATTAGATGCTCACTTTCCCTTTCTTAAAATCAAGATCTTTACTCTCTTACATGGAAACAATCAGACATATGGATCACAAATAAATAAAAAAATGGGATAAGGTCACTTCTAGATTTTTGTACGATCATCCACATAAATGAGAAAATTGGAATAGAACCTGTAAAATAGCCTTCTACAACCACCTAAACGCAGTGTTGGCATCTCCTCCATTGGAGTGTTACTCTTAACTACTCAACATGATCCGATGGCACATCACATCATTCTACTAGGTGAGTTTCACAACCACTTTCCTTAAAAAGGCTATACTCCACAAGGAGATCTTTCCTAAATGCAAACCTCCTCTTCTTGGGCCTATACACCCAGTTCCAACCAATAAGGTGAATTGTTTTTTCTCATCTGCAGTTTCTCAAACCCTCAACACGACTTTGACTGCAATCTTATACATAGAAAAGAAGTAAAAAATTGTGTTAAGATAACTCTACCACTTAAGAACACATAATTTTTCTCCTATGCATAATTTTTCTCCTAGTCATCTAAACATAGTAAGATCATCCCTCCGGCAATCAACTGAACATGCAGCAACAACTTTTGGCACTCTTATTGTTAAAACTATATATATATATATGGTACATTTAAAAATGTTTACCAATCTTATAAATATGTCATGTGTCACAAAAGGCGTGATTAGCAGGTGCATAAAACACATGTATCAATTTTTCCTTTTATTATTATGGATTTTGCTTAAAAGTTTAATTGAACTTGTTCTCATGCTAGTCCAAATGGTTAAAGTGATTCTCTTCAATCTTTATTGGTTTTAAAATAATTTGGTTTCGTTCAAAGAATTGGACTGTACAAATGGCAGGAAAAAAGTTGAATTATGGTCAGACCACTGTTTTGGTTAAAGTTATTATAATATTGATAGGAACCTCCCCTACAACCAAGCTCAAGAACAGAACCAAAAGCTGTATGAAGACTAAATGCAGCCAGGTTTAATAGATGTTACAATTATAGTATAGTACCCAAGTGTATTCACTCTCCTTTTGCAACGGAATCTAGTTTCCCCTTTCCTACATTTATATATCTCTACATTTTATTGAAAATTTTTCCACTGAGGATCAAAATGTGGGGAACATAAGCCTTTTCAAAAAGGAAATTAAAATAAAATAATATAAATATAATAAAAGTATTAGAATCAATGATATTTAGAAGTCCAGGTACTTACGTTTTCCACGTATATTCTAAATGACTTGAATCTTTGTATGGGCTGTATCCATTCCTTCCAGCAGAAATGCGAGAAACAAAGAAAAATGCCTTCTTGTATGGAGCATATACTAAACTATTAATGACATCACTTTCTCTATAGACACCATCAGCGAGTCGCAAATGGTCATTCAAAGGAGGAAGTTTGTCAACTCTATCTGCTGGGTTCCTGAAAATTGGTGACGACAAACATCTTCTAATAATCTGCCAATCTACAGTTATCATGTTTTCACATTCATTCAGAATGACAGGCAGCAATAGGTAGAAGGTTGATGAGCTTGATTTACAAAAATCACTCTTTCCCAAGTGAACAATCTCAGTTTCAAAGATTGACCGATTAAGGATGACTTGAAGATACATTTCTTGGAAATTATGTGCCTGCAGAATCTGCACAAGTATAAAAGTGTAAATACTGGGAAAATACATCAAGTAGCATTAATTTTCCTCAAGAACATATCCTTTACCTCATTTTCATCAAATTCTGTAACTCCTGAAGGGACAAGCTCAGTCATTACAGATCTACCATGAGAGAGATGAAGATCTAGTACCATTCTCTCAGCCTCTGCAGGAAGAGGTGCTTTGACAAAAAGACCGAACTTTCTATAGATCCGATCTTCTGGAATAGGAGTAAATTTAATATAGTAAGAGTTAAGACAAATATGCTCCAAGTTACTCCAGGAGTCTTTAAGTGCGGCAGGAACTAGCATTTCATGAAGCTCTTCTCGTGAATCTTCATCTGCTACATGGAGAACAAATTTATAGTTGAAATAACTCATAGTGAGATGAAACGTAGAAAGAAGGCAACAAAATTACAATAGTGAGTTACTATGGCTTAACCTTCACAACTATCAGAATCAGAAGAAACCAGCATTAATTCCTCATGTGCATTGCCTTGATCTGGCAGGAGATAGTCATTTAAGGCACCCAGTACATGCAAATCTTGAATTGCTTTCAGACAGGCATCTTTCTTAGCAGCCTCCATTGAAGATTGTGGTGTGCTAACAATTTGATGGATTGGAGCACTGGAAGGCAGATTTATTTGGCAGACAGTACCTCCTGAATCATCAAAGTAATAGAACTCTGGCTTGGGGTTGAAATATCTGTAAAATAAATTTATACATCTTAATGAACCAATACTAGAAAGAAATTTGTGCTAAAAATTTATCTAGTTGAACTTTTATTGAGGTACCAAACCAATTCAGAACAAGAGCATACTCATCATGCAAGAGTTTTGAACAATATTGATGGAGCAATGAAATACTATATACAGAACTAATGGAGGCCCCAGATGAATCAACTTTATATATTCTTTCCTCAAGGTCAGTAAATGCCTCACTGGATGTTCTGACTGAAATTTCCATATTCATTCGATCTTCATCTTTTTTGAAATGTTCTATCAAATCAATCTCCTTTTGCTTGCCACTGCAACATTAAGAAGGATGACAATGGTTATTGTATTAAAGAAGATAACATAAAAACAGAAAATTCACATACAGCATATTTCAAAAAGCACCTGTCAACCAAAAATGCATATTCAGATTGAGGCATACGTGCACGCCCTCTAGACTGTATAAAGCTAGCAACAGTCTCCGGGAGATCAAACCGTATCACAAGGCAGCATGTCTGAATATCAAGTCCTTCTTCACCCACTTTAGTTGCCACCAATAGATTTAACTGAAAAGTCAATTAATTATATAAATTTACTGCCGGCTTTAATCCAGTAGAGCCAATGAGGAAACATGTTTTCTTCTATCAAAGAAAATTTCAGTCACCATCAGCAGAGCCTTGGCCCAAAATTCACAGGAAGGTGTGGCCTAACTATTCATGCTAGAAATGCCATGGATTTCATATTGGAAATTTGAAAATTTGCTGCAATAGAAATGTGAAGAAAAGCATGCTAACAATGAAGAGGAAAATTGGGTTAGTTTAGGATTCTTCAAACTAGACTATTTTATTCCATGTAGAAATATCTCAGAAATTTTATGCATGTTATTATGAGAGATTATTCAGCATCAGTAGTAATTTGATTTTGGGCTATTCCTAGTTGAGATTCTGTTGAGTCTGGTTCACAGTTTAGAGTATCTACTTGCTACTGATAAAAAAATAAAAAATAAAGAAGAAAAAATAAAAGAAAGAAAAGGAAATTGTCTCTTCACCGTAAGTTTCTTTTTATTTCTAGTGGACTGTTTACCTTTTAAGAATATCTGTGTTATTTGAGTTTCTAAACTGAGTTCAATTAGGAGTTTTATGCCAGGTAGGTGAGAAGGAATGAAGACGATAGGCTGGAATGGATGGATGCTAAGAAGGGGAAATTTATTGTTAAATCCTTCTACTCTTTTCTAGGGCAGGAAAGAGCAGTTGCTTTCTAAAGTCTTTAATGCATAGACTTTTTTATTTTATTTAACTTGTGGAAAACAAGGGAAATAAATAGACTCTTGCTCTAACTGATCAGCAAGGACTTCTCCTAAAAACTAGGGATACAAATAACTCCAAAGAATAATCCAAAACAACATAATAAAAGAGTCTTAATCCTAACTGCAGGTCATATTCGGCTGACCTTATTTATTTTGAATGCCTAGCAGATAAAATACTAACTAATAGATAAGATAAAAACTCATGATTATCTACACTTTCCCTACAAAAGCTATTTGGAACCTGATGGTCCTGACCAACGCAGGTTTCTTTGCTTGGGAAGCTTTTTGGGGAAAGGTTTTGATGTTGGACCAGCTGCAAAGAAGATGGTCTCTGGTAAACCATTGCTTTCTTTGTGTTGGCAAGTTTGTTAAGAATACCATTCATATAGGAAGTCAAATTAATTTTATTACACGCTGATTTGTAATTGATTTACTTTAGGAAGGTTCACATTCTTTTCTGCCTTTATTCTTTTGAGAATTTTTTTTTTCTTTTCTGATCTTCATGAAAATTTTATGAATTGATTATGAGGAATAAATTCCCTATTTTCAATTTACCTTACATATATATACATACTTATTGTCAGAACACATGATATACACTATGAGACCAAATCCTACATGCTTAAGCTTTTAGGAAAATTGGTTCATCTTTAAAATCAATATACAAAATGTATTTTTTTTCCACATGGTATTAAAGCTAAAGGCTCTTCACAGTAGAGTTTTGCAATTGTCAGGCACTTACTACTAACAACAAAGAACCACCTTTCATTAATTTATTTTTTAATACTTGAATTCCTATCTATCACATCATATAAAAAATGTCTAAAGTGATGAGCCAAGCAACCCCCTTAAAACCGTCTCTTTTTTGAAGAAGAGGTGCACCTTGCAGTTTTCCAGTTTAACAAGGAAATGGCCCCTAACCCTGATGGGTTTACTATTGCAATGTATCAAGAGTGTTGAGATGTGATTGAAGAGGACCTTATGAGGGCGCTTCTAGAGTTCCACAGTAATGGGATAATATATCAAAGTACTAATGCCACTTTTATTGTTCTTGTGTCGAAAAAGAGTCAAACCATTAAAATCTCATATTTCAATCCTATTAATTTGGTTACAAGTTTATATAAGATAATAGCTAAGGTCTTATCAAAGTGTTTATGTGGAGTTCTCTATGAAATAATCTTTATATCTCAAGGATCCTTTGTTGAAGGGAGACAAATTTTGGATGCTATGTTGATAGCCAATGAAGTGGTGGATGAGAAAAGGAGGCCGAGGGAGGAAGGGGTGGTCTTCAAAATTGATTTTGAAAAGGCCTATGACCATGTTGATTGAGGTTTCTTGGACCATGTGCTAGAAAGGAAAGGTTTTAGCTCAAAATGGAGATCTTGGATCAGGGGAAGTGACTTCAACAAGTTTTGCAATCCTAGTTAATGGAAATACTAAAGGTTAGGTTAAGGCCACTAGAGGTTTAAGACAAGGAGACCCTCTTTCTCCTTTCCTTTTTACTATAGCACTAGATGTCCTAAGTAGGATGATCATTAGAGCGGAGGAAAGTGGTTTAACTAAGGGCTTCATTGTGGGTAGGGACAAGATTAGAGTGTCTCTACTATAATTTGCAGATGACACCATTTTCTTCTCTAAAGCCTCTCTGGAATATTTGCAAAACCTCAAGCTAATCCTATTGGTTTTTTTCAGACATTTTGGGGAAGTTTAGCAATCACAAAGGAGTTTATTTTCAGACCTTCTACAAGCTGACTAGGAATATAAGTATATATATTTGATCAGTAACCAACTAGGAATATATTGACCAATGGAGTTGAATTATTAGCATTACAAGGGGTCTTGCAGATGCGCCCACCGTGTTCAGGAGTTTCTTTGTGGAAGGAGACTCTTCAGTTGTGACCTCCTGCACCTCCTCCAAGAGTATGGGTCCTTGGAGATATAATAACTGGATGAGCAGGATTCTTTGGCTCCCTAGATAGATGGTTATTTTATTTGTCTAGAAACCAGGGAGGGTAACCAAGAGGCCAATTACTTTGCCAATGGGGAAGCTAAAATTGCTTGTAGTGTTTGTAGGGAACTATTCACCAAAGTCTAAAGGAAGGGGATAATACTATTATTTTGTTATTTATCAAGTTTTTCCTTCTCTCTGTGTGAAGGATCACTCCTTTTTCTTGTACTTTTAATCTTTCCTTTGATAAAGACTGCACTTCCAACAGATATATATGTCTGGCCTTTTGTCCAAATCAGCTTGATATACATTGTTGGCCCATTAACTAAAAGTGTAAGCTTTTGAGTCAATTGGTAACCTAACATGATATCAGAGCCTTGGTTTACAAGAGGATATGTGTTTCCAAGCTTTATCCATGTCTATACCATAATTTATTGAAGTTATGTCCAAGCCCATAGAAGGTTGCTTGTGAGGCAAGGTGTTGGGGCATTGCCCAAATCAGCCTGATATCATTGGTGGTCCTGTACCCTCGAGCTTAAGCTTTTGGGTTAATTAGTCACTTAACAATATTTATATTTAGATTAAGTAGTTGTCATGCTCAGACTGTATTAACCAAAGAGACCAAATGCAACACCAAAAGTAGCTCTCTGCTGAAGATTGAATGAACTAAGATGTCAAAAGAAAAATCTGTAACAAATCTTTACTTTATCAGAAAACCTTTTCTCTCAAGCATTGTATCCATTCGTATTGGATTAAAAGATGTCGTATTTTCCAAATTGGACATGATTCTCTAAGACTTCATTCAAAAAAGCTCACAGATAAAGAAAGTGCAAGAGCCAAGGAATAGGAAGCATTTCAAAATTGCAAACCAAGATTTATCTGGTTCCCTATGTCAAATCACAAAAGCAAACAGCAGGAAAGATATTAATGTTGCATTGTACCACAAACCATTGTTAACTAAAAAGAAATAAAAATATCCTTATTATGTTATAGAAAACTAACATAAACCTCGCTTGAAAGAAAACACTTTGAACAAGTTGTATGAAGAATAGCTGTGACCTTTGAAAAACTGTTCCAAGAAATACAAAGAAAGAAAAGAAAAGAAAATAAAAGAATAACAAACCAAAGCAAAGCAAATATTTTTCCAAGAAAAAAAAAAAAAAAATCTCACTTAAAGGACTAAAGACATATACAAATGTAGCCTAAGCCTATTATGTAATTATGAAATAAAATGGTAATTGTAACTAAAGCTAAAAACCAAATATAGTTTCAAAATCTATTGCAAAATCAACTTTAGGAAAAAACAACATTTTTCCAATACTATTTTAATACAGTGAGATCACTTCTTTAACATCACATAGAACAGTTTCAGCCATGAGGTGGTCTTAACCTGTAAATTGAATTAAAGGGGAGAGAAAAGTCACCCTACTGAAAAGCAGTTGCAAGAAATAGGTCTTACAATTTAGATGTCATGCACAATTAAAGATGTGTAGTCCTCTTTATGAACAAGATATGTCCATTTTGGACCTGGAGTTTGTCCAATGCATCTTAAATAATTGGCACCCAGAAAAGGTGAAATACAAGCTGATGAATTTAAGGTTCCCATGGGTCAGAAGAAACCAACAGTAACAGCCAACAAAACTGTGAAGCATTACCTCATTAGAGCGGAACTTGTCAAGGATTATGTTCATGGTTTTCCGTGACATACTCTTTAGTCCAGAATGGACTCCCACAAGGAAATCACATTTCCAATACGATAGAAACTTAAGGTTTTGAAGTATGTACGCCAGTGATCTTGCAGTAACAATCCTATTTACAAAAATTATACATTTCATATTTGGCTGTCGCCTGAAAAAACACATGAAAGAGTTCTATCAGAAAACGATTCTTGCGCATACAAACATATATACTTACACACATGTTTATGTAAACACCTTATATAGAAACAAGCACACATGCAGGCTCCGGCAACAAAATCACATTTCCATGATGACAGAAATTTAAGGTTTTGAAAGATGTATACCAGGGATCTTGCAGTAATAATCCTATTTACAACATGCATGAGTGCTCCTCCAAGGAAATTACACTTCCAAGACAGGAAAAACTTAAGGCTTTTAAGCATGCACACTAAGGATCTTGAAGTAACAAGCTCATTAATAAAAACTCCATGCAGTGCAAACACATGCACTTTCATGCTTCTAAAAAGGAAATCACTTTTTCAAAAATAAAGAGCACGCATCTTATTAAGGTTTCCTATGGCATGCACGCCTTAGTCTGCTGCAATCACTAAAACCTTGATTTATCAATCGTTGTCTTCTGAACAGTATCTCGTCCACATTTGTGCTTACCCATGGTCATAACAACCATGTCATTACCTATATGCAACTTTCTGAAATTTATCATTATGATGACTTTTCTCATGTGAATGTAAAATCCTCACTACAGATGATGGTTTATCCCTACCAAGGATCTTCACTTTAGCAAGCTCAATTAAGGATTGAAGCCTACTAAGAGCAAATCCTCCCAGGTTTATCTTCTTTCAAATTCTTCTATATTTCCTTCAAGGAAAACCTAACTAGGTTTTTTCAATTGAATTGATTTGAAACTCTAGATCTCACGAAAGTCAAACGTTTTTTATTGTTGGAGGTTCACAATGAAGAGAATACCAACTATTTGCTTTATCCCAAGAAACCTTATAAAGCTATCAGCTATGAAAGACACACTCTTTGTCTAGAGGAGTCAACTAACCACCTACTTTTACCATTTCCTTCTGCACATTACTTGTACTTGTTTATTTTACCTTTGGTAGGTTCTCAACAGGTGGCTCAAGCATGTTGGCTATCTCCTTTCAGGGCTTTGGTAGGGGCTCTAGGAGTAGAGTCCTCTAGTATTGTATGTTGCTAGTTGTTGGCATAAAGCTCTTAAAAGGAAGACATGACAACAAAGTAAGTTTTTACTATTCTATCCTTATTTGCATTAATATTTATTCAAGCATTTAAACTTGCATAACTTGCATTGTACATGACTTAGGAGCATTAGGAGTTGCATAAAAGATCCAAAATCATAGGTTCCTTGCAAGTTGATGAGTTGTTCAGAACCGGTTTATGGACTTAGGTATCCAACTGAGGTTGCAGTGCACTACCTCTTAATTGGAGGGATAACGTATCTTAATCACCGGGATGAGTTTCCCATGGTGAGTTCACCAAGTTACCATGTTGCATGGACTTTCAACCTTGAGAGAATATTGAGCTAGTGTTGAGATCTTCAACAATTTTGACCTATGGGAGAGACCCTAAAGTAGTCATATATTCCTTACGAATTGGGTCACTATTGATTAAGGAAGATGACAACAGGTATTCTCAAGTATTTTCAATAGAGACACCATGATATCTCATGGGATTGAGACAATGTGTCCCCTTGGGTTATCCTATGGACTTATAATCATGAAATATGTTGTGTCACAGTAATTCCTCAAGTAGGATTTGACAGATGTCCTTTATACACTTAAGTATGTCAATTGACTGCATAATAGGAGGATATGAGACTCCACAATTGTAAAGATGATCTTAAGAGGTTGATAGCATTTACCCCGTTATATTATGGACACCAATTCATGATAAGTTTGCATGCAATGGATAGGTCATGAATTGGAGGAATTGATTAAATTAGATTTAATCAATTCTTATCTTAATATAATGACATAGGATACTGGGGTGCGATTGACTCTCTTCAGTGGAATGGTGAGTTAACTTCAAAATTGGATCCTAAGGGAGCAATTTTTTTCCTATGAGTCTTAGTGGTCCCCACTCAAGCTCATAGTCTTTGTTGACATAAGGGTTTGAGCAACATTAAAGATTAATCATGTGTGCATATGAGCATTTTGATAAAAGTGCAAGGTTGCTTAATTAATTTTGTTTATTTAGATTGGGCCAGTTAATTAATTGGAACCCATTATGTTAATTAACTAATTAGGACCTAGTGGACTAGAGTAAGTGACCCAAGCACAAGTTGGGCCAAAGTCGCCTAAGATTATAGGAGAGTCTATATAAACCCCATGGGTTTTAGGGTTAAGACTCTAATTTTTCTAATCTTCCAAAGAATCGGTCTTCCAAAGATCTAGTCTTCATCTCTTTCCCTTAAGAAGTGTGTAGCCCCTCTACACAAATGCCATGGATAAAAAAATGAGCCATTAAGTGGAAGATCGCATGGTTTCCAGACATATTCTCTGGGAGAGGATTTGGGTTTGGGAACATTCAAACCCTAGGTATGGCTTCTAACACACTTTATAAGGGCCAAAGTTTTGATAATAATAATATTAACAACAACACACCTTATAAGGGCCAAAGTTTTGTTGATAATAATAATAATAACACACCTTATAGGGGCCAAAGTTTTGGTGTTGATAATAATAATAATAATAACCTTCTTGACCATTATTTAGATATCTATGTGGAGCACATTTCTAAAATGGTAAGGACGTTGAAGGTCTCTGTGGAGAGGAAGACCTTCTTGGTTAGGTGGGAAAGTGAGCACGGAGGAAATTGGTGCTCAATTACAGAGCACAACAGAGGCTATGTTTATGCCTTAGGATTCGAAAAAGAAGAAGTTGGGTGGTTGATTGAACTTTTGACGAAAGCCATTGAATTGAAAAGTCACTTGGGGTTCAACAGAAAGTACAGGGGAAAATCCTGTGTCCATTTGATGGAAGTATGCTTCAATAATCATGGAAGGTTCATAAGGATTTCATAGTTTGCTACCAACAGAAAACCAACTTTTCTGGTTATTCCTGAGGGCGAGAAGGGCAGAGGTTGGGAGAATCTAGAAAGCGCTCTGTCTTCTTTGTCGGTGGTCCCCCCATTGAATGCATATGAAAAAGGAAGACAATATAGAGTGGAAAGGTTTAACTACATTCACGTGGGTCCTTTGTATAGGTCTTTTGCGAACGTGGTCAGAGATGAAGGACCAAGGAGAGGTGGACTTGTTCTGGTTGGAAGGTGGGCGCGAGCCGTGGTGTGTGAATACAGTGTAGATTGTGGTAAATGGGCTGAGGTTGGCCGAGCTGTGGCGAGAAGCTTAGGGAAGAAGGGAGTGGCTACGATTGTGCCCTTCTCAGGAGGAAAAGGTGTTTTTTTTGTTGAAACGATAGAGAAAGCTCTCTTTCTTCACGATTTAAGGTTTATTAAGATTGAGGGAGGGAATTCAGTTCAGTTGAGAAGGTGGTCGCCAAAGGAAAATTCGATGGTTGAGGGGAAGTTCAGAGGAGGTTGGATTGAGCTACGGGGTGTGCCATTTCATCTTTGGTCTGAGGTACATCTGAAGAAATTAGTGGAGCAGTGGGGGACGGTGACTGAAATTGATTGGCGAACGTTGAAATTGTTTGATCTTAACAAGGTGAGGGTAAGAATCGCAATGAAAGATCGGACAATTCTTCCAACTTTGATTGAGGTGATTGACGGGGATTGGGTGTTTACTATTTCTGTCGCAGTAGTCGGAGGTGAAGAGATCAGGAGAGGCAGAGTAATGGGTGAGTCGACTCGGGAGGGATTTGAATCTCACTCGGGGACAGGTGGTGGAAGGCGGGAAGAGAAAGACAGATCTACGGCTGAAGGTAGTTTTCGTGTTGGGGAAACTAGCAGAAAGAAGAAGGAAGAAGAAAGGTGTTCGACTGAAGTTCTTCCTGCGGGGACGCGTGGTAAGAATGGTCAATGCATGGGGAACAACTCGCTCAGTTTGAATTCAAAAAACCTGAACTATGGGCCTGTTGGGATAGAGATGGCGGGCGAAGCTTCGACCGACGAGGACGAGGCCTTCTCATGCCAAAATGGTCGGGCCTCTGAGAGAAAGGCCCAGTCTCTCTCCAATTTCAGCCCAATAGCAAAAACGGGTTGTTTATTAAAAGGCCCGATGAGGATGGGCCTAGGAACAGAAGAAAAGAAGCCCGTTGGAAAGCTGGGATCGTTACAAAATGAAGGTGGCTCTACAAGGGGAAAGGAGAAAGGGGAAAGGGGAAAAGAGTTGCAGCTGAGTCTGATATTCAGACGGGAGGATCCGCGAAGAAGGAAGTGAAGTTCGGTTCAAAGAAGCTGTGGAATACCCTATTTCCCCCAAGTTCCACTCGTCGACATGGTTCTCGAAGTCGCAGTGAGCCTCTTATGCACGGGAAGCCTTCGTCGAGTAGCGTAGAGCTTCCTATGGAGGTGGCTTTCGGGGCGGGAGCTTAGTGGGAACGAGGACTCAGCGCAAGCCCTCTCTTCATGCGCCAATGGTTTAGAAAGTGGTGCTCCGGGGGAGGGGCATTGTCGTCTAAAGGCGGAGACGCTGCGCGCAAACCATTTCATGAAGAAGAAAGGGAAGGATTTGTGGGCCGAGTGGGGTTTGATCTTCGTGGTGCTTCAGTCACACTTTTGCCTTCTAATCCTGAAATCAGAGGTAAATGGCTCAACTTTTTGGGGAATTGTGGAATTTCGGTAGCGGAAAACTTAGAGGTAATCTTGTCCTCACCTTCTCAGCCTCCCGTGTCTTCTTTTCCCTCTTCTTCTAGGTTGGCACTTCCATTTTTGAGCCCTTCTGCTCCCGTTTTCCCTAGTTCAGTCATTCAGCCCCCAGTTCACATGGAAAATCGAGTAATTTCCGATTTTTTTTCCAAAACTGACGATGGTGGTACTTTATGTCAGAATGGTGTTGGCATTCCAAACCTGGTTGTGGTGGAGTCCCAGTCTTCTTGTTCAAACCAGTTGCCCGAGAGTCTCAACCTCATTAAGTCTAAACCCAATGTGCCTAGTGAGGTTTCCAACTTGGTTACGGTTAGCCAGGGTAATGTTGTGGACTCCCCATTGGGCGAGTTCCAAATTGAAGGCCTATCTCCCAGGAAAATGGCTAAAGTGTGTGAGGTTTTAAGCTCTTTGGATATTAAGGTTTATTCCAGGAGGAAGAGTAGATGCTCTACAGGATTGTGAGACCTGGTGGTACCGGATTCAGGGTTTAGGGTCTGTGTTGTTTTTCCATGAAAATAATAAGTTGGAATACCAGAGGTTTGGGATCAAGGAAAAAGCAAAGGGTGGTCAAAGATTTTCTGAGGTTAGAGAATTCGGATGTAGTGATGATACAGGAAACAAAAAAGATGGAGTGTTATAGAAGGTTTGTGGGTAGTATTTGGATGGTTAGAAATAAGGATTGGGCTATTTTGCCGGCGTGTGAGGCTTCAGGTGGGATTTTGATAATTTGGGATTCTAATAAACTACATAGTGAGGAGGTGGTAATAGGATCCTTTTCGGTCTCGGTCAAGTTTGCTTTGGATGGATGCGGACCTCTTTGGTTGTCCGCAGTTTATGGCCCAAATAGTCCCTTACTTAGGAAGGACTTTTGGGTGGAGTTGTTAGACATTTTTGGTCTATCTTTTCCATTATGGTGCGTGGGCGGTGATTTTAATGTCATAAGGAGAAGTTCTGAAAAATTGGGAGGATCTAGTCTAACTTCAAGCATGAAGGACTTTGATGATTTTATAAGAGAATGTGAATTTCTTGATCCACCTTTACGGAACGCACCATTCACTTGGTCAAACATGCAAGAGACTCCTGTGTGTAAAAGATTGGACCGTTTTCTTTACTCAAATGAGTGGGAGCAATCCTTTCCTCAAAGCCTTCAAGAAGTTCTTCCTAGAAGGACTTCGGATCATTGGCCGATTGTTTTGGAAACCAACCCATTCAAGTGGGGCCCAACACCTTTTAGGTTTGAGAATATGTGGTTGCAACATCCTAATTTCAAAGAGTGCTTTAAAAGTTGGTGGAGAGGTTTTCAAGGAACTAGGTGGGAAGGTCATAGGTTCATGAGGAAATTACAATTTGTGAAGGCCAATTTGAAAGAGTGGAATAAGGTTTCTTTTGGAGTGCTAGATGAAAGGAAGAAAAACATCCTGAATTAAATAGCTAACCTTGATGCCATTGAGCAAGGAGGGGGTCTCACTTCTGAACTTTTAGTTCAAAGAGCTTTAAGAAAAGGGGAGTTAGAGGAATTAATTTTGAGGGAATAAATTCATTAGAGACAAAAAGTTAGGGTGAAATGGGTAAAGGAAGGGGATTGTAACTCAAGGTTTTTTCATAAAGTGGCTAATGGTAGGCGAAATAGGAAATTTATCAAGGTGTTGGAGAATGAAAGAGGATTAGTGTTGAATAATTCAGAGAGCATCACAGAAGAGATTTTACTTCACTTTGAAAAGCTCTACTCGGGTCCTACTGGAGAGTCTTGGAGAGTTGAAGGCTTAGGTTGGTCCCCTATATCTGTAGAGAATGCATCTAGGTTGGACTCCCCTTTTACTAAAGAAGAGATTTATAAGACCATTTTTCAGTTGGATAAGGATAAGGCATTAGGTCCTGATGGCTTTACTATTGCAGTGTTTCAAGATTGTTGGGATGTGATCAAGGAGGATTTAGTGAGAGTGTTTGCAGAGTTCCACAGTAGCGGGATTATCAATCAAAGCACTAATGCTTCCTTCATAGTTTTGTTGCCCAAAAAAAGCATGACAAAGAAAATATCAGACTATAGACCTATTAGCTTGATCACTAGTCTTTACAAGATAATAACCAAAGTGTTATTAGGGCGTCTAAGAGGGGTACTACACAAAACTATTCATTCTACTCAAGGCGCTTTTGTTCAAGGGAGACAAATATTGCATGCAGTTCTCATAGCCAATGAGATAGTGGATGAGAAATGACGATCAGGGAAGGAAGGAGTCGTATTCAAAATCGACTTTGAAAAGGCTTACGACCATGTGTGTTGGGATTTTTTTGATCATGTGTTGGAGAAGAAGGGATTTAGTCCTAGATGGAGGAAATGGATGAGAGATTGTTTGTCCACGGTATCTTTTGCAGTCTTAGTGAATGGAAAAGCTAAAGAGTGGGTCAAGGCATCCAAAGGCTTAAGACAAAGCGACCCTTTATCCCCCTTTTTATTTACTTTAGTTGCAGATGTACTGAGCAGGATGTTATTGAGAGCAGAGGAAAGAAATTTGTTGGAAGGTTTCAGGGTGGGTAGGAACAATACAAAGGCGTCCCATTTGCAATTTGCAGATGATCCCATTTTCTTCTCTAACACTAGGGAGGAAGATTTGCATTCTCTCAAGAGTTTATTGCTAGTGTTTGGGCATATTTATGGGCTTAAGGTTAACCTCGACAAGAGTAATATTTATGGCATCAATCTTGAACAAAATCATCTTTCTAGGTTGGTCGAATTGCTTGATTGCAAGGTTTCTGGGTGGCTTATACCCTACTTGGGTCTCCCTTTGGGAAGAAATCCTAAAACTTGTGGCTTTTGGAATCCTGTGATTGAGAAGATCTCGAGAAGATTAGATGGGTGGCAAAAGGCTTTTTTATCTTTTGGAGGTAGGATAACTCTTATCCAATCTTGCCTCACCCACATGCCTTGCTACTTCCTTTCGTTGTTTAAGATACCCGCTTTAGTGGCTGCAAAAATTGAGAGATTGCAAAGGGATTTTTTATGGTCAAGGATTAGGGAAGGTAAAAGAGATCATCTTGTTAGTTGGGATGTAGTGTGTAAGCCGAAAGCAAAAAAAGGTTTGGGATTTGGGAAGATAGTTCTAAGGAATGTCGCACTCTTAGGGAAATGGTTGTGGAGGTACCCTAGGGAAGGTTCAGCTCTATGGCATAAGGTTATACTAAGCATTTACGGATCACACTCCAATGGATGGGATGCCAACACTATAGTTAGATAGTCACATCGTTGTCCTTGGAAGGCTATTTGTCACGGACTTAGTATTTTCCGAAGCTCGTGTGGCACTTAGACAAGTCAAGACACTTGATCTTGCTAAGTCAGCCTGACTCTCAATGCTTAGCTTGCTAGGCTAAGATGCTCACGACTCGGAAGCTTGAGAAGGCGTAGTAGGCAACTCTTAAAGAATGGAAGTTGTTATTACTCAAGAAAACCTTTACAAGTGCTTTGAGGACTCACTTGCTTGGTGCCTTGGCCAAATGAGGCCCTCACCTATTTATAAGCACCAATGGAACTCTTTGGAACCTTGGAGGGTTCCTTACAATTCAAGAATATTCTAGAACATCCTACACCATTCTATGTACAAACCTATGTACAAGAGCATACAAGAGACCTCTGGAATTCTCTAGAAAGCTTTGGACTCCTCTCATGTTTTCCACCATAGTGTAGAGTTGTGTGGACTTCTCTAGGCATCTCTAGAACCTTCCATACTCTTCCCACTAATGGCTAAGTGTAGGAGTCTCCAGAAGCTTCCTGAGCTCTATATAAACCCATGGGGAGACTCATTTGAAACATCTTGTGACACTTTCCCCCACCTAAGCCGCAGACGTCCTCGTCGCACCTTCTACCCGGAACTGCTCAATCTGCTCTTGGAACTGCCATAGTGCATCTCTTGGCTCCCAGCTAGCCTCACTCTCTGGTAGTCCCTTCCATTTCACTAAGTATTCCGTAGCAGGAGGCACACCTCGTCTCCTGATGACCCAATCTGCGAGGACGTGTTCTACCTCCTTGTCATAGGAGGTCACGACCGCTATAGGTGCCCTCTTAGACAACCCTCGGCTTGGATCATTCTTGTCTTCGTGATAGGCAAGTAACTTATGTGGAAGACAGGATGAATCCTCAACCTTGGTGGTAACTTAACTTTATAGGACACCTTGCCGACCTTCCCAAGTATGGGGAAGGGTCCTTCATACTTCCTCATAAGGCCCGTATGCACCGGCCTTAGGGATTTGAATTGTTGAGGAAGAAGCTTGACAAGTACCATGTCTTCGACCTTGTACTCCGTGTGACGTCGCTTTTTGTCCACCCACTTCTTCATTTTCTTAGTGGCCTTGTCCAAGTATGAGTGTGCTATGTCAGCTTGCTCGTGCCACCCCTTTGTGAACTTGAAAGTCGTCAGACTTCTCCCCGTATAGCCTATTGTTAGTGTGTGAGGAGTTAAGGGTTGCTGCCCTATGACTAGTTTGAACGGACTCTTGTTGGTTGCCTCACTCATTTGCAAGTTGTATGAGAATTGGGCTATATCAAGCAACTGAACCCAATCCTTCTGGTTGGCACTCACAAAGTGCCTCAAATATAACTTCAGTAAGTCGTTCAACCTCTCAGTTTGCCCATCTGTCTGTGGGTGAAAGCTTGTGGAGAAGTGAAGCTCCAACCCCATAAGCTTGAAGAGCTTCGTCCAAAACTTCCCAATGAAACGCGGATCGCGATCATTGATAATATACTTAGGCAACCCCCAATACTTGACTACGTGCTTTAAGAATAGCCTTGTCGTCTCCTCTGCAGTGCAGTCAATAGGGGCTGCTATGAAGGTTGCGTACTTAGAGAACCTGTCCACTACTACTATGATAGACCCGTTGTCCTCTAACTTGGGCAGTCCGATGATGAAGTCCATCGTGAAGCCGTCCCATGGGCGCTCTGCTATTGGTAGTGGTTCCAACAGGCCTCTAGGTTGTCGTTGCTCCACCTTGTCTTGTTGGCACACAAGACAAGTCCTTACGTAGGCCTCAACTTCATCTTGTATTTGAGGCCAATAGTAAGCCGACTCGAGTAGTGCACTCGTGCATCATTGCCTAGGGTGCCCAACCCACTTGGTGTCATGGCACTCCTTAATTAGATTCCGCCTTATGTTCCCCCACTTAGGCATGTAGAGTTGCCTCCCCTTAGTGTAGAGTAGGTCGTTCTCCACCTAAAACCGCTTAGTCTTCCCTTCATGAGCCAGGGCGATGAGGCTCTTAGCCACTGGGTCATGTTGCAGTCCCTCCCTTAGAAGATCCATTATGTCTCCTTAGGGCTGGCTCGTCATGGATGCTAGCTCCGCTTTACAGCTCAAGGCATTGGCCACATGATTAGCACTTCCTGGCTTATACTCCAGTGTATAGTCGAACTCGGCCAGGAAGTCTTGCCACCTAGCTTGCTTAGGACTTAGCTTCTTCTATATTTGGAAGTAGCTAATGGCAATGTTATCGGTCTTTACTATGAAGTGAGACCCTAGAAGATAGTGCCTAAGTCTGAGGCATCTGTATGTACTTCAAAAACCTTGGTGTGGTCGGGTAGTGCCAACACCGGCTCCTCCATCACAGCCTTCTTCAAATCCTCAAAGGCTTGTTGGCACCTTTCATCCCATTCCCATGCCTTGTTCTTCTTAAGAAGATCAGTGAACGGAGCTGCCCTTGTCGAATAACCCTTGATGAACTGCCGATAGTAATTAACTAAACCAAGGAAAGATCTGAGCTAAGGTACCTTGGTTGGTGGATCCCATTCTTGGATGGCTTTCACCTTGCTATCATCCATCATCAACTTGCCATCCTTGATGCGATGCCCTAGGAAGCTCACTTCTTCGTTGGAAAATGAGCATTTCTCCTTGTTCACATATAGCTCGTTCTGCCTCAGGATCTTGAAGACCTTCCTTAAATGCTCTACGTGCTCCTTTAGGGTGTTACTATAGATGATTATGTCATCCAGGTATACCACCACGAACTTGTCTAAGTAAGGGTGGAAGATCTTGTTCATGAGGGTGCAGAACGTTGCTGGGGCATTGGTGAGTCCGAAAGGCATCACTAAGAACTCGAATGAGCCATACCTGGTCACACATGTGGTCTTCAGCTCGTCCCCCTCCGCAATCCTGACTTGGTAATAGCCTGACCTTAAGTCCAACTTTGTGAAATATCTCGCCCTTCCAAGTTGATTGAACAAGTCAGCGATGAGCGGAATAGGGTACTTGTTCTTTACCGTCACCTTATTGAGTGCCCAGTAGTCTATGCACATCCGTCGGAACCCATCATGTTTCTTCTGAAATAGGATTGGCGCGCCATAGGGAGCCTTGGATGGTTGGATGAACCCTGCGTCCAACAACTCCTTAAGTTGTCTCCTTAGCTCCTCCAACTCAGGTGGTGCCATCCTATATGGCCCCATAGCAGGGGGCCTGGCTCCCGGCTCTAACTCGATCTTATGGTCTTTCTCTCTCCTAGGAGGAAGTCGCTTGGGCAACTCAGGCGACATCACGTCCTTGAATTCATCAAGGACTCCTTCGATTTCCTTAGGCATGGGTCCTTTCGACCCATCATCCCTTTCTTCCTTCAGGGTGGCGAGATAGGTCACCTCTTTCTTCTTTAACCCCTTCTTAACTTGCATAGCTGATAACATAGGGGTCTTGGGCGTACCTTCGATGACCGTAGGGACCATGCATGGCTTCTCCTCCTATAGGATAACCATTGAGCGTAGGAAAGGTAGTGGCACGACCTTGACCTTTTGTAGGAAATCCATCTCTAGTACCATCTTGAAGTCGTCCATGAGTGCCACTGTGAAGTCGACCCTTCCTTCCCATGAGCCGATGTGCATAGTCACCCCGCGAACTACTTCGTGTGATGGCTTGGCAGCTGAATTAACTGCCTTGAGCCAACCTCCTTCTTTGGATGCTTGGAGCTCCAGCCTCTTTGCCTCATCCTCTGAGACAAAGTTACGAGTGGCACCAGTGTCCACCAGGGCCTTGGTGGCCTTCCCATTCACAAAGGCCTCTACATACATTAGTCCTTTGCTTTGAGGCATCTTAGGCATCGGCTTAGCCTTAAGGGCATTTAGGAGTTGCAACGAACCCACCTGAGCATCGCCCTACTTTTCCTTTTCTTCAATCATAGCATTTAGAGCTTTCCTCTTAGGGCAATCCCGCGCCAAGTGTGGCCCATCACATAGGAAGCAATTGGTCCTGGGTGTGAACTCCTTTCGTTTGTCTTTGCCCTTACCATCCTTGCCACTAGAGGTCTTACTTGATCCTTCCTTAGGGGTGTACCCCTTTGATCCCTTGTCTCCCCCACCTTTAGCATGATTACCCTTGGATTGTGGCTTGGGCTTGGAGGAGTCTTCCCTTTTATAATCCACCAAGGACTCTACTACTGCCATGGTCGTGGCTAGGTCTTGGACACCACGTCTCCTCAACTTTTGCTTGGCCCAGCTTTGCAAGTTGTGCATGAAGTTGAATAGTAGCTCCTCCTCGAACATGTTAGGTATCTCAAGCATAAGCGTAGAAAACTCTTTGACATACTCACGGATCGAGCCTGTGTGCTTGAGACGCTTCATATTCTTCCTTGCTAGGTAAGCCACATCTTCAGGGTAGAATTGCCTTTTGATTTCTCGCTTAAAGGCATCCCATGTGTCTATGGTGCACGTCCCTTTTTCTATGTAGGCAAACCTTCGACGCCACCATAGAGTAGCATTATTAGTGAGGTAGAGGGTCGCGGTGCGTACCTTAGTGGCTTCATCCGTCAGTGCGATAGCCTCAAAGTAGTGTTCCATGTGCCACAAGAATTTATCCAACTTCTAGGCATCCCTCTTGCCACTGAACGTGTGTGGCTTGGGCACCTCCACCCTTGGTGCCTCATGAGTGGCCATGACTCATGCTGATACTGCAGTCTTGTAAATGGTCAGCTCTTGCCGAATCTCCTGATCTCGGGCCTCCATGTGACTCCACACTAGCGAACATGTTCATGACCTTGTCTTGGAAGGACATGAACTCCTCGTGTGACACCGACTAAACTTGTGAGCCTAGTACCCCCTCGCGAAGATCTTGGATCTGCTCTCTTAGATCCTCTAAGCCTTTCTCCATGCCTTGCTCGATCAAATCCACCCCTTCCCGGGTGTCTACCATGGCTAACTCCACCTTGGCTAGCCTTGCCTCCATGTTGGCTATGGCGTCACGAGACTTATCCTTCCTGCCTCTGCCCCATGCAGTAGGCTCGGTCTCCCTCCCACGGGTTTGCTCACTAGTCTCATCCACGTTGGAGCCCGACATGTTTCCTTTACTATGCCCGCTTTGTAGCCGCGCTCTGATACCACTTGTCACGGACTTAGTATTTTCATAAGCTCGTGCGACACTTAAACAAGTCAAGACATTTGATCTTGCTAAGTCAACCTGACTTCCGATGCTTAGCTTGCTAGGCTAAGATGCTCATGACTCGGAAGCTTGAGAAGGCGTAGTAGGCAACTCTTAAAGAATGGAAGTTGTTATTACTCAAGGAAGCCTTTACAAGTGCTTTGAGGATTCACTTGCTTGGTGCCTTGGCCAAATGAGACCCTCACCTATTTATAAGCACCAATGGAACTCTTTGGAACCTTGGAGGGTTCCTTACAATTCAAGAATATTCTAGAACATCCTACACCATTCTATGTACAAACCTATATACAAGAGTATACAAGAGACTTCTGGAATTCTCTAGAAAGCTTTGGACTCCTCTCATGTCTTCCATCATAGTGTAGAGTTGTGTGAACTTCTCTAGGCATCTCTAGAACCTTCCACACTCTTCCCACTAATGGCTAAGTGTAGGAGTCTCCAGAAGCTTCCTGGGCTCTATATAAACCCATGGGGAGACTCATTTGAAACATCTTGTGACATATTGCTCAAGTCTTTCAGGAGTTTTCCAAATTTATTCAATTTGTAGTAGGAGATGGGGAAAGAATTCGGTTCTAGGAAGACTTATGGTGGGGGGATCAACCTTTGGGTTCTCAATATCCAAGACTATTTAGAGTAGTCACGGATAAAAATAGTCCTATTTCTTCAATTCTCAGATCTACTCATCCCTTTTCATGGAACTTTAACTTTTGACGCAACCTATCCGATCCTAAGATAGAAGATTTAGAAGGCCTCATGCGGTCACTTGAATGTCTACATGTGTCATTTTCGGTTCCAGATGCGAGATCCTGGTCTTTATCTTCTTCAGGGCTTTTTACAGTCAAATCTTTCTTTCTTGCCTTATCCCAATGTTCTGGTTCTCGTCCAGTTTTCCCTACCAAGTGTGTTTGGAAATCTCAAGTCCCTTTCAAAGTCAAGTCCTTTGTCTGGTTGGTGGCACACAAGAAGGTAAATACTAATGACTTGCTACAACTGAGAAGACCCTACAAAGCTCTTAGTCTTGATATTTGTAAGTTGTGCATGAGGCATGGAGAATCAACTGATCATCTTTTCCTACATTGTTCTTTGACGATGGGGTTATGGCACAGATTATTTCAGTTAGCCAAGATGGATTGGGTTCCCCCAAGGAGCATTTCTGACATGTTGTCCATCAATTACAATGGCTTTGGTTTATCGAAGAGAGGGATAGGTTTGTGGCAAGATGCTTGTATAGCTGTAATTTGGGTTGTGTGGAGGGAAAGAAATGAGAGGATTTTTGAGGATAAAGCAAAGAATTCAGAGAATCTTTGGGATTCTATTCATTTCCTTGCTTCTCTTTGGGCTTTTTGTTCCAAAGTTTTTAAGGGGACTCCCCTTATTGTGTTACAACTTGATTGGCTAGCGGCGTGTAATTCCTTTGGGTTCGTCCAGTCTAGAGAGTTTGTTCGTTTTTTCTTTGTATTTTCTTGTTTTCGTATTCTTGTTGTTTAGTTTTCTTTGGTGGAAGGATTTCTCATCCTTCTCTTGTACTTCTTTTTTATTTTAATATATTCCTTTGTCCTTTCCTATCAAAAAAAAAAATTATTTAGATATCTATGACAAAGGAATTTGTTAGAATTCCTTTTACCCTTGAATTGGGGGCAATTTGTTAACCCTCTTCAAGAAGCGACCTTAGTGTTTGTTCTTAGTTAGGGTGGAATATTTGTGACAGAGGAATTTGTTGGAATTCCATTTACCCTATTTTCCTCGAATTGGAGGCATTTTGGTAGTCCTCTTCAAGAAACAACCTTAGTGTTTGTTCTTATTTGGGGTGGAATAACCTTCATGACCCCTATTTAGATATCTATGACAAAGGAATTTGTCGGAATTCCTTTTACCCTTTTCTCCTCAAATTGGGGGCAATTTGTTGACCCACTTCAAGAAGCAACCTTAGTGTTTGTTCTTAGTTGGGGTGGATTTGAGTCTCTTTTTTTTCCTTCTTTTGAAGGACATGTCATCTTCCTTGTAACTTTTTTCTTTCTGCTTCAATAATTTCTTTGTTTTGTTTAATAGTTTTAAGTTTCAACAATGTAAGAAAGGACAAGCATCCTACAAGTTAAACTAAAGGAGGAAAATACAAAAGCAGAACAAGAACCTTTTTTTTTTCTTGGTAGTGTTTTTTTCCCCCTTTTCTTCATGTAGGACTCAATCCTTGAACCTCCCACATTCATACACTCACTTAAAAGGAAAATGTTGAACCACCAATTTTTCTAAAAGCTTAAACTTGAAGAATTTGGGCCCACAATACATATCATGCACTCTAACAAAAAACAGTCCCCCAACAAAAACTTCTAACTAGGAGTCCTCTACATGTTTCTATAACCATATCTCATCAGATGCTCCCACATACATTAGAAGTTAGAATGCCATAATGGCTTGGGGATTAAACCAATAATATTTTTAACAATTAACAACCTAGAGTCTTCAACAATATATTTGTTGATCAAACACTATCCATGCAATTAGGTTACAAGTTTCTACCAAAAGAACTGCTATTAAACACCCTTAAAATTAGCAATGCTAGAATATCCTTTGTAAACAAATTAATGCTTAAATTTGATGTCCATCAAGCCTTATAAAGTTCCAAAAGACAATACTAATTATTGTGTACATCGCGTCTATGAATTGAAGATTGAATTTCACATAAAGGAAGGAGGTTGAACAACAAGTCTCTTGGTGCTTAATAAGGCATCACTAGGGAAGTGGATATAAAATGGGTAATAGAGTGGAATAGTTTGTGGAGAAGACTTATTCTAAGAGAGCATGAGAAGGTTAAGAGAGAATTAGTGCACAAAAGTGGGAATGGAGGCTTAGGTGTTGACTCTCTAGAGAATCATAGTAAGGGTAGAGGAGAGTTTCACTCTAAAACGAGCAATTCTATGAGTCGTGGCTTTACATCCAATTTGTTCTATGTAATTTTGTTAGAGTATCCATGCAGTAATTGCGGGATTACACATCTTGCATTATGCAGCCTGTATAGGCTGAGATTTAATCTAGGATTGTTTATTTTTCTCTACAGTTGACTTGCTATTTATTTCCTATAAATAGTGGCTGGTTTATTAGAATAATTTTCTTTCCTTTTCCTATTCTAGTGTTATAAATAGGGTGTAAATATATCTAATGAATACACAAGTATGATTCAGAAATCATTCTCTATTTTCAAATTTTGTAGTTCATAAAGGAGCTTGAATGGTGAACTACTAGGAAAAGAAATATGCGTCTCAAGGTCATTGAAATCTTAGGTTTAAGAGGACCTTCTATGATTTGAATTGGAATTAGTGGAGTTCTTTTGAAATTTATGCATCCTGCAACCTATGATAATTATAAGGATAGGTTGGTCTTGAGGGCATTAGGAATGGTATTTTCTTACTAAGGTCATTTTGGAAGTCTTTAAATTCAAGCACAATTTTGGCTTTCCTAGCCAAAGACATTAAAGATACTAAGGTGCCACCTAAGTTGGGTTTCTTCATATTGGTGAGGCAACATCAGAAAAGTTTCTAACAATTGATCAACTCATTAGACAATGTTGGACTTTAGTCAACTAGTGTTACCTTTGCAAACAAAAGGAGTTGTCTATTCATCATGTTTATTTGGAAAGAGAGTTCTTAAGGCTACTACCTAAGTAATAATTAACTTAATATAAATTATAGACCCATGCCTAGCAACTTAAACTTTTGATCAAGTGATGGCTCAACCTGGTCTCAAGCCTTTGTTTTCAAAAGGTCTTGCTTTCAAAGCTCACAGGTTAATTTCTATAACATTTGATGAAGCCACAAGCAAGCAAGAGGAGGTTGGACACAGAGCATGCTATAAAGGCTATTACGCTAAGTATTAATCAACTTGAAATACATTTGACTCGTTACCTAACAACTTAAACTTTAGTGTCCAGTGATTGTTTAGCAAGAGAAGTGGAAGATTTTTCAAAGACTTGGAATATTTTGAATTGATTGTAAGTTTATCAAATCTTGTTTCCAAGGTCTTAACTTTTAACCAGGGATGGAGATTAAAGACTCCTAGGTGCATTTCATCAGTCAAATTCGGCAATGCTAATACATCAGTGCGCCAAAGGATAGCTTAATGCAAGGCGATCCCCTCCCTTCCTTTTTTTAACCATTGTGGCACATGTGTTCAGTAGATTGATGTTGAGAGCAAACGATAAAAGTATCTTAGAGGGCTTTTTGGTAGATGGAAATAGGACAAAGGTGACTCATTTACGGTTTACTAATGATAACATATTCTTCTCAAAAGCCAGAGAAGAGGAACTATATACTCTTTTTTGATAGGTAAAGGAAAATTTCATTAAAAGCCAAAGAGAGAGTATACACGGAGTATACCAAGGAACAAAGGACAATAAGGCAACAAGCCTGTCCCTTACTTGGTAGCTAACCAGTCTACAAAATCAATCAAAGAGAAAGTGTGTTCCTCTATATACACCCTAGCTCAATTTACAAAAGTGTACAAAAAAATAGATTTAATTTCTTGGTCATTCCTCTTAACATCGTCGAAGGACTTCTTATTCCTTTCTTTCCACATTTTCTAACAATGAGAAAGACTATTTCAATTCTATTTTTTGATAGGAAACGACAAAATGATATATTGATAGAAAAAAGAAGTACAAGAGAAGGATGAGGAATCCTCCCACCAAATAAAACTAAACTACAATAATACAAAAACAGAAAAATACAAAGTAAAAACAAACAAACTCTCTAGATTAGACCAACCCATTGGAATTGCACACCGCTAGCCAATCAAGTTGTAACAAATTAAGAGGAATCCCCTTAAAAACCTTGGAACAAAAAGCCCAAAGAGAAGCAAGGAAATTAATAGAGTCCCAAAGATTCTCTGAATTCCTTGCTTTATCCTAAAAAATCCTCGCATTTCTTTCCCCCACACAACCCAAATTAAAGCAATGCACGCATCTTGCCACAAAACTATCCCTCTCTTAGATAAACTGAAACCATTATAATTGATGGACAACATGTCGGAAACACTCCTCGAGGGAACCCAATCCGTCTTGGCTAACTGAAATAATCTGTGCCACAACCCCATCGTCAAATAACAATGTAGGAAAAGATGATCTGTTGATTCTCCATGCTTCATGCACAGTTTACAAATATCAGGACTAAGAGCTTTGTAGGGTCTTCTCAATTGTAGCAAGTTATTAGTATTTACCTTCTTGTGTGCCACTAACCAAACAAAGGACTTGACTTTGAAAGGAACTTGAGAATTCCAAACAAACTTAGTAGGGAAAACTGGAGTATAACCAGAAACTTGGCATAAGACAAGAAAGAAAGATTTGACTATAAAAAGCCCTGAAGAAGATAAGGACCAGGATCTCGCATCTGAACCCGAAGGTGAAAAATGCAAACCATCAAGTGACCGCATGAGGCCTTATAAATCTTCTATCTCATAATCGGAAAGGTTACGACGGAAATTAACGTTCCAAGAGAAGGGACAAGTAGAACCGAGAATTGAAGAAATAGGAATATTTTTATCCGCGACTACTCTAAATAGTCTTGGATATTGGGATCCCAAAGGTTGGTCCCCCCACCAAAAGTCTTCCCAGAACCGAATTCTTTCCCCATCTCCTACCACAAACCGAGTAAACTTGGAAAACTCCTGAAAGACTTGTGCAATAGCCTTCCAAGGACAACGATGTGACCATCTGACTATAATGTTGGCATCCCAACCATTAGAGTGTGATCCATAAATGCTTAAAATAACCTGATGTCATAGAGCTGAACCTTCTCTAGGGTATTTCCACAACCATTTCCCTAAAAGAATGAGATTCCTTAGAGAAATCTTCCCAAATCCCAATCCCCCTTTTGCCTTCGAATTACACACTACATCCCAACTAACAAAATGATCTCTTTTACCTTCCCCAACCCCTGACTATAAAAAATCCCTTTGCAATCTCTCAATTTTTGCAGCCACGGAAGCGGGTATCTTAAACAAGGAAATGAAGTAGCAAGACATGTGGGTGAGGCAAGATTGGATAAGGGTTATCCTACCTCCAAAAGATAAATAAGTCTTTTGCCACCAATCTAATCTTTTCGAGATCCTCTCAATCACTAGATCCCAAAAGCCACAAGCCTTGGGATTCCCTCCCAAAGGAAGACCCAGGTAGAGTATAGGCCACCCAGAAGCCTTGCAATCAAGCAACTCGGCCAACCTAGAAAGATGATTTTGTTCAAGATTGATACCATAAATATTACTCTTATCAAGGTTAACCTTAAGCCCAGAGATATGCCCAAACACTAGCAATAAACTCTTGAGAGTCTGCAATTCTTCCTCACTAGTGTTAGAAAAGAAAATGGTATCATCTGCAAATTGCAGATGGGGCACCCTTGTTCTATTCCTACCCACCCTGAAACCCTCCAACAAATTTCTTTCCTCTACTCTCAATAACATCCTACTCAGTACATCTGCGACTAAAGTAAACAAAAAAGGGGATAAAGGGTCGCCTTCTCTTAAGCCTCTAGATGCCTTGACCCACCCTTTAACGTTAACATTCATTACAACTGCATAAAATACCATGTACAAACAACCTCTCATCTATTTCCTCCATCTAGGACTAAACCCCTTCTTCTCCAACACATGATCCAAAAAATCCCAACTCACATGGTCATAAGCCTTTTCAAAGTCAATTTTGAAGGCGACTCCCTCTCCTGATCGTCTTATCTCATCCACTATCTCATTGGCTATGAGAACTGCATCGAAAATTTGTCTCCCTTAAACAAAAGCGCCTTGAGTAGAATGGATAGTTTCATGTAGTACCCCTCTTAGACGCCCTGATAGCACTTTGGCTATTATCTTCTAAAGACTAGTGATCAAGCTAATAGGTTTAAAGTCTAAGATTTTCTTTGTCATGCTTCTTTTGGGCAACAGAACTATGAAGGAGGCATTAGTGCTTTGATTGATAATCCCGCTCCTGTGAAACTCAGCAAACACTTTAACTAAATCCTCCTTGATCACATCCCAACAATCTTGAAACACTGCAATGGTAAAGCCATCAGGCCCCGGCGCCTTATCCCTATCCAACTGAAAATGGCCTTAGAAATCTCTTCTTCAATAAAAGGGGAGTCCAACCTAGACGCACTCTCTTTAGATATAGGGGACCAATCTAATCCTTCAACTCTCCAAGACTCTCCAATAGGACTCACGTAGAGCTTTTCAAAGTAAAGTAAGATCTCCTCTATGATGCTCTCGGAGTTATTAAACACTAAGCCTCTTTCATTCTCCAACACCTTGATAAATTTCCTATTTCGCCTAACCATTAGCCACTTAATGAAAAAACTTTGAGTTACAATCCCTTTCCTTAACCTACTTCACCCTAGCTTTTTGTCTCCGATGAATTTTTTCCCTCAAAATTAATTCCTCTAGCTCCCTTTTTCTTAAAGCTCTTTGAACTAAAAGTTTAAAAGTGAGACCCCCTACTTGCTCAATGGCATCAAAGTTAGCTATTTCATTTAAGATGCTTTTTTTCCTTTTGTTTAGCTCTCTAAAAGAAACCTTATTCCACTCTTTCAATTTGGCTTTAACAAATTGTAATTTCCTCATGAACTTGTGACTTTCCCACCCATTTCCTTGAAAACCTCTCCACCAACTTCTAAAGCATTCCTTGAAACTAGGATGTTGCAACCACATATTCTCAAACCTAAAAGGTGTTGGGCCCCACTTGAACGGGCTGGTATCCAAAACTATCGGCCAATGATCCGATGTCCTTCTAGGAAGAACTTCTTGAAGGCTTTGAGGAAAGACATGCTCCCACTCGTCTGAGTAAAGAAATTGATCCAATCTCTTACACACGGGAGACTCTTATATATTTGACCACGTGAATGGTGCGTTCCGTAAAGGTGGATCAAGCAATTCACATTCTCTTATAAAATCATCAAAGTCCTTCATGCTTGAAGTTAACCTAGAACCTCCCAATTTTTCTGAACTTCTCCTTATGACATTAAAATCACCGCCCACATACCATAACGGAAAAGATAGACCAAAAATGTCTAAAAGCTCCACCCAAAAATCCTTCCTACGTAAGGGACCGTTTGGGCCATAAACTGCAGACAACCATAAAGGTCTACATCCATCCAAAGCAAACTTGACTGAGACCGAAAAGGATCCTGATACCACCTCCTCACTACGCAGCTTTTTAGAGTCCCAAATAATCAAAATCCTACCTAAAGCCCCGCACGCCGGAAGAACAGCCCATTCCTTATTTCTGACCGTCCAAACACTACCCACAAACTTTCTGTCACACTCCACCTTTTTTGTTTCCTGAATCATCACCACATCCAGATTCTCTAACCTCAGAAAATCTTTAACCACCCTTCGCTTTTTCCTTGATCCCAAACCCCTGGTATTCCAACTAATTATTTTCATGGAAAAAGCTCTCAGACCCTAAACCTCCAAACCAGATCCAACAGGTCTCACATACATGTGGAGCATCTGCTCTTCCTTCTGGAATATAACTTAATATCCAGAGAGCTTAAAACCTCACGCACTTTAGCCACTTTCCTGGGGGATAGGCCTTCTATTTGGAACTCACCCGTTGGGGAGACCACAACATCCCCCTGGCTAACTGTAACCAAGTTGGAAACCTCATTAGGCAAATTGGGTATAGACTTAAAGGGGTTAAAACTCTCGAGCAACTGGTTTGAAAAAGCAAACTGGGACTCCACCACATCAAGGTTAGGGTTGCCAACAGAATTTTGACATAAAGTACCAACATCGTCTTTTTTGGAAAAAAATTCAGAGATTACTCGATTTTCCATAGGAAACTGAGGCTGAAAGACTGAACTAAAAAGATCTGGAATAGAAGAGCTCAGAAATGAAAGTGTCAAACCACAAAAAGGGGGAAAAGAAGACACAGGTGACTGAGAAGGTGAAGACGAATTTACCTCCATGTTTTCCGCTACCGATATTCCACAATTCCCCTTAAAGCTTATCCATTTACCTCTGATTTCTAGATTAGAAGGCAAAACCGTGACTGATGAACCACGAAGATCGGACCCCACTCGGCCTAAAAATCCTTCTCTGTTTTCTTCAAAATAGGGTTTGCGCAAAGCCTCTTCGCCTCTTGCTGACGAAGTCCCTTCCCCCGAACACCACTTTTGAATCCTTGACAATCAACAAAAAAATAGAGGACTCGCACTAAATCCTCGTTCCGACTGAGATCGCGCCCCGAAAGTCTCTTCCTTTGGAAACTCTTCGCTATCTGACGATGGCTTCCCATGCAAAAGAGGCTCGCTGCGACTTCGAAGTCCTTGTCAGCGATCGAAACTAGGAGGAAAAAGGGTATTCCACAGCTTCTTTGAACCAATCTTCGCTTCCTTCTTCGCGGAGCCTCTCGTTTGAATGTCAAGTTCTACTGATACAACTTTACCCTTTCCCACTGCAGAAACTTCTTCGCTTCGTGACGAACCCATCTTATCAGAGGGCTTCTTTCCTCCTATTCTTTGGCCTAACCACGACGGGCCTTTTAAGTTACAGCCCACTTTTGCAACATTAAGTGGACTAGGAATGGGAAGGGACTGGGCCTTTCTCTCAAAGGCCCGACCACCCTCACCTGAGAAAGCCTCGTCCCCGTCGGCCCTTGCTACGCCCGTTTTTTTTGTCCCAACTGGCCCAATGTTCAGTTTTTTTGAACCAGCTGTTTTTTTGAATTCAAACAAGGGAGATAGGAACCAGTTATTCCCCACCTCCTGACCTCTCTTTCCACGTGTTCCCACTGGATGAACTTCAGCCATTATCCTTTCTCCTCCCTTCTTCTTTCTGCCAGCTTCCCCAACATGAAAACTTCCTTCAGCCATTGACTTATCTCTCTCCGCCCGCCTTCCACCACCTGTTCCCGAGTGAGATGCAAAAATCTCCCAAGTCGAATCACCCATTACACTGCCTCTCCTATCATCTTCAACTCCGTTCACTGCGACAGAGATTGTAAACACCCAATCCTCGTTTGTCACCTTGATCAAAGCTGGGAGAATTGACCGATCCTTCATTGCAATTCTTACCCTCGCCTTGCTAAGATCAAACAATTTCAACGTTCGCCAATCAATTTCAGTCACCATCCCCCACTGCTCCACTATTTTCTTCAGATGAACTTCAGACCAGAGATGAAATGGCAATCCCTATATTTCAATCCAACCACCTCCGAACTTCCCCTCAATTTCCGAATTTTCCTTTGGCGACCACCTTCTCAACTGGACTGTATTCCCTCCCTCAATCTTAAGAATCCTTAAATCCTGGAGAAAGAGAACTTCCTCCATTGTTTCTACAAAAAAAACTTATTTTCCGCCTGAGAAGGGCACAATCGTTGCCACTCCTTTCTTCCCTAAACTTCTCGCCACAACTTGGCCAACCTTAACCCATTTAACCCTAACTGTATTGCTTTCGCACACCATAGCTCGCGCCCACCTCCCAACAAGAACAAGTCCACCTCTCCTTGGTCCTTCATCTCTAACTACATTCGCGAAGGACCGATATAGAGGACCCATGTGATTGTGGATAGACCTTTCCACTCGGTTTTGTCTTCCTTTTTCATCTGCATTCGAGAAAGGGACCATTAGCATTGAAGACAACGTGCTTTTTAGATTCTCCCATCCTCTGCCCTCCTCGCCCTCAGGAATAACCAGAAAAGTTGATTTTCTGTTGGTAGCGAACTCCAAAATCCTTATGAACCTTTTGTGGTTGTTGAAGCATACTTCCATCAAATGGACGCAGAATTTTCCCCTGTACTTTCTACTGAACCCCATATAACTCTTCAATTCGATAGCTTTCATCAAGTGTTCGATCAACCACCCGACTTCATCCTTTTCAAAACCTAAGACATAAATAGAGCCTCTACTGTGCTCTGTAATCGAGCACCACTTTCCTCCGTGCTTGCCGTCTAACCTAACCAAGAAGGTCTTCCTCTTCATAGAGACCTTCAACGACCTTACCATATTCTCTTAGATCTAGCCAAGATAACCCTATTAGTTGATCATGCTTATTGAAGAGAGGATATCCATATTCATACATAACAAAGTAATACAACAAAGACAGAGACCAAAATAATCACGAAAAGATGATAGAAATGGAAGATTGTACATGAAGCAACAAGGTTTATATGTAATAGCAGAAGCAAGATTCTAAAGTGGGGATAGAATCTAAATCAGAAGTGTACAAAAGCTGTATTAAAATTCTGAGTTAAGTAGAGAATTTGCCAGTTCCTGTCTTGGAAAACTTCCATTGCAGATCAAGAATGGTTGGAGTGAAGAAACAAAAATTTCTATGACTATTTCAATTCTATCCTAAGTCCTTACTTGGTGAAGATGGGATTGCACACTTCTCTACATGTGTAGACACACCTCAACAAAATAGAGTAGTTGAGAGAAAATATAGATACTTGTTGGAAGAAGGGAGAGCATTGATGTTTTTCAAAGAGTGTTCCTAAGTTCTTGTGGGGAAAGGCAGTTCTTACAGTAGCATATCTCATAAACTAAATATCATCAAAACCACTTAACCTTAAAGTTCCCATTGACCTTTTGAAATAAACCTTTCCTAGTGTCAACCTCATTGGGTCTCCACCTCCTCAAGTATTTGGGTGTGTATCGTATGTCCATGTTCATGTGAAAGATCGGTCTAAGATCGAACCAAAAGCCTTCAATGTGTCTTTGTTGGATATTCATCCACTCAAAAAGGATACAAATGTTTTCAACCTCCTACTAGGGAACCTTTGTGACCATGGATGTAAAATTCTTTGAGAGTTTATCTTATTACTCTAAGACAGGTTTTCAAGGGGAGAAAGGGAGAGTAGAAAACATGTCATGTCTTAGCTGAAATGAACCTACAACGATTGTATTACCCGGTTAATTAGCATTCATACAAGCTAAGTGTCACGGACTTAGTTGTCTCCTAAGCTCGTGCAGCACTTAGACAAGTCAAGACGCTTGATCTTGCTAAGTCAGCCTTACTCCCAACGCTTAGCTTGCTAGGCTAAGATGTTCACGACTCGAAAGCTTGAGAAGGTGTAGTAGGCAATTCTTAGAGAATGGAAGCTTTTATTACTCAAGGAAGCCTTTACAAGTGCTTTGAGGACTCACTTGCTTGGTTAGGAAGTGATTTGGGTGGTGCCTTGGCCAAATGAGGCCCTCACCTATTTATAAGCACCAATGGAACTCTCTGGAACCTTGGAGGGTTCCTTACAAATCAAGAAGATTCTAGAATACCCTACACAATTCTATGTACAACCCTATATACAAGAGATCTCTAGAATTCTCTAGAAAGCCTTGAACTCCTCTCATACCTTCCACCATAGTGTAGAGATGTGTGGATATCTCTAGGCATCTCTAGAACCTTCCACACTCTTCCCTCCAATAGCTTAGTGTAGATGGCTCCAGGAGTCTCTAGAAGCTTCCTGGGCTCTATATAAACCCATAATGAGGCTCATTTGAAGCATCCTGTGACATAAGGCTGACTTTGGAGGATAGGTTGAGAATGAAAATTCAAGGCAGATGGAAGATAACCAATCAAGGGGAAAACATACTCATGAACAGCAGTTGGACACTACTCCAAGATCTAAAGAAGGTAACAAAGAAGTGGAAAAAACACATGTGGTCTATACTAAAAGGAAAAGAGACGATCATCCTCCAGTTATAGTCCCAAATTCTCCTTCACACGGCCAATCTTCAACTTCAAAGAAAGGTATGGAAAATTGTTCTCATTCAAATCTAGAAGCTTTTATGAAACGCATTCTGTTGTGTTTATTGTATAGGATTACACATGAATATATATAGAAAAATTGTATAAAAATAGCCTAGGAAATAATGTCTATGATTATGCCATCAAAAGATAAATAAAATAAGTAAAGAATGCAAAGAAAGGAAAAAATCCTACAATACTATGTACAACTATACAATTCTTATAGCTCATATGGGCTAGAAAAATATTCAATAATCTACCATCCAAGTTGGCAGAATTTCCAACTGGCAGATTTTCCAACACTCCCCTTCAAGCTAAGGAATAACTATTTCTCAGTCCCAACTTGCTTAAGATAGTTTGAAATGGCTGAGTAGGAAGCCCCTTTGTTAGAATATCAGCCAGCTGACCCTTTATAGAAATATGAGGAGTACAAATCAGCCCATTTTCAAGTTTCTCTTATATAAAATGTTGGTCCACTTCCACATGCTTAGTTCTATCATGTTGCATTGGATTGTGTGCAATGCTAATGGTTGACTTCTTGTCACAGTAGAGTTTCATAGGTTCTTCCCATTTGATTCCAAGGTCACTTAGCATTATCTTGATCCAAAGAAGCTCATAGATTCCGTGTGCCATAGCCCTGAATTCCGCTTCTACACTAGACCTTGCTACCACCAATTGCTTTCTATTTCTCCAAGTCATTAAGTTTCCTCTTAAAAATGTGCAATACCTTGATGTTGATCTTCAATCTATTACTGACCTAACCCAATCAACATCAATGTATGCTTCTAGGATTAGGCTCCCTCCACTTTCGAAATGAATGCCTTGGTCTGGTAAAGACTTTAGGTACTTTAGCACTCTAAATATTGCTTCCATGTGCACTTCTCTAGGATCATGCATAAATTGACCCACCACACTCATTACATAGGCTATGTCAGACCTTCTGTGAGATAAGTATGTCAATTTCCCCACTAGGCATTGATGTCTTTCTTTATTCACTGGAGTGCTTCCTTTTCCTTCATTTAGCTTGTGAGAATGTTTATTGGAGTCTCTGCCGATTTGCAACCACTCATACCTGTCTCCTTCAGTAAATCAATAATGTATTTCTGATATTACAATTCCTTCATTAGAGTGTGCAACTTCAATCCCTAGGAAGTATTTGAGCTTCCGCCAAAGCTTTCCTCCTATTGTTTTCCTTCATTTTCAACAAGATCAGCTTATGATTTATAGCCAAAATTAACCTCTTTACCCCCATTCCCCTTAAAGAAATTTAGGGGCTTGCCATGGAGCTTCCAACATGTCTCCCTTGTGTGCTTATTTTTCTTACAATAGCTGCACCATAAAGAGTCTTTCTCACTTGTTTTCTTACCTTCATTTCTGCCAAAGTTTGCAACATTAGCTGCAACATTTCCCTCATTTCTACTTGGTTTTGAGATGGCTAAAGTAGATTTGTCGATGGTGCTTCCTTTTTCTAACATTATATTTAGCCTTCCTTCTTCTTCTCCTCTAATGATTGCAAAGGCTTCGTTTCGAGATGGCAATGGCTCTTTCCCAAGGATTTGGACCCTTGATCTAATTCCACATTCAAACCCGCTAAGAAATCATACACCCTCTTTCATTCAATGAACTCTTAATGCATTGTTGCATCTATCCTGCACTTCATTCTTAAATTCTGATATTGATCAAATTCAAGCCAAAGACTTTTAATAACATTGTAGTACTCAATTACATAAAGAATACCTTGCCTGGTGTTGTGAATCCTTGAGTACTAACATTTGGGTTGCATCCCTTACATTAGAGTAAGTATGACACACGAAATCCCAAATTTCCTTGGCTGTTGAGAGGAACATGCATGTGCGGCTTATCTCTGGTTGCATGTTGTTCCACAACCATGACATGATTTGAGAGTCTTCTCCATCCCACATGACAAACCTTGGATCATCCTTACTCACCACAAGTCCAATGAGATGCCTCAACTTCCCTTTTACCCTTAATATAAGTCTTTACCAACTATGACCACTCTAAACAATTTCCTCCATTGAGTTTGAAGGATCCTACTATATTCTGGAATTCAACGAGTGGTGTTGATTGTTGGATTGTGGCTTAGCTCGATATTGAAGAATCAGCCTCTGAAGTGTTTGACATTATGAAGGGGCAATGAAGGCCTAATCTGAAGCAGTGTTTCTAACAAGAAGTCAGAAACTAAATAGGATATGTTCTAAAAAAGAAAAATTCCTCACAATGAAGGCACAAGACACTGAGAATGATATTGATTAGATTAAGAAAATTCTAGCTCTGGTACCATGTTCTCATTCAAATCTTGAAGCCTTTGTGAAATGCTTTTTGTTGTGTTTACTGTTTAGGATTACATATCAATATATATAGAATAATTGTATAAAAATAGCCTAGGAAATAATGCCCATGATTATGCTATCAAAAAATAAATAAAATAAAGTGAAGAATGCTAAGAAAGGAAAAAATACTATAAGATTCTATGTACAACTATACAATTGTTACAACTTCTCCTCCAAACTTTAAACAACCTTGCTCTTTGTTAGACATCAATCTAGATATTCCCATTGTCATTAGGAAAGGTGTTAGAACCTACACTCAACATCCATTAGCCAACTTTCTTTCCTATCAGTGGTTAGGATCAACTTATAAGGCCTTCACTACAAGCCTATCCCTAGAGTCTATCCCAAACACTATTAAAGAAGCCCTATTAGATCCTAGGTGGAAGAAAGTTGTCCTTGAAGAAATGAGTGCCTTGTATAAAAATGACACATAGGAAGTGGTATAATTGCCTAGTGGCAAGAAATCCATTGCATATAAATGGATCTTTACCAGTAAGTACCGAGCAAATGGATCTATAGAGAGATATAAGGCTATGTTGGTCGCCAAGGGGTATACACAAACTTTTGGTATTGATTACCAAGAAACTTTTCCCCCAGTTATGAAGATGAACTCTATAAGAGTTCTTCTTTCTATTGCTGCAAATAATGATTGGAATCTACATCAATTCGAAGTAAAGAATGCTTTTTTACATGGAATCTTGAAGAAGAGGTGTACATGGAATTGCCACCAGGTTTTGAGAAGCTAAACAGCTCTAGGAAAGTTTGAAAATTGAAAATTTTTTTGTATGGTCTCAAGCAATCACCTAGAGATTGGTTTGAGAGGTTTACCAAGTCTCTAAAACTTTATAGGTTAGGTCAAAGTCAAGGAGACCACATGCTGTCTTACAAACAATCCTCACTAATGAAACTTACTGTTTTGATTGTTTATGTGGATGACATAATTGTCTTAGGTGATGATCAAGAAGAAATATACAGGTTGAAATCACTTCTCTCACCAAGGAGTTCAAAATCAAAGATCTTGGCAGTCTTCGGTAATTCTTAGGAATGGAGGTGGCAAGGTTTAAAGAGGGCATCTCAGTTACTTAAATGAAGTATACACTTGATCTCTTCAAGGAAATCGGCATGACAGGTTGCAAACTAGCCGAGACTCCTAAGGATCCAAGCCATAGGTTGGGAGTCAAGCTAAAAGGTGTTCCAATCGACAAAGAAAGATATCAGTGGCTAGTTGGAAGATTGATTTATCTCTCCCATACTCAACCTGATATTGTTTATGTTGTTAGCATTGTAAGTCAATTCATGACTCACCCCTAGAATGTCACATGGAAGTAGTACTAGGATATTGAGATACTTGAAAGTCATCTTAACAAAAGGCCTAATCTTCCAAAAGAATGGTGAGCTACATTTAGAGGCCTATACAGATGTTGACTAGGCTGGGTTAATCAAGGATCAAAGATCAACCATAGGTTGTTGCACATTTATCAGAGGCAATCTGATCGCTTGGAGAAGCAAGAAGCGAAATGTTGTGGCTAAATCAAGTGCGTAGGCAGAATATAGAGCTATGACACTAGGTATTTGCAAAGTTTTATACATCTAAGGTCTACTCAAAGAACTTGGATTGGAACTTAATGAACCAACAAAGATTCAACAAGAAGGTTGCCATTAGCATTGCCCATAATCCAATTCAACAATATAGAACAAAACTTGTAAAAGTGGATCAACATTTCATCAAAGAGAAAATTGAAGTCAGGAAAGTCACAACACCCTTTGTAACTACAGGGAAACAACTTGCAGATGTTTTGACAAAGGGGTTGTCAAGTACCACGTTTGATTTCACAGTGAGCAAGTTGGGAATGCACGACATGTATGCACTAGCTTGAGGGGGAGTATTAGAAAACATGATCTTCTAGGAATAGGAAATCAGGGAATTTATTCCCTTCCATTTAGGAATAGTAAATCAAGGATGTTATTCCCTTCCATAGTGTATTTATTAACTGTACACTGTAGAATATTGTAGTTGGTGGTTTTCCTAACTAAGTGCAAAATTATAGGAGTTAGTTTCCTTTTTTATGATTGTATTCTCTAGTTTCCATTTTCTTTTCTTCTCAAATAATAAGAAATTCATGTTTCCAACTTTCACTTTGTATAGAAGATTTTGTACTTCTGGGAAGGATTTATGATACTTCTTTGTGCTTACTATTTCAATACAATGATATTGTTCTTTGTAATAAAAAATAAAAATAAAAAGTCACACAAGGATTTAGTTTGTTACATCACTTGTTTTCATGTGATAGCTAAAGTGCAATATTTAAATCTATTTACATATTTATCTTTAACTAAATATTTTGATATACACAAGGGAGTAAGTATTTCATCTCAAAAAAACATGCAAGAATTTCACATTTTACCACAAAGTATAAAAACAAAAAGAATCCTTGGACAAAACGCAACTAAATACAAGATTAAATGATGTGATGACGAAGGTCCATATGTATAAGTCTATAAGAGTTCTCAAAATTTGAGAAGGCAAGGACACGTATAGAGAAAATAAGACAAAACATTTTAATACGAACCTAAAAGTAGAAAGAATTCCAATAAGGCGTAAGAGCTTCCTCGAGAAAAATGGCTCCTTTAAAACGTCCACATAAGATATATCAGATCCAATGCCATCTAGAGAGTAGAAACATTATTCACATGATTAGTTATGCCGAAAAATATAATGGTGATTTAAATACTACTTGTTTCCAAAAATTTAATGAACATAAAAGATCAAAAAATAAAAGAAAAAGTACTAAATATCCACACACAAATTAGAACATATATTATCATTTTATTCAACTTGTAATGGTTGTGTATATAAAGATAATACCTAGAAGAAAATAGAAGCAAAAAGGAAGCTTTTGCACAAATTAATACCTTGAATGCATTCAGAAGCAAGAACATTAGCAGATTGATCTAGATATTTATCACATAAACGGTCATCACTAGCACTTCCCTCAGCCTCCATTAATTCATTACGCTCAGCATGATCACCACTCAAAAGGATGCGGCTAGCCTTTAAAGAGAAAAACATGACAAACCACAAAAAGAAAAACTGTTATAACAGGCCAGAATCCAATTATTCCAAGATAATGATTGGAAGCAATTCCTAAGGTAGACTTTCCTGTTAAGTAATTGGAATTTTAGTAAATATAAAGCAAATAAAGAAGATTCATGAAAGAACCTTCCCAACCGATAAACAGTATTTTTCTCAAGGCCACCTATAGGTAGTTAAGTCACCCTAGACTCACAAGAAGAATTTAGCATTAGCTCTATTTACATATCAATGAAGCACTTAAGTAACAAAACAAGTAGATAAGTAAATATACAAAACTGGGGGCAGTCCACAGTCTCACTGATGTACAACAATCTTAAGTATTGAATAGGGTTGTCCACAATCAAATAACAGATAGCTAGGGTTTACAAAAAATACAGCTAAAAGAGAAATGATATATAAATTTTCTGGGCAAAAAGGAAAATTGGTACTTCTTTTCCAAAATTTTAAAGAAAATTTTGTTTTAAGTTGTGAGTTTTGGACTCAAATGAGCAACATAGGGTTCCTTTCACCCTAAAGGAATAATGTAGAGGTGAGAGAGAGGAATTTTCCTCCATTAAAAAAGACAAACGAAGTAGTACATTTTTTTGGAAAATTATACTCCAAGCGCCCAATGCTTCTTGGAGGATAGAAGGATTGGATTGGTCTCCCATTGCAAGAGAGAGTGCCATTTGGTTCGATTGGCCTTTTTCATAAGAGGATGTTCACAATGTCGTTTTCCAATTAGACAAGGAAAAGGTGGTTTTTCCATTGCAGTGTTCCACAAGTGTTGGGATGTGATTAAGGAGGATCTACTAAGGGTGTTCTTGGAGTTTTATAATAATGAGGTTATCAACCAACTTTCATTGCCTTTATGCCAAAAAAGAGACAAACCAACAAAATTTTGGATTTCAAACCAATAAGTTTGGTCACGAATCTGTACAAGATCATATCTAAGGTCTTATCAAAGCAAATCCAAAAAGTCCTTCATGAAACCATACGCATCTCCCAAGGAGCTTTTGTTAAGGGCAAATAAACCGTGGATGCAATTTTGAATGCTAATGAAGTGGTGGATGAGAAAAGACGTTCAAGAAAGGATGGGATAGTCTTCAAAATAGACTGTAAGAAGGCAAATGATCATGTGGATTGGGGTTTTCTGGATCACGTACTAAAGCAAAAAGGGTTTAGTACAAGATGGAGGTCTTGGATGAGGGGTTGTTTGTCATCAACAAGTTTTACAATCTTGATGAATGGAAATGCCAAAGAATGAGTTAAGATGACCAGAGGTTTAAGACAAAGAGACCCTTTTTCCTCATTCCTTTTTACTACAACAACCAATGTATTAAATAGGATGATGCTGAGAACTGAAGAGAGTAGTCTTTTAGAGGGATTCCTATTGAGTAAGAATAGGATTAAAGTATCTCATTTACAATTTATAGATGAAACCATCTTTTTCGTTAGAGCTTCTATGGAAGATCTGCAAAACCTTAAACTAATCCTATTGATTTTTGGGAACATATTAAGGCTAAAGATCAATTTAGACAAGAACACTCTATTTGGAACCAACATAAGTCAGGATTTGAATACCAAATTGGCATCAATGCTTAATGCAAAGTTTCAAATTAGCCTGTAATTTACTTGGGTCTTCCATTAGGGGGGAATCTCAAGGCAATGGCATTTTGGGATCCAATGATTGACAAGGTCTCAAGGAGATTGGATGGATGGAAAAAGGTCTTCTTGTCTCTAAGGGATTGAATTACTCTAATTCAGTCATGCTTATCTCACATCCCTAACTATTTCTTATCTCTTTTCAAGATTCCAATGTTAGTAGCATCTAAGAATGAGAAATTGCAAAGGGATTTTCTCGAATCAAGAGTTTAGGAGGGTAAAAAAGATTATCTTATTAGTTGAGACTTAGTGTGTAAGCTTAAAGAGTCAGGAGGTTTAGGATTTGGGTTGATCTCTCTAAGGAATCGTGCTCTCTTAGGGAAATGGCTTTAGAGGTTCCCCATTGAAAGTTATGGCCTTTAGCATTAGGTTATTTTAAGCATTTATGAGGCACATCCTGATGGATGAGACGCTAACATTATAGTCACATGGTCACGTAGGTGTCCCTCGAAGGTCATTGTATAGATGTTCCACATTTTTTTAAGTTACACTCATTTTATGGTGGGTGACAAAGTGAAAATTCATTTTTGGGAGGATTTATAGTTGGGAGATCAACCTTTATGTTCATAATTTTCATGTCTTTATAGAGTTGTCATAGTTAGAAATTCCACCATTTCAATTATTCTTGGCCACTCTTATTCTTTTTCTTGGAATCTTAACTTCCATCGTAACCTTACAGATTCAGAGGTTGAGGACCTTGAAATACTCACATCATCCCTCACTTGTGTGCACTTGTCTTCATCCACCCTAGATGTGAGAGCATGGTCATTAGCCTCTTCAAGATTATTTTTAATCAAATTGTTCTTCATGGCTTTGTCTAAGACATCAATTATTATTCTTTTCTCCCCAACCAAATTTATATGGAAATCTAAAGTCTCATCTAAGGTCAATGCCTTTACTTGGTTAGTAGGACACAAGAATGTAATTTACCAACAACATGCTACAGTTGAGAAGATCTTTCAAATCCCTTAGGGCTGATTGGTGTGTTCTATGTAAGGGGAGTGGAAAGTCTATTCATCATCTCTTTCTGCATTGTTCAATAACTTTAGGGTTTTAGTACTATTTATTTAGACTAGTCAGCAATGATTAGGCTCCACACAAGAGTATATGTGATATGATGATCATTTCATATAGAATTGGGGAGCTCCATTATAGGCAAGACTCTTTGGTAGACAGCTTGTAACACATTGCTTTGGATTATGAGGCGATAGAGAAATGCCAAAAATTTTCAGGATAAGTGGGAGACAACAGAGGGATTGTGGGATTTACTGTACTTCTATTCTTCTTTCTAGGCCTCGCGCACCAAGGCTTTTAAAGGCATTCCTCTTAATGTTATCTAACTCAACAGACTTGCTTTTGGTGTATAAATGAAAAGGGTTTATATATCCTTAAGAGGAGCTTAGTCAGAACTTCAACAGATGACATTTTTATATGTCACGTTGCAATCGAAACCTTTTGTGTAGATTCCTTGTATAGTAGAGAAGGTCGATCATATTATGATCAGGTCTTTTTCTAATCGTGGGGAGGACTCCTCATCCTTCTCATATTTTCATTAATATAAATATATACATCTTTTGTTTCAGATCAAAATAAATAAATAAAAGAAATTTGAAAGAAGTGTCAGCCACTGCCCATACCCAAAAAAAGAAATGGAAAAAAGAATCAAAGACCTTCTCAAAAGATGATTTTAGATTGATTAACAACAATGAACTTAATACACCTGATAACATATGGAAAACTTGCAATGACTTTCTGACGACAGTTTGTGTTCTCAACATTGGACTGCATCCCATCCATTAACCTGCAACCCACACTTAATAAGTGCCAAAGAGAGCATTGCTCTTTTGAAAATCTTCACAACCATTAATCCAACAAGGCCCAATTTCTAAAAGTAACCCACTTATACACAATCTTCCAACTGATGAGATCATCCTCTTCCAGACTCCCAAATCCCAAGCCGTTTTTAGTCTCACTAATAGGTATCCCAAAAATAGAGAGGAAGTAGGTAGTAGGGAAGCTAAGCCTTTTTTTCAACCACATCCTTAGATGCTCTCTCAACATTCAGTTCTAAAAAATCTGGGACTCTAAGATTAACTCAAGCATAATACCAAGAATTGTACATATTTTTGGTGTAAAAACAGTACAATAACCTGATACTAATTGGAATGTATAAGGTGGAAGGCATGTATGATTAAAAGATGTCAGTTGAGGGTACACTCCACTCTATGCAACTGTATGAACACTGACCAAACACTTGCACACAGGCTTCACAGAGTGCTTTCATTAAAAATAAAGCACAAATGTCAGCCCTCAAAAGAATCAAATTCTACAAGGCAATATGAAAATGGCAAATGTATCCTATAAAAGATCTCAATAGCATGAAGTAGGAAACAGGGATCATAACTTTGCCTTTGACGAGAAAAAGATCTATAAACCATAATGCTACAAGCATATTATGAAGAAAAGGAACTGGAATGACTAAAGAAAAACACATAAATTTTAGAAGAACCAACAGAACTAATTGGATGATGCAAGACCTTACTTGTAATGCTCCCCAAAGGCCAAGATTCTCCATGGAAAAAATCAAATTATCATGCATTCTCTGGAGCAGCTTTTTTGTGCTTCGGAGACTTTTGTGATCTTCGACGTTCCTTCTCAGTGATAATACACACTGCTCTTATCAAATTGAAAAATGAAGTAGCAAAAAGTGAGATTCTATTGGAATAAAAAAATAATAATTACTACCACGAGATTAAACCTTTAAAAGATAAAACAATAAAAAAATAAAGGTTACCTGGCTTTTTATCTCCTCAAGTTTTTTGCAAGTGCTAGATGTCATGTTTATGTCAGGATGATAACAATATACATTTATTTTAGGAGATGCCACAAATCTTTCCAATTCTTGCTGGTTTTCAACAGAATAAACCTATGCAATGGTGGAGAAAAATAATTAGAGATTCGTTACTGAAGTTGGTGAACATCTATATCAGCACCTGCATAACCAAAGTAGAAAAACCAAACAGCTGTATACACATTGTACACAAAGGTTCAGTTTGGGACCCAAATGATGACTCCCAAATGAATGCCCTGATGTCGAAAGGTTGGTCATCTGATAATGTCATGTTCATGTATCACATTCAATAGGACTGCAACAAAGGGTCCTGATTAATTCATTGTCACTTTCTGTAAGATCTGGAGGCAGTAAAAGAGGATCTCATGAAGAAAGGATCCAAAGGCAGTAACCATGCTTCTTTTCTCTAAATGTCATCCTTGATCATTTGATCTGAACAGTTCTTCAGTAGAACCTTTTTTTCTGCTTTGATAGGCAATTTTTTTCCCCTTTTTCTTTTTCTGAGATTTAAACCTAAAACCTTCCACACCCCCACCCTAACCCCTTGCCACTTGAGCCAGGCCTCAAGGGCATTTTCCAATTGGATATCTAAGTAGCAAGTCTCACTGCGTATGTGCAAATGAGGCATAGGGAATTCTCAAAAGGGGGGTCCAAAGATGTTAAATCAAGTATTCTTCAGCACGGCTGAGCATCATCCAGGAAGAGCTGAGGTTTGTCACCAAGTATTGCGGTAGGCCAGGGCTTGCTTGGCTTAAGCAAATAGCAGTTTTCAAGGCTTGGCCAAGCCATGAAGGCATGAGTTTCAAAGTAGAACACATATGTTAAAATAACTACACAGAAACACACACATGCAGACAAGGTACAACAATGCTTTGGATGAGCTCAACAAATGCCAGTTTGGCAAAGACCCATTAACCAAAATGAATTATCCTGGGCTTGGGCTCATCTCACAAGCTATTGATTAAGCATAAGTATTGCTGGTTCAGTCTTATTTTGACTATAATTATTTTGACAAAGGCAAATAAAAAAAATAAAAAAACAGAAGTTTGTTATATAAACTTGGCAGCTTCCATAACCCACCTTAGCATGAAGTAAGTTTTCAAGACTATTTATGCATTTTGGTAAATTTGCTTGATCAGAAGCACCTGAAATAATAGCAAATCCAGAGTAAGAAAGCAATGAAATAATATACGCGTTACTATTTCCAGGATAAGAACTACATAACAAAAACAGCTCAATGAAACATTAAAAAAAAAAACAAAAATCATCTACCAGTAAAGCGGGAAGAAAACAGTTGGGTGCAAATGAATTTACACCATCAAGTATAAAGTAGATGGAATGGTGGAACGGTACAAGGCAAGGTTTGTAGCAAAGGGGTATACACAAACATATGATGTCAACTTAATCATGACACTTAGGGTTTCCATAACTTTTGTCTTCCACCATCCAGAGAGAAAAAGAGTCATAGTCTTCACCCCCCTTTCCTCCCCACTGGAAGTGTGCCAAGAACAAGGTTGGGTCATTAGGCAGGCAGAAAATCGTGGGTTTACGAGACTTCCAACAACTTCAAGGTTGTCTTCAACAATTGGAATTTAAGGTTTGGGAACATCCAAACCTAAAGGTTAGTACTTTAACCCTAAAAGATCAATTTTTTAAAAAATAAGTATTGCTTCCATTGCTTAGATCTAAGATGTCAACAACTGGTACCAATAGTGAAGATGAACACTGTTAGAGCTCTACTGTCTGTAGCAACAAACTTACACTTGCCTTTGCAACAATTTGATGTCAAAAATGTTTTCCTCCATAACAACTTAGAAGAGGAAGTGTATATAGATGTTTTGTTGGGATTTGTCCACAAAATATAGACAAATAAGGTATGCAGACTCAAAAAATCCCTCTATGAGCTAAAACAACCTCCACAAGCTTGGTTTGGGAAGTTTACAAAGTCAATGATAACCAAAGGATCAAACTTTGTTTATCAAACACTATGCTCAAGGCAAGGTAACAACAGTAATTGTTTACATAGATGACATAGTGGCCACTAGAGATGATCTAGAAGAAATTGAAGGCTCAAAGCATATCTAGCAGATGAGTTTGAAATTAAGGTTCTATGAAGTCTTGGATACTTCCTCATCATCAAAGTCGTAAGGTCAAAACAAGGTAATTTTATTTCTTAGTGGAAGTATGTATTGAACTTGCTTAAAGAAACAGGCTTGTTGGGTTTCAAACCAGCTGAAACAACTATTGGGGCAAACCATAAACAAGGGACGAAAAATGAAGAACATGAAGATGACCAAGGTACTCATCAAAGAATGGTAGGAAAGCTGATTTATCCATCACACACAAGACCCAACATTGCATATGTGGTTAGTTTGGTAAGCCAATTCATGCATTCACCATTAAGCCTAATTTAGAAGCTGTGTACAGGATGTTCAGGTATCTCAAGGCAGCCCCCGATAAAAAGAAGTTCTGTTTCAAAACAATGGAGACCTACAGTTAGAAGCAAACACTAATTCAAATTGGGCAAGTTCTCTTATTGATAGAAGATCAACAAGGTATCGTACTCTCATAGGAGGGTATCTTGTCACCTACAGTAGGAAAAAGCAATCAACAGTAGCATGGTCAAGTGTTGAGACTGAATTCAGAGTTAGGGTCTAAAGGATTTGTGAGTTACTCTGGCTTAAAATAGTACTTACAGATTTTAAAGTTAAGATTCACAATCCTATGATGCTATATCATGACAACAAAGAAGCCATAAACATAGCACACAATTCAATCCATCATGATATAATAAAGCATGTGGAGATAGAACTTCACTTTATCAAAGAAAAAATTAGGCAGTGGACAAGTGTATACACCCTATGTTTCATTAACTATGCAGTTGGCTTTTTTTCTTTTTTCTTTTTTCTTTTATCTTTTTTTGATCAGAAACAAGAAATATATTAGAAAAGGAAAAAGTATAAGAGGAGGATGAGAGGTCCTCCCCTCTTAATACAAAAAACCATATAAAAGACTAAACACCTACCCTATACAAGAAGGACTATACATATAGATAGCCACATTTCTTTATTAAGATACAAGAGAGCTCGGATCTCAAGACATCCATTTATTAGGTGGTGTGATGCTGAAGTCCTCAAGACTCAAAATCTCTCATAGTTATCCACCTCTTTTGAATTACAAACTGAATACCAACTAAGTTGAATAACAATAAGTGGAATACCCCTAAAGGCGACTAAGTAAGAGGACCACAAGGATGAATAAAAGTAAATTAGACCCCACAACATCTCTTCTATTCTCCGTTTTTCTTCAAAGATGCTAGCATTTCTCTCTTACCACACAATCCAAACTATAGTGAGACAAGTGATTTGCCACAAGGTCTTCCTTTTGATGGAGTTCCCCAAACCTCTAAATGAAATAGTCATCATAACACAAATACTCCTAGGTGGAACCCATACCATATTGGCTAACTTGTGCCAAAGCCCCAATGTCAACAGGCAATGTAGAAAGAGATGGTCGATCGATTCTCCACTTCCCATGCATAATATATACCAATGACAACTAAGAGACTTGTAAAGTCTTCTCAACTGTAGCATGTCAATATTATTTACCCTCTTATGCACCACTAACCAAGAAAATGCCTTGACCTTTCAAGGGACTTTTGATTTCTATAAAAATTTTGTTGGAAAGAACAGAGAAGGATTTTATAAATTGGACAAGTTCTTAAATCTGAAGAGGATAAAAACCAAGTTCTTAAATCTGCAACAAAAGGAGATAAGTGCACAGAAGTAAGTGAGGATATGAGTCTTTCGAGGTTTTCAATTTCTATATCTGTGAGATTGTGACGAAAGTTAGGTTCCAAGAAAATGGAGAGGAGTTACCATGAATGGCTAAAATGGTGAGATTTTTCACTATGATAACTCTATAAAGGCCTAAAAATTGTGGAAGACATAGGTTGATCACACCACCAAACATCTTCCTAAAAAAGAATTCTCTCCCCATTACCCACCACAAGGCGAGTGAGAGTAGAAAAATGATGAAAACTAAAAAACTATTATAGCTACTATCCAAGTAGACTACAACCAAATTAATCCAACCACCATCAAAGCTAAGATTTCTAAGGAAAAATATAGGAAAAATCATTTACATAAGCTGAAACCAAAAAATTTTGGATAATCACTTAGAATATATTTTTCTGGAAAATCATCAAAAGTCCTTACAATAAGTAGGTTCTGCCCCTTTGTTACTTGCTCCAAACTCATGCTTCATCACAAATGTGAATAGTTGCAAGTAAGAAACCCAATGTGCATGCCTCTTGCTTAACTTTTGTTGGTTGTTGAGATGCTTTAAAGCTTCATGATCTATATGCAAAATAAATTCCTGATGTATCAAGTAATGCTCCTAATGCTTAAGAGTATGAATGATAGCATAAAATTCTTTATCATTAGTCTTGTACCTCCTTGTGTCATTCAATTTTTCACTGTAAAATGACACAGGCGTACCTTCTTGACTTAAAACATTAGCTCCCATCCCAATTCGGCAAGCATCACCCTCTACTTCAAAGACCCTTTTAAAATCTGGCAGCACTAGAACCGGGGCTGAGCTAAGCATCTCTTTAATCTTTTGAAAACTTTCTTCAGCTTGTTCTGACCATTGAAACCTCCCTTTATTCATGCAATCAGTTATAGGAGCAAGTATGGTGCTGAAATTCTTGATAAAGCATTTATAAAATGAGGTTAGACCATGAAAACTGCCCACTTCTCCCACTATTTTTGGTATTGGCCAGCTTCTAATTGCTTCAACCTTACTGTAATCAACTTTTATCCCTTCAGCACTAACCATATATCCCAGAAACAGCAAAGAATCAATTAAAAATATGCACTTTTTCATATTGGCATGAAGCTTTTCTCTTTTGAGAACATCTAATACTTCCTTCAAGTGCTGCAAATGAGCTATAAATAAGTATATCATCAAAATACACCACCACAAACTTTCCTATGCATGGCTTCAAAATTTGATTCATCAAACGCATAATGTGCTAGGTGCATTTGACAAACCAAAAGGCATCACAATCCATTCATAAAGTTCATGTTTAGTTTTGAAGGTTGTTTTCCAATCATCACCTTCCCAAATCCTAATCTGGTAATAGCCACTTTTAAGATCAATTTTAGAAAATACCTTTGCTCCATGAAACATATCCAGCATATCATCTAGCCTTGGGATTAGGTACCGATACTTTATCGTTATCCAATTTATTGCCCGACTATCAAGGCACATTCTCCCGGTACCATCTTTCTTTGGAGTTAATAGTGCTGGAACTGCAAATGGACTCATTGATTCCCTTATATGTACCTTCTGCAACAACTCTTCCACTTGTCTTGAAGTTCTTCATGTTCTTTTGGAGGCATTCTCTAATGTGGCAGGTTTGGTAGGCTGGCTCCTGGTATAGATCAATATAGTGTTGGATGCTTCTTTTTGGAGGCAATCCACTTGGTAGCCCTATAGGAAATACCTCTACAACTTCCAATAATGTCTTTGCTTCATTAGAAACATCTTGTTGGTCTTCTAAGACATCTTTTGCCAACAACAAAATGCAACTCCATTAGCTTCAAACTCATTTAAAAAGCATTGAACAATCACATAAGATTGTTCTTGTTTGACCTTAGACTTAACAAACTCTTCTTTCATCGGGGCAAGTACTACCTTAAGTCCATTTTTGTAGAAAGCATAAACATTCTTCTCTCCATGGTGGACAGTTTTATTTTCAAATTGCCATGGCCTTCTAAGTAACAAATGGTAGGCTTCCATTTCCATCACATCACATAGTTTTTCCTAATTGAGAAGGGAACAAGGCATTGCTACACTACTTCTACTTCACCTCCTTTCTTAAACCAAGCAACTCCATATGGCTTTAGGTGTGGTAGCACTTCCAAGTTAAGCTTCATCACCATTTCTTTAGAAACAATATTCTCACAACTTCCCCTATCAATAATAACATTGCAACACCTCCCATGTGAAGAGCATCAAGTTTTCAAAATATTGTTTCTCCTCCAATCGCTTTTTGACGCTTTTAAAGTTAACATGGAACGTCTTACCACTGAATTTGGAAAATCATGGTCTTCATATGTGACTTCATCTTCTGTTAATTCCAACAACTCTTCATCGCCTTGAGGTTCCATCACTACCTCCCCATTATCATTATTCTCTCCTTCATCTTGATCAATAAGTTGTTGGCTTGTTTTCAGCAATCAAAAGATATGTGACCGTCTTTTCCACATTTATAACTTATTACACTATGTCTCACAGATTGAAATGAGCTGCTACTATTTCCAAGAACAAGATTTCTCATTATTGCACGCCCTCAACCTTGGTTGCGAGATTGGAACTGAGTGTTTGATCTAGGATTCTGCAAATCATCATTCGCTGCCACTGATTTCTGTTTGGCATCTCCATGCTACCTATTATCCTCCAATTGATTAAGGCCCCTTACACTTTTAATCGAGTGATTGTTGGACCATCTTTGCTGACTTTCAACTTTCATTGCCAACTGAACAGCACCAAATAGCATCCAACAAGGTTGTAGCTCCACCAAATTTCTAACATTTGGCCACAATCCCATCAAATAATGATGAATGATCTACACTTCCGTTTCAGTTAGCTGTACTCTAGTCGGCATTTTGTAAAACTCATTAGTGTATTCTCGCACAAAACGTTGGCCTTGCTGAAGTGGTTGGTATTGCTGAAAAAGAATTCCTTCATAGTTCAATGGAAGGAATTGACTTTGGATTTGCTGCAGCATTTTAGTTCAACTCTAGATTTTCTCCTTTCCAGATTAGACTCTTGTCACTTGCACTAGCTACCACCAAGAGGAAGCATACCCCTTGAATTTTATAGCCACCAGCTTCACTTTTTTATTTTCTGGAAGATTTAGAAACTGAAACTTTCAACTTCATTCAACTAATCTAAGACCTCTACTGGTTGCTCCTCTCCAATACAGTATGAAATGTCTACCTTAATATTTAGATTTTAATCATGATCTATGGTATGATGAAATGTTGGTTGCCACTCCAAAGGTAAAACTCCACCTTCTTCATCTGAAAAGTCCCCTACAATTTGTTGGAACTCTCAATAGCAGGCTGATTTCTCAAATTCCTCTGCTGATAAGTTTGAAAAGTTTGCCTTGTTTGGCCTCCAATGGTGGAATTTGGAGCACCAAAAATACCAGCTTGCTCCAATTTGGCACATAATTGATTAAGTTGCTGCTGCAAGTTTGCAAACTCTTCTCTAGTTGGATTGTTTCCTGCTGGTTGTGATGCTGTAGCATTCAAATGATTCCCAGACCCAGCCATTGATTCAAAATAATCACAAATCTGGAACAGAGGCTCCAATACCAATTGATAAAAACTGAAAAGCTATCATAGCTACTATCCAAGTAGACTACAACCAAGTTACTCCTAACACTGTCGAAACCAAGATTTCTTAAAGAAAAATTTAAGAAAAACCCTTTGCATAAGCTGAAACCAGAAAATTCTGGAAACTAACTTAGTATATTTTTTCTAGAAAATTATCAAAAAGTCCTTACAATAAGTAGGTTCTTCTCTTTTATAATGATAACCCTCAACTCCTTTCTTATGGTTTCCAAGACACAATTAATAGCCTTTATTTATTCATTCACCATAGTTCTAGTAAAAAAAAAAAACTTACCATTTGACTTCTAATGTAATAAGAAACTTTTCTCATGCAAACCTTTGATATTTTCAAATTTGTCAAAAATTGTCTATTAATGACAACATCAAAAAATCCTAGAAAACTTATGTAATGGTCTTCCAAGGACATCTATATGACCATCAAACCAAAATATTAGCGTCCCATCCATAAGGATGTGTCCTATGTAGCCCATAACTTTCCTTAGGGAACCTCCATAGCCACTTCCCTAACAGAGCTCAATTTCTCAAAGAAGTCTTCCCAATCTCCAAACTCCTTTGGCCTACACGCTATGTTTCAACTAGTAAGATGATCTTTCTTTCCCTCCCCACCCCTTGACCAGAGAAAGTCCCTTTACAATTTCTCAATCTTTAAGGCTACTGATGTAGGGATTTTGAAAAGAGATACTAGAGATGTGTGACAAACATGAGTGTATTTGGGTTATTCTCCCCCCCACCAAAAGACAAAAAGGCTTATTCCCACCTATCCAATCTCCTCAAAATTCTATCAACCATTGGATCCTAAAATCCCCTTGACTTTGGATTCCCTCCTAAAGGAAGACCCAAATAGGATAAGGGTCATTCTAAAACTTTACAGTCAAACATCAAGGCCTACCTAGATATCATATCCTGGCTCATGTTGATACCGGAGAGGGTGCTCTTCTCTAAGTTGATCTTAAGCCCTAATAATTGACCAAGAACCAAGAGGATTAATGTGGAAATCCGGTATTATTTGAACAGTGATTTGTAGGATATTAGGGAAAGATTGAGGCCCCACTTGTGGGTAATTTGTGTGATTTTAATTTTTCCATATTTGTATTTTTTCCTTTTTTGTTTGCTCTCTATGTATTTGTTAAATAGGGATTTGTTTATGTAAAAAATACAATTTTGAATGAATGTTAGATAGATTCTCAGTTTCTACATGGTATCAGAGCAAGGTTTGCTCTAAAACCCTAATCAGTCCATGGCTGCCCAAAGAGGAAACAACCATGAGTCCAGTCAATCGGCAACCCATGAAAGAGTGTCGGAGATACACTCCTCAATGGGCCCCGTCGGTGCATTCGACAACTCCCCACTCCATCTTAGCATTGAAAAATTGAATAGCAAGAATTACAGAGAGTGGGCACAAGCAATCAAGCTCGTTATTGACGGAAAGGGAAAGTTAGGGCTTCTTACCGGCGAGACTCGACAACCACCTCCGACCGATGTAGCGGCATCCCAGAAATGGCAGTCCGAAAACTCCTTTATCACCTCATGCTTAATTAACTCCATGAAGCCAACCATTGGCAAGACTTACATGTTCCTCCCGACGACAAAGGATGTGTGGAATGCGATACGGGAAACGTATTTCAATGCCGAGAATGCTTCCCAAATCTTTGAAATCAAGACACGGCTTTGGCAGATGAAGCAAGGAGATCGAGAAGTCACGGAATACTACACCGAGATGCTGGGTTTGTGGCAAGATCTTGATCTCAACTGCGAAGAGGAGTGGGAGTGCATGGGTCACAGTGTGCGCTTCAAGAAGAAGATGGAGAACGAGAGGGTCTTCGAGTTCCTAGTGGGGCTAAACCGTGAGCTTGACGACATCAAGAGTAGGGTTCTTAGTCGCCGGCCATTGCCCTCCATCCGAGAGGTCTTCTCTGAGGTGTGGCAAGAGGAAAGCAAAAGGAGAGTGATGTTGGATCTCTCATTTAGGCCTAAGGCTTCAGCCCTTTTAACCTATGGGCCTCATGCTGCTACTGGTGGACGTGGGCCTCATGCTGGATCTAGTGGGGCCTCATGCTGCTGGATCTAGTGGGCCAAGCCCAAGACAGTCCAAGAGGACTTATTGTGAGCATTGTAAGAAGTTGGGCCACACTAAAGACACTTGCTGGACTTTACATGGCAAGCCCACAGATTGGAAGCCCAGACAGCCCAATAAAGCCCATAGTCTTCAGGCCTCCACCGAAACCCAGGCAGACAAAACACCCACCAAAATTCGTCAGTCAACTTCTAGTGTGGGGTTTAATTCCAACTAGCTTGCGAAATTATAAGCCTTTTTCTAATTTCCAAGCCTTTGGTATGTCTTCTATTACTTTGTCCTCTGGTTCTTTGGCCTAAAAAGGTACCTTTCTGACAGCACTTAGCACCATGTCTCATATTACTCCCTGGATTATTGACTTTGGTGCATCTGATCGTATGACTGATGCTCATCGTTTATTTTCTACATACTCTTCCTGTGCCGATAATTTAAAAGTAAAAATTGCATATGGTACTTTATCCCCAATTGCTGGCAAAGAGAGTATTCGTATTTCTGAGTTTATTACTCTCAACCCTGTCCCACATGTACCTAATTTATCTTGCAATTTGCTGTCTATTAGTTAGTTAACCAAAAAGTCTAATTTGTCAGCTAAATTCCTACCATCTCATTGTGTTTTTCAGGACCTATCATCAAGGAAGACGATTGGCAGTGCTAAGGAACGTGAGGGTCTATATTACTTCGACGAAACTGATGTGCATGGATAGTGTTCTCCTACTGTTTGTAATTCTGCATCTCGTCCTAAGGATAGTGAACTTTTGTTATGGCACAAAAGGATGGGTCATCCTAGTTTTCAGTACTTAAAACATTTATTTCCTTCACTATGTTCAAATAAAGTTTCATGGGATTTTCAGTGTGAAGTGTGTGAACTTGCCAAATACCACCGAGGCGTCTTTTCCTAAATCTAAGTATAGACCATCCATACCATTTACTCTAATTCATAGTGATCTATGGGGACCCTCATGTACCCTTAATAGGACCCATAAAAAATGGTTTATTACTTTTATTGATGATCACACTTGCCTGTGTTAGGTATATTTGTTGACTGATAAAACTGAGGTTCGATCAGTCTTCATGAACTTTCACTTTATGATACAAACTCAGTTTCACACCAAAATTCAAATTCTTCGTATTGAAAATGGTACTGAGTATTTCAATCACTCATTGAGCACCTATCTAGAAAGAAAATGGTATTATACATCAAAGCGTTGACACCCCTTAGCAAAATGGGGTTGTAGAATGGAAAAATAGACATATTCTTGAAGTTGCTCGTGCTTTTCTGTTTACCTCTCACATGCCCTCACAATTTTGGGGTGACTCCATTTTGACAGCCACATACCTTATTAACCGAATGCCTAGTCGGGTCCTATCTTTTGTCACACTCCTCCAGAAATTCCAAGAGTTTTTTCCTCACTCTAGACTCGATGCACATTTTCCACTTCATGTCTTTGGGTCCACTGTGTTTGTCCACACTCACAGACCTAAGCAGAACAAATTTGATCCCAGAGCGCTTAAATGTGTCTTTCTTGGCTACTATTCCACAAAAAAGGGCTACAAATGCTATGACCCAATTTCACAGAAGCTATATGTTAGCCTAGATGTCACATTTTTTGAGCATACTCCCTACTACTCGCTTCAGGGGGAGTCCATGAGTGAAACTAGACCACCCTTAACCTTTGACTATCTCGATGTTGCTGTGTTCGAATCCACTCCGTGCCTTATATCTACCCTTTCGCCTAATACAGAAGGACACTTAAACTCAGGGGGAGATACAGAATTACAGACAAATAGGGAAACACTTGTCTACTCAAGGAAGCCAAAATCAAAGTTCAATGAGACACTCATCTCCGAAGCACTAAAAAAATCAGAACCTGTGATAATTCCAACCCCTCGGGAGTCTGGCTCCAATTCTGATCAGGTAACAGATGACTTACCCATTGCTCTTAGGAAACAACCTCGTTCATATACTCTCCATCCTATCTCGAAATTTGTGTCTTATAATACTCTTTCTGCAAAATGTCGTGTTTTTACAACTAACCTTGATAGAATCCAAATTCCTAAAAACATTCAAGAAGCCTTGGAGATTCCAGAATGGAAAGAGGTAGTGATGGAAGAAATAAGGGCATTGGAAAAAAATGGGACTTGGGAAGTGATGAATTTGCCAAGAGGGAAGAAACCAGTGGGCTGTAAATGGGTATTCACAGTGAAATATAAGGCGGATGGCACAGTAGAACGATACAAAGCCCGCTTGGTTGCAAAGGGGTTCACTCAGACCTATGGCATCGACTATACCGAGACATTTGCACCAGTGGCAAAGTTGAACACTATATGAGTTCTTTTATCCTTGGCAGCAAATCTTGACTGGCCACTCCATCAATTTGATATCAAGAATGCCTTTCTGAATGATGAACTGGAAGAAGAAGTGTTTATGATGCTACCACCAGGGTTCTATAAGGAAGAAGAAGAAACCAGGGTATGCAAATTGAAGAAATCTCTTTATGGTCTCAAGCAATCACCCAGAGCATGGTTTGATAGATTTGCAAAGGTGATTAAGAACAAAGGATACCAACAGGGGCAGTCGGATCATACTATGTTCTTTAAACAATCCAACGATGGAAGGATGACCATTCTAATCGTGTATGTCGATGGCATCATTCTCATTGGAGATGACATTGGAGAAGTGGAAAGGTTGAAGAAGGTCTTAGCCATATAATTTGAGGTAAAAGATCTGGGTCAAATGCGGTATTTCCTAGGAATGGAGGTCGCCAGATCAAGTAAGGGAATTAGTATTTCCCAAAGAAAGTATGTACTTGACTTGTTGACTGAGACTGGCATGCTGGGATGCAAGCCAAGCGATACCCCTATCAAGGCAAGAAACAGGACGGAAAGCGACGGAAAACCCGTGGATAGAGAGAAATATCAGCGACTAGTAGGTAGACTGATCTACCTTTCTCACACTAGACTTGACATTGCTTTCGTCGTAAGCGTGGTTAACCAGTACATGCATTCACCAAAGGAAAGTCATCTGAAAGCAATGTATAAGATCCTCAGATACCTAAAGAGTTCTCCAAAGAGAGGACTATTCTTTAAGAAGAGTGATAGTAAGAAGGTAGAAATCTATACAGATGCAGATTGGGCGGGATCAGCAGATGACAGAAGGTCTACTACAGGCTACTGTACCTATGTCTGAGGGAATTTAGTAACATGGAGAAGTAAGAAGCAGAGTGTAGTAGCCAAAAGCAATGCTGAAGCTGAATTCAGAGCAGTTGCACAAGCATGTGTGAAGGACTATGGTTGCCAAAACTGTTGGAAGAACTACACATTACAATAGAGTTCCCCATTAAACTCTATTGTGACAACAAAACTGCCATTAGTATTTCTCATAATCTTGTTCAGCACGACAAGACCAAACATATAGAAGTGGACAGACACTTTATAAAGGAAAAAATTGAGAAAGGGATTATTTGCATGACTTATATCCCTACAAGGGACCAATTGGCCGATATTTTCACCAAAGGGTTACATAAATCAAACTTTGAAGATTTTATTTGCAAGTTGGACATGATTCATATCTATGATCCAACTTGAGGGGGAGTGTAGAAATCCGGCATAATTTGAATGGTGATCTGTAGGATATTAGGGAAAGATTGAGGCCCCAATTGTGGGTAATTTGTGTGATTTTAATTTTTTCATATTTGTTTTTTTTTTCCTTTTTTGTTTGCTCTCTGTGTATTTGTTAAATAGGGATCTATTTATGTAAAAAATACAATTTTGAATGAATTTTAGAAAGATTCTCAGTTTCTACAATTAACTTGAAGTTTTCCAAGTTTTCTAGAGAGGCTTTAGAAAAGAAAATGGTGTCATTTGCGAATTGTAAAAGAGACACTCTTGTCCTATCTCTGCCCACTATGAACCCATTTGTTAAACCACTCTCCTTTGCTATAATCATCATCATCCGCCACAATGGTGAAAAGGAAAGGAGAAAGAGGGTTTCCTTGTCTCAAACCTCCATTTGGCCGATGTATTCACCAAGGGGTTACCAAACTCTACATTTCATCAATTCCTAGACAAGCTTAAAATGCAAAATATCTTTGCATATCTGCTTGAGGGGAATGTAGGAATATTTGACAATATTATGACTTAATTCTCCTTCCTAAAATAGATTGTATGACTGTGTAAGTTAATGTAAAGCTGTTAAGAGTTATTTGTGTAATTCCCAGAAATCTGGTGTGATTAGAATACGTAGTTGTATTACTATTTTTAGGCCTTAGAAGTCTACCATGTGATGTATCATGTATTATAAACTTGTGTAACTATTTAGAGAAAAATATGAGAGAAAAAAAGGTTTTCCATCTCAGTCTTAAGAAATAAATATATTTTCTTAATTCTGAAATCTAACTTATTCAAACATAAGAATTAGAATCATTAAATCCCATCACGTTCACTTCTAGCATTCATTTCCCTAGGAATACAATTCCTATTCCACCTATTCTGCAAACCAAACAGGACATTAGATATAAATTGAAATCCACCACTTTCTTAACAATTCAACCTAATATGACATCCAATTCCAAGTTATTCAACCTCATTCATTCTCCATTGTCCACAATTGTACAAGGGCTTTAAATCAACATTATGATCATCTTCCCCACAACATTAAGATCTTCAACACCCCTAATCTTCAACACCCCTAACAATCCTTATTACCACTCCTCCCCCCCTCCAACCAAACTGGCAAACCCATATCAAATAAAAACTGAGGCTACTTCCAACTTCCATCAAATCTACTACCACTACTCCCAAAAAAGTTATAAATACACAACCTAAACTACGCTAAAAGGGGCAGACCAGATGCAAAGATAGACACCCAAACCGACCGATTCTTTGTCTCTAGAAGTGCCTAAGCCCACAACTCCCTAGTACTGCCACTTAGCCTCCCTCACTGGCTCCACCTGTCATAGACCAATCCTTACCTCAATGGGATTCATGCTAATTTGTTGTCCAACTCAATTCCCACCACTAACCTTCAATCATGCACCTCACTTAGACTTTCATTCGTTTTCACCCCACCTTGGATTCACCACAGGAACCCCAGAACCAGATAGCTCTCATACCCAAAGCACTATGGGGTCTGTAAGAGTAAGTGCAATGGATGACCTAATAGGAAGAAGAAATCAAGCATAGTCCACACCAACTATCTACTTTTTTTTTTTTGGATCAGATCCACACCAACCAAAATCAAACTATAATTTTATGGAATTAAAAAAAATTTCAGTCCACCTCAAGTCTCTCTTCAAAGTTATAGCCCTACTACAAACTTCCCACATACCTTACCGATCTCTTTAAAAAGGCCGCAACACTTGAGATGAATGGGCACCTCAAAACCCTACCCATATTCCATTCTGGAACCTGTCTATTTTACAATTCATTTTCTCTTTAAAATATAAAATGCCTTTTATCGAAGGTGTACTGAAGCCCACTTCACTGCCCCTATTACATAACAAAGCTTGATCTATATCAACCTCCACAAATATACCAGATGAGCTGCAAATGGAACAGCTGTAGATGTATACCTTCTAATAATTAACTTAATAATCATAAAAAGAATGCACAGTTTCAAGGGCACTCCTCTTAGTGTTGTTATTCAGCTCCATTGGAACTTGGAGTGTAAACAGAGGTTTTAATACAACAAATCTTGGAGCAAAGCTTCAGCCTCCTTTTGTAGATGCATTAATTTCTCAAGAGAACAGAGCCTCTTTTCTTTTGTGTAGCTGTGTGTGGTATATAGAAGGCATTTATACATCAGATCCATTGATTAGAGTTTGCATATTTGGGAAGGATTTCCCATCCTTCTCATGTATTTCTAACTTTGTAGTTAGTATTAATGAATTTTTGCTTTGGATCGAAAAAAAATGGACAGTTGTATTACCTTTCCCTACAACTGGAGATGCAGTCATGCCAAATATGCGGGGTAGTCTTGTGGAGCTGGTTTTGTAGAAGACCTGTATAATTGTCAAGATAATATATGTTCCAATAAATTATACTACGCCAACAGGAAAGGAAGTTATAGAAAAAAAGAATTGTATGATTATTAAAATATTGAAGTAGCTCTTTACTTTCATGATTTCCGCATAAGGATGATTACTTTGAACTTGTGCATGATGACACTCATCAAATATCAACAGGGCAATTAGCTCCATTCTGATAAAGCAGTGGTATAAACCACGTAGTAAGATTTGAGGGGTCATAACAAAAACCTGCAATTCAGATTCACCATAACTAGAAAATATAAATCCAAGGATCTCTTAGTAGTCATGAGAACTGCAATTTTTTATTGGGAGAAAGAAATATGTTTCTTCAAAATGACTGACAGTAATAACTCAATGGCAGCCCTACAAAGAAATTAGAAAGAAAAAATAATGCAGAAAAATGTATGAAAAATTCCACCAGAGATTAGCTAACTTCAAGTAATATTTCTGAAGACTTATTTACAAGAGAGACTGGCAAACTTTATCAGATGATATGCAAGAGAATATTTCTATGAAAATGGTAAAAACAAATAAAGTGAAGAATGACGGAGAATTTTCTTGAAAAAAGTAGAAGGCCAAATATCATTCAGATAATTGCTTTTTACAAATTAAATATACAGTATTAACTGAAGGAGCATAGCATCCAGCTTCTTGTACAAGCTAAAAGCAAAATTTTCAACTTCCTAGGTGACAGGAGGATCCCTATTTTCCAATGGCATGAAGATCCTTACATTCTTATTTTCCTTGTAGGTCAGTGCAGTAATTTTGCTAATCTGGATTTCTGGGGCATCCAATATTTTTCATCCTCCAGATGCAATTTTCTCATTTCCATTTCAATCCATCCTCCATTATCATGCAACTCCTCATACAAGCCTTCTTCAAACTCCATACGCAACAGCTATTCAAGCACTCCAGCAACCTCATGGATATCACCCATAGAACTTGGTCCACCTTGTGTAACCTTTACCTTTTAACAACAATGTTCCCAACCTACAAACCCTCCTCTTGCACCTTGATTTTAAAGGATTTTGAATGCACCAAGAGTAGATCTTTCAAATCCATCAATCCTTCTCTCTTTTTGTTTTTCCTCTTAACCCAATTTGTACCGTAGGTTTGTTGTTGCTATTAGAGGTGTGTGAGTATTAGGTAATCCAAGGGACATGATAATCAGTGCATTGTTTAGAAACCATATGATAGGATAATTAGATTCCGAAGCTAAATAAAGGTAGTTGGGCAATTGAAGGAGGGATCCTAACTTTGTAGAGAGGATTAACCAAAGCAACCTTTTTTAGAGTAAGTAGTGTCTAGCTGAACAAGGGTTAAACTGTTGTTCTCTCTTGGTACCATTGAGCGAGTGGAAGTTTTAATGTCACGTGTTAGTGCAATCAAAATAAAATAAAAATCATTTACATACAAAGGTAAACAAAGTTTTAACGTGGTTCAACTAACTATGCCTACATTCAAGGATGAGGAAGAATAAATTCACTATACTAAGAGAAATTATAGAGGAAAGAGAAAATAAATACAATTCTTGAACCCTGAAAAGTCTCAGGTCTCCTCACTCCTAGTCTCCACACCATAAACCTTGAAACAAACTCCACCTCAAGCCATGCCCCATTGGATGTCTCTCACTCTTCCACACATCTTCATTACTTCATATAGTTTTTACAAGCAATCTCAATATCATAATTTTTCCCCCTCATATCCTAAAATGTTTATAAAGATATTTCTATTTTTTTTTTTTATTCCATAGAAAACATATTTTCACAAAGAAATACTAATATAGTCTATATAATATTATTTACCAAAAGACTATGTACTAAATGGAAATTTGAGAAACTTACAATGTCCTAAAATAAGATGGTTTTTGCATATAAACTCTTGGATTTGTAGGATAGTTGACCATTAAAAAGGTCTAAGGGTACTCTGCCTATTGAAACTTAGAATGGCCAACTAAATAGCACATCAATTAGCTAAGCAATGAGTTGCTCTATCAAAGGTGTTTGTTGGGGATTCTCTACAACAAATTTCCTTAGTTGTTTTAGAGCCTTTGAAAGGGTCTTTATATATTTCTTATCAATTTTTTTTAGGTGGTTGTTTATGCTTTGGCAGTAGTAGTAACCTCTTTCTTCTTATGGTTTGATTAAAAAGATATTCATCCTTCCTTGTATTAGTTTTTCTTCCTTGATAGAATGTTTTGTAACCTATCTAAAAAACAATGGTCTTCTGCATTAAATTGGTGTTACAATATCAAAGAACAACAATATGTAAAGGATTGAATACCTATAACAATAGCCTCACCTTCAACCAAGAATGAAGAACAATTGAAACAAGAATAAAGACCGCTAGATCCAACAAAATATGGAAAACTATGAACCTTCAAATGAATCAACTAGCATTACTACCTCATATTGTTCAAACTCTTTCTCCCAATCATGGTGAGTCCTCAAGCGCCTAGAATTCCCACAATAGGTTCCAACTTTGAAATCAATAGATTCTTCGATAACTCTAGCTTGCTACAAAATAATTACAACCATAAGTGATAAAAAGACATATACAAGATATTTAATTGTAACATCACAAGTAAACATAAATGCCAAATATAGCTTAAATAAAAAATTAAATCTTGTAAAAAATTGTGATCATCTTGCATAAGGTATATCCCTCACAATTACTGAACATAGAAGAATTAGATATCCCAAGCAAAAGCAAAAGCAAAAGCAAAAGCAAAACACAATTTAAAAGAGAAACAAAAATATAAGACAGAAACTCTATGCCTCAAAACAAGGAGGGGGGTTTATTTAGGGTAGGAACCTCAAAAATATATCTAGCAATATACCATCACTCTTAGCTAAAAGTTGACCACCAGTCAATCACTAGTTGACCAATCTCGATTTCCAAATAAAAGAAGAGACAATGTTTCTAGAAAAAGCATGGAACCCCCTCATCTAATGAGAAGGCCACCAAAGACCTCTGCCTCCTGAGGAGGCCAATGAGAAAATAGCCATAAATCCCCTCCCATGAGAAGGGTCATCATAAACAAGCCAGAAGCCATGTTATACCTTCCCCAAGAGTTGGATCCCTAATCTATTCATTCTTAATGATCTTTGAGAGGAAATGCTCATGATAAATGCACTTTAGGTTTGCCTTTTTTCTCTGGTTATTCTTATGTGAATGATCTTTGCCCCTCTTTGTACACCCTTGTATGAAATGCTCTTTAGTATCTTGATTATGTTTAGTTTTATCAAAAAATGATGATGATGGTCATAATAATAATAATAGGAATAATAAGAATAATATTAACAACAACAAAAACAACGATAATAATTATCACCCATCAGTTAAATTGAGGACTGTAGTTGGATTGTATAGAGGGAAACAAATGTTAGGATTTTTTAGGACAAGGTGAGGACTTTAGAGGCTATTTGGGATATCATTCATTTCTTTGCCTCCGTTTGGGCCTCTTACACTACAACTTTTAAGGGCATTCTCCTTAATGTGGTTCAACTTGATTGGCTATCGATGTGTAGTTGGAAAGGTGTGGGGCTAGCAAGTAGTCATCGCTTGAGAGGAAATTATTCATTTTCAGAGCTATGATTTGTTTTTGTATATTCCCATGTGGTATTTTACTGTTATATAAGTTTACTTAGTACTTCGGAGGTATACCTTCTGTTTGGTTCTTTGTTTTTTTGGGAGGATTCATCATCCTTCTTTTGTACCTCATGGTACCTAACTTAATTTAATACATTGTTATTTCCGATCAAAAAAAAAAGAGCACTGTAGTTTCAAGGGTGGGAACCGCCATATGGCAAAGCAGCTCACCTGTTGAACTAGAGCCACTGTAGGAGCAAGAAAGACACAAATATTTTTCTGGGGTTTCCTTATCAAATGACCCAACGCGTGTATAAGCAACACAGCTATGTGGGTCTTCCCACAACCGGTCCCCATATAAACAATAATATTCTCCTCCAAAGCTTTCTTACACAGCTCCAACTGATACCTGCCAAAGAAACAAAAATGAAGTCAATAAATTTCATTTATACCCATGCTTGGTTACAACAAAAAGAAAGAGGAAAAACAAAAGGTGGAAAAATAAATAAATAAACACCATTGCCACTAATTTTTTCTCTTTTTAACGCCGAAGAGTTCACTAAACCAAAAGCAATGCTTGTGTACAATTCTCTTACGAAGTCACTCCGATCTTTCAATTTTCCATTTGGATGCTTAGAGAACTAAGGAAGAAGAAATAAAACCTCGAATTTTATCCTCCATGCCCATTGGTTTCCAATTAACGAAAAACTTCCTTCAAATAACCGCAAGGCTCCGTTTTTCTCCTCGAGTCCAAAACAAAGAAAAACCCAGGACTCAACCCCTTTCTCGACATAAAGTTTTCTCACCGACCAAAATTACTATCACCACTACCTACCTCCATTTTCTCAGCAACCAATCACAGACCCACTAAAACCCCGCACAACAAAGAAACCAAATAGAAAAGAACAAATGGCATACCCTCTCGCTATTGTCCTCGGATCTTTCTTAGAACTCGAAGCTCCGGAACTCGATCCCTCTCCTTCATCGGCCGCAAGTCCGGTAATGGGCAAGGCTGCAACGGTGATCCCCGGATCGCCTCCACCGGGAGCTTGGCCTTTGGCCATAGCTGTAGTCGGCTGAGTGTTCAAGCAACGGTGGAGTGTTGTCCCAGCTCCCGACACGGGCGGAGAAACCAATTCCCTGTCTTTCTCCCTCTCGCTGGCTCGCGGTTTTTGCCTGTTTTTTGAAAAACGGGACTGAAGGACCAACGTAGGCGAAAGGAAGCCAGCGCAAGAATAACATATGGGAGTCAATGTCAAGTCAATACGACGTCGTTGCAATGGATTTTCTTTGTATTTGCATTTTCATTTTAGCTTAAAATTAAAAGAGGGAAACTATTTATATATATATATAGTTGGATATAAAAAATAATTTTCTATATTTGATTTATCATAAAAAAATAAAAAATAAATTAAAATTCATATAATGTTAAATTATTTAATCCTTATATAAAAAGATAAAATAATTTTTAAAAACAAGTAAAAACAAATTATCTATTTTTCTTCATTTTATTTTTTCTTTTTTATTTTTATATTCTTTTTCTTATATTTTTCTTTAAATTTTTCAAAATCCAAATATTTAAAATAAATAAACCTGTGACAAAAAGTATTTAAAAAAAACTCAAAAATGTTATTGTTAAAGCTAAGTTTGAAAATGGTATTCTCGCACTCGCATCAATTTTACACTTTTCTAAGATAAATTTTAAAACTTTATTCATATTATCTTTTACAGGCATTTTACAAAAGGTTTCTATTATATAATATACCAACAAAATCCTAAAATGCTAACGTTACCAACATTATTTGAAAGTTTAATGTAATTTTATTTGGATAAAACTTTTTATTATGGTTTCATATCTATTTTTAAGAAATATGACATCATAATAGATATGAATGACGTATTATTGTTTTGTCATTATTAATTTTAATAATTTTTATGTAAATATAAAAGGTTTGAGTAATCTCATAAAATAGGAATCATAAAAAGAAAAATAATTTGTGGGTATTTGACAAACCAATTTAATAATTTAAAGTGACTTAATAACTTAATTTAAGTCATGAAGTAAATTAAGTATATTTGATAAAATAACTTAATGATATGATTTAAAGTCAAAAATAATTTTAAGTAATAAATAAAAATAATTAACTTATTTTCAAATCAACATTTTTATTTTACTTTTTTTTCTACCATTTACTTCACCTACTTCTACAATATCTTTTTCTATTTTAACATCTGTTGTTACTTAACCTCATTTGCCCTAATTATTATTTATAAGAATGAATATGTTAATTTGATGATTTAAAATAAATTTTAAATTATTTTATCAAACAACTTTAATACTCAAATAAAAATTAAGTAATAAGTTTTAAGTCAATAATTTAAATATAATTTAACTTAAATTATTAAGTAATGAATATTAAATTTTACCAAACAGCCCATGAACTTAATTAGCACTGTGTATAATGAGTTTGAATTAAAAAAAAGGGGCATGAAAAAAAAAGGTGATTTGATGTAATTAATAATAAATATGATTAAAGTGATGAATTTTGTTTTATAGATAGAAAATGAAAGAAGACGTTAAAGGAAAATATTAAGAAAGATTTCAAATTAAAAAGAATTAAGTCAAAAATAAAATAAAATATGAATTTCTTATAAATAGAAGATGGGAATGGACATTAATACTTACATATGAAAAGAAGAAAAAAAACACCAAATTTTGAGAGAAATGAAATGAGAAAATAAAATAGAAAATTTTAATAAATAAAAAATGGCCTTAGAAATGGTGCTAATAGAATCTTTTCTGCTTTTACTTGGTGGGGAAGCAAACTATCATACTTATCCCAAAGATGGGTCATTGTCCTATACATCACCTTTACAAGAAAAAGAGAGAAAAACAAAAGGGTTTGGAATAAAGGAAAATGGAGTAACTTAGAACCAAATACTTGAGACTTCTTAGTTGAAAAGTTGTGGATTCTTATTCTAATTTTTTTATAAACATAAAGAATAGGTGTGATTTGTCATACCCATTTAAAAGCGACAGTAAATATGTTTTATATATATACGTTTTTCTTTAATTTGTATTTATCAAAATCCTGATTTCATATTAAATTTTTAGTAGATTATTGCACTATAAAGTCTTTTAAGTAAATATTATTTTTATTAGGTATTGAATATTGAATCTATTGTAATACTTTTATTTAATGGTTTGTAATTATTGACTAATCAGAATGCACTTCTTTCTAGTTTAGTAACATGTTGAACATAAAAAGCAGCACACTTTTAAGAAAATTTTGAGGGACAAATCAATTTTTTTTTTAAACAAATGAATCAATTTCTTAATTAAAATATTCTAAAAGCTTTTCATTCATTTATATCAGCTTAGTTTTGATAGGTATTTTTCACTCATCAAATTTTTTAATATAAGGTAAACACTAACTTCAAGTTTCTTTCTTTTTCATAATACATTTGGAAGATCAAAACAAATTTCTTTTTAAAAAGAATCTTAAGTATCTTTTATTTTCTTGTATTGAATTTCTTTTGATAAAAAGTTTATGTGAGTTTGTTTCCTTTGAATTAAATTTATTTATTTATTGAATCATTTTGTACTTAACGTATTTATTTTTAGGATAATGAGTATATAAAAAAAAAGATTGAATTTCTTAATATTCTAGTTTTTAAACATTTTTTTTACTAATTTTAAAGGGATAGATTAATGTAATAAATGAAATTCCTAAGATTAAAGGTTTAGTTATAAGAAAGATTCCGACTTAAAAAGAATTAAATAAAAAATAAAATAAAATAAGAATTTCTTATAAATATAAGATGATAATGGACGTATGAAAAAAATACTAAATTTAGAAAGAAATGAAGTGAAAAAATAAAATAGAAAGTTTTAATAAATCATAATGTAAATTGGCCTTAGAAAGTGTTGATAGAATCTTTTCTACTTTTACTTGGTGAGGAAGCAAATTATTTGACTTTTACAAAAGATGGGTCATTGTTCTCTCCACTACCTTGATAAGAAAGAGCAAGAAAGAGAAAAAGGCTTGGAATAAAGTAAAAGATAGTAACTTGGAACCAGATGCTTGAGACTTCTTTATTGAAAAGTTGTGGACTTTTATATTAATTTTTTGTAAAAATATAAAGAATAGGTGAATTAATAAGATAATTGAGGTTCAGTGGGCTTAAATTTAAATCAATTGATAAACCAATGATCCATGACCCATGACCCAAAACCGATGTTATTTGGGTTTTGTAATTATGTTTTGTAGTGAGTCAAAACTCTTAATGAACATGGTAGAAAAGCCGTGACAATAGAATGGTAGACTCATATTTAGCGGGTTTGTGATCCGATCATTTGATTGATTTTTTTTTTTTTTTTTATTACATGTACATAGTGTTCGGGAGACTCAATAGATGATTGTTCTATTTATATCTAGTGGATGAGTATAATCTGATCATAAAATTTAAAAACATGATAGATAAAATCATGGATTACTCATTCACCACTTTTGTCCTTCTAAATTGTTCTATAATCAAGATTGAGCTTACAAGTGATATCAAGATAGATTAAATTTTTTTAAAATTAACTATTTTTCGATTCTTGAATTATGAAACCACAGAGAGTTAGATTATTTATCAACTATCCTCAATTTTTCAATAGAATAACTACTACCCCTACTAGAAAGTTAGGGATGAAAAGTTTCCTTAAAGTGCAAGGAGAGCATGTTGAATGCAATGGAATATAGGTGGTTACCTCCTGTATCTGTGGACAGGAATGGGAGATCTACTTGCAAGACCAAACTTGAGCAAGAATATAATAAGATTGACAATTAAGAAAATGAAGTTTATGCCAAAGCTTTTTATTATATTTTTAATGGTGTGAGTTATGACAAATTCAAAAGGATGGAAACATGTACAAATATCAAATAGGCATGGGGTTAGTTGTAACTCATAAACTGTAAATGCAAACTGCTAAATTTGAAAGCATTAGAATAGATGAAGAAGATAAGTCATTTTCAAAATTCTATGTTGAATTAAGTGGCATTGTGGATTTTTGTTTTAACTTAGGTTAAAATTTTCTAATTATAAGGTAGTTAGGAAGATATTGAGATCTCTCCCTCCGAAATTTAAGCATAAATTAATTGATAGAAAATAAAGTAATAATGTGAATAAAACTGAATTTAAAATTAGATTTTGTTATGATTTTTATTTTTTTCTATTTTAGGTTGTCTTTCAATTCCTATTTTCAAGGGAGAATGGTTAATATCTCTTTGCCTATTTAATGTAATTTTGATTTACTAAAAAAAGGAGCATATTTTATTTTATCCTCAAAACCTTTGTGGTATCAGAGCTTTATAACCAATGTTCATGGTGAAAACAACCATGATGGGACCAATAGAGGGGATGTCTAAAAAACTCAACAAGTTATTCCACCATTGGAGATATCATTGAATGGACAATACCATAGTAACATTAATCTGAACCAACATATTATGAACCATAGACTAAATGATTCAAATTTTCTAAAGTGGTCCTAGGCGGTCAAATTTTATCTGTGAGGAAGGAAGAAGATAGGTTATTTAACTGGAGTGATTAGCCAACTAAAGGAAACAAATGTAACATTTGAGAATTGGGATTCTGATAATTCTCTTGTGATTGCATGGCTTCTCAACTCAATGGAATCTGAGATCTCTCAGCCTTACATGTACTACCAAACGACGAAGGAAGTTTGGGACTGTATAAAGGTGGTGTACTTTAACCTTGGAGATTCTTCTTACAAACTAGAGATTAGAACCCAACTTCATGGCCTAAAACAAGGAGATCAAACTGTTACGTGATACTATCACAATATAAAAACTCTTTGGCATGGATTAGATCTTGTTATTGATATGGAATGGAGTTGTCCTACTAATAACACAAGGTACTAACCATTTCTCGAGAATGACCGTGTTGTGGACTGCAAGTCTAAACAAGAAACTTGATGATGTAAAAGGACGAATAATTGGAAGAGAGTTGCTACCTAATTTACAAGTTGGTTTTTTTTTTTTTTTTTTTTTTTTTCCCGAAGTTTGTAATGAGGAAACACGTCGTACAATCATGGGTAAAATACCATTTTTCTCTAGATCCACCTTTGTCTCTTTTGGCTTAGTTTGTTGTGAGGCACGCTTTGAGAGGCAAGAGGCAAGATGTGCACGCATGATTTGAAGGTTGACGATAGTAATTGACCTTTGTGGGAATTCTGTATAGTTTTATACTGGTCACTTGCAGTTGTGTCTTTGAACATGGGACTTAAGCCTTTTGAATATAGGCAAGTTTAACACTTTATCCTGTTTCCTTATTTATTTATTTATTTATTTTTTATTTTTACAATATTAAATATTCTATAAAGTGAATAAAGGGGGATGATTTGTTTTTCGAAAATGACTGAAGCGGGCTGCTTTTGGGGTTCAAAAAATTGCCACAAGAAGATATGATGTAGATGTGAATAAACTGTAAACCTACTGTTTGTTGTAGAAGAGAATGTCAGGATTCAACCCTGCCACAACAGGTTCATAATCTTTAATGTCCGCATCAAAAAATGGACAAAAAACACCAACATGTATTGTCTTTGTAAAATTCTTTTGGGCTGAACATGAACGGATGTCTGGTTCAAATCAAACCTGTAAGATGATCTTGGTACCGATTAATGGCGAATCAGAATCTACCAAAAAAAATAAGAAAGGCAAATACAATAGTTAAACCTTTTTCTTTAATATGATGCTTTAAGAATACACAAACTTATATGTTACTATTTAACAGCAAAATAGTTATGGGGATTATGATAAGCACAAGCTATCAACAAAGATAAAAAAACAAACAGCACTCCTATCAGCTAATTAACTACTTTTTATATCTGTTGATGGTTCTTTCATATACCTAGTGTTGTGCAAGTGCCTAGCACTTCTCCTTTCAAAAGTTCTCCTGTTTCTTTGTGACTTCAAACCCGATAAATCTTTGTGACTTCAAACCCGATAAAAGATTTAATACATCTTCCATGGAAGGTCTGTCAGATGGTCTACTTCTAGTGCACAACAAAGCAACTTCAAAAACCAATTTTATCTCCTCCTGCATGGAATCTGCAGACCCCACTTCATTTTCATTGTAAATCTCTCTTAAAAGAGCCTCCCTTGGCTTGCTCTGTATGCTTCCTCCTGCATTTGTTAGCCTACCATTTGTTATAGTTTCCATAATCACCTCTCCAAAGCTGTAAATGTCGGTGTAGAGCTCCTCTTTTATTGCAGGATTGAATTCACCTGTCAAAAGAAAAAACCAACCTTTAAGAACTGGTTCCTTCCTGAAAGCAGATTAGGAGGAGATATAGGTAGGGCAGCATCCTAGTAAGAATTTAATATCCTGGAATAATGGTATTCTGCAAACCATGACTGTTGGCAACACAATCAGACATGTCTTAGAGCTTTTTAAAAAATAGAACAAGAATTTGTGATTTGCTAAAAGCCTATGAGGTATCTGTATGGGCATCTTAGACTTCTCTCAAACTGGGTATCTTAGAATTTACGATCATAGGTTTAGTTTGTTTGTTTTTCATATTGAATCAGTAATTTTTGAAGATTAGAATCCATAGAACCTATTGTATGTGTGCCACATAAAAGACATGAATAGTAAAGCATACCTGTTTCTGTCCTAGAAATGGTTGATGGAAGTGAAGCTTTGTTCAATTCTGCCAGAAGTTTGAATCCAAATTCTGCCAGATGGGGTTCCATATTTTCATCAAACAATATGTCACTCGACTTCAAATCACCATGGGGTATTGCAGGGTAGCATTCATGATGAAGATAGTGAAGTCCCCTTGCAATTCCAATTACAATTTTGTACTTGGCTGTCCAATCCCTTTTCATTCTGATCTTCTCAGCAAGATTTCCATTAGGCAAGTAATCATATAAGAGATATGCCACATGCTTGTTATAGCAGAAACCCAGCAGTCTTATCAGATTCTTGTGCCTTGCATTGCCTATTCGGGTTATGAATTCTGACATAACCTTCATTCTCTTTGCTTCCCATTCAATCTTCTTCACTGAAACTGTTATTCCTGTGGGCAGAACTGCTTTGCAAACTGAAGAGGATAATGGTGGTGTTGTCTCCATGGATTCTGTAGAACTAAAACTCCTCAAAACATCATTTGCTGTGAATCGAGGAAGCCCGCTAAAAGAAACCATTTCCCATCGTCCTTTACTTCCTCTCCTGAAATAAAATATTCCCAGAACTGAAACCAAGATAAATAAAAGCACCCCTGCACAGAGTAGAAGAACCCATTTAAGCTTGTCTTTGCTTTTGCTCCCCAGTTTGAATCCATGCTGAATTCCCTCAGAATCAGCACATGGTTTCAAAGGTTCTCCACATAGCTTTGAATTTCCAACAAAAGCACTGCTACCCATCACTCTGAAAATCTTTTCTGAAGGAATTGAACCAGAGATATCGTTGAATGACACGTTGATGAGTAGTAAGCTGGATAAATTGCTGAGCTTTTCAGGAATGGGACCAGTCAAATTATTGTGGGATAGGTCTACCACAGCAAGTTCATGAAGACTTGCAAGCTGCTCAGGTATATGACCTGTAAAATTATTGTTGGCTAAATTCACCATCTCAAGGGCCTGACAACTGGAAATACTTTCTGGGATAATTCCTGACAAGTTGTTCATGCTCACTTCAATTACTGTAATATTTTTGCAGACTTGGAAAGCAGGAATATGACCAGAGATTTTACAAGAGCTCGCTGAGAAGTTCTGAAGAAGCGGCAGAGACCAAATTTTTGCAGGGAGCATCCCTCCTAGCTCTGAATTTTTAGAGACATTAAAGTACTGAAGATTGGAAGCTTGGGATATGTCTGTGGGAATTCCACCAGTAAATCCATTTCCAGACAGGTCGACATATGTGATTTCAGGAAGATGGCTGAATCTTAAAGGGATCTCACCTGAGAAGGAATTATTTTCAAGTCGGAGACGAACAAGAGAAGAGCAATTGGAGAGAGATGGAGAAAGACCGCCCGTAAAATTATTTGAAAACAGAATCAACTTGAAAAGCACTCCCCCTGTGCAGATCTCTGGAGGAATGGGACCATTGAAATTGTTTGTAGAAACATCCACCCACTTGAGTTTCGAATTCGTGCCCAGGCTCTGTGGAAGTGACCCAGAGAAGAAATTGTTCCATATGAGAAGGGTATCCAGTAATGGGAGTTCCGCAATGCTTTCAGGGACAGTGCCACTCATGTCATTGTACATTAGACTGAGCAGTCTAAGATTCTTCAGCTCTGAAAAGCTCTCTGGAATAGACCCAGAAAGCTGGTTATCAGAAAGATCCAAGTCTGTCAGCGTCACGATTCTGCTAAACTCCGATGGAATCAATCCAGTGAGTTGGTTTCTGAAGAGAAAAAGTGATTGAAGCTTAGTAAGATTGCTGAGTTGCTTGGGTATTGAGCCTGAGAGATCAGCCCCAGCAATATCAAGATACTGAATCTCAGTCATGTTACCCAATTGCCATGGAATACTTCCCTGGTAAGAATTGTAGCCAATCTCCATATGGGTCACTGTACTCAGTTTACCCAGTTCTGGCGGTATGCTCCCACTGAGAAGGTTTCCTGCCAGATGAATGAACTCAAGGCTCTTGAAAGAACCATATTCTGATGGGATTGGTCCCTTGAAATAACTCCCAGCTAAATTGAGAACTTTTAGGTATTCAAGCTGAGAAACTTCAGTTGGCAGTGGGCCCGAAAAGCTGTTGCTGAAGGCGTCAAGCACAACAAGGTGCTCAAGCCTGGAAACTCCACCAGGAAAGTGACCTGAAAAATTGTTTCTGCTGATATCCAAGCTTCTCAGATTGGTGAGATTGAAGATTTCCACAGGGAGCTGCTCAGAGAAAGAATTGTAGCTGAGGTTGAGATCAACCAGCTCAGTAAAGACACTGAATTGCTTCCCAGAAATTATTCCACCAAGGTTCTTGGAAGACAGGTCCAGACCAATGACCAGAGAGGAGTTCTTGTTACATGTGACTTCGAACCAAGAACAAGCATAGACCTTGTCATACTCCTCTACTCCAGGAGGCACAAACCAATCAGCCAAGCTGTTAGAATCATCAACAAACTCGGACTTCAGGCTAAGAAGCGCATCAGAGAAAAGATCAGCAGCCAAAACAGCTTCAATAACCAGCAGAGCTCCCAAAACACTCACACAGAAGCTCCTGAAAATCTCCATTGGAACTCGGAGCAGAGAAGAAAGAGGGGACTATTGGAGAGACCCCAATGGCAGGTAAGGGTGGGTGACACCAGTGTATATCTCAAGCCATGAAATTTGTAATGTTGGGAGAGTGGTGCATGGGGACTAGAGAAAGGTTGTGCAAAAGGAGAAAATGGCGTATAGTGATTAGTTGATGTGAGAATATTATTGGGTTGCTTTTGGAAACAAGATGGGACCAGTGGGTTATAGTTAATTTGGTGGTGTTGGCCAATAAGGCATAAAGCTTTTATTTACATCTGGGGGGCATCCTCCTCTGCCTTTTTCTGACTGTAGAGAATCCAATAAGTGACTCTTTAGAATATAGTTTATATATGTACAAATACTTTGGGACATGCTTCAAAATAATTCAAAATCCATGCTTTATATAAACACCACCTCCCAATAAATTTCAAAGTAGCAATTTATTAATCATAAAAAAGTCCAAATAAACATGAAATCACTTTCTCTATAAGTTAATAAAAGCTTATACAAGAAGTATTACTATTTTAATTTTTATGTGAGTTTCTTTTTTGAAAGTTCAAAAAGATACAAGCCCACGTCATTATTGTTGTAAGAATGGCAATTCATCTAAAGAAATGGTTATTTTCCTCATAAATAATGTTAAGAAGGGCATATATAAATGAAACATTATAACATGATTAAGCCTCTTTCAAACAAAATCCTAAAGGAAAAAAGTGGCTATCAAAAGCAAAGGAATAATGATAAGAAAAGTGAAAAATAAGAATCTCCAACGGTTACAAAGGTATACAAATATACTTGTGAGCGATGATTTACCAACAATGGGAGGAATTAACATTCAAAAGAACATCTTTGTGATGGGGAAAAGCTTCTTGTTATGGCAATGATTAGAGCCCAAGTGGGAAGATGAATGGAAGGTGGAAGGGCAGGTGTGGACAAAGAAAAAAAAAGGAAAAAAAAAAAAAAAAGGAAATATCCTTGAGATATACTGATCTGACTGACTTGGTCCAGAGGGACAGTAGGCGACAGATACGTGATAAAAGCAAGTCACTTTTTTCTTGACACATGATGAGGGCGAGGTCCATTTTGTGTCCTTCAAGTTTTCACAAAAGGTGTGCCTTCACCCACACTACGTGTGCCCATTCATGCCCGCTGTCTCCATGCAATTTCATCATTTTCCGCCTAGCCTTTTAGACCTATAGGTCTTTAGGGTTGGAAAATTCCATTTTTATCATCACATATAAGATTTGATTCATTTGGTGGGTATTGGGTAGGATTGGCCTTGAATTTCAAATTTTATTCTTATGAAATTAAAAAGTCTTACTTTTTATCAACCACCCTCTAGAATACAAGATTGGGTTGATTACAATTGAACACTCGGTGACAATACTTTATTGCAATTTGGTCTTCACCTTTTTAAATCTTACTTGATAATGACCTAAAAGGGTACTCACTTATTCAGGATTTCAACCTTGAGTTTGGTAACATGAACTTGTTTCTTGGTCAAAATTGAACTGTAAAATGCCTTTTGCTGGATGGAGAGCTGAGCATCACAACTCATGATGAAAAATACAATTTGAAAATTGAATGTAGATTACTGGAGCAGTCAAAAGCTGCAGGCATTTAAGTATGATGGTAACACAAGGGTACACACTGTAAAATATATATTATGTATAGAGGGTTGAAAATGTAAGATACAATCTGAGCCGTTGACCAGGATACAAATAAATGAGATAAACTGAAAATATAAAGTATTGGGGTACAAACAAATAGGATTTGACTAAAAAGCCATGAAACCCAAATCACACGTGACACTAGTCCATTGATAATGCATTTTCAATACCCGTATTGTAGTAGGCCTCTCTCTCTCTCTCTATCTCTCTGTGTGTATAAGCAAACTGGTACTCTCACCTCACGAGGGTCTCCTGCAAGGCTGCATTCTGCCCATCACTGCTCCCGTGACCATAACTTTCATTTACTATTCTGAAAATGAAAATACATTCTTTAGTCTATGATATTATTTCATTTCAGATATGGCATAAACAGTTCATTTGAGTAGTATACTCTACTCTTTTTAAATTGGATCACATCACCATGGTTCTCTCTTCTGGTCGTTGCAGTTTACCTAGTCAAGACTCAAGAAAGAAAGGGGGACAAGCATTCCCAGGAAAGTTTGTCCAACAGAGGTATGAAAAGGACGGGCGCACCGACCGTGTGGGGATGAGCTAAGGACACATCTTTTTAGAAAAAAGAGAACAAATTCACTTGAATTTGATTCCCCATTGGAGTCTAAAGAACAAGAGCTTACGTTTGATATCTGCATCTAATCATAAGTAACAGTACTCTCAACAATAATTACATTAACACAAGTAGCAGCAATTGGGTGCCTCTGATTTAAAAAGGTGGAGGGGCACCTAAAGTTGAAAAAGACAACTAGAAATGCTATCATATTGAGGGAATGAAGGGTGGAATTGAAATTCTATAGAGGCATGAATTGACAGGAATTGGTGGAACAGAAACTAATGCACCGAACACAAGGGATAAGCATTCTACACAAACAGGCATCAATCATTCATAAAGTGAATGAAAATATATTAATAAAGCTAAGAAACAAAGTGGGTGGAGTTGGTAAAGTGATTGAAGAAAGGGACACTTCTTCATCTGTTTATCTTCTTTGAGAATCCTTTCAGATTTCTGTTTTTTCGTTCTATGTAATTATCAAACAAACATGCAGAGACAGCATTACGACAAATGTAGGCCTTGCAGTTGCAAATAATTTGGTGCCGAAAATAATATGGAGTTTGGAATTAGTCAGGAAAGTATTAGGAAAGTGGTGGAGTCACAACAAAAGGAATCACAACATCAAGCATACCCAAAATTTTAGATAAATACTGATTGTACACGAACACATTTCAGTAACATATTCCTTCACAATCAGGTACTCAAACCAATCAATTTTAGTGTCATGTGTCTCAAAGTTGCTGAGAATAGAACACCATAGAGTCTATCAAATAAGTAAGAAGAAAAGAAAAATGGAAATTGAAGAATAGAAAATCTAGAAATTGGTCTAGAGGATTGTGTGTTGGAAAGCAAGAAATAAGGCTTCATTTGGTACATGTGGGTTTTCAATTTGATGGTGTATTTGAGGAGTTCAATACTCCCAGTTGCAACCCTAGCATAATTCAATATCCAAGGTATTACATCCCAGGTATTTGATGCGTGTCATATCATTGAGATGATAAGGTATTTGGAAAAAAGAATGTTCTCAACCTTGTCATACAATGAAATATCACCAATACAATTTTGTTTGTCATAACTAAACCAGTGCATGATCAGAAACAAAAGACATGCAAAAAGCCTGGTGATATGGAGTCAGCTGAATCATATGATAAAGTAAGGTTGGTGGGGAGTGGGAGGGAATATCTACTCAAAAAGTAAAAACCTACAGACTATCTACTTAAATAAAAACCTCTACATAAATGCCCCAGAACTCTGACTGATGCATCCAACCCCAGACATGATAAGAGCATAGCTATGGCCATGTTTGAGCCCAAGGTTGGTCCTTGTCTGCAAACTAAGAGAACTTGAATATAATTTGATATGGAATTAAAATGGATACATAGGAAGGCTGTTTATTATTATATTACTTAAACTTGAAGGTCACAACCATTGGTTATATTATATACCATAATAATAAAATCATTTGGAAAATCGAGCCCAATGGAAAATTTGCTACTAACCATGAAGAAAAAGAAAATTGACTAGCATTGAAATATGGAAACCTCAACCCTGTAAGGGTATGGCAGAGTCAAGCTTCACACGATTCAGTCTAATAGTGCCAAGAATGTACTCAGGTAGTTCTGTCTCTTCTTTTGCCTGCAAACACAATGGCCATCAACACCAAGAAGTGTATGACATGAGGTTGTCATGGTCAAAAAGTAGAAAGGACTCAAATTTAAGTATATCAATACATTAACACAAGCATGAGTACATCTTTTCCATGAATAGGAAACAACAATGGAAACTCCATGATTAGAAATAAAGAAATCCAAAACAGCTCCACCTAATTGCCATTGCTGGGATTATAACATGTAGACTGGACACTAGATATCTGATGTGGCAACTAGCCAAAATCTATCAATATGGACAAGTGAATGCGTGTGTTCATGTACAAATGTTGTGTGTTGAACGTATACACTGCTCGAGTTTGTGTCTGCATGCAAAAGAACCATCTAGTGACAGAAACTATTTTTCCACACTTATTTCGGAGTAAAATAAAGGTAGATTCTTTCTAGAAACATGTAGACATGGGTTGACATGCCCTTGTATCAACAAGTGGTCTCTTTACCACTATCAATAGGGAGAACATGCCCCAAAATATTTCATGAAATTGAGTACTGTACTGTAGTTAAGTTCTATATTATTGGAATATTTAAATGTGCTTTTAAATTCTATGTGTTTAAACAAGATATGAAGGGATGAATTCCATGAAGCATGTTCCATGTATTAATAGAAGATCAAAGACTAAATTGCAATCTGATATCACTGTCTCCTATAGGATTATGTTTTGGAAATGTTCTATATATTATCATTGTTCTTTGTTTTTCTGCTTCTATAATCAGACAATTTTTTTCATACATCTACAGCCATACAAATGACAGCAGTTCTTTCTGTCAAGTAAAAGATATGTTTTGCCTGAACCTCATTTTTGGGCTAACACTTTGTTGAAACACCTGGACTTCAATTTCCCGACAACTAATAGTTTGAGTGCCTTAACACCCAAATCTTCATCTACTCATAACTAATGATGTTATGGGTGGTAGCAAGGGTCTCTTTCTTATTTGCCTTACAAGGTCTAGAAAGTTAGGAGATTAAATTGATGAGATGGGCTGCCAACTAAGATGTATAGGGAATTTCAGCTAGTAATTTTTATCTGTGTGCATTCCCATTGTAAGATATTTTAACAAAAATGTTCCTTTATAGTTTTTATTTCAAGTTTCTTAAACCATGTGTCACAAGTTATTACATGAACACACTTGATTGACAAGACAAATTATATTGATTCAAATAAATAAAAATAGTTCAGTTCCATATTAATCCCTAGCACAAGGAATGGAATTAAGGAGAAGAACAAGAAGTCCGCTTTCTCTTCTCTTTTCTTGAATTTTATTTTGATTTTAGAATATATTTCCAAAGTAGTTTTAATTAAATGAGTACTTGTGATTCTATTTTATTTACATTTATATATTTCTATTTATTATACCATTAATATTTTATTTATTTCAAAGACATTTATTATTCATCATTTTTATATTTTTAATAAGCAAGTTTAATAAATAAGACTGCCAAAACAGCAGCAAAGTGTAGTATACAAAAGTTTATACATAGAACCCTTCAGTAAAAGAAAAGAAACAACAGGGACCCCAGCATTGGCCTCAAGACCAGCTCTACCCAACCAATAAAATGAAGAAAGGACGAACAAGATTTCTGAGGAGATTCCTTAGACAAAAAGAACAGTTAAGAAGCAGTTATTTCAGTGCTAACTCCAACAGCTCCAACCCCCTCAAAGATTTCACTGTTCCTTTCCTTTCAAATGCACCAAAATTGACTTAAAGAGGTTATTTTTTCAGGCAAGATTAAAATCACTAAATGTTTCCAAAAAATGAGATTGCAATCCAACTGCACCCAAAATATACAAGAAAAGCAACAAAAAAGGGGAAGATGACTTAAGGTCACCTACAGCTTACTCATCTACAAAATCCAGGAATCACAGATCTTTCTTGCCTGCTCAGTCTTGACCAACAGATACATACAAAGAGTTCAATGCACATAATTTTAGCTCAGAATCAGAAGTTCATCCCTCAAACTTTATCCTGTGTTGTTCTTTCCATAAGTTCTAATTTAATACTGTTTGAGGCTGATCTCCTAACTGGATGTTGCCTCCTTCCCACGAAGCAGCCATGCTGCCATTAAAACTGTACAGTAACTGACCTTGATTTAACCTGCTGAACCCAAAGACAGAAAATTCTAAAAATCACATCTCCCAAGCTAGGTCATAACACAATTGAAGATGACCGACTCTCTTTAGATTTTACCAATTAGGGAGGGACAGTGCCTCTCCTAGGAGAGAGAATAAATTGAAAGAATCCTCTCTTCACTCGTTTTCCGAGTAGAAAGTAAATTTTTAAGACATTATAGGACCCCAAACCTCCTCGCAAATACTGAATAACAGCACAAAACCCCCTAGAAATATAAGTAATTAGAAAAACTCTTGGAATCATGAGCAATTGCAAAAAATCCCTACAATTATGAGTAATTGTTAAAACACCCTTGAATTTATGAGTAATCATAAAAATATCCCTGAAAATATGCTACCATAGCCTCCTTGTTGCTGCTATCTGGAATGAGTTTGGAAACTTATACTTCACATTTTTCCAAACTACACACGATACCAAATGGGTATGCTGCCTATTCTCAACATCAAAAGACATCTACCTCGAAAAGCCTCCTAGCATGATTAGAATATCGACTTTGCTTCTCCTCCCATAATTCCATGCCACCATATCCCTACACAAGTTACTAATTTCCACCCCAAAATCACAACTCTCATTAACATAAAAGGTTTCACTAATAGATGCCAAACTACTATATCCGATCTTCACTTTCTCCACAATAGGGCACAACTCATTTCACTCAATCGGGTATTTTCCTTTTCATTCTAAACCATCCCATAAAAGATTCCTTTGAAGCATTCCAACCCTCTTACCATTGGATTAGAGATTGAAAATGCTACACAATAAGTCATTGTGCATGCAATGGAAGATAATCTCAATGGAAAGCTAAGAAAAGAAATCCAAAAACAACATAAAGTGAAAGCTTGGACATCCATTTCCATGGTCCCACCCCAAGTCGTAGGAATTAGCTTACTCTTCTACATGTCCACTTTCAAACCCAATGTTGCCTCAAAATGTTCTAATATGCAACCAAGGGAGATTTCCAACTCTAAGAGAATAAATTTCTTGATTTCAGTTTGTACATACCCACATATTTATACAAATATTCTTAGCACTAAAAAATATAAACTTTCCCAACCTAATTCTATCAAATCCCCTTGGTTACGGGATTGTCCTAATCCTCTCCTTAATGACAAAAATATACAATTATAATATTTCCTTATTACATTCTTCCACACTTCCCTTCAAGCTAGTGAACAGATGTTTTTCATTCCCAACTTGGATATATTTGCTTGAAATGTTCTATTGCTTAAACCTTTGGTGAGTATATCTACAATTTGATGGTTAGTAGATACATAAGGAGTACAAATCAACTCACTATCTAGTTTTTCCTTAATAAAATGTCTGTCTATCTCTATGTGCTTCATTCGATCATGTCGCATTGGATTATGTGCAATACTGATTACAAATTTATTATTGTAGTAAAGTCTCATTGTGCCATTCCATTTAATCTTCAAATCTTCTAAAATAATCTTCAAACATAGTAGTTCACAAACTCTTTGGGCCATTGCGCAAAATTTTGCTTTTGCACTGGACGTTGCCACCAAACTCTGTTTCTTACTTCTCCAAGTTACCAAATCCCACCAAGAAAAATGAAATACCTAGTAGTTGATCTTCTGTCAACCACAAATCCAACATAATCTGCATCTATGTAAACTTCAAATACTAGTCTCGAGTTTCGTTTAAATGGAATGCTCTTTCCTAGAGACCCCTTAAGGTATTATAGCACTCGGTTAGTAGCTTGTAGATGAACCTCTTTTGGATTGTGCATGAACTGACTAATCACACTCACAACATATGCTATATCTAGTCTTGTGTGAGAGAGATAAATGAGTCTTCCTACTAGACGTTGTTACATCTCTCTATCTACCACAACATCTTCCTCAACCTCTCCAAGCTTATGATTAGGATATATAGGTGTGCTTACTAGTTTACACACCAACTTCCTTGTTTTCTTGAGAAGGTCCGTTATATATTTCTGCTGAGAAATAAAAATTCCCTACTTAGGATGAGTAATAACTCTTCAATCTCAAACTCCTTGGTCAAGCATTGCCTCAAAGTTTCTCTCTCCTTTTCATTATTTCCTGTCACAATGATGTTGTAACTCTCCCTGAATCTAAATGTTTGATGAACAATGAATGATCTCCCTGACTTTGTCTGTATCCCATATTTTTCATTACTTTAACAAACCTTCCAAACCATGCCTTTGGAGACCGTTTTAGGCCGTATAGAGCTTTCTTCAGTTTACACACTTTTTTAGCAGCTAGATAATTTCCAAATCTAGGAGGGACTTCCATATAAATCTTTTTTTCTAGATTTCCGTTAAGAAATGCATTTTTGACATTGAACTGTTATAGATCCCAGTTATAATTTGCTGCCAATAATAACACAAAATTCTGATAGTGTTCATCTTAGCAAGTAGGGCAAATGGCTTTGATACCATGTAGAAGAAGAGTGATGGAAGGAATACAAGTCAAAAATTATTTTTCCTTTCTTTTATTTTTTCTTGAAAAATATACAAGAGCTCTTAGTTAAATAACTCTCTTGCCCATAAGGCTCAGGGAATTGTGTTAGAGCTTGATATGGGTGCTAGGTGGTCGCAATAGTGGCATCAAAGGTCCAGCACTCTTAAGTACATTGGAGGTCCAACACTCTTGATTTCCAATGATATCTACAATGTAAGGAATGCCTGTAGGAGGAGTTTTTTCTTTTTTAGCAACGATGATGGCACAATTCCTTTTTTTGTGATGAGTTTGTGACGGTGTGAGGGTGGAAGTTTGAGGGAAAGAGAAGGCCGATGGAAGGAAGGCCCAAGGGTGATGGCGAGGCTGAGACGAGTTGCGACGTGATCTCCGTGGTGCGACAAAGGTGTGAGGCAGAGATAGAAATGTCTTATAGTAGTGATGATGATGGCGTGATGACAACGACGTTTGCGATCTAGGTTTGTTGCGATGGCTTGACTCAGACAAGATGAAACCTTAAAGTTGACTCTTCTGGTCTTCAACTTGGCAATGAAGGCCAAAAAAAATTTTTCTTCTCTTCCTAAACTTAGGAGCCCAAGGCTATGATACCATGTAGAATTTAAAGAAGAATTCAAAGGTAAGAGAATAAATTTATTCCTTGATTTCAATATGTACATACCCACATATTTATACAAATATTCCTAACACAAAAAAAATAGGAACTTTCCCAGTCTAATTCTATCAAATCCCCTTGATTATGGGATTGTCCTAATCCTCTCCTTAATTACAAAAATATACAACTATAATCTTTCCTAATTACATTCTTCCACACTTATCCATTCTAAAAGCCTTTCTATTGCCCCAAATATCAATTACTAAAAGCATCCATATTATAATAAACCGAAAATGACACTATCTACAAATCCATCAATTCTAGAGCCTAAAAGGCATATCCTGATTGTAATAACCAAGTAGGTATCATAGATGCAGCATACACACAATCATGCCATATTTGATGGGATTGTTCAATATATAAGGCACTTTTGGCCTTTGAATCTGAGAATTGTAATACTTGCAGAGAAAAAGACTAGCAGTACTGCCTTGTTGAGGAAGTGTTTAAGAAGTAGAATAGGAGGAAGATTGATGGAGAACAACCTAGAGATCAATTGAAATGGAGAATGAAAGAGCATGAAGTTCTAAGGCCCTCCCTTTTTATTTGTAAAACTTTTAACCAACCCTTATATTTTATATTCCCGACTTAGAATTCTTTAAATACTATAATATTATGCTATACCTCTAAATAATCCCAAATTTCTTCTACTTTTCCATGTTTCACCCCACATTAGTAAAAGCCTTTTGAGTTACCTGGTCAAACAATAGAACTTTACTAGATTTTGTCCCAACCAAATATTTGAAAATTAAAATAAAAGAAATTGTTTGAAAATTAACAAATAAACATGTCTACACATGTGTATCTGTCCAGTTGTTTCCTTTGGGTTTTTCCATGTTAGACAATGTGTATCCTCATCTAAAGTCATTCTTGTGTCTACATCCACAAATCATAAGTATGATGCTTTTATTTTCTACTGAAACAGATTTATTTTTGGTAGGGTATAATAGAGTTAACATAAAAAAAGTTAGCAATCATGGTATGGGCAATCCAAGAGAAGATTATAATGTTTGTTACAGTCCAAAACAGGTTGGACAATCCCCGCCTGCCTAATGAACACAGGGGGGCTCTTATTCTGTTGTTAATCTTGAAGAATCTCTAGAAAGTGTGGTCCCTGTTTTAGTGTTGCACCAGTTGGCCCTTAGAGAAAAGGGTTCAGGTCCAGAAACTAGGGGTGTAAACAGGTGTGGTTGGGTCTGTTTTTGAAGAAAAAAATTAGTCAAACCAACATCATCAATTTATGTTTGAATCAAAACTGAACCGACCTTTTAGTGATGGAAAATTCAAATCAAACCAAACTTGATTAAGGTCAGTTTGGTCTAGTTTAGATGAACCGTTGGATACAAGTTAATTTAGACCTTAAGTCTAATTTGTTTTTAAAACTAATAAAAATCAACTTGGATATGAAATTCAAAATACCATTTAAATTTTTTAGCCCAAAATATAATGAATGCATTTAAAAATTAATTTGATCATAGTCCAAAAACAATGAATTATTTTCATAGAGTCTAACGTAAAAGAGGTCATAGAATATTGAACAATTATATAGAAAGTTCAGAATGTCGGTTTGGTTTGATTTTTATTGGTTTTAAGATAATGTAACTGAAAACCAAACTGACAAAGTTGGTTTTCAAGATTCTCAAACCAAACTGTACTTTATGGTTATTGAAAACTGAATCGATACGATCAGTTTTAGTTGGTTTGGATCAGTTTTTCGGTTTTACTTACACCCTTACTAGAAACTATAGACAGTCAAGAAATCTCAATCTAGGCAAACTCCAAATATCAAACCTTCAGAAAATCCTTTGGGATGACTGAAAAAATTCAAGAAGGAAATTATGGCCTTAAAAGTGATAATAGATAAGGGTTCAGCAAGCTCTGTCCCCTTCCATGAAAAGGAAAAGAAAGAGAGCAAGTTCACAAAGGAGACGGAGTTTGGAAGCTGGTTTGTTTTGTGAATTATGATAGTGGTAGAGATTTGGTTCTGGCTAATGAGGATGAAGCTAATGGTTGGTCCATTGTTAATGTTGATGAAGAAAGCTCCAAATAATTTCTTGGAGTGTGGGGTCTAAATCATTTGAGTAGGAGGATGAAGCTCTAGTGCAGGCAAAGAAACTTACAGGTTGAGTATGTGCAGGGCATTGGGGGGTGGATGACTTCTCATTGAGGAATTGCATTGCAATATTCTGAACTAAAAGTTGGTGTAGGGAGGAGGGCCTTTGAAAGATAGATGCCCATTCTTGTATGATTTAGGAGTTCGTAAAGGTGCTTGAGTGGTGGATTATGGGATGGAAGATGGAATCTCAGCTTCAGAAGAGATTTCTCTAATCAGGAGGAGGTTATGGAGTCCTTGCATTTATTGATTCCTTTCAAGGTGATAGGTGGGTTAGAGGATAAATTGATTTGGAATGTTTCTGAGAAGGGTATATTTCCAGTAAAATCATATGCTACAAGTCTTTGTTGTCAAGTGAGATATATAAAGAGATTTGCATACCAAGGAAACCCTCCAAGGTGAGGTTTCTTGTTAGATTAACTTATGAAAAGAAGTTGGACTTTGGCTAATAGGTGTTGCTTCTGCAAACAGGGCATAAAATCAGCTGAGGATATTCTTGTCCATTGCAAATGGACTCTTCATCTTTGATCCTTGGTGTTTTCTTTATTCAACATGTTCTGGTTGCTTCCTAGGTCTGCAAAGCTTCAAGACTAACTCCTTTATGTTTGTTTTGGATGATATGGAAGGAGCAACATAGAACTTTGGAACATGTTAAATGCTCACCTCTAGCAATGAAATTCTTCTTTGAAGACGTTACTTATGAACTGTAGTAGGGTCATAGGGTCTCCCAGTCTTTCCTTGATTTTGTGGATAGTTTGGGTTAAGAAAAGTGGTTCATCTGTGAATTTTGCCATTATCTTTCTTCTTTTTGGCCTCTGGGTGCCTTGCATACTTCTAGTGCATGCGAGTTGCATCCCTTCTTCCTGCTAGGCTATTTTAATATATTCTCAGAAGCTATGAGACCTACGCACTAATCTCATCCATTTATTTGCCTATAAGAAAAAAGGTCTAAAATTTCTCAAAATGTTCATCTCTAAAATGAAGAATAAGAAAAAGCAACAAAATGAGACAGTAGTACTTGAACAAAAAGCAACACCCTGACACAGTTAAAATGCCTATTTAAACTATCAAAAGCTCAAGTACATACTGCAAGAAGAACACAAGCTCATACCAGAAGAATAGTGCTTCCACAAAATAATGACAGCAAAAGGCAGAAACCTCCACTAGAAGGATCAAATAAAGCTCAAAAACCATCCACAATCTCAAGTCCATACAAGAGAGCACAGGTCCATACCAGAAGAACAGGGCTTCTTTCACAAAGTACTGAAAGCAAGAAGGCACAAACCTCTATTAAAATTGCAAGATCCACCACTATGCTTGTGACATACCCCAGGACAAGACCAATGATACTCCTTGCTACTGATGATGAGCCAATATCTACATCAATCTGCATCATAGCGGCATTTGCCAATACTTTAGTAAATTGAGGGAACAAAAGTAACAAGTAGCAAAACAAGCCATAAATGTTGTGTGGGGGTGGGGTGTGGAGCTTGCACATGGGCTCAAAACAATCAAGTGATGAAGTTTGAACTCATGGCCTCTAGTTAAACTTGACTTTGATACCATGTTAAATTACCAATTAACCTAAAAGCTTAACTGTTAGGTAGTGGGCCAACAATATATATCAAGTTTAATTGGGGTAATGCCCTAGCATGTAGGAAACATAGAATATTATCACATGAGATTCACTTCAAGCAAAGGTGAAAAGATTTAGGTGGTGTTTGTTTGGTTTTTATTTTATTTAATTCTAAATAGAACTTAAAAGTAAAAAGTGCTTAGTAGTGTTAAGTATTTGGTTGTTTGTTTTTATAATATTTTATTTCTATTAAGCATTAAAAACTAAAAAAAAACCAATATGCCACTTTTCTATTTAGAAAAAGCCAAATATTTTGGCTTTTTCTATTTAGTCAAAAACTTATAATAAGTTATAAAAAAAGTAGAAAAACAAGCAACTTAAAATCCGAAAACAAATTGCTTTCAGCAAAAAGTAATAAAAACAAGCATCCTCTTAGTCAAATGCTTAAGCATGCCTGATTCTAAGCACTACTATGGTAAAACAAAAGAAAATGAAAATATATAGGTTCCACATGACACTATCATGTATTTTTAAGACCTAGTGCTTGACGTATTACCTGCAAACAACTGAAAGAAGATTTTTTCTGAAATACAACAGCCTAACATAAAAAGCATATAGAAATTGATTCCAGGCCTAAGAGGACACTGCAAAAGAATTGGTACATGAAAATCATATACAAACTGATTTCAGGAGTAAAATAACACTGCTAAAGGACTGGTTAGTTTTGATGATTAGTGCTTCATGAGACCCAGCTCTAGCTATGGTGTAAGCCAGTTCTTGCTCAACTTTGTAGTTGAGTCAAAGCCCTGGGTCTGGTGAGAGGATGTTGAAACTACTATAGAGACCTCAGGTTTAGTTATGCTCACTAATGGAAGCCTTAGGTCTAGTTCTGGAAGCACCACTTTTCCCTTTCCAGCAGCAACCATTAGGAATTCAAATTGTTTCTAAGTTTCAAAAGAAAATTTTGTAGAAGAAGTATTTAGATAGCCAAGCCATACACTGCAACCACAAAAAGTACCTCTAGCTCTATTGATCCAAGTCATGTGAAGATGTGTGAGAGCTCACATTTTCAAGGTTCGGTAATGAAGCTTTTATCTGTACCATGGCCCTTTATAAATTTCTTCTTCCCCTTGGCATATATAAAAACCCAACCCACAATTTTGCTCAGCCTCTGCCTACATCATGCAAACCAACCCCACTTCCCTCCCTCCATATTCCACTCTAGAGAATTGAAGGCCAAACAAAGAACCTGATCTATTTTTTCATTTAGATATGAATTAGAATATAACTTAAGAAACCTTTTAACAGAACTTAAGTTAAATTCTCTAGTTTCAGTTATTCGTGGAGCCCCTGGATCTGATTAAGACAACACACATGGAGCATTATGAATTCTCACAGTGATATAATTATCATCACATCTGGAGAGACAAAGCCATAATCAAATTGGCGGAACTGAAAAGGAGCATGCTGGGCCTAGCAATAAATTGATCATGTCTATCATCAATAATACAGCTCCAATTGTTAACATCATTAATCTCTCATCTTCTAGTGAATGCTAAAAGCATCTATCATCCTGGTGAATGGACTCACTTCAGTCAAATGGGAGTAGAAAGTCAAGGAAACAACACCAAGGAGAGAACATGAAAGAGAAAAGAGAAATAGGTTAAGTGTACCTGGTTAAGACTTGTAGGATGCTTAGTCCCAAGTAGTCAAGTCAACCAGTATCAGAATAATATTTAAATTACCTAGGAAGCTTAAGACTTGTAGTACCTGGTTACTTTTACTTATTTATGTGTTTTCATTTTCTAAGGGCAGCAAGTTGTGAAGACACTGAAGTCTTATTAGGATAAATAGGAGGGACAAATAATGGAGAGAGATTTTTTGTCTTTTGCTCTAAATTTTCAATCAATGAAAATCCCTTCTTGAGAGTTTCTATAGTGGATTCTAGGTTTTCTTGGGTTAGATGTGTTCTATCCTTTTACGTTCTTGCTTTGTGTTACGTCAATAGGAATGGTTTTTTGATGGGCTATATTGGTTTAAATGGTAATGGGTATTTAATAGGAATTTGGGTTATGAATAAAGGGTATTTGTCTTTAAATGGATTGTAAATATTTGATAGGTATTTATGTTTAGATGGATAATGGGAATTTGATATAAATTGGGATTATATGAAATGGATAACGGATATTTGGGTTTGTATGAAATAAATAGGATATGAATATTAATAAAAAAATTGGAAATTAAAATGGATAGAAGCATAAAAGAAGCATATTTATCTTTTAAATATGCTTATTGAAATAAAAATAATAAAATTCTTGTTTTTTATAATTTGTTATTTTGAATATATTTGAGAGGAATAATCATGTTTATTTTTTTAAAAGACAATTCATGGTTGTATTTTTTAATGGTTGAAAATATAATTAAAATTTTAAAATATTTAATTTAAACAAACTTGTTATAAAAAAAAATTCCTTTTTTATTTTCCCATCTTTTTTTAAATAAAAAAAATATTAGTATGAGGTGATTAAATAAAAAGGTTTTAAAACTCTTTAACATTATTATAAACCATTCCAAAGGCATACTTTTATCATTATTTGAATAATGTTACAAGTAATAGAAGTTTATTTTATTAATCTTTTTTAGTCTATCCAATTGTATCTATTTCTGCAATAATTTTCATAATTTTTTAAAGAATTTTTTGAGCTTTTAAACTAGGACTTTTTTTGTATTGATCAATACTAATCTAAGATGCCAAGACCAATGTGCCTTGGGACCTCCCAAGTCAATGCCTGATACCATTACATTGAACCATGCACAAAATACAACAGAACTGCAAATTCAGGATTCAAAAATCCTTAAATACCAATTTACCCAGAGAGAGAGGGAGCGAGCAAAAGAAGAGCATTCAGAATTGCTAAAAGGGAAAGTTGTGAAGCCTGAGAGGGCAACAAATGAGAAAGAGAAAACTCTTCAAGACCACATAAAACACAATAGAACTGCAAATTGGGGATTCACAAATCTTTAAATACCAATTTGCCCATTTTGTATAGAGTGATGATACAAATTAAAACTAGAACTTATGAGATTAAGGTTAAGACTAGGAAAAAAGGTGGAAGAAGAAAGGAGAAAAAGAAAGTATAGAAAAGTTTAAAAAAGTGGAAGAAGAAAGGAGAAAAAGAAAGTACAGAAAAGTTTAGATTTGCGTAACTTCACTTGCCTATACCTCTTCACCTATTTACACTATTAACCAAGATAAAAATAACTAATATCAATTAACTAATAAATTAAATAACTCTCAAGACAATAGAATAAATTTTAACAATATGAATGCACTAAGTCATATATTGACATACACGATGAAAGTACCATAAAAATTGGGAAGAAATTTTCTTTTGTTCTTCTTCTTTACAAAAAAATAAAAATAAATAATGATAATAAAAAAAATTCTGGCACTGTAGTTAGGTAAATATGCACTTCAGAAAATAGCTAATAATAGCAATAAAGTGAAAAAGAGGAGTTCCAGAAGAACAAGAGAAAGCAAAACCAGGTGAATTCAAATTATTTGGTATTTCCAAAATAATACAGTTCAAATAAAATCTACATGGTGATAACCTGAATGAGAAGCATATAGGTAACAAAAGCAGAGGCTGTTGGGAATATATTACCTCCAGAAAATTGTCTTGTCTGAGGTATTTGCAGGTCACTGCTTTCCCCAAGAGGCAAGCTTTTGTGCCTACAGCGCGCTTGACCATCCAATAACCCTGTGCACATTAAAAATCATTAGCTACTCAATACCATGGAAACTTAGCCACAAGTATAGACTTAATACTTGAAAAAGAATTTATACCTCCACGATACTTGGAATGAGTTTGAACCTTGAATCTCGAAACATGTCAGTTCCATCCACAAATTTACCCAATAAGGAATTTTTATTCACTGGCCTGTCAGCAGCATAGTAGAGAACCAGACTATAGTTTGGTTTTGCTGGAATCTGAAACCGTAATACCAAAAATGTGATCTATTTCTGAGTGGTCAAACAGAAAAACTTAGCACACAAATATATCGAGACACAAAATTGATAAGCCTTTATAAACAATATCAGTAGGATGTCTGACTGATAATAAGTTTCGGTCAGTCAGAATTTCTTCTTGCCTTATAGATCTTCAAAAAGTATAAAATTTTTTGTTATGATAATATTATTAAGAAAATTCTGGTGACCGATTAGGTGAGTTTTCAGAATCATTTCCCCATTCCATCTTTCAATATTTGTAACATGTGATGGGGCAAGTGATTTCTCCATTTCCAATTTCCAAGTATCTTCTGAGTTATGAGAACTAGAGATTCTTTTATTTCTTCTATCTAAAACATTTCCTCTCCCTCTCCCTTACGGAATTTCAATTTCTATAGCAGCCTTTCTGATCAGGAATTGGAAGAGCTAGTGAAGAATAATTAGAACAAAAGGAATAATATTTTTCTCCCTTTTCATTCTGTAGTGACAAATGTACACTCAAGGATGAAAATATTGCAAAGTGACAAAATACCGGTTGCTGGATAATACGGAAAATTCGGGAAATATTGGATAGAGTTTGGGAAAAAATATTGATGGGATGGAAATTGAAGAAAACTCATGGATATGTTATAAAAAATTCCAAGAAATAATAAAATAAACATTAATACATATATTGAAGCTATTTTATTGAACAAAACAATATATATATTGAAAATTTTGAAGGGGAAAGACTTTTCTCTTCATTGAATTAAAAACTAAAATTAATTACATCACATAAATGGACTTGGCAAGAGTTGAGATCTCCCACAAATATTTCGACTACATTAGCTAATGAAATATAACAACTAACTCCTAAAAATATAGAAACAAACAAACTTCCCTATCTTAAACAATTTGAATTTAAAATTCAAATTTTATTAAACAGAAAAAAAAAAACTAGAAAAACTCCTAACTTTTAGCTCTAGCTAACTCCTAACTTTTTGACATACACACACAAACACACACACACACATACACACACATACACACACACACACACATATAGAGAGAGAGAAAGAAAGACTTGAAAACATATTTAACACTAAAATGATAATCTATCTAGTTTGGATGTATTTAAGGATATAAAAAGATTATGACATATGTATGCTTATTTTATAAAAATGTTTATAGTTTTAATTACAAGTTTATGTTGCTCTAATATTTAATTCCTATGCAAAAGATATAAAAAATGTTTATCAAAGAAGATTATCGTAATGGTTTTTATATTTTTAATGATAGTTAAATGGAATTTGAAAATAAGATAACTAAAATTAATTTACTCACTAAATTTTTAGTTTAATATTTCATTGTCTACATTTATATATTAAAAGGCTTAGAGACACAAAGTAAGGCATACATACATATATATATATATATATATATATATATATATAAATATTTGAGCCCAAGACGGGAAAAGTACCTTGGTAGCAAAGGGCCACTCATCCCTTGTTGGAGGGCTCAAGTTTGAGCCAAGGTACAAGCCCCCTTCTCTTTAAATTTTAAACAAGGGCACTGACATGGTGCAATTGAATTGCCAAAATATTGGTGATTAATTAGGAAAATTGCAAGAAATTCATGAAAAATCGACAGTTTATAGAAAAAAAAAAAAGGAAATCGTGATAATTTGGTAAAAATCACCAAAATTCCCATCGACTAAAATTATGGCCTTAATGTCGTTTCCAACATGCTGAAATATGAAATTTCATGACATTTCAATGATATTAGCTAAAACTTTCATCATTGTGTACACCAAAAGGTTGAGACTATAGAGCAAATAAAAAATAATAGATACTGGCCTAAAAATTATGTAATCATAGGAAATCATGGGTTAACTATACAAAAAAGGGAACTCCCTAATTTACATCCTATACATTTCATTATACAATTGGTTTTCCTTTCCAAGACTCCTCAAGTTGGTAAATAGATGCTTCATTCCTAGCTTACTTGTAATAGATAAAAATGAGTGAGCCGTAAGTCCTTTTATTAATATATTATCGAGTTGACTACTTGTAGAAATATGGGTAATGTAAATCAGTTCACTCTCAAATTTTTGTATGATAAAATGTCAATCCACTTCCTCATAATTAGTGTGATCATGTTGGACTAAATTATAGGCAATATTTATTGCTAATTTATTATCACAACAAAGTCTTATTAGTCCTTGCTCATTAGTTCTAAGGTTAGTGAGGACAATCATTATCCAAATGAGCTCGCATATCTTATGTACCATGGCTTTAAACTCTACCTCTAGATTTGATCTAGCCACCACTTATAGCTTTTGACTTCTTCGAGTAATGAAATTTCCTTCAAAGAAAGTACAATACTCTGATGTTTCTGATGTTGAACCTATGGTTCTTGAGCTAAAGCTTCTCTCTATTTACAATAAAAAAGTCATGGGGGAATGTAGAGCTGTTAGGGGTGGAAGAAGTCGGTTTGTGGTGGGTCCAAATCCTTTGAGATTCTGGTCGAGGATTTGGGAGGAAAGCTGAAAAGTTGTATTTGGGAGAGAAGTAGAGGTATCTCCTCTTAGATTAGATTCGGGGAGGCTAGTCTACGTTGCTTACTGGAAGGTGTTGAAGCCTGTTGTAGAGAGATTGATGATCAAAGTTGGGTTATTGGCTAGATGGAGGGAAACAGGAAGTTTAGAATGGAGCGTCGGTTGAATAAGGCAGGAAGGTTCATTCTATGTGTTGAAAGAGAGAGAGAGAGAGAAAACCTTAATTCTCATTCATATTGTTGACTTCTTACAATAGAGAAATATATATACAAGGCTAGGTTGAACTAACTACCATATATGTGACCTATATTAAGAAAGGAAAGAAAAATTGTACACTATAAATACATTATATTCAACACTCCCCCTCAAGCTGGAGCATATATGTCATATGCACCAAACTTGTTACAAATGTATTTAATCCTAGGACCTTTGAGAGATTTAGTGAAGATGTCTGCTAGTTGATCATTTGAATTAACAAAACTTGTAGCAACACACCCTGATGCGATCTTCTCTCTAATGAAGTGATAGTCAACTTCCATATGCTTGGTCCTTTCATGAAAGACTGGATTGGATGCAATATGTTATGCGGCCTGATTGTCACAACCTAGCTTTATCTGTTCATCTTTTCCAAATCTCAATTCTTGAAGGAGTTGCCTCAACCATATGAGTTCACATGTTGCCAAAGCCATAGCTCGATATTCAGCTTCGGCGCTTGATCTGGCCCCTACATCTTGTTTCTTACTCTTCCAAGATATTAAGTTACCTCTAATAAAAACACAATACCCTGAGGTGGAACGCCTATCTGAGGGTGAACCAGCCCAGTTTGCATCTATGTAATCAACAATTTGGGTATGACACATAGCTGTCATGGAGAGAAATAAGCAAACATAAACAATCTTGGCAACAGGAGAGAAGGTGTCACCATAGTCACAACCATAAATCTGAGTATAACCTTTAGCAACCAAGCGAGCCTTAAGGCGATCAACCTGACCATCAGGACCAACCTTAACAGTGTAGACCCAACAACATCCAATTGTAGATTTACCAAGAGGTAAAGAAACAAGATCCCATGTGCCATTGGAGTGCAGAGCAACCATCTCATCAACCATTGCTTGTTGCCACCCAGGATGAGAAAGTGTCTCACTTGTGCTCTTAGGAAGAGAAATAGAGGATAAAGTAGAGACAAAGACAAAATAGGATGAAGATAATTGATGGTAGCTCAAAAAATTATAAATAGGATGAGGATTACGAGTAGATCGATTACTTTTCCGAAGAGCAATAGGCAAATGGTCAGTAGATGATAGGGTCAGGGTAGGAGAAATCGGTGGGACAGGAGGTGAGTCATCAGGTACCTCAGCTGAAAAAAGAGAAGGAGTAATAGCACGATGTCGACGACGATAAACTGAAGAGGACAACAGAGCGCATCTGAAGGGGGGGGGGGGGGATATATAGGAAAGTGGCAATACTTCAAAAATGGGAAGAGATTCAGAGGATGAGAAGAATGGAGAGTCCTCAAAGAAGGTGACATCAGCGGAGAGAAAATAACGATGAGTGTCAGGGGAATAACAACGATAACCCTTTTGAAGTCGAGAGTATCCCAAGAAGATGCATTTTGTAGCCTTGGCGAAGAGCTTGTCCTATCCAGGTGTGAGAGTATGAACAAAACAAGTACAACCAAAGACACGAAGAGGAAGGAAATAAAGAGGTTGGGTAGGAAAAAGGAAGGAATGAGGGATTTGGTCATGTAATATAGATGAGGGCATACGATTAATCAAGTAACAGGCTGTAAGAACAATATCCTCCCAAAAACGAAAAGGAACATGACTATGGAGAAGGAGGGTACGAGCTGTCTCAACAAGATGTCGATTTTTACGTTTAGCAACCCCATTTTGTTGAGGAGTATGAGCACAAGATGACTGATGGAGGATCCCATGTTGGGACATAAAAGAAGTAAAGGGTGTAGAAAAATATTCCCGAGCATTGTCACTGCGTAACACTCAAATAGAAACATTGAATTGTGTTTGGATTTCAGCATAAAATTTCTGGAAAATAAAGAATAACTCAGCTCAATTTTTCATTAAAAATAACCAAGTACATCTTGAATAGTTATCAATGAAAGTGACAAAATACTGAAATCCTAAAGTAGACGCGGTCCGACATGGACCCTAAACATCAGTGTGGACAAGTTCAAAAGGAGACTTTGTCCGATTATTCAAACGCTTTGGGAACGAGACACGAGTATGTTTCCCAAGCTAACACGACTCACACGCAAACGACGACAAAGTGGAAAAACGAGGGATCATCTTCTGGAACTTGGAGAGACTAGGATGACCCCAGACAACTGTGAATGAGAAGAGGAGCATCGGTGGAAATGCAAGCTGCAGGAGATGAAGGTGATGTGAGGGATAGAGGCCTTGAGACTCACGCCCTATGCCAATCGTCTTCCCCGTACTCATGTCCTGCAAGATCACAAATTTATCAAAAAAAGTGATAGAACAGTTAAGAGTGCGAGTTATTTTGCTAATGGAAATAAGATTAAAGGGACATTCAGGGGCATAAAGGACAAAATGGAGAGGTAGGGAAGGGAGAGGATGAGCCAAACCAATACCTTTAGCCATAGTTTGGGAACCATTAGCTAAAGTAACAATAGGTAAGGCAGAGGTAGTAGTAATAGAGGAGAAAATGTGTTAATTACCAGAGATATGATCAAATGCTCCAGAATCTAGAATCCACGGGCCAAGAGAAGGAGACTGAGTAAAACATACAGAGACATTACCAGTTTGGGCAACAGAAGTTGATGTGGCTATCTGATATCGGAGATAGGCATCATAATCACTACCAATAAGGGTGATACTTTGAGATGTGGAGCTTGCAGTGGAGTCACGTCGAGATACCAGAGGATTAGATGACTGAGCAATGTGGGCAGTGCAAGGAGGCCGTCCATGTAACTGATAGCAACAATCTTGAGTGTGACCAAACTTATTACAATAGGTGCACTGAGGACGTTGTCTTCGACCCCGATTGCCACTACGTCCTCCTCGAGAGTTAGTCTGAGAGGCTAACACAGATGAATCTAAAAGACCATCAGTCGACAAGGTTTGAGTAGAAGAGAGGTGTAAGAGACGAGCAAACACATCATCTAATGATGGTACTGATGGACTAGCAAGAATCTGATCTCGGACAGACTCTAGATCTTGACGGAGGCCAATGAGGGTTAACACCATAAAGAACTTGTCAACCTGTATTTGTTGAGCTTCAGCACCATTAGTGAAGGGCATGAAAGTTAAGAACTCCTCCTTAAGAGACGCAATCCGGCCAATATAAGTAAACAGATCCATGTCCTGCTGTCTCACATGAACAATATCAGAAACCACCTTATAAAATCGTTGAATATCATTCGTGTATAATCCTTTAGCCTGAGTCCAAAATTTAAAGCAGGTTTTGTAGGCACGAAGATGATATAAAATTTTGGGATCAACAGATTGCCATAATACGCTGCATAATTATGCATCGATTTTCTTCCATTGCACTTTGTCAACATCAGGTATAACATCCTCAGGTGTAACAAGATGATCCTCATAACCTTGTCTCATAAACCAAAGTTCCATGGACGCTGACTAGGAGAGATAATTCTCACTACCAATCAATTGTTCCTATGTGATAGAAGGAGATTTAGAGATGACAAATGTAAAAATAGGATTTTTAGTCGCCATATCAACTTCACCTGAGATTGAATCACGTTTGGATCGAAGAGAGCCCTAAAGGGAGGTCGGATCATAGCTATGGAAGAAGAACCTAGTATGTCGGGACCCAAACAAAGGAGAAAAGTGACTGGAGATGAAGAAGAGGCCTTCCCAAGGCACACACAAGTCTCGGCCAAGGAAGGGAGCTGCTGTCGGAGGCTGAAAGAAGACCCGCGGAGGCTGAAATGCCAAAAAAAATGGAGAAGCAGGGTTTGGAGAGAACTGACGGAGGCTTAGAAGTGCAAGACGGCGCTGGACGAGCCTGCTGGTAGAAGCTCGACACCAGAAAGTGGGCCACGCGCCGGCGTGTGGGATTCAAGCTGCCGGAGAAAAGTAGCGCGTGGGAGGCGCGTGGATCGGTTTTTGGCTCTGGTGCTTTGAGAAAAGTTGCAGATATCCTCTTTGCGCTCCTGATGATGTGGTCGGTGTTGGAAAATATCGCCGAAAAAATGTTGACGGTGATGAGGGTTTTCTGACCACGATATGACTGACCGGAAAGCTTTGGGAGATGGAAAAGGTGACCGGAATGAAACACAGTCAGTGGATGGATTCTCGAAATTAATTACACGGGTAAACCAGAAAGAATAAAGTTTTCTCACTTGGCTCTGATACCATGTTGAAAGAGAGAGAGAGAAAACCTTAATTCTCATTCATATTGTTGACTTCGTACAATAGAGAAATATATATACAAGGCTAGGTTGAACTAACTACCATATATGTGACCTATATTAAGAAAGGAAAGAAAGATTGTACACTATAAATACATTATATTCAACACTATGTTCTGTTCGTGATCTTGAAGCTAAAAAATACAGTATTATTTTTCCTGAAGGGAAGGGACAGGCTAGTGGTTGGAATTCTCTGGCCGTAAGGTTGAGAGGCCTTGGAGTGATCCCGTCAGAAGGTTTAAAGTTTACCAATATGCTAGAGGTTTCGTTGAAGTTGAAGGGAGTTCCGAAGGTTCTGTGGAAAGAAAAGAGGGTAGAGACGAAGTCATTTGCAGATGCTGCTAAGTCGACCCCGAGAAGGGTAGGTGAGTCAGTTTGGTTAGAGGTAGGGGAAAGAGAGGTGTGTGGAAGGTTAGATCAGATGAGACAGTGTCTGGTAGGAAGGTGGGGTATATTTTCAGCTCCATTACCTGAGTTGGAATATGTAAGGAGTTGGACTTGTCAGAATTGGGAGGTTAAGGGGAAACTGAAGGTTGCTGTGTTAGGTAGGGGGCTCCTCCTGTTTGATTTTGATTTGCCTTACGAGGTTGAGCGTGTTCTAGCCAGAGGCAAAATAAGCATAAAGGAAAATTTTATTATTTTGGATAAATGGAATCCGGAGGTGGGGTGTTCCTGCAAGAAATCCAATGCTGATGAGGCTTGGGTAAGGGTGGTCGGGCTCCCACTCCATCTGTGGAGTTTTGAGGTGTTTAAAAGAATCAGAGATGGGTGCGGAGGTTTTGTTGCAGTGGATGAAGATACCAGATCTTTGACTGAGTTGCAGTGGGCTTGGATTCTGGTAAAGCGTGTGGAAAGGGAGGTCCTTAACTCTGCTCATATAGTTTTGGGGTTGGGATGCCATTCTCTCCAGCTGTGGTGGGAATCTCCATCTTGGTTCACATAGGTGGTGCTAGCAGGAAGCTTCTCTAAGAAGGGCGGCTCAAGGTTAGGAGAAGAAATTGGCGAAGCTTAATGTGTTGTTTGTTGTGGGAGTCAAAGGGAGAAGGTGGAGCAGTTGAGGACGCAGATGGAGGTACAGGATGTGTCGCTTGTTGGAGGTAACCCATCCACCCTTTCTGTTGAGGCCTCTAGAGAAGAGACTGATGAGAGGGGGGTAGGGTAGGTGGTTCAGTAAACCTAGTGGGAGGGGGTAGGGAGACCTCATCCTTCAGTTTGGACACCCTAGGCTTTGGGCCGGAAGGCCTTTGTAGTGGGCCTAATGTTTTATTATTCGGGAAGGCCCAGGGTCCTTGTCATGTGAGCCATGAGGATTTGGGCCGTGTTTCAAGGCCCATTCACTTAAATGGTCTTTAAAGATGCAGTGAGGGCGAATCGGGTGTGGGCTTTGGGTCTGTTGGAACTGACGCAAAAGGAGAAAGGGCATTTTATGGGGATGAGGCTCCAGTCTCTCTACCTAGAGCTTGAAGCGAGCAGTTGTTCTCCAAAGATAGAGGCGCTGGTGGAGATGCAAGCGGAGATGACGACCCCCTCGTAGGGTTGTCGAGGGAGGTGTTGCCGTTGATGACCTCTCAGATGACGGAAAAGGGAGGTTTTGACTAACGAAGCGCTTTGCGAAGAGGCATCCAGGTACGTCAATCGTCGTTTTTTCCCTATGGGGGGTCGAGAACTCTCTTCTTCTACTCCTGATCTTGGACGAGTTGTGTTGAATGAAGGGTCTTTCGGCGGTTTGGCTTCCGTGGTTAACAGAGAAGAGTAGATCCCGCTGAGAATCATCCCGACTAATGGTACCAATGGGGAGTTGGTCTCTAAGGGGGAGAAGTCTGTGGTTGGAGAAGGCGTGGGGGGTGAGTTTGAGGGGTTGCTACAGGATATGGAAGGGAAAGGTTGTCGATGGGACGACAACTGCTTGGCGATGTTTAGTAAGTTTCTGGGTTTTTCTACAAAAGGTTTTGAAGGTGAAATCTTGAATCTGTTCTTAAGGACCAAGAGAAGAAGAGAGCAAAATCTTAAGGGATCGTCAGGGTCCACTAAGTTTGATCGCGAATTGAAAAAAATAGAGTGGTCCATTAATTATAATGGTGCGAGAAAGGAGAATTCTCTGGTTAGAGAAGGCGGGGCCAGATTCTCGACCATTAGAAGAAGCTAAAGATTCTATCATGGAATGTTAGAAGGGCCAATGATAGAAATAAAAGGAAGGTAATTAAGGCCCTAATCAGGTCGCAAAGAGTGGATGTGGTGTGTTTGCAGGAGACTAAAATTCAAGATATGTCTCAGGGGGTTGTTCACAGTCTTGATGTGGGAAGATTCTTAGGTTGGGGAGCAGTGAGTGCACGGGGAGTAGCTGGTGGGGTGGTAGTCTTTTGGGATAAGAGAGTTTTGGAGTTAGTAGATATGGAAGTGGGTCTTTTCTCAATTTCGTGTCGCTTTAAGAACTGCGAGGATGGGTTCTTGTGGATCTTCACGGGGGTCTACGGACCTACATTGAAAAGTTATAGAGAACTTTTTTAGGAAGAGTTAGGTGTCATTCGAGGGTTGTGGTTTGATCCTTGGTGTATTGGTGGGGACTTTAACATGATTAGATTTCCCAGCGAACATAGCAGAGAAGGAAGATTGTCTGAATCCATGAGAAGATTTTCGGAGGTGATTGATGAGTTGGCTTCAAGAGATCTGCCTCTTCAGGGGGGGCCTTTTATGTGGAGTGGAGGGTTGAATGGTCAATTCAGGTCTAGACTAGATCGTTTTCTGATTTCGGAGGATTGAGAGAATCATTTTAGTGGGGTGTCTCAATGTACTCTCCCAAGGCCGGTGTCTGATCACTTCCCAATTCTGTTAGATGGGGGTGGTGTGAGGAGAGGTCCAATTCCGTTTCGTTTTGAGAATATGTGGTTGAAGGAGGAGGGCTTTAAGGAGCTGTTTAGGGGTTGGTGGCAAGGTTTCAACTACAGTGGGTCTTATAGTTTTATCCTGACAGAAAAATTCTCTAAAAATCAAGTTGAAGAATTGGAATAAGGAAGTTTTTGGTAAAGTGGGGGTTAACATGAGGATGGCTCTGGACAAAGTGTCTTTTTGGGATGATTAGGAGCGGCAGAGAGTCTTAAATGAGCAAGAGTTAAGAGGTTAGAAAGGAGGCCAAGGAGGACTTCAAGAAGTGGGCGTTTATGGAGGAAATCTCGTGGAGACAGAAATCAAGAGAAACGTGGTTGAAGGAAGGCGGTAAGAATACAGGATTCTTTCATAAGATGACAAATTCTAATAGAAGGAGGAATTGTTTGAAAAAAATTAAAGTTGATGGAATCTGGCTTTCAGAAGATCAAGAAATTCAAAGGGGTGTGGTGAGGGCCTATCAGAATCTGTTATCGAATCCTGGTGGCTAGCACCCTAGTATGAACAGTTTGGAGTTTGACAGAATTGGGGAAGAGGAGGCAGCCAGGATGGAGGAGATGTTTTCTATGGAAGAGGTGTTTTTGGCTCTTTTAGAGTTGAATGGGGACAAGGCTCCTAGTCCGGATGGTTTTCCCATTGCTTTTTGGTAGTTTTGCTAGGACTTTGTCAAAGATGAGCTAATGGGATTTTTCAAGGATTTTTTTGAGAGGGGTAAATTTGTTAGAAGTCTAAACACCACTTTCCTGGTTTTAATCCCTAAGAAAGGCGGGGCTGATGATTTATGCGACTATAGACCCATTAGTTAGGTGGGAGGTCTGTACAAGCTTCTCGCCTAGGTCCTAGCTAATAGGTTAAAGAAGGTAGTGAGTAAGGTGGTGTCTCCTACCCAAAATGCTTTTGTTGAAGGAAGACAAATCCTTGATACTGCGTTAATTGCTAATGAGGTCATAAACTCGTTGCTGAAATGGGATGAATCAGGTGTGTTGTGTAAATTGGACTTAGAGAAGGCTTACGATCATATTAACTGGGATTTTCTGCTGACAGTGATGCAAAAAATGGGTTTTGGGGAGAAATGGGCTGTTTGGATCAGGTGGTGCATCTCCACTGCTTCTTTTTCAGTTTTGATTAACGGATCGCCTTCGGGTTTTTTCCAGAGCACTAGGGGGTTAAGGCAAGAGGATCCCCTTTCCCCTTACTTATTTGTTTTAGGGATGGAGGCCTTAAATTGCCTCATTAACAGAGCAGTTAGGGAGGGTTTCCTTACCGATTACAGGATAAGGAGAACGGGTGGCAGTGGGATCCAAGTGTCTCATCTACTGTTTGCTGATGACACGTTGGTTTTTTGTGAGGATTCCCAAGAGAAAATGGCTTTTCTAAGCTTGCTGTTAATGTGGTTTGAAGTCATTTCCGGTCTGAGCATCAATTTGAATAAGAGTGAACTTCTGCCGGTGGGAAGAGTAGAGAGCGTTGAGGTTTTGGCTGCTGAACTGGGTTGCAAAGTGGGATCTCTCCCTTCCACTTATTTAGGGCTCCTTAAGGTGCTCCTCATAAGTCGGTGGCAGTGTGGGATGGTGTGGAAGAGAGGATGCGGAAGAGACTTGCCTTGTGGAAGAGGCAGTTCATTTCCAAGGGGGGGAGATTCACTCTCATTTGGAGCACGTTGGTTAGCATGCCGATCTATCTCATGTCCTTATTGCGTATGCCAAGAGTTGTTAGATTGAGGCTTGAGAAAATCCAAAGGGATTTCCTTTGGGGTGGGGGAGCGTTGGAGAAGAGGCCCCATCTTGTAAAGTGGGTTGTGGTTTGTTCCCATAAAAAGAAGGGCGGTTTGGGGATTAGAAATCTTTCTATTCTCAATAGGGCCCTTTTGTGCAAATGGAGTTGGCGCTTTGCGGTTGAAAGGGAGTCCTTTTGGAAGCTTATTATTAGTAGGAAGTTTGGGGAAGAAGGTGGAGGGTGGATTTCTCGTGAGGTTAGGGAGGGCTATGGGGTGGGGTTTTGGAAGGAAATTAGAAAGGAAGGTCTTCTGTTGTTTAAAAATGTTTCCTTCGCTGTGGGGGATGCTAGAAGGGTGAGATTTTGGAAGGACATATGGTGCAAAAATATTTCCCTGTGTGAGGTTTTTCCTTCTTTGTTTGCCTTAGTGGTCTCTCAAGATGCGTGGGTAGTAGATTGTTGGGATTCTGTGGGGGATTGGGGAGGGGGGTTGGATTCCCTGTTTCTCTAGATCCTTTAATGATTGGGAGGTGGAGGCGGTGGAGAGGCTCCTCTCGACCCTTCAAGGAAAGAGGCTAGTTGCTAGGTTGGAGGATAGAGTGTTGTGGAAAGCTTCGAAGAATGGGATTTTTTCTGTAAAATCCCTTTATAATACTCTTGAATCTAGTTGTGCAGTCCCGTTTCCATGGAGCATCATTTGGAGCCCTTGTGTGCCTACAAAGGTGGGTTTTTTTTTGCTTGGGAAGCTTCTTGGGGGAAGCTTCTAACCTAAAATCAACTCAAGAGGAGGGGCTGGATTTTAGCAAACAGGTGCTTCTTGTGTTGTGATGAAGAGGAGATGATAAATCACATCCTTATTCATTGCCCCAAGACGAGGGTTTTGTGGGATTTTGTGTTTTCTTTGTTTGGTGTTAATTGGGTCCTCCCGCTTATGGTTAGACAATCTAATAGGATGGTCCGCTTCCTTTGTGGATAAGAAACGTGGAAAGGCTTGGCGGGTAGCTGCTCTTTGTTTATTTTGGACGGTTTGGAAAGAAAGAAACATGATAGTTTTTGATAATGAGGTTTTGTCGATTCAAAGAATGAAAAATTCTTTTGTTTGTAATATCTTTTCTTGGGCTAAGTTTTGTTTAGATGGAGGACCCTATTCTTTAATTAATTTTGTTGATTGGTTGGGTTCTAGTTGAGGGCTGGTGAGTGTTTGCCTTTTTGTGTGCTTTTTGTATTTTGGCTTCTCGTGTATACTCCCTGTATGCTTCGGGTGCTTTTTAGCTCCCTTTTTTAAATAAAGTTTCTGTGGTTTTATCTATAAAAAAGAAACTACTATGATGTTGACCTTCAATCTATAACCGAACTTGCCCAATCAACGTCCATTCTTTCAATTTTCTGAAGAGAATGCCTTTTCTAGGTGTTGTTTTCAGATACCCAAGCACTCTACGGATTGCATCCATGTGTATCTATTTGGATGAGTGCATAAACTGACTTAACACACCCACTATATAAGTTATATCCAATCTAGTGTATGACAAGTAGATTAATTTCCCTACTACAAGTTGCTATCTACCATGATCCACTGATGCATCTTCCTTACTTGGTGAAAATTAAAAGGCTATTATAGCTACTAACCAAGTAGACTAAAACCAAGTTACTCCAAACAACGTTAGAGCCAAGATTTCTTAAGGAAAAATCTAGGAAAAACCCTTTGCATAAGCTGAAACCAGAAAGTTCCAGTTAATCACTTTATTTATTTATTTTTCCTGGATAATCATCAAAAGTCCTTACAATTAGTAAGTTCTTCCCTTTTATAATGATAAACCTCAACTACTTTTTGAAGGTTTCCAAGACATAATTAGTAACCTTTAATAACAAAAAACTAACCTTTTGACTTCTAATTTAATAATAAACTTTTCCCATGCAAACCTTTGATATTTTTGAAGTTGCCATAAATTGTCTATTAATGACTGTATCATTCTCTCCTCCTAAGAAGAAGCTTGTTCTCGAGTTTGGTGCTACTGGAAACCTCTTTTACATTCTCACCAGTGTACGGATATAAATCTGAAATGTTGAATGTTGAATCTATTCCCATATGTTTTGGCAGATCAACCACATAAGCATTCTCCTCAATCTTCTTGATGATTTTTTAGGGTCCTATCTTTCTTTTACTTAGCTTGGAATAAGAGCCAACTGAAAATCTTTCCATGTGTAGTTACACCATCATGTCGCCTTCTTGAAAGCTTTGGCTACATCTCTTTTGATCTGCATATTTCTTATACTTTGCATTCGACTCCTTAATCTTCAATCTGATTTCTTCATACAGTTTTTTCATTAAGTCAGCCATGTTTTCACCATTTAAGCTATTTCTTCCCATTTCTGGTAAAGGAGCTAAATCATAAAGATGCATTGGTTGCTTCCCATAAATAACTTCAAAAGGACTTTTGCCTATAGTTTGATTCTTGGAATAGTTATAAGCAAATTCTGCTTGTGCAGCCACAACTTCCCATTGCTTAGGATTTTCTCCAACCAGACACCTCAATAAATCACCCAAACTTCTATTGACAACCTCAGTTTATCCATTTGTTTGAGGATGATAGGAAGTCCTATACTGTAGCCTAGTTCCAAACTTCTTCCATAAAGTTGTCCAAAAATGAGAAAGAAACTTGAAGTCTCGATCTGAGGTGATTGATTTTGGAACTCCATGCAATCGCACCACCTCTCTAAAGTAGAGATTTGCTATATTTGATGCATCCATAGTCTTATTGTAACAAATGAAATGAGCCATTTTTTAAAATCTATCAACCACCATAAAGACGGAATCCATTCCCCGTTGACTTCTAGGCAATCCCACCACAAAGTCCACATTTACATCTTCCCAAGGAGCTATAGGAACCGGTAGTAGAGCATACAAACCTGTATTTTGAACTTTTCCCTTTGATTCTTGGCATGTTTGACATCTTTTAACAAATTTGTAAACATCCCTCCTCATTTTTGGCCAAAAAAACTTCTGTTCAATCATAGCATATGTCTTATCTTGCCCAAAATGTCCTCCTAAGCTTCCACCATGCATGTCTTGAATGATCTTTTCCCTTAAAAAACAATCTAGAGCACAAATTTGATTCCCTTTGATTAGGAAGCCATCATGCAACGAATACTTTCGTGGCTGCCTATTAGTATAATCCTTCCAAATTGAACCAAAGAAAGGGTCACTAGGATAAAAATCCTTAAGAGAATCAAAACTGGAGAAGAATGAAATTAGAAAGTCATAGCTGTATGATATTGTAATTGGAAAGTGAATTAGGACAATCCCGTAAACAAAGGGATTTGATGTAACTAGGTTAGGAAGGTTACTAATTTTGGTGTTAGGAATATGTGTATATTTATATGGGTCACTATACAAATTAAAATGAATCGAGAAAAAGAATTCTATACCTTTTATTCTCTCTCTCTCTTCTTTTACATGGTATTAGAGCCTTAGGCTTGTGAATCTAGGAAGAGAAGAAGTTTCTTTGGCCTTCATTTTCAAGTTTAAAGTTCAATGTTGACCTTCATTGTTGACCTTTAAAGGTTTCTTTTGTCTGAATCGTGCCCCTTTTGCAATAGAAAGTGCATCATGGGTTTTCTTCAGTGTCACGACCTCACAGTGCCGTCATCACATCGTTGCCTTCACCTTTGTGCCATCCTCATGCCTTTGATTTTCTTGTGCTGGTGAAATTCCACCATCTTCGGAGACCTCGTCGTCACCCCTCCTAGTTGGCTTTGTCTTCGCCTAATCTCACCATTGCACCATTGAGATCACGTCACAGCCTCGTTGTGGCCCTGGAATCGTCCTTGCCATCGACCTTCTCTTTCCCTCAAATATCCACCCTTGCGCTATTGCAAACTCATCATGAGAGTGGAATCACACCATCGTTGTTGTTGTAACCAAAGATTTTTCCTTCTATAGGCGTTCCTTACATTGTAGATTTCATCGGAAATCAAAAGTGCCTAACCTTCGACGTACTTCCGTCATCGCCAAGAGTGCTGGACCTCTAATGCCACAGCTATAGTCATCACCATCCCACATTGACACCAGCTGCACTTCTTCATATTGGCGTGAAACTTTTCTCTTTTGAGAACATCTAATACTTCCTTCATGTCTAGATTTGAATAAGTCTACAACAAGGCTTCCCAAATCTCTCAAGAAGTAGTGAGAAACATGCCAAGTCTTCAAATCTCTGGTTTAATAACATTCCACAGCCAAGACATGACCATGGGATCTTCTTCATCCCAAGAATTGAACCTGGGACCTTGCTTGCTTGGTTCAAGCTAAAGGAGGTGATTCAGCTTTCCTCTTCCTTTGATGAAAGTCTTGATCTATTGGGACCACTTATGGTAGTTACTGCCATTCAGTTTGAAGGGAACTGGAGATTCTGATTATCTTTGAATTGATTTCCAGCAATAGTTGGTGATCTTGTCTGAACTATGGGAGAGAAGTTGGCACCCGATCTTTCGAACATGGTGGATTGAGACTAAGCAACAGAGGTAGAATTTTTTGCGATTAAAAATCAAATGGGCTTCACAGGGAACAATCTAGCATTGTGACCAAATCATGTTTTTGGGGATAACTTGGTGTTGAAGGGAAACCAAAAAAAGGAAACTGCCCAAAAGCCCTGGGGCTCTGAAACCATGAAGAATAATTAGAAGAAAAGGAATACTATTTTTATCTCTTTTTCATTCTGTATTGAAAAAATGTATCGCAATATATTGTGATTATGGACAAAATAGGGAAAAAAGGAGGAAACTTCTATGTACTAGCCTAAGAATTAGGTAATCATAGGAAATCATGGGCCAACTATACAAGAAAGGGAACTCCCTAATTTTCAGTCTATATATCTTATTCTATAATCGGTTTTCCTTTTCAACACCTAGCATATCTCATCTACTCACTGCTCTATATCTTTCACCATTTTTCCAGATGTGAGTGTCTGGTCTTTGACCTTGTTAGGCATTTTCTCAATCTGTTCCTTTCTCTGAGCCTCGTTCCCTTCTGTTAATTGGATGCTTTTCCTTCCAACCAATTTCATTTAAAATCCAAAAGCCACTCTAAGATTGAGGTATTCATGTTGCTTTTTCCTAATAAAAATGTTAATACCAATTACAAGTTCTAGAAGAGGAGGCCTTTAAAGCCTTTTGTTTCTATCACTGTGACACTATCCACTAGTTTTGGTACTCCAGCATAACCCATTCAAACTTTCTGGGATTGATTGGGTTCCCCTAAAAGTGTGACAAAGAGGTTTTGGAGGACAGGTTTTATGACGTGTGGCTAATATCAGTGTGTTCTTTGAGGACAGATGGAGATCTATCATGACTCTATGAAACTTGATTCATTCTTTTACTTTGTTCAGCAACTGGTTCATTTCTATAATTTTTTTGGCACCTCTGTCACAGATGCATTTGTTGGATTCACTTTAAGTTTGTTAACACTAGATTGGAATCACAAAGTGGTTTCCACCTATTGCGGGCTCCATAAAATTTGACTTTGATGAACGTTCCATGGGTAATCCAGGACAACTTGGGATTAAAGGAGTGTTTCGAGATCATTGTGATACTAAACTTAGAGCATTTTCTAAACCAGTAGGAGAAAGTATGGCTACTGAAGGAAAAATTGAAGCTATTTTAGAGGGTTATCACAAGCCAAATCTTTGTGATTTTCAGACGGAGGCTTTGGTATTCCCATTTCATGGGGGTCCAACAGAGAAAGAGGTCCATTAAGATATGATGAGGGATCCCAAAAAAAAAAAAAAACACAAAAACATGGATGCTGCAAGCAATTTGAGATGTCCTTTTTCTTGGATTCAATATGTTGCTAACAAACACAAGGATCATTTAGACAAGTGAGGGGCTACACACTTGGTATTCTTTGTTGGGGATTTTTCACATCCTCGAGATGCTTAATGCTTTTGGATTATACATTGTTTTGGTTTCCATCTGCAATTTGTTTTGCTTTCTTTTGGAGGCATAAACATACTTTTTCTTGTTAGTAAGTTTTTTGCTAAATCTTGGAAGGATTTCTCATCCTTTATCATATTCATTGAACTTAGTAGGTTCAATGCAATGAATTATCTTGTTTCTGATTTGAAACAAAAAAAAAAAAAAAGGAAAAATGGATATCTCTAATCTGCAGCTATAATTTTGACAACCAGCCACAATGTAAAATGTTCCAATCCTTCAAATTGTTCATTGCACACAACAATGAAACTCAAATGTGAATTATATAAAGGACCTACTATGATTTTTTTTTAAAATTTATATAACTAGAGAATAAACTCCATAGCAGCGACAATACACTTATCATTTACTACTTAAAAGAATTAGAAAAGGTGCCCATAGATCTCTGAATCATACATGGTATCACACTTATTGAATAATAGATATTCTTATACATACCTCAAGATTAATGATGAGAATAAATGGGAGCTTTTTTCCAGCTTCGCACTGAAATTGAGAAAGGAACAATTAGATGCAGAAATTATTAAATAGTGAAAATCTAAGGGTATTCTCAAGTAAAATATATGATTTTCAAGCCTGGGGAAACATCACACTAGATGTTTTAGCAATGTCTTGCAAGATGCACCTAAGGTCATAATTGCTTTAAATAACTAGAATAAACTGGAAAATTAGTAAGAATATGAAAGTTAGAAAGGAGATGCTAATGCTACTAGTGGCTTTATGAAAAAATTATGTGGCATCCATTAACACGAGCAGCCAACAGGATCATACCAAACAGATTCAGCAGCCACCAGGCAGACCTTGCCTCTGGCAGTTGGGATGCTCCAAACTTTCTCAAATGGCTGACCAAGACAAGTGTAGGTTAAACTCTTTTTTAGTAGGGGAGCAAAAAGCAGTAAAGAACAAGGCCTTTGGTTATTTTTTGAATTCTTGGAATGGGCGTAGTTATAAAGAAGTTGCAGGCATAGAATTTTTTTTATTAGAAGTTGCAGGCATAGAATTTTTTTGATTAGTAGTTGCAGGTATAGAATTAAAACAGGATAGTTAGACTAATAAGCTATAGAGAAGCTTCAAAAACTTTCAAGTTAAAAGTCTTTAAGAGGCAATTGTTTGTTTATTTATTGGATCACTTTTACATGGATAATTTGCCTCCACCATTTTGTTAAAATAGAAGAATTAAGTACATAGAAGAAGGAGAAAGGACACCATAAAAAGACCTCCACCATCCAAGGAAATGTTTGAAAAGGGACAACAAAAGCATTATTTAAGCCACACTAAGCAATAATATTTACTTCTGTCTCACTTCGTAGAAAAAAATGGTACACTCAAATGTTGGAAAGTGTCTCAAATTCCTAATTGGTGTAGATTCTTTTTTGTAAAGAATATTGTATAAAATACTTTCTATACTCATGTCATTGTTGTTGAAGTACCAATTTTCCTAGAAGCTTAAGCTTATAGGATCTGGGTTTAATATGCATATCTTGCTTCTTAACACCCTCCCTCATGTGCGGCCCCATACCCACGCATGGAGAGATAAACAACATTTGGATTCACATCAAATAGACAAAATTTGGATTCATATCCAACAAAAACAAATGAGAAAATGCAAATTGTGAAGAGGTGGCTCAAACCCATGACCTCTTGCAAAGCCAATCTCTCATACCATGTTGAAGTACCAATTTTCCTAAAAGCTTAAGCTTGCAGGATTTGGGTTCAATATGCATATCATGCTCTTTAACAATTGTAATATTAGATTTTCTTATAAAGTACCAAAAAAAAAAAAATATTGGGAATCTCTATAAATATTTTAAGTCATGAGGGGAAAAGGTTATGAGATAAGATGAGTTTATGAAGACTATACGCGGTAGATAGAGATATGAGACACATGGTGGAGTAAGGGAGTTCATGGTTCATGGTGTAAACACAAGGAGTGGGGAAAATGGAATGTTTCAGGATCCAATAATTGTATTTAGTTTTTGTTCTTTATAATATTTTTTATGGTATAGTGGAATGATTCTCTATCATTCATGAATGTAGGTATGGTTGGTTAAACCACGTTAAAACCTCATGGATGTATTTTATCTTTGTGTTCTTAAACTAACATGTCTACATTAAAGCTTTAGCCAGTAAAACATCAAATACACTGTTTTCTTTCTAAAAGCTACAAAACTCAAAACTAGAAAATGAATTGTCAAGGAGAAATTTTTCCCTAACAATGATATCAACAAAGGTTTGGGAATCCATTTGTTAAGAAGGATGTTTTCCCTTTAAATGATACAACAAAGGTTTTGGAATCACTTTCCTTGTTTCTTCTTCCTTCATTTTTTTTTTGGAGTTATGTTATGTTGGCATAAGATTTTAAAATCACCTTTCATGATAGGTAGTATGAATATTAAACTCCTGGAAGTATCAAAGACTATAAAGTACTCTTCTAGGTCTGCTATGCAAATGGGAGAAAACTTTGAACCACTAGGTGAGGGTGTTGAAGTAAAATGATGCAATAGGCATTTTTTCACGATTTGCTTATCATATAATACAAATGGCAAGAAAACTGAAATCTGTTCCCTACCTAAACAAGGAATTGGGAGAGATAGTGCAGCCTAATTCATGGCATCATCAGCTTGAACCGATCAACCGGTATGAGCTTAGGAAGGAATCTCAACAAAGGTATTGGAATCACTTTCCTTGATAAGTAATGTGAAACTTAAACTTCAGGAAGTATCACAGACAATTTATCAATGCTATGGTTCTGCTTAGCAACTGGAGAAACTTTAAACGAATGTACATAAGGGGGTTTAAGTAAAGCGATGCACTAGGAACTGTTTCACACTTTTGCATATGGACTAAACTATTTTGTATAGGTCTCCTTGTATAGTGGAGCAGTTTAGACATCCTTTGATCATTTTTTTGTAAATTGTGGAGGACCCCTCATCCTTCTCATATACTTTTTATCCATAATTAATAATTAATACATCTTTTGTTTCTGATCAATATATATATATATACAAGAAGAAAAATGAAATATATATCATATAATATAAACAGAAAGAAAATGAAATCTGACCCCTACCTGAACAAGAGATTTGGGATGCAATGCAATCTTATTCATTGTATTATCAGCTTTAAACCAATCAACTGCTATGAGCTTGAGAAGGGGATCTCCTCCCATTACCTGAAAATGTTTTAGATTATTTGACAGACATTCGGTAGAATAACTGAATATCATATTTCAGCAGCAACCAAAGCAATCTGGTGCATGTACAATTTAATAACATATATAACAGAAGAAGCTATACCCTTAGAAGAAAAAAAAAAAAAAAAGAAGAAAGAAATTACAAGTACCTGCCACAAGTAAAAAATCAAATCGTTGTATTTGCATTAAAAGATGCAAAGAAAAAGGACTGGAATAAACTCAAACTACAACTTTAGAAAACAGAAATTAGAGACCTAAACCAAGTAGAGTGAGATGAGTAGTACTACATGAAGACTGACGAGCAGAGATTGTGAATGCTCACTGTTGTTTATACCTAGAAGTACCATATTAAGTTACAGAACACATCAATACAAGTGGACAAGCATGGTTGAGCAATGCAAAAACTCACTCTAAAGAGGATGAAAGCCCACCTTATAATTATCTTCTAGGTAAGTCTTTCCTCTGATCATAAATCCTGCACCATCCAGAGTAGTCCAGCAATTTGTGTCCTTTTTATCCTTCCCTTGGTGCATTGAACAGTGGAATTGGCTTGGATCGACATTGACAGGAGATGCATTCGGATCAAGTTCCTTATTTGCATCTAGAGCTGCATCCATAATAATCTAGAATTTTAAGTAATGGATACTTTCTAAGTGAAGGGAGAAAAAGGCATTGCAGAATCATAATATAATTGTTGGAATCCTTAACCAATGAAAACATAACAAAATACAAAAGTGCCTTCTATATTTACTTTAGCTACCCCATTGAATTCTTGATTTTTCTTTTTATTTTTTGATTAAGAACAAACTATTTATTGATAAGACTTTGAAGTACAAGTGAAGGATGAGAAGTCTTTCCAAAATAAAGAGCATGATCAAAAAGAGAAAAAGCTCACAAGAGTAGAAAAATAACCACATTGAATAAGCATAGGAGAAGAATATATACAAAATATGGATCAATGTACAACTCAAGGGGGTAAAAAAATCCCCTACAAAAGAAACCATTTGTTTGGCTCTGTGTTTAGCTAAACGATCAACATTCTCATTACCTGAATGAGGGGACCAAGAGAAGTAACAAACCAAAATGCTAGCTGGGTCTAGGATTTGACTTGTATTTTCAAGGACCTTTATCCAACTTAGACACCCATGAGATAAAGGTTATTCTTCTATTAGGGACAAAAAGACTTCTTTTTATTTATTTTTTATTTTTTTATGAGAAACAACAATATAATATATTAAGGTAAGTAAGAATAAATACAAATAGAAGAATGGGGAATCCTCTAAAAAATCTACACAAAAAGTATCTAGGAACCTCCAAAGTACTAAGTGAATCTATACAACTATGAAGTGCAACAACCCATATGGGAACATACAAAAAGCAATCAATCCTTGCTAGCCCACACCTTTGGAACTACATGCCAATATCTAATCAAGTTGAATCATATTAAGGGGAATGCCCTTAAAAGTTGTGGTACAAGTGGTCTAAAAAGAGGCTAAGAAATGAAGGATATTCCAAAGACCCTTCGAAGTTCTTGCCTTGTCCTAAAAAAATCCTAATGTTTCTTCCCTGCCACACAACCCACATCAAAGTAAGACAAGTGAATTGTCATAACACCATACCTCTTATGGTATTTCCCAACCCTTTATATGAGATGGTCATCATGTCACATATAATCCTAGGAGGAGGAACCTAGTTCAAATGAGTCAATTTGAATAGCTTATGCCATAGCCCTAAAGTCAAAGGATAGTATAAGAAAAGATGATATATTGTTTCACCACTCTCCATACACAACAAACAAACATCAAGACTAAGGGCTATGTAGGATCTTCTCATTTGTAGCATGTCATTGGTGTTTATCTTATTGTGGGCCATTAAGCAAACAAAGGACTTGACCTCAAATAAGGCTTGTGATTTCCAAACAAAATCAGTAGGGAATAATGGAATTGGATTAGTATGGTTGGACAAAACTAAAAAGAACGACTTAACTATAAATAAACCTGAAGAAGATAAGGACCAAGCTCTCACATCAAGAACAAATGGAGTTAAGTGCAAACAAGAAAGAGATGATACAAATCTTTCATGATCTCTTATTTCAAAGTCTAAAAGATTGCGACGAAAGTTTAAGTTCTAAAAAAGAAAAGGAATAGTGGTCAACCATCCAATCTTGGAAATTGCCTATTAAACAACTTGGAAATGTCTCCTATAAGAAATTTATATCATTTTACTTTAGATAAGAACTTTAGAATGACAATCATAAGATTAAACATCAGATGTCAATAATCATAGCAATAGAAATATAAGCCATACCATACTGGTATTCAACATAGTGACGCATCCCTATTTCCTAGTTGTCTTATTTCATGACAATCATCTTCATGTGAATTCACCAACAGTCAAAGAAGAAGAGGAAGAAGAAGAAGAAGAAGAAGATGAAGAAAAGAAGAAGAAATTTAGAATGACAATTATTATTATTTTTTTATTTTTTGATGAGAAACAACAATGTGATATATTGAATTAGGAAATAAGAAGTACAATAGAAGGATGAGGAATCCTCCCACAAACAAAAGCTAAACACAAGAAATACCAAAACCACAAACCATAAGGTAAATACAAAAAGCAACCTCTCCTTACTAACCCACATCCTTGGAACTACACATCACTAACCAATCAAGTTGAACCATATTAAGGGGCATGTCCTTAAAAGTTGTGGTGCAAAAGGCTCAAAAACAAGCAAAGAAATGAATGGTATCCCAAAGAACCTCTGAAGTTCTTGTCTTGTCCTAAAAAAATCCTAAAATTTCTTTCCCACCACACAACCCAAATTAAAGCAATATAGGTTGTTTGCCGCAATAATAGGCCTCTCTTGAAGCCTCCCAATCCCTTATATGTAATGGTCATCATGTTACAAATGCTCCTCGGGGGAACCCAATCCATCTTGACCCATCTAAATAATCTGTACCATAGATCCATCGTCAAAGGACAATGTAAGAAGAGATGATTATGCTCCACACACAACTTTCAGATATCAGGATTGAGAGCTTTGTAGGGTCTTCTCAACTGTAGCATGCCATTAGTATTTACCTTCTTGTATGCCACTAACCAAGTAAAGGACTAGACTTTAAAAGGGACTTGAGATTTCCGAATAAATTAGTAGGGAAGAAAGGAATTGGATCAGAATGGTGGGATAAGACTAAAAAGAAAGACTTAACTGTAAATAAAACTAAAGAAGATAAAGACCAAACTCTTGCATCTGGAACGGATGGGGTTAAGTGCAAACGGGCAAAAAAGGACGTGCCTTTCTAGTTCTTTTATCTCAGAATCAGAAAGGTTACAACATAAATTAAAGCTCCAAGATAAGGGACAAGTAGACCTAATAATTGATGAGATAGGAAGCTTTTTAATTGTAACTATCTTGAATAGTCCTGGAAATTGAAAGCCTAAAAGGTTGATCCCTCCACCACAAGTCTTCCCAAAAACGGATTCTCTCCCTATCTTCGATCACAAACTGAGTGTAGCTGGTAAAATCCTAAAGAGCCTATGCAATAGCCTTCCAAGGGCAACGATGTGACCACCTAACTATAGTGTTGGCATCCCATCCATCAGTATGTGTCCCATATATGCTTAGAATAACCCGATGCCACAAAGCAAAACTCTCCCTAGGAAATCTCCATAGCCATTTCCCTAACAGAGCACAATTCTTTAGAGAAATCTTCCCAAAGACCAAACCACCTTCCATCTTAGGTTTACACAGCAAATCTCAGCTAATAAGATGATCTCTCTTAAAATTTAGGATGACAAGTATAAGATTAAGCATAAGATGTCAATGATCGTAGTAATAGAAATTTAAGTCGTCGTATTCAACATAGTGATGTATCCTTATTTCCTAATTGCCTTAATTCACCAACAATCATCCTAGTTGCCTTAATCCACCAGCAACCTTAATTCACTAACGATAATAATAATAATAATAAGAAAAAGAAGAAGAAGAAGATAAAAGAAGAACAATATTCCTCAATTGTCTAAATTCAGCAAATCAATCATCTTTTAAAGAAAAAGAAGAAGAAGAAGGAGAAATTTAAATCTAGGAGATATTTTCCATTATTCAAATATTTTTGTTTCATTTAAATAATAAATCTGATTATATCAGATTCTAGGAGTTAGTTGTTGTTCTTTTAAATTATTGTTTAGAGTTTAAATTTTAAATTTTTTATCCTTTTTTTGGGCATCAGATTGTTAGCTTAGTTTGAATAAGTCTCCTAGGTTCTAGGTGGCAAAATTGTTAGCTATTGTCTAGCCATTTGTTTAAGTAGTTGAAATCTCCAACTTTGTAATCAATTTGAATTTCAATAAAAGTCAAGAAACCAGTTCGGTTTCATGGTATCAAAGCTTGGATACTTGATCTGACCAACACTTGACAATGACTAAGACAACCATGACTGGTGTGAGGGGAGGTGACGACTCTGAAGCTACCTCAGTCGCAACCCAGAACAGAAATCCAACAGTGACGACAACACATGGGGGAGCAGAGAATCTAATACTGCAAATCACCATTCACAAACTTAATGGATGGAACTTTCTGCAATGGTCCCAGTTTGTCAAGCTCTTTATCAAAGGGAAAGGAAAGCTTGGGTATCTCACTGGAGCAACTAAGATGCCCAAAGAAGATGATGCAGCCTATCATGTATGGGACACTGAGAACTCTATGGTCATGGTCTAGTTAATTAGTTCAATTTTAGCAGAAATCGACCAGACCTACCTATTTCTTCCCAAAGCTAAGGAACTCTGGGATGTTGTCCAAGATACGTATTTTGATTTGGGAAATTCAGCCCAAACATTCAAGATCAAAACTAAGCTTTGTGAAGTTAAATAGGGAAGTTATAGTGTGACACAGTACTATAACATTCTCCAAAATTTATGGCAAGAATTAGACCTGTTTTCTAAAGTCAAACGGAAGTGCACCGAGTATAGTGCGCACTACTGTAAGCTTCTTAAAAAGGAATGTGCGTTCGAGTTTCTCATGGGACATAACAAGGAGTTAGACGAAGTAAGAGGTAGAGTTCTGGGCAAAGAACCTATGCCCTCTATCTGCAAGATATTTGTTGAAGTGCAACGCGAGAAGAGTCAACATAAGGTGATGTTGGGTGAGCCTATACCAAGAGTAGTGGAGAACTCGACACTAGCAATAAAGGGTTTTGAGAACCTAATGTCAAATGACTATCATCCTGGACAATGAAACAAGCCAATATGTGATCATTGTCACAAGCGAGGCCATACTAAAGACACCTATTGGAAGATTCATGGAAAGCCCCAAAACTGGACGAACTTGAGGTCTGATCAAAACACTTGTCTTTCCACACTGTTGCCGAGACATTGTATAGCCAGTTAGGCGCCTTAGCATTCAATAAGGAGCAACTTGAACACTTGTAGAAGCTTATCAATCCATCAACCCCATCCATGCCTTCTACTTCACTTGTTCCATCCAATTCTAATTTTGTTCCTTCTTGTTCCTTGGCTCAAACAGGTAATTTTCCTTTAGTGTCACAACAGAGTCAAATCAACCATGGATAATTGGCTCTGGAGCCACAACCACATGACCAATTCTTTTAAGAGTTTTTTAACCTATTCACCATGTGCTAGGAATCTTAAAATCAAAATTGCTGATCAGTCCTTGTCATTAGTAGCTAGAAAAGGACACGTTTCTTTCTTATACTCTTGTGCTGAACTTTGTTCTTCATGTCCCAAACTTGTCCTATAATCTTTTGTTTGAGCTTAACTGTGAAGCTAAGTTTTCTACCTCTCGTGTTGTTTTTCAAGAACGGTCTATGGGAAGGATGATTGGCAATGCATGTGAACGTGAGGTCCCCTACTTCTTTGAAGATCAAGCCATCGTGAAAGGACAAGCTAAAGTTGCAAGTAGTGATTTGTTATCTTTTCCAAATTATGATGAAATAATTTCATGGTACTATAGGTTAGGTCATCCTAGTTTTCTATATTTGCAAAGTTTGTTTCCAGATTTGTTTTGAAATAAAAAGTTGTCCTTGTTGCAATGTGAAGTTTGTCAAATGGCTAAAAGCATAATCGTTCTTTTCTCCCTTTTCATCCTTACAAATCCTCTAAATCGTTTGCCATGACTCACAATGATATTTGGGGTCCCTCATGCATTACAAATTTAATGGGTACAAAATGGTTCATAACCTTTATTGATGATCACTTTAGAGCTTGTTGGGTTTATTAATTTGAAGAGAAATCTGAAGCTGCCCAAACCTTTAAAATTTTTTATTCTATGATCCAAAACTAATTTCAAACTTCTATCCAAGTATTTCGAACTGATAATGGCAGAGAGTATTTCAAAACTACCCTTGGAGGTTTTTTCGTCGAAAAAGGGATTGTCCGTCAAAATAATTCTGTAAATACTCCACAATAAAATGGGATTGTCAAACAGAAAAATAGACATCTACTGGAACTCAATCATTGATGTTCACAATGGGAGTAAAGAGAATTTTTTTGGGGTGATGCTGCTCTTACAACTTCTTATCTTATAAATAGAATGCCTCCCAAAGTTTTAAATTTCAAAACCCCAATCAATGTTTCTCTAGAGCCTTTTCCCAAATCACAACTTTGCACAAATCTTCGTTTGAAAATCTTCGGATGCATGACATTTATACATGCTCATGAGCCCAATAGAAGTAAATTAGAACCCCATGCTCATAAATGTATTTTTCTTAGGTAAGCTACTTCACAATGTGGTTACAAATGCTATTGTAACGACCCGCACCTAACCGTGTAGATATTGTCCGCCCTAGGCTCAAGTAGCCCTCATGGCTTTAAAACGCATCTACATGATTAAGAGGAATCCATACATATATAGTCCTAGTAACTTTTCCCCCTATCCGATGTGGGACATTACAAACATCCTCTTATGTAGACACAATGTTTTCGTTGTGTCCCATGGGATTGCGGGGCCAAATAGACAAACACTCCCTATAGAGCCAAATAAACCCCCACACCGAGGTTGGGGATTGGCTTTGATACCATTTATAACGACTGACACCCTAGATATTGTCCGCTCTTTAGGCCTAAAGGAGCCCTCACGGCTTTAAAACGTGTCTACATGATTAAGAGGAGTCTATACATATATAGCCCCAATAACTTTCTCCCCTATCTAATGTGAGACATCATAGTTATGATCCTATTTCTCATAAGTTTTATGTGTCCATGGATGTAACCTTTTTTGAGAACCAACCATATTTCACCCAATCTTCGCTTCAAGGGGAGAAAACAAATGATGAAGCTCAGTTCTAGGAAACACCACCACCAGTTCTGCTCATTTCAGTTCTGCCAGAAACTCCAGAAAATAATGTCCAGTTTTGTTCAGCCACCAGTTCTGCCCAGTTCTGTTTAGCCACCAGTTTTGCCCATTCAGCTACCAGTTTTGCCTAGTATTGTTCAACCACAACCACCATCCCTGCCTATAGTTCTAGTACATCCCATCTCAGGGGGAGATAACAAATCCCTAATGAAAGCAACACAACCTTAGCATTCAACCAAGCTTCGTGTCTACTGTAGGAGGCAAAAACCAGAAGAAGTGGATGTCTGCACACTTCCAGCACTTCAAACAACCGAACCATTGGTTGTTCCAAACCCAGGTAAATCTGATTCTAAAAAAAACCAGTGATTTGAATCTTTCAATTGCACTTCATAAATGAGTTAGAAGCTGTACTTCCCATCTTATTTCCGATTTTGTTTCACTTCACTGATTGTCACCTTCATTTCATGCTTTTACTTCTCATCTTTCCCGTGAAAGTGTTGCAAAGAATATACAGGAGACTATGGCTATCTTGGAATGGAAGAATGTTGTCCTTGGAGAAATGCAAGCTTTGAATCAAAATGAAACGTGGGCAGTAGAAGATTTGTTGAGAGGAAAGAGGTCTATGGGGTGTAGATGGGTGTTTACAATCAAGTATAAGTTTGATGGCTCGATTGATCGATATAAGGCGTGTCTCATGGCTAAAGGTTTCACTCAAACCTATGGCATAGACTACTTGGAGACATTTGCACCTGTCTCAAGGTTGAACACCATCCGCATCTTACTCTCATTAGCAGCCAATTTGGATTAGCCATTGCAGTAGCTAGACATTAAAAATGCATTCTTAAATGGCGATTTGAAGGAAGAAGTGTATATGGATCTACCTTCGGGCATCGAAGGAAACAAACCAAGTGTGTAGGTTGAAGAAGGTTCACTAGAATCTTAAGTAGTCTCGCAGAGTGTGGTTTGATAGGCTTTCTAAAGTTCTAAAATGATATAACTTCCTGCAGAGCCAATTGGATCAAACAATGTTCTACAAACACTCAAAAGACGAGAAGGTGACAATTCTAATAGTGTATGTAGATGACATGATTCTGACCGGTGATAATGTAGCGGAAATGGAGGCACTAAAGAAGATTATTGCAAAATAATTTGAAGTCAAAGATCTCGGATCTTTGAGATTTTTTTTAGGAATGGAGGTTGTTAGAAATAAAAATGGCATTTCAATATTGCAAAGGAAGTATGTACTCGACCTACTGAAGGAAACCGGAATGCTAGGATGTAAACCTTGTGAAACACTAGTACACTCAAATCAGAAGCTAGGAGTGGTAGACAAAGGATATCTAGTTGACAAGGGAAGCTTCCAACGATTGCTAGGGAAGTTAACATATCTTTCACACACACACGACCTGATATTGCTTTTGCTGTTAGTACTATTAGCCCATATATGCATTCACCTCATGAAGCTCACTTAGAGGCTGCATATAGAATTCTAAAGTACTTAAAAGGAACTTTTGGAAAGGGAATTTACTTTGGGAAGAATGATGAAACGAGAATCTAAGCATATATAGACACGGACTGAGTTGGTTCAATAGAAACTAAGTGATCCACATATGGTTATTATTCATTTGTTTAGAGAAATTTGGTCACTTGGAAGAGTAAAAAACAAAATGTGGTGGCAAAGAGTAGCACAGAAGCAGAATTCAAGGTGGTAGCTCGTGGAATGTGCAAAATCATGTAGATTAAAAGGGTTCAGGAAGAATTGAAGATCACTGCAAAAGGTCCAGCCATGATGTATTATGATAACAAGGCCACGATCAGCATCTCACATAATCCAATTTATCATGATAGAACAAAGCATGCCGTTGTCACTTCATTAAAGAGAAGATTGAGCAAGGAGAGATTTGTGTGACTTATGTGCCGACCAAAAGTTAAGTAGCTGATGTCTTGACCAAGGGACTGCCGAGAATCAGCTTTGAGACAAAAGTAGACAAGCTGAGCATGAGAAACATTTACGGGCTAGCTTGAGGGGGAGTGTAGGAAATATAGAAGATATATTCTGTTATTCAAATATTTTTGTTTCATTTAAATAATAAATCTGATTATATCAGATTCTAGCAGTTAGTTGTTGTTCTTTAAAATTGATTAGAGTTTAAATTTAATTCTTTTATCCTGTTTTTAGGCGTCAAGTTGTTAAGTGAGTTTGAATAAGCCTCCTAGTTTCTAGGCGGCAGAATTGTTAGCTATTCTCAGCATAAGATAATAGTAACACGTTAACATATTTCCTAGTTGTCTTAATTCAATATTAACATATTTCCCAGTTACCTTAATTCAGCCTTCATCTTCACAAAAGAAGAAGAACAATATTTCCCAGAAGAAGATAATATTAACATATTAACATATTTTCGGTTGCCTTAATTCAATAGAACCATCATCTAAGAAGAAGAAGATTTCCTACTTGTCTTAATTCAACAAAACAATTATCTTCATGATAATGATGATAATAATGAAAATGATGACCCGTCAAGGTAGTCCAATTGGTCAGGGTGAACACAGGGAAGTGTGGTCCAAGTAAGTGGCACATGGTTCTAGGTTTAAATCCTGCCACTAATGATACTTTAAATTTACTCGATGCTAGTTGTTGCGAGGCGGTAAACACCTCAAGGTTTGGGTCCCCATGGAGAGTCCTAAGGGCTTGGCCATGGAAGGTTCTTTAATTATCAAAAAAAAAAAATGAAAATAATGATAATAATAAAAGAAGAATATTTCCTAATTGTCTTAATTCAACAAAACCAATCATCTTCATGATAATGATGATGATGATAATAAGAAGAAGAATAAGAAAAAGAACATATTTCTCAGCCGACCATCATCTTCATGTGAGAAGAAGAAGAAGAAGAAGAAGAAGAATATTTTTGTCATCTTCATGTGAATAATAACAACAAAAACAACAACCACATATTTCCCAATTGCCTTAATTCAACAGAACAATCATCTTCATGTGAATAACAACAACAACCACAATAATAATATATTTTGATGTGTCCTTCAAATTATAAGCATTAAACAAGGAGGAGAGAACCTGAAATTCTCTTCAAAGCTAAGCTTGTGATGGCCCATGAAACATTCTTCAGCTTCACTTTTTTATCCTGAGAGTTGAGAGAAAATACTTCAAATTCCTCTTTCCTTTTTAGTAGAAAATAGAGAACCGAAAGACCAATTGAGAAAAGGATGTACAATGAAGGATAGAGATAATTCAAATTTTACAGGCCTTTAAAAAATCCCTGTGTTGCATTCAATTGAGCGCTACTAGTATTCTATATCCAATATAAAGTGAGTGGAAAAGAGAAGACATAGATTCTATATCTAGATTATAAGCGGAAAATGGGGGCAAAGAAGGGGGTTGGAGGTCTTGAGAGGTGATAAGAGGATATGATATTGGGTTATGTAAAGCGACAAGGAAGGATTGAGATACATTTAATCTAAGAGTTTCGTTGTTTGTGGGAAATAAGAGGAAGGTGAAGTTCTAGAAGGATAGGTGATGCGATGATGAGCCTTTGTGTGTCTCCTTTCCATCACTATTTGCTTTAGCCTCATCAAAGGATGCTTGGGTGGTGGATTTGTGGGAGTAGGTTGGGGAGAAATGTTATTGAAACCTTTGTTTTTCTAAAAATTTGAATGATTGGGAGCTTGATAATGTAGAACATTTTATTGCTAGACTGCAAGGCAAGTTAGTGAATGGAGAGGTAGAGGATAGAGTAGTGTGGATGAATTCAAGGAAAGAAACGTTCTCCATGAAGTCTCTATATGTTGTCTTAGAGTTGGGGAGCTCAATTTCCTTTTTTGCAAGGGTCATCTAGAATACATTGGCTCTAAGGCAAGTTTCTTTGCATGGGAAGTTTGTTGGGGAAAGGTTTTGACTCTTGTCCAACTCTAGCAAAGAGGGTGGACACTAGTTAATAGATGCTTCCCATGTAAAGTGGAAGAGGAATAAATTGACCACATCCTCCTTTAGTTCTACAAGGCAAGGGTCTTTTGGCAATTGTTTCCTTTCTTTGGGATTTCTAGGGTTCAGTCGACCATACTGAGGGAGACTATGTGGAAAGACAGAAATCGAAGGTCATTTGAGAATGACGAGGTATCCATCTAGAGTCTAAAGAGTTTTTTTCCTTAGTAATCTTCTATTGTGCATAAACTTGTACATAGGTGATGGGTCAATGTGTCTAATTGATGCGGTTGATTGGTTGGGACCTTATTGAGGAGGGAGGTATTATAAGTAATCCCGCCTTAGTTGCTCCTTGGCTCTTTTTGTTATTATCTTTGGCACTCTTTGCATACTTCCACTGTACTTTGCCGTGCTGATTCACTTTTTAATATATTTCATCATTGCTTGTCGAAAAGGGGCAAAAAGATAAATTGAAAAACCTTCTTGTCAAGTTCTGCATCATTGTCGAGTTCTGCATCATTGTCATCGTCACTATCTTCATCTTCAGATAATGAATCACCAGCAATTGCATCATAGAACTCATCCCGCACTTCAGTATCCTCATATTCGGTATTGGAAACAGAAACTTCAGAGCTAGTAGAATGGACAACAGTGGTGGAAGCTTCAAATTTTAGAGCAGGATTGGCTCCAATATATTCCTTCAGACCTGAATAATCATGAAACAAGAAAATGTCACCACCAATGAAATGAATGGTTTAAAAGGTCTGACAAATATAGCTACAAGAATATACCAACTTTGTGAAGCATTCACTTGCATTCTGGTCCTAAAGTATAATGATTCTTAGAATTGGTTTGGCCATGGATCATATTCTTGGATTGCTATAGTTATGTGCTTCTCATTATACCTATCATCTTGATCATTATATCATCCTGGATAGCAGTTCCAATGGCTGGATCTTTCCAAAAATAGGAAAAAGAAAAAGGCCACATATAATGGTTATTTCCAGAAATTCTCCCCTGTTATGAATATTTTGTATTATAAAAAATATTGCTACAAATGACCAAAGGTAGTATAAAAGTTGGATTTCATATTCCCCTAAGTCTGAAAACATTGACTAAAATTGGCTGACATTTTTTTATATTTAAATCCTTAACTACAACAAGCTTTTACATCCAAGCACCTGACTGTCTAATCTCAAAAGTAACAAGATAGCTGCCAAAAAATTTCAAGACCCAACTAAAATAAAACAAAACTAAAATAGAATAAATCTTGTGTTTAAGAGGCTAAGGGAGGGGGTGGTTTGCTCCATGTTAGATTCCATAAAGAAAGTAGTCACCTGTCATATATATATATATAAACAAAGAAAACTAAAATTGAACAGAAGGAAAAATATTTAGGCCTCAGATTGAACTAATCTAAAATTCCAGGCTAAATAGTAGGCCCACTTGGCTTTTGCATGCCCTTTGAGTGCTTGTTATCAACTCCCCAAGTTAGAAACAAAGAATCCAGTTCCAATGAGAAAATTTTCACAATCTCAGCAATAAATCCTCTTCAACTACTCTCCAGAAATACAAACACTCTGCTACCTGATCTGCATAACCACCTCACCAGAAATTGCTTCTACTGGTTGCCTGCCCCAACTTACCTCTTAAAAATCCATTGCATCCTCAATGGCATCTGGTTCTTCTTTTAAAGATGAGACCTAGAGGATTGTTGGAGTTGCCTCTCCATCAACCCCTCAAATGAATACAAATTACAGAAGGCAATCATTTAACTAATTGACAAATCCAATGGCAACTTTACCAATTAAGCATTGGGCTAATGTTCTTCAAACATGTTGCAATAAGTCCTACCATGAAATCTGTATTGCATCAAATGCACTGGTACCATTTCATCCTTTTTGAACTCCTTGACCCATTGACAATGATCCATTGCATTTGCAGAGAATTCATGACATTTCTTGATTGCAAAGCTGTCCCATCTCCACCCCCTCAAGCTTTTTGGAACTATAAAGAACATGTTTTGAAGTTCAAGGTCATGAGGTTATTTTAAATGGTTCTTCCTAGCAGATTCACAGAATGCATTTTTTTTCTTTTTATCAAAAGCAAAAGATGTATCAAGCATAAATAAAAAGTTTATGAGAAGGATTAGGAATCATTCCCACAAATACAAAAACTGAACAAAATAAAACTGAACTCCTCCACTATACAAGGATAAGTATACAAAATAGATTAGACCACATAAAAGAACAAAGATATCATCTCCTCAAACTTGGACTAAGCTCCTCTCATTGCTGACCAAACTTGCTTGATCTACATGTTAGATAGTGTACAGTTATTTAGGTTATTTACTTTTCCTTTTCCTTTTCTTTCCTTATTGCATTGTGGGTCCCACTCACATGTATATATATACCCAAGTCCAATGTGTATTATTAACAGTTTTTCAATAACAAAAATTAGGGATTCTCCCTTTTCTCTCTTTTCACATGGTATCAGAGCCTAGGGAGAAAAAAAACCCTAATTATTTCCGGGTTTATCCGTGAATCCATTCTAGGAAATCTTTCAATGACATTGTTTCATTCCGGTCACCTTTCCCATCTCCTAAAGCTTTCCAATCAACCGTATCGCCGTCAAAAAACCCTCACCGTCGACAACTTTTCCGGTGACCTTTTTCCGGCGAAGTCCTTTTCCGACACCAACCATACCATCAGGTGCGCAAGGAGAAGATCTTCAATTTTTCTCAAAGCACCGGAGGGAAATTCTCAGCCACGCGCCGGCCACGCGCGTTTCTTCTCTGGCAGCCTGAACCTCATGCGCCGGCGCGTGAGGGCGCGTGGAGCACTTTCCGGCCACACGCTTCCACCTCCAACCTCGCCTGACGCCGTCTAGCCACCCTCCATTTTTGCTTGTGCCATTCGAGCCCTACAAGTGCATTTTTTGGGGTTTTTTGTCTCAGCCGGCCCTCTAAACAGCCTTTCCGACGACCTCCGGTGACTTCCTCTCCACCCCGAGCCCTGCACGTGTCTTAGGAAGTTTTCTTCTACCCTTCCAGTAGTGCCACATTTGTTTTTCTTTACTATTTGGTCTCTCACAGCCGCGGATCCTCGATTTTTCTTCTTTCAGCCACGATCTGAAGCCGTATTAGGGCTCTCTTTGATCCAAACATATTTCGTTCTCCAGATAAGTAGATATGGTTACTAAAAGTTCCACTTTTTCCTCTGTCATATCTGGATCTCCTATGATTACTTCGGAGAAATTGGTTGGCAGTGAAAATTATTTGTCCTGGTTTGCCTCTGTGGAGCTTTGGTTTATGGGTCAAGGTTATGAGGATCACCTTGTTACGCAGGAGACGGATATCCCTAAGGTTGACAGAGTACAATGGAGGAAGATAGATGCACAGTTATGTAGTATGTTATGGCAATCAGTTGATCCTAAGATTCTGTTTCATCTTCGGGCCTACAAAACATGCTTTAAATTTTGGAATCAGGCGAAAGGGCTATACACGAATGATATCCAATGTCTTTATAAGGTGGCTTCTTCTATTGTCAATGTTAGACAACAAGACATGGATTTATCTACTTATATTGGGCAGATTGCCTCTCTTAAGGGGGAATTCTTGACTGTGATGCCTCTTACTACTGATGTTGGGGATCAACGAACACAGATTGACAAGTTCTTCATGGTTCTTACGCTTATTGGCCTCCGTCCAGATCTCGAGACCATCCACGATCAGATTCTTGGCAGTTTCTCCGTTCCATCCTTGGATGATGTGTTTACTCGCCTCCTCCGTATCTCCTCTACTCAGACTTTGTCATCTGATAACACTTCAGATTCTTCTGTGTTAGTTTTTCAAACTAACTCTCGAGGAGGACACAGTGGTAACCGAGGTAGAGGCCAACGTCCTCATTGCACCTATTGCAATAAGCTTGGCCACACTCGTGATCGGTGTTATCAGTTACATGGGCAGCCTCCCCGTACTGTCCACGTGGCCCAATCATCTGATCCTCAGTCGCCTCAGCCTCCCAGTTCCTCCACATCTCAGGGTATTTCCCTCACTGACAGTGAGTATGATGACTATCTCCGCTATCAGGCCACCAAGTCAGTTTCTGTTGCTTCTGTTGCCCAGATTGGTAATGCTTCTACTTGTCTTACCCACACATCTTCTCTTGGACCTTGGATTCTAGATTCTGGCGCTTCTGATCACATATCTGGTAATAAGGATCTTTTCTCTTCCATTACTACTACCTTTGTCTTACCTATTGTTACTTTAGCTAATGGTTCCCAAACTATGGCTAAAGGTTTTGGTTTCGCTCATCCTCTCCCTTCCCTACCTCTCCATTCTGTTCTTTATGCCCCAGAGTGTCCTTTTAATCTTATTTCCATCAACAAAATAACTCGCACTCTTAACTGTTCTATCACTTTCTCTGATAAATTTGTGACCTTGCAGGACCGGAGTACGGAGAAGACGATTGGCATAGGACGTGAGTCTCAAGGCCTCTATCACCTCACCTCACCTTCAACTCCTACAGTTTGCATTTCCACTGATGCTCCCCTCCTCATCCATAGTCGTCTGGGCCACCCTAGTCTATCCAAGTTCCAGAAAATGGTCCCTCGTTTTTCATCTTTGCCGTCGCTTGCGTGTGAGTCCTGTCAGCTTGGGAAACATACTCATGTCCCGTTCCCAAAGAGTTTGAATAATCGGGCAAAGTTTCCTTTTGAATTTGTCCACACTAATGTTTGGGGTCCTTGTCGGACCACGTCTACTTTAGGATTTCAGTATTTTGTCACTTTCATTGATGCCTATTCTCGATGTACTTGGTTATTTTTAATGAAAAATCGAGCTGAGTTATTCTCTATTTTCCAGAAATTTTATGCTGAAATCCAAACCTAGTACAATATTTCTATTCGTGTGTTGCGCAGTGACAATGTCAGGGAATATTTTTCTGCACCATTTACTTCATTTATGTCCCAACATGGGATCCTTCATTAGTCTTCTTGTGCTCATACTCCTCAACAAAATGGGGTAGCTGAACGTAAGAATCGACATCTTGTTGAGATAGCTCGTACTCTTTTTCTCCATAGTAATGTTCCTTTTCGTTTTTGGGGGGACGCTGTTCTTACAACATGTTATTTGATTAATCGTATGCCCTCATCTGTATTACACGATCAGATTCCTCATTCCCTTCTTTTCTCTGACCAACCACTTTATTTCCTTCCCCTTCATGTTTTTGGTTGTACTTGCTTTGTTCATATTCTCACTCCTGAACAGGACAAACTTTCTGCTAAAGCCACAAAATGCATCTTCTTGGGATATTCCAAACTTCAAAAAGGTTATCGTTGTTATTCCTCTGAGACTCATCGCTACTTTCTCTCCGCTGATGTTACTTTCTTTGAAGACTCACCGTTCTTCTCCACCTCTGAGTCTTTTCCTGTTTCTGAAGTCTTACCTCTTCCCATTATCTCCCCACCTGATGCAGTGCCTTCTCATCCACTTCAGGTTTATCATCGCCGTCATCGTGTCGCTGTTCCTCCTTCTTTGGCCGAGGTACCTGCTGACTCACTTCCTATCCCTTCGGCTTCTCCTGCCTCGGCTCTACCTCCTTCTGTTGACTTACCCATTGCTCTTCGGAAAGGTAATCGATCTACTCATAATCCTCATCCCATTTACAATTTTTTGAGTTACCATCAATTATCTTCACCCTATTCTGCATTTGTTTCTGCTATATCTTCTATTTCTCTTCTCAAGAGGACCCCTGAGGCTCTTTCCCATCCAGGCTGGCGACAGGCAATGGTAGATGAAATGGCTACTTTACACTCCAATGGCACTTGGGATCTTGTTGTTTTACCCTCTGGTAAATCTACAGTTGGTTGTCGTTGGGTCTACACAGTTAAGGTTAGCCCTGATGGTCAGGTTGATCGCCTTAAGGCCCGCTTAGTTGCTAAAGGCTATACTCAAGTTTATGGTTCTGATTATGGTGACACTTTCTCTCCTGTTGCCAAGATCGCTTATGTTCGTCTATTGCTCTCCATGGCGGCTATGCGTTCTTGGCCTCTTTATCAGTTAGATATTAAAAATGTTTTCCTTCATGGGGATCTTGTTGAGGAAGTTTATATGGAGCAACCACCTGGTTTTGTTGCTCAGGGGGAGTCTGGTTTAGTGTGCAAGTTACGTCGTTCTCTATATGGCTTGAAACAATCTCCTCAAGCATGGTTTAGCCGTTTTAGTTCTATTGTTCAGGAGTTTGGCATGTTCCGCAATACAGCAGACCATTCCGTTTTCTATCATCATAACTCTTCGGGGCAGTGTATTTATCTAGTAGTTTATGTGGACAACATCGTCATTACAGGCAGTGATTAGAATGGTATTCAGAACTAAAACAACACCTTTTCATCCACTTTCAGACTAAAGACTTGGGGAAACTCGAGTATTTCTTAGGGATTGAGATAGCTCAATCCAGTTCCGGTGTGGTTCTTTCCCAAAGGAAGTATGCTTTAGACATCTTGGAAAAAACCGGTATGTTAGACTGTAAACCGGTAGACACTCCTATGGATCCAAATGTCAAACTTATACCAGGATAGGGGGAGCCTTTAGGAGACCCTGGGAGATATCGGCGACTTGTAGGTAAACTGAACTACCTCACCATTACTCATCCAGACATTTCTTTTCCTGTAAGTGTTGTTAGTCAATTCCTACAATCACCATGTGATAGCCATTGGGATGCTGTAATCCGCATTCTTCGATATATCAAAAGCACACCAGGCCAAGGTGTGTTGTACGAGAACAGAGGTCATACCCAGGTTGTTGGTTACACAAATGCAGATTGGGCTGGCTCACCCACAGATAGACGTTCCACTTCTGGGTATTGTGTTTTTATTGGAGGTAACCTTATATCCTGGAAGAGTAAGAAACAAGATGTAGTGGCCAGATCTAGTGCTGAAGCCGAGTATCGAGCTATGACTCTGGCAACATGTGAACTCATATGGCTGAAACATCTTCTTTGGGAGTTGAGATTCGAAAAGGATGAACAGATGAAGCTGACAACCAAGCCGCTTTGCATATTGCATCCAATCCAGTCTTCCATAAAAGGACCAAACACATTGAAGTTGACTGTCACTTCATTAGAGAGAAGATCGCATCAGGATGTGTGGCGACTAGTTTTGTCAATTCAAATGATCAACTAACAGATATTTTTACTAAATCTCTCAGAGGTCCTAGAATTAAATACATTTGTAACAAGCTTAGTGCATATAACATATATGCTCCAGCTTGAGGGGGAGTGTTAGATAGTGTACAGTTATTTAGGTTATTTACTTTTCCTTTTCCTTTTCCTTTTCTTTCCTTATTATATTGTGGGTCCCACTAACATGTATATATATACCCAAGTCCAATGTGTATTATTAACAGTTTTTCAATAACAAAAATTAGGGATTCTCCCTTTTCTCTCTTTTCACACTACACACCAAATGCCAATTGAGCTTAATGACATTGAGAAGAATACCTTTAGAAGTGTTGGTACAAGAGGCCCAAAAAGAAGAAAGAAGTGAGATAGATCCCACAACGTTTCTGACATCCTCCACTTATCCTCAAAGATCTTAGCATTTCTCTTTCTCTCAACACGATCAAAAGCAATGTGAGACAAGTGATTTGCCAAAGGGACCTACTTACGCAGATTGCATTGATATCCATACTTCACTGTATTATTTATCCACTTTTGTTCAGACAGGGAAAGGTGTTGATAAAGGCTCATAAAAGTTTTGCAGCACAGCTGCATCTTCAACATGGTTTTATGCCATTGTTTTACGTTTGTCAATTTTGACTTCTTTAGCATTCAAGCATTTCCAAACTCTTCCAAGCTTATGTCTATCTATTTATATGTGTAAATATTAAAACATGTGCTTACGATTTCTAAATATATATGATAGTAGAAGAGCATTAACATTTTCTTTACAACCTGTATTCAAATGGACTCTAAACACAGTATCCCATCTTTGTACAATGGTATACAACATGAAGCAGAATACTCCCATAATGAGGTTCAAAATATTCTATGCGACGTCAATTAGGCAGAGAAGATAACTTCTCCCCAATAAATGTTACAATGACAAGGAAATGTTCTTCTCAAGCTTGATTACCATCCATTAAAATAATAAAATGTATAGCCATACAAGTAAGGACAAACCAGATGCACAATTGTCTTTGTCAGGAAGGCACATTGCCCAGAAAAAGTCAAGTTTCAAAGAAACTTGGGTGGTACAGAGGCCAGCATAGAAAGAAATTTTTTAAAAATCTGACAAAGACAGACATGATTGGTTGGAACCACCTAACTTTCTGGTCCCAAAACCACCTGATTCCTGACAGTTTAGTTTGTACAGAATATAGAAGAGAGAAATGATTAGGTTAACCAACCTGCTACTTGGCATAGTAACACAAAAGGAACAGAATTTTCAAATTTCGAATGGTGATTATTCTTCCATGTAAACCAGCTAGTAGAAGGCATCTCTAATGTGTGTGTCACAAGACATCTTGCAGTGTTTGAAGCCATAGGGGTATTTAACCTTCTGATTTCCCATGTAGAAGCTACAATGCAAAATTAATGTAGGTATGAGAAAGCAACAAGTTAATAAAGGAGCAACTAATCAGCAGATAATTTCTAATAGTACGGTATAAATTTAATTATCATAAATAAACATATATGGGGCGAAAAACTGAAAGACCTCTGCATTTAGCAATGACCCAGTCATGAACAATATGTGACTTAATTCAGCAAAAAATATTAAAGAGAAATATAGAAAAGCATGCTAGTTCTTTTAATCAGAAATGAAAAATATATTGATAATAGTAAAGTTCAAGAGAAAAATGAGAGGTTCTTCCCACAAAATACAAAACCTGATCAAAGTAAAACTATACTCCACTATATAATGATAACTACAAATGAAGACATGTACAAAATATCACAAGAAACCACAATCAAACTCTCTCAAATGTTATCCGCCCCTTTCGAATTTCCTTGGATTAGCAACAGTAAGAAGCATCCCAATTTCCACTTCTCCTACACAAAACACTTACATCCAGATATTTGCTTTAAAAAATTATCCTGTTTTACCTCCATATATATGATCATCCTATATTTTATAATAAATCCAAATCTAAAGAAATTTTTATGCTTAGCTCTACATTGCACAAAATCTTCCCTATTATTTTTTTTTTATTTTTTAATTTTTGATAGATTTGAAGTCTTCCCAATCAATGACTCCAATTACTGACAGCCTTCAAATCAGCCTGAGTATAAAACTCACCTTCTGTTATAAGAAACAGATTTGAAACATTTATCTACCACCTTATCAGACTACCCATTAATGATCTATCCTCAACATCCACCAAGTGAGCCAACCACCAATCTATACATCCCCAAATTACCATTCTTATTATCAAGGCCCCTGACTAATGTCTCATGGCCCCTATGTCATTAATTTTAACATTGCCAGAGAGAATCATTTGCATAGTGTTGTAACAACCTGGTCAAACCTAGCAATCAACCAGCTCTTGATTGGACATGGGGTGAAACTTTTGAAATGTTTGGACAATTGAATGGGTTAATGACCTAAGCCTATTTTTATAACTTAAAAAAATTAGAATTCCTTTTTATCCACTTAGGCCCTCTTTTCAATTTTAAACATCATTGAAAAAAAATTTAAAAAAAAATATATATTTCCATGGTATTTTTAAGGTTTCTACATTTTTAACATTGCTTATATAATTAGGGACCTTTTGAGAAAACCTAAAGACTGACTAGATGTGGGATGGGGTTTGGTTTTAGCATTTCCTTGTTTGATTTTCATAATAAAGCAACTTAACCAGTTTTTTTTATTGTTTTGGCCAATTAACAAGTCACTTGTATGAAGAAAGAAAATCTATGAGAAATGGCCATCATTGATTTCAGCAACTGGCTAGAAGCATGATTGGTTTCTGCGAAGCAAAATATCACCAAACAACTACAAGAACCGTATGACAAGGTGACTTACAACCTTACAGGCCTGTAGCAAAACCCCATAAAAGAAAGCCCTTCAATTGTGTATTCCAAATTTTTTTCCTTTTTAATAAAAAGGTCTCCAATTTAAAGTGGGAGTCTCTTTCATTAAGAGACTACATTAAACAATTCCAGAAAAAGGTGAGATCAAGACATGTCAAAACTGGATAAGAAATCCTGTATTGCAAGTATTTTATGGCCACAGCCTAACTGCCTATTTCCTTTAACATAACAATTTATTTATTTAATCAAAACAGTAGAAAACAATGAGTGCTTCAGACAAAGATCATATATAAGTTTCCAAATTTATAGAAAGGAATTCTTACGATTAATTTTTGTTCGTCGATATCCAGATCTTGGAGGTCGCTTCTTATGTGTGGAAGGAAATTGCAAGATTGCTGCATGAGTAAACGCATTACAAAAGTTAACCAAGCAAATGGGCAAAGGAAGCTGGTTTTCTTTAATTAAGTGATGTTGTGTTTACTAACATGTAAAAGGTACATATCAACTTGACCAGCTTGAAAAAAAGTGACAGTAAAAAGGGTCTTTTTCTTTTTTCCTTTTTTTTTTTTTCCTAAATGCACCAAATTATATAAAAATTATCAATCTGATCATAAGAGACCTTATTGACTCGCATCAAACTCCTATCATCCTTAAGGCATGGTTTTAAGGTTTGAAATAATTCCACTGAAATAACCAAAGTGCTGATGATTCTATGAAACCAAATGGTAAACTTTAAAGAAAAGGAAAATAATTCAATTGAAATCATTAAAACTCATCAAAACTAAGTCTCTTCCATATTTTTGAAATATCCAATGTTTCATAGCCAAGGTGATAGTCCACCCACAGAAAAATTGAATTTGATCTGAGCATCATAGCATTGATGAGCAGTTGTGTACCAGCATCACTAAAAAAAATTTTAATAGCTAGAGGGCAGGAAAAGTTCATAAGATAGATGTGATTGATTAAGATGATCACACAATTTCAGCACATTAATCACAATAATCCAACTCTCTTACTATAGGTTCCATCTTGTCCACGAAACCATTGCCTTGCAAGGACAAAGTCCCTCTTTGAGTACCAACTGCAAAACATAGTATCCAACAGTAAATATGAGGTAAAATGGAGACAAACCAAATTATCATATAGAGTAAAGCAGAAGAATTAATAACTAACATGTCCCAATCTTAACTAGCTTTAAACATTATAACAAAAAGAAAGATGGTTACATACATATATTTTTAAGTATTATTATTAGGGTAGGGTATCCATTAACCAGTGGGCAGTTTGTATGTTGAAGACTAAAAATACTTAAAGTGGAATATTAACAACATACCAATGCAAGATGGCAATGTGGTGGCTATCAAGATCTCACATATGAACTAGCACATGCATGTACAATTGGTTCGGTTGAACAAATGATGGTAGCACCATGAGCTAGACAAATATCTATGACCATAGAAGTGAGCCAGATGGTCCATAAGCTAAGAAATATTAATCCATTAATAGTTTCATATTTTTTTTGGGATAAGACTGAGTTTTGGTAATTCAGTCACACAATAATTTCCAGTAGGTTAGTCAGAATAATCCAACTATCTAGATAGTTTCTTAAATTATTATTTTTATATTGTAATTTAGCCAAAAACTACACCATTTCAGAGGGTAAAAATCATATAGGAAAGAAACACATATTTAACTAAGAAGTCCACACTAATTGAATCTAAATTCACAAGGCTGGATGTCATTCCATAACACAAAGCACTTTAAAAAAAATAAAAAATAAAACAAAATAAGGAACTATCTCAAGATGGACAGGAAACATGAAATTGTCAAGCACCTAAAAGAGATCATTTTGTAAAAAATCATTTTCAATATGAGAAATGCTTATTTTTGTTCACCGAAAGAACTAAGAATGTGAATTCCAGTTCAAACAGTAGAGTCCAAGATTTTTTGACCATCTAACAGAAACTGCCTAATTGGGAGAATGGAACAGGTTAGTAAACTGAAGCAACTTTACCCAGGAAAATATTTTGGATCATATGTTCCGTAGACAATATCATAGTGCCCATCCAAAGAATCTACTAGCTCCAAATCAACTGTCAACATGTCCCACCTGTAAAGAAAATTATCAGAGAACTGAAATTGTAAACCATGTAACAAGAATATAGTCTGAGCAACTTACTCATATCTTTGATGCCGATCAAGGTTTAGGAGCACTTCAAAAACAATATCTGCATTTGCATCAATAACACCAACAGATTTCGTGAGGACACCTTTACCACTCTGCAAAGAGTAAAGCAAAATCTATATAAATAAAAAAAAGCACAAGTATGCTTATTTCAATTCCATTGAAAGTACAGAAAAGGAAGAAAAATATTCTTCACCTTTTTATTTTTCATTAATTTGAGAATTGGTAGGATACAACGAATATAGGAGTGGAAGACCCTAAACCATTCAACCAACTCTTTGATTCTAGGACCAAAAAAAAAAAAAAAAAAGGAAATAAAATAAATCCTAACAACCAGGATTCCAAAAAATAGTAGCCAGAAATTTTTTATTTTTTATTTTTTTTTTGATAGGAAATGACAAAGGAATATATTGATAAAAAGAAGGTACAAATAGAAGGATGAGGAATCCTCCCAACAAAGAAAAACAAGACTACAAGAAATCAAATATAAGAAAGTACAAAAAGAGAAAAGTAGACACTCTAGTTACACGCCGCTAACCAATCAAGTTGTAACATGTTAAGAGGAATCCCCTTAAAAACCTTAGAACAAAAAGCCCAAAAAGAGGTAAGAAAACAAATAGAATCCCAAAGATACTCAGAATTCCTTGCTTTGTCCTCGAATATCCTTGCATTTCTTTCCCGCCACACCACCCACATTAAAGCGATGCACGCGTTTTGCCATAAAACAATCCCTCTCTTGGAAGATCCAAAACCATTAAAATTACTAGATAACATGTCAGAGATGCTCCTTGGGGAAACCCAATCCATCTTTGCTGATTGAAATAATCTGTGCCACAACCCTATCGTCAAAGAGCAATGAAGGAAGAGGTGATCTACTGTTTCTCCATGCTTCATGCACAACTTACATATGTCAGGGCTAAGTGCTTTGTAGGGTCTTCTCGATTGTAGCAAGTCATTAGTATTAACCTTCTTGTGAGCCACCAACCAGACAAAGGACTTGACTTTAAAAGGGACTTGAGCATTCCAGACAAACTTGGTAGGGAAAATTGGAGGCGACTCAGAATATTGGGATAAGGCCAGAAAGAAAGATTTGACTGTGAAAAGACCTGAAGGAGATAAGGACCAAGATCTCTTATCTGGAACCGAAGATGAAATGTGTAGATGATCAAAAGACTGCATAAGGCCCTCTAGATCTTCTATCTCAGAATCAGAAAGATTTCGGCGAAAAGTGAAATTCCAAGAGAAAGGGCGGGTATAACCAAGAATTGATGAAATAGGAGCATTTTTATCCGTGACTACGCTAAGTAATCTTGGATATTGGACACCCAAAGGTTGTTCCCCCCACCACAAGTCATCTCAGAACCGAATTCTATCCCCATTACCTACCACAAACCGAGTAAACTTGGAAAACTCTTGGTAGACTAGTGCAATGGCCTTCCAAGGACAACGATGAGACCATCTAACTATGTTGTTGACATCCCAACCATTGGAGTGTGATCCATAAATGCTTAAAATCACCTGATGCCATAGAGCTGAACCCTCCCTAGGATATCTCCACAACCACTTCCCTAAAAGAGCGACATTCCTTATAGATATCTTTCCAAAACCCAATCCCCCTCTCGATTTCGGCTTACACACTATGTCCCAATTAACCAAATGGTCTCTTTTGCCTTCCCCTACGCCTGACCATAAAAAATCTCTTTGCATTCTCTCAATTTTTGTTGCCACAGAGGCGGGAATCTTAAACAAGGAGAGAAAATAACAAGGCATATGGGTGAGACAAGATTGAATGAAGAGTAATTCTGCCTCCAAAAGATAAATATGCCTTCTGCCACCCATCTAATCTCCTTGATATCCTTTCAATCACAGGATCCCAAAAGCCACTCGTCTTAGGATTCCCTCCCAGAGGAAGACCCAGGTAAAGTATAGGCCACCCAGAAGCCTTGCAGTCAAGCATCTCGACCAACCTAGAAAGGTGATTCTGCTCAAGATTAATACCATAGATATTGCTTTTGTCAAGATTAACTTTCAAACCGGAAATATGCCCAAACACTAGCAGGACATTCTTAAGGGTCATCATATCCTCCTCCCGAGAGCTGGAAAAGAAAATGGTATCATCTGCAAATTGTAAGTGGGAAACCCTTGTTCTATTCCTACCCACCTTGAAACCCTCTAAGACGTTTCTCTCCTCAGCTTTCAATAACATCCTACTCAACACATCTGCCACTATAATGAACAATAACGGTGATAAAGGGTCTCCTTGTCTTAAACCTCTAGATGCCTTAACCCACCCTTTCGCATTACCGTTCACCAGGACTGCAAAAGAAACCGAGGACAAGCAACCTCTCATCCATTTCCTCCATCTAATACCAAACCCTTTCATCTCCAACACATGATCCAAAAAATCCCAACTCACATGATCATAGGCCTTTTCAAAGTCAATTTTGAATACAACTCCTTCCTCCCCTGATCTTCTTTTCTCATCCACTATCTCATTGGCTATGAGAACTGCATCCAAAATTTGTCTCCCTTGTACGAAGGCTCCTTGAGTAGAATGGATGGTCTCATGAAGTACCCCTCTTATACGCCCTGCTAACACTTTGGCTATTATCTTGTAAAGACTAGTGATCAAGCTAATAGGTCTAAAGTCTGAGATACTCCTTGACATGCTTTTTTTAGGTAACAGAACTATAAAGGAAGCATTGGTGCTTTGATTAATAATTCCGCTCCTATGAAATTCTGCAAACACTTTCACTAGATCCTCCTTTATCACTTCCCAACAATCTTGAAACACTGCAATGGTAAAGCCATCTGGCCCCGGAGCCTTATCCCTGTCCATCTGAAATATAGCCTTAAAAATCTCTTCTTCAGTAAAGGGGGATTCCAACCTAAACGCACTCTCACCAGATATAGGGGATCAATCTAAGCCTTCCACTCTCCAAGATTCTCCAGAAGGACTCGTGTAGAGCTTTTCGAAATACCTTAAAATCTCCTCTTTTATGCTCTCTGAATTATTCATCATTAGGCCATTTTCATTCTCCAACTCCTTAATGAATTTCCTATTTCTCCTGCCATTGGCCACCTTATGAAAAAAATTTGAATTGCAATCCCCTTCTTTTACCCATTTCACCCTAGCTTTTTGTCTCCAGTGTATTTCTTCCCTCAAAATCAACTCCTCTAACTCCCCTTTTTTTAAAGCTCTTTGGGCTAAAAGTTCATGGGATAGGCCCCCTTCTTGCTCCAATGAATCAAAGTTAACTAAATCAGATAATATATCTTCTTTCCTTTTACTTAGCTCTCCAAAAGAGGCCTTATTCCACACTTTCAATTTGGCTTTAACGAACTGTAATTTCCTCATGAACTTGTGCCCTTCCCACCCATTTCCTTGAAACTCCCTCCACCATCTTCCAAAATTCTCCTTAAAACTAGGATGTTGCAACCACATATTTTCAAACCTGAACGGCGTTGGACCCCACTTGAACGGATTAGTTTCCAAGACAATCGGCCAATGATCCGATGTCCATTTTGGTAGTACTCCTTGAATACTTTGAGGAAATGCTTGTTCCCACTCATTTGAGTACAGGAAACGATCTAATCTCTTGCAAACTAGATTCACTTGCATGTTTGACCAAGTAAATGATGCACTCCTTAAAGGTAAATCTATCAATTCGCAATCACTTATGAAATCATCAAAATCCTTCATGCTTGGGGTTAATCTAGAACCGCCCAATTTTTCTGAACTTCTCCTTATGACATTAAAGTCACCTCCCACACACCAACGCGGAGAAGCCAGCCCAACAATGTCTGAAAGCACCACCCAAAAATCCTTCCTGAGAGCTGAGTTGTTTGGGCCATAAACTGCAGATAGCCACAGAGATTCGCAACCGTTCAATGCAAACTTGATTGAGACCGAAAAAGAACCTAACACTACCTCCTCCCTGCTCAATTTTTTAGCATCCCATATGATCAAAATTCCACCCGAAGCCCCACATGCCGGAAGGGCTGCCCAATCCTTATTTCTGGCTGTCCAAACACTACCCACGAATCTTCTATCACACTCTTCCTTTTTTGTTTCCTGAAACATCACTACATTCGGCTTTTCTGATCTCAGAAAATCCTTAACCACCCTTCTCTTTTTCTTTGAACCCAAACCCCTGGAATTTCAACTGATTATCTTCATGTGAAACTTTGTGACCCTAATCTCCGAACCAAAACCAGATAGTCTCACAATCCTGTGGAGCATCTGCTCTTCCTCCTGGAATATACCTTGATATCCAGAGTTTTTAAAACCTCACGTACTTTTGCCATTTTCCTAGGGGACAGTCCTTCTATTTGGAACTCGCCCGAAGGAGAGCCCGCAATACCTCCCAAGTGAACTGTATCCTTACTGGACTCCTTGCAAGGTGATCTTAAATTAGCTGAGAGAGAATTGACACTCTCAGACATCTGGTAAGGACAAGCAGGCTGGATCACCTCCATTTCCATTTCTAAACGAGGAATATCAACAAGAATTTGACCTTCATCGTTGCCTTTTTTGGAAAAAAACTTAGAGTTTACTCGGTTTTCCATGGGTGCCAGAGATTGAGAAGATGAGTCGGGAGACATAGAGGTAGAGGGACACCGAATGTGTACGGGAGGATTCAAGAGTGAATTAGAGAAGCCACTAGAAGAGGGTATATATGGATGGATGGAATTAAAAAGTGAAGGCGTTACCTCCAGATTTTCCGCAACTCTCGAAACACAGTTCCCCATCAAGCTAGGCCCTTTACCTCTGGTTTCTGGCGAAGAAGGCTTAACCATGGCTGCTGAGCCACGAGAATCAGACCCCACTCGGCCCAAAAAACCTTCCATATCTTCGTTGGATGAAAAAATGTTCAGATTTGCTTCCTTTCTCGGCGACGAGTCCGTTTCCCCTAAATTTTCCTTGCGAAGCCTTGGAAAACACGGAGAAAAGAGAGGGCTTGCATTTAATCCTCTGTTTGCTTGAGATTTGGCGCCTAAATCATCTGTCTTTGGGTCCTCTTCGCTGTCCACCTTGATTTTTCCGCGCGAAATGGGCTCGCTATTGCTCCGGATACCTTGTCGGTGCTCTGAGCTTGGGGGAAAGAAGGTTGACCACCGCTTCCTTGAACCGTACAACACCTTCTTCTCCGCTAACTTGCTCAACTGAAACTCGAGGAGTCCAGGAGCTGATTTCACCTTTTCGTTTGCAGAAGATGCGTCTTCTTCTTCCTCGCGTGACGACGCCATTGTCACAACTGGGGTAACCTCTTCTGGGCTTAGGCCCAAGCCCAGCAGGCCTTTAATCTTGCAGCCCATTACAGCTCCACTTGGATCAGTCTTTGCCAGCAGCTGGGCCTTCCTCTCTCGGGCCCGACAGCCCACATCAGCAATAGCCTCATCTTCTCCGGCCCAAACTCCTCCTTCTTCTCCAATCCCGTCCATCCCATCTGTTGATTTCAAACGAGATTGTGACGGGAGCTGGCAGCCCTTACCCCTATTTCCCTCCTTCCTATGTCTGTTATCCTCCCCGACACGGTACCTTCCCTCCTCCGTTGATCTGCCGCACTCCCCTCGCCTTCCTCCACCTGTCTCCATGTGAGAAGCGACAGCCACCCGAGTCGACTCACCCTTCTCGCTACCTCTCCGTCTTTCTTCATTTCCGACCACCACGACGACGACTGTGAACGCCCAATCCCCATCCGTCACCTCTAACATAGCTGGAAGGATTGCCCTATCCCTCATTACAATCTTTAATCTCGCCCTGCTGAGATCGAATAACTTCAGCGTACACCAATCAATTTCTTTTACAGACCCCCATTGCTCCACAATCTTCTTCAGGTGAACCTCCGACCATAGGTGAAATGGCAACCCCCTTAATTCGATCCATCCTTCTCTAAATTTCCCGTCTATTTCCGCATTTTCCTTCGGCGACCATCTTCGCAGCTGAATAATGTTCCTTTCCCCAACCCTTAACTTCCTCAAATCATGGAGAAATAAGGCTTCCTTGGTTGTTTCAACGAAAAATACACCTTTTCCAGCTGAAAAGGGTACGATCGTTACAACTCCATTCTTCCCTAAGCTTCTCGCCACCAATCTTCCAACCTCAGCCCAATTCTCCCTGTCAAACTTGCTTTCACATATCACAGCACGCGCCCACCTCCCCACTGGAACTAGACCACCTCCTCTTGGTCCTTCGTCACTAACTGTCTTCGCGTAGGATCTGTGCATCGAGCCCACTTTGTAGTGAGGCCAGCTTTCCCCTCTTAAATTCCTTCCTTTTTCTTCTGCATACGGATAGGGGACCACCAGCATTGTATCTAACGCTTTTTTGAGACTCTCCCAACCTCTGCCCTTGTCGCCCTCAGGAATGATTAGAACGGAAGGTTTTCTGTTGGTAGCAAACTCCGAGATCCTTATGAACCTTCCATGATTGTTGAAGCCAACTTCCAACAGATGAGCCCTACATTTTCCCCTGAATTTTTTGTTGAACCCCATATGACTCTTCAATGCTATGGCTTTCTTCAAGTATTCAACCAACCACCCAACTGCTTCCTTTTCAAAACCTAATGCAAAAACAGAGCCTCTACTTATCTCTGTCATCGAACACCATTCACCTCCTTGATCTCCTTCCAGCCTAATCAAGAAGGTCTTCCTCTCAATCAAGACCTTCACCGTCTTCCTCTCAACCACCTCCCTTCTCATGATCACCACCTTTTTTTACTGATTGAGAGTTGTTTCATTTTGTGATGAATGAGATCCCCATCAGGTTTTTCCAAATGTGAGTAGGGAGCACTCTTGGAATATGATCTTTTACTCTTTGAATCTCTCCAATGTCGTTAAAAGCAAAGATATTCTTGACAAAGATTCCTCCTCTTTTCTCCTTCATCCCTATTTTTTCCTTCTTATCTCCAAGACTCCATTTGGATCCCAAAAAGATTTGAGGAAAGGTACTAGTAGCCAGAAATATCGATTACTAATTATCCCAATATCTTTATTTAGACAAGAAATATAGACTAAATAATAAATTCGAGATTTCTTTACAGAATTCCACACTCCCCCTCAAGTCGGGGAATATATGTCAATCATTCCCAACTTGGAAATTAATGTCTCAAAGTGAATCCCTTGGTAGAACTTTGGTGAGTATGTCAGCAATTCGAAGACATATAGGAGTGTAAACTATATTGATGATCCCTTTTTCAATCTTTTCTTTGATGAAGTGACAATCAATCTCAACATGCTTTATTCTATCATGATGAACTAGATTCTTAGAAATACTTGTAGTAGCTTGATTGTCACGTAGCATTTTCATTGAGTTCTCAGTAGGAATCTTGAGTTCTAAGAGTCTTTTGAGCCACGTATCTTCACATATTTTGTGAGCCATGGCATGAATACAACTTTGGCACTGCTTCTTACAACAACTAATTGTTTCTTACTTCTCCACATAACTAGGTTCCCCCAAACATATGTGCAATAACCAGAGGTGGATCTTCGATCTATTAAGGATCCTACTTAGTTGGCATTTGAAAAAATCTCAATGTTCTTGTTTGTTTTCTTATTGAAAATAATCATTTTCCTGGAGTCATTTTGAGATATCTAAGCATCCGTTATACTGCATCAAGGTGTTTGTCAGTTGGGTTGTTCATAAACTAACTACACTGACAGAGAAACCAATGCCCGGTTTGGTGTGACAAGTAAATAAGTTTCTCTACCAACCTTGGATACCTTCTTCGTCAATTGGTGCACTATCTTCTTTCATTCCAACTTTATTGGTTGGGTCCATAGGAGTGTCTGTGGACTTGCAATGGAGCATGCTTGTTTCTTTTAACAAGTTGAGAGCATAGTTCCATTATGAAACTGAAATACCCTTGCTTGAACGAGCAGCTTTCATGCTGAGGAAATATTTCAAGGCTCCAAGATCTTTGATTTCAAACTCCTTAGCAAGTATGGCCTTTAATTGGTGCATCTCTTCTTTGTGGTCACCTTTTATAATGATTCATCCCCGTATACAATGAGGATGGTGATCTTTCCTTCTGATGAATACTTGGGTGAACAAGGTGTGATCTAACTGCCCTTGTGAGTACCTATGCCCCTTGATTGCCCTTGTGAATCTGTCAAACCAAGCTCTCGAAGACTATTTGAGGCCATAGAGTGATATTCTTAGTTTGCAAACTTCATTAGCATTACTTGTGGTCTCCAATCCTAGAGGAATTTCCATGTAGGCTTCATCTTTTAAATCTTCATTGAGGAAGGCATTCTTCATATCCAACTAATGAAGAGGCCAATCTAAATTGGCTGCCAAAGATAATAACACTTATACACTTGCTTTGTATCGATTAACATTCCCATCAACCTTATATTTGACATCAAATATTCATTTGCATCCCACAGGATGTTTCCCTTTGGGAAGATCTAAGAGTTCCCAAATACCATTCTTTACAAGGACTCAAATTTCTTCACTAATGGCTTCTTTCCACTTTGGTTTCTCAAGTACTTCTTGTATGCAGGTCGGATTCTCCATATTGGACAGGTTTGTGGTGAAGGCACGGTGACAAGGAGACAACCTTTCATAAGACCCAAAATTAGAAATTTGGTGTTAAGTACATCTTTATTTTCTGCTCTTTGTGTTGGAATCTGAGGAGTACTTGGAGTGGCTTCAGTTTGACCAATTTTGGAAGGTGAATCATGTGGAAGAGGTGCAAGTAAAATGATGGTGATAGTTGGTGTGGATAGTGTGGGTAAGGTTGGCATGGTTGTGATGTCCTCATCTTGCCAAAACTGACATTCCTCCAGAATGATAGAACTCTGCCCCTGAATATGAGTTTTAGGGTAGAAGGATTGATTTTCAAAGAAAGTTACATTCATGGAGTTGTAAAATTTCCGAGTGACAAAAGAATAGCATTTGTACCCTTATCGGTGAGGTGAATAGCCAAGAAATAGACATTTTATAACACTGGGATCAAGTTTGCTTCTTTGGTGTGAAGGAATGTGAACAAAGGTTGAGCAACTGATAACTTTAAGTGGTAAGGAGGAAGTGAGTCTATTTTCAGGATAGACTTGAGTGAGTATTTGACATGGAGTTTGGAATTTCAAGACTCTAGAAGGCATCCCATTAATAAGATAGGCAACAATAAGAATTGCCTCCCCCTAAAAGTATTTTGATACATGAGTTGTGAACATGAGAGAATGAGCTACTTTAGAAGGTGTCAGTTTTTCTTTTGGTAATCCCATTCTGTTGTGGGGTGTCTATGCAAGAACTTTGATGCACTATGTCATTATGGAGAAGACAATCCCCGAACATGGAATGGAAGTACTCTCTAGCATTTTCAGTCCTAAAGATTTGTACTTTGGCTTGGAATTGTGTTTGGAGCATGGAGTGAAAGTTTTTTAAAATAGGACATGCCTCTGATTTTTCTTTCATGAGAAATATTCAAGTGGCTCTAGCGTGTCATCAACAAAGGACACAAACTATCTAGCACCTGAGATGTTACTGACACAAGATGACCCCCAAATATCATTATGTATGACAGAATGGATGTGACGCTTTATAATGTTGAATAGGTAACAATTTCAAGCATGTTTAGATGGTTGACAGATTTCACTGTGAAATGACTTTAGATTTTTATTAATGAACAATGAAGGAAAAAACTTTTTGAGATACATGAAACTAGGATGCCCTAACCTAAAGTGCCATAACATTTTTTCTTTTTTTAATAGGTAAAATCAGAAGAAAATATATAAATATAGAAAAAAGAAGCCCAAAGGACAACTCAAGGCATATAGGAAGTATACAGTAGATGCCATAAGGCAAAGAAGAACAAAAAAAAGGGGATACAAAAAACCTCACTTACCCTCACCTAGAATCTAACCAATCAAAAAAGTCAATTAAAGGTAAAAGTCCAACATCTATATACGACTTTCTCCAAGACCAAAAACTACACACAAAAGAATTCTTCAACCTATGAACCAAAAATTCTTTATTGTCGAACGCTATTTTGTTTCTTTCCTTCCACACCACCCAAAAAAGGCATAAAGGAGTCAGCTTCCAAGCTTTTTTTCACTTCTTGCCAACAAAGGACCCATACCAACCAAGGAGAGTCTCCCTTACCGAGCAAGGGAGAACCCAAATCACACCAAAAAGAGCAAATAATAACTCCCACAAAACCCTAGTCTTCATGCAGTGGATTAAGATATGATTAGTAGACTCCTCTTTGGCTAGACAAAAGAAAAATCTATTAGCTAGGGTCCAACCCCTCCTCTTTAGCTGATATGATGTTAAAACTTTCCACCATGAGGCTTCCCATGCAAAAAAACCCACTTTGGGAGGAACATAAGGACTTCAAATGATATTCCTTGGAATACTATACTATAAAGGGACTTAACCATAAAAATCCCATTTTTTATCTGTTTCCATAACACCCTATCCTCCAATTCTACACTAACCCTCTTCCCTTGAATTGTCATGAGCAATCATTCCACTAAGGCCACCTCCCAATCATTGAAAGCCATAGAAAAACAAGGACTCCATGAGGACCCATTTCTTATACTCCTCCCTTGCCTCCTTCCTAGCCTCCACCGATAAAGCTCTAGACCTCTCCTGATTATCCCAAAAATTAACCTGTTGTAACACCATACTGTTTTTTTTTTTTTTATCAGAAACGAAGAAAAATATATTAAAAGAAGAAAAGATACAAGAGAAAGATGAGAGGTCCTTCCCACAAAAACAAAAACTGAACAAAAGAGAAAACATCCAACTTTAGAAAACTAAATACAAAGAAAAACCCCAATACTCTTAAACTTTTGAAACGTAAACCGCAGTCCAGTTGAGTTGTAAAACACTAAGGAACTCCGCTAAAAGCTACAGTACAAGAGGCCCAAAGAGAGGAATAGAAAAGAAGCAAGTCCCATAACATCTCTTCCGTTCTCCCCTTATCCTCAAAAATCCTATTGTTTCTCTCTTGCCACACCATCCATAACAAAGTAAGGCAAGCGATTTGCTAAAGTGTCTTGCCTCTTAATGAATTCCCTGAACCTTTAAAAGCAATAACCATCATGTCCACAATACTCCTTTAAGGGACCCAAGCCAACCCTACTAGATTGAACAGTTTATGCCAGAGTCCAATGGTAACAAGACAATGAAGAAAAAGGTGGTCGATCGATTCTCCATTTCCTTTGCAATGAATGCACCATTGAGGACAGAGGGATTTGTAGGGTCTTCTCAATTGCAACTTGTCATTGGTGTTTACCTTCCCATGTACTACTAACCAAGCGAGGGCCTTAACCTTTGAGAGCCTTAACATTTGAGACTTTTGACAAGGCCAAGAAAAAAGATTTCACTGAAAACAAGCCTGATGATGATAAAGACCAAGCTCTTGAATCTGCCAAAGAATGAAAGAAAAGCACTAAACTAAGGGAGGACATGATTATCTGAAGGAGATCAATTTCTGTATCAGTATGATCACAACGAAAATTAAAATTCCAGGACAGTGGAAATGAATTGACAAGGACATTTGAGACGGTGAGGTTTTTCACAGAAATAACTCTATAAAGACCAGCGAATTGAAAGTACAAAGTTTGGTTACCCCACCAAAGATCTTCCCAAAAACGGATTCTATCCCCATTCCCCACCATTAGGCGGACAAAATGGGAGAAATCCTGGAAAACTTGAGCAATAGCCTTCCAAGGACATTTGTGTGACCATCTAACCACCATGTTGGCATCCCATCCATTAGGATGTGTCCCATAAATACACGCAATAACCTTATGCCAAAGACCATTCCTTTCTCTAAGGAGCCTCCAAAGCCATTTCCCTAAGAGAGCAATATTTCTCAAAGAAGTCTTCTCGAAACCCAAACCTTCCAACTCCTTTGGTCTACAAACAACATCCCATCTGATAAGATGATCTTTCTTCCCCCGCCCCAGACCAAAGAAAATCCCTTTGCAACTTCTCAATCTTTGAGGCTATTGATACTGAGATTTTGAAGAAGGAGAGAAAGTAGCTAGGGATGTGAGACAAACTTGACTGAATTATAGTAATCCTCCC